>NW_015622145.1:134251-734251 GCF_000836295.1 Verruconis gallopava
CCCTCGCTGAGATTAAGGCACAAGCCTCAAAAGCACCAATTGGCCTTGATGAGTTCGAGCGGTACCTTATGCAGCCATTGGTTACCACTGATAAGCCGATTGAGTGGTGGTCCACCACTGGATGCATCGAATATCCATATCTGACCAAAATGGCATTGGATATGCTGTCAATACCTGCGATGAGCGATGAGCCTGAACGCTTGTTCAGCCGATTAGGTCATATGGTGACTAAGCACCGCAACCACCTGAAGCCTCAAACGATCCAAGCGACTCAATGCTTGCAATCATGGGCTAAGGCTAAGATTATAGATTTAAAGTAATAGCAATCCGAGCACTTCACCATCATAAATATTTTCTATTTTAAGTCATATGTGGCATAATCAACAGCCTCAGTAACGCCATAAAGGGCCTCAGGTGGATCAATCCGGATAATCCTAGTGGATTATCCAGATCCGCCAAGAGACCCACTTGGGAGTCGGATCGCTGATCCGATCCATCCAATCAGCACACTGGGTGCGCTCGGTCTTGAACAGTCAGCCGCTACAGCACTTACCAACTTCTTCCAGGCTTGGAGCTATGTTACTCCTGTTTTGGGAGCCATTTGCGCCGATCAATGGCTTGGAAAATACAACACCATCGTTTTGTTCGCATCGTTTTATACTGTGGGTCTCCTCATATTGTTTGTTACCTCCCTACCTGCCTCTATTGAAGCCGGCTATGCATTTGGCGGGCTCGTTGTCTCCATGCTTGTAATCGGACTCGGGGCTGGAGGAATCAAGAGCAATGTGTCTCCCCTTATCGCGGAACAATACCAGGAGACAACGCAGAGGATCAAGATATTGCCTTCTGGAGAGCGAGTCATTGTCGACCCTTCGCTCACGATTCAGCGCATATACATGATATTCTACATGTGCATTAATATCGGCTGTTTGTCCGGTCTGGCAACAACAACCTTGGAGCTGCACATTGGCTTCTGGAGTGCGTACTTGCTTCCTTTCTTGATGTTCTGTGTCGGTTTCGTGATTCTCGTCGGAGGTAGAAAAAACTATGTCTTGAAGCCTCCAAAAGGGTCGGTCGTTGTTCATGCATTCAAAGCTAGTTGGATCGGTCTGAGGCACAAGCAAGGGTTAGACGGCGCAAAACCATCTTTACGGAAAAAGATACGACACTCGAGCGAACTGCCTTGGGACGATGAATTCGTCGACGAACTCAAGCGCGCGCTGGTCGCGTGCAAGGTGTTTGTTGCCTTTCCAGTGTTCTGGCTCCTATTCCAACAAATGCTCAACAACTTTGTTTCCCAAGCCGGTACTATGGAATTACATGGTATACCGAACGATATCATGCAGAACATAGATGCCTTTTCGATCCTTATATTCATACCTATATGTGATCGACTCCTCTATCCAGGCCTGCGCAAAGTAGGCATCCAGTTCAAGCCAATAACAAGAATTGCGTGGGGGTTTCTCATTGTCACTTTGGGCATGCTTTATGCTGTGTTTGTTCAGAAGGCTATCTATAATGCTGGCCCTTGTTTCGACCATCCTCTCAAATGCGAAGCAGCCAAACTTCCCGACGGCAAAGTTGAGCACAATCATGTTCATGTTGCCGTACAGACCCCAGCATACATTCTGATCGCTTTAGGTGAGATCTTCGCCAGTATTACTGGGTTGGAGTACGCGTACACCAAGGCGCCAGCCTCAATGAAGTCTTTCATTATGGCTATGTATCTTCTCACAAGTGCAGGTGGAGCACTTCTAGGAGCTCTGATAGCACCGCTTGCGAAGGACCCGAACCTGCCAAACTTCTACCTTGGGCTCACCGTGCTTAGCGGTATCACGGGTGTTATCTTTTGGATGAAGTTCAAAAAATACAATGCCTTGGAGGACAGCATGGACAACCTCATTTCTAGCTCAGAGAGAGGCGTTCACATGACCCAAATGCTGAAGGAACCCTCCTCCAGGACTTCTTCAGATAGCGACCTCAAGAATCTGGTCTCATGTGAAGCAAATTCATCGAACGATGGGAAAGGAAACATAGTACAACAAAGTGCGATCCCCGCAAACTAAAAAGACATTTTTTATTGAGGTCTGCTGGATTATTAAGATTAAAGACTTGGAATGTTTGTGATATAGGCTTCAAGTACGCGAAGGGCTGAGGACTAAACAAAGACAGCGGTCCGTTTGTACGTACTCCCAGTCTTCGACTTCAGAACAGTCACCTCGATTCGAGGAGTGTTTTTAGGCCTCTTTATCCCTCTTGAATACGTGTCATAGGTCGATACTTACTAGTATTAAATCCACTCTGCTCCGGCTTCTTCCAGCAACGTCCTTTATCCGCTGCCGGGGTCACAGAACAATCCGCTATATTAACGTTGAGCGGATAAACTCCAACTCCTCATTTGTGGAGTTCAATGATGAATCCCCACGGCTAATCATTAGGTTGCATTCGGCCTCGAGACGCGGCTATGCTATCCTCAAATTTGATACTCTTCCGCAGACTCCTTTAGAATTGTGCATGCTCTGTATTCTCACCCAATATGGTAGAGTGTTTGCCAATAGGATGCGTGAAATCAATTGCGCCAACAGATCTGAGTCTACGGGGTCTGTCTGCATTTGAATTCCAACTCTTCGTAGCTGTTCTTTTGCTGCAAGAATGGCCACAGGTAGTAGACATTCGGTCAAAACTTCGGTGTTTTCAATTCCGAAAGTTGCCTATCCCTGTTGGCGGATACCAAAACAAGCGTACTAAGCTCACTTAGCTTTTCATTAAGCCTTGTCTTTGAACTTCCCCGCACTTCGCCCGTCCAATCATGGTCAGATTTTAGAAGAATGATCGTCGTTGCTCGTTTGCACCGAACATCAACGGTCCACACATATGCGGAAATCGAACGACTGAGCGCTGGATGCACAAATATAAAATAGCTCGCAGTCATTGAGTTGCTGTGGATCTGAGTCAAGGCACGTCCTCGAATACAACTCTCATATTCTGCCAAAGCAAAGACGTTTACATCGCTGAAAATACAAAGAGGAATTCTGATTCCTCGTGTTCTTGGGGGTAACAGAGGCTGCCTCGAATAGATCGTGTGCTAGAAGATTTATGAAGGGCATTCAAGAAGGTTTGGTGAAGCCCTATCATGCAAAGGTGTACAACTTAATCTGGCTTTAGTGTCCAACGATATTTTGCTCCGATAATTCAACATGGAGGTCTCAAGTGCTTCTAAGGAGAAGCCTGCAGACGCCGATGCCATCCAAGCTGAGGCCATCTCATCTGGCGAGCTGGAAAAGGGTCAAGCCCATACCAGTGGAGACGTCGCCAACGCTGAGCAGCCAAATATCGATCCTGACATTGAGAAACGCGTGGTCAGAAAGCTTGATCGGAGTGTTCTTCCCCTGGTCATGGTACTCTACCTCCTTTCTTTTCTTGATCGCTCCAATATTGGCAATGCTAGAATTGCGGGTATGTCAGAAGACCTGAATCTGGTTGGCAACCGGTACGACTGGCTTCTGACCATCTTTTACATCTCCTACATCACCTTTCAGTGGCAGGCACTTTGTTGGAAGCTCATCCCACCCCACATCTGGGCCGCGTTCTGTGTGTTTGGCTGGGGCTTGGTGTCCACCGTTCAAGCCGGAATCCACTCATGGCAAGCGGAGATGGCCCTGCGATTTTTCATGGGAGTGACGGAGGCAGGGTATGGACCAGGCATTCCGTACCTGCTCTCTTTCTTCTATCTTCGTCACGAGATTGGTTTTCGCCAGGGTATCTTCCTCTCCGCAGCACCACTGGCCAACACCTTCGCCGGGGCGCTAGCTTACGGTATCACATCCGGTAAAAATCTGAAACTCGCAAATTGGAGGATCTTGTTCCTGGTTGAAGGCCTTCCCACGCTTGTGATGGTCCCCGTCGCGTACTTCTTCTTGCCCGACTCTCCAGACCAAATACGGTCGTTGACGCCCGAAGAGAAGGCCATTGCAAAAGCGCGTGGCTTAAGGCAGGTTGGTTCTACTGAACGCGTTGGAAGTGTCAGCTTGAAGGAAGTGCTGGCCACGTTCGCCGACGCGAAAGCTTGGTTCACTGCAGTAAGTTGACTTGTGCTCAGTGGACGCAGCTGAGATTGGTTAACGATGATAGCTTATGTATTTCTCCGTGAACGTGAGCTTCTCTTCGCTTCCCGTGTTCTTGCCGACGATTCTTAAGGAAAGTATGTGAAATTCAAGCGTCCCGAGAATGGCCTTTAGGTACTGATCATGTGAAAAGTGGGCTTTACTGCTGTTCGAGCTCAAGGCTTAACCGCACCACCTTTCTTCCTGAGTTTCTTGATCACGATTCTTTCTACGTACATTGCGGACAGAACTCAGCAGCGTGGTTTGATGCTTATCTTCCTCTCTGCACTCGGGGGTGTAGGGTATGTCATGCTTGCCGTGTGTAAGTCTGTTGGAGCAAGGTACGCAGGAGTATTTCTGGCGGCAGCAGGAATATTTCCAAGCATCGCAAACATTCTGCCCTGGACGACAAACAATCAAGGAAGTGATACCAGACGCGGCGCTGGTATCATGATACTCAACCTCATCGGACAGTGCGGACCCGTTCTCGGCACCAGGCTGTATCCTACCAATGAGGGGCCGTATTACGTCAAAGGCCAGTCAATTTGTGCCGCATTTATGTTCTTTACGACGATACTGGTGATTGGCTTGAGGACCTTGCTTTTGTGGGAGAACAAGCAGATGGACAAGCGATTCGGCACGTTGGAAGAGCAGAAGGCGAGGGCTGCGGCTGCTGCAGATGCCCATGCTGAGAAGGAAGCCAACACGGCAGTTGAAGATTACGGACCAATGTTCAGATACGTGCTTTAGAGTGTCTACGCTTATTATCACCGGTAGTTGCATGGAAGAATATCATATTTTTCCGTCATCAACAATCTTCTATTTATATTACGACTCTTATCTTTTCCATACTTTTGCCGATCTGTTCCTACAACTACAAAAATTTAATGGAAATGACCCATTTCGCTGTAACCGCTGCTTTACTAGGTCATTCTGACTGATCTCACTTGGGAGACTAGTGCTTCTTTGGACTGGAATTTCTTACGTAGGCAGATTCTCGTCATTGTAATTTCCGACAATGCATGGTACAAGAGTTCGCGGCTTTTAATTAAGATCACGCGAATGAATTCATGGAAATCAGAAAATGAGACCTAGCAGGGCTGCCTTGAAGCTTGATTCATTTGCAATAGGAAAGCAAGTTAGCCTCAATAGTTGGACTATTTTGTCTTCTTGAATCATTTTGCAACAGTAGCCGGTGAAAAATGAGGCCAAGGTTAATGCGGCATGTTTGATAAGTTTGAGCACTTTTTGAACACCACCATCTGTTTCATCTTGAATCGATCTTTTCGCTGTGAGAAGGGGGCTCAAATGCATGCTATGGACAACCGTTGTTACCAGAGGCAAGTGAATGACTAAGATTTGTTGCATCAACGAACAGTAGAAGCTACGAACGCAACTGGCGGTCTTGAGAACTTAGCTCCAAGTTCTGGTTTCACAGTTCCTGGGACGCTGAACTGGAATGCTGGATGAGGCCTGAAAAATTGATGAGACTGGCAGACATGGTCGGCCATGAATTAAGTAATGCAATGCTGTCTCTGAAGTTTTTTGAATCGTCGCAGAGGAATGATAAAGGGCGAAAGACCTTGAGAGGAGATAAGACTGAGAAGATCGAGAGTTTCCACTTGCTTATAAATAGGCCTGTTTTAAAAGGGCTCTAGTAACGACTTGTTCATCGAGGGCTTCTCTATTAATGTTGGCCAAACCCAGTTTCGCCGGTCTTTGTTGATATGTCCTTTAGCTCCACACTCTCGACCTTCGCTGCCGGAGGTCCTTTATTTAGTTGCTCGACTAATCTCTGGATATCGTCTTCGGGCCCTTGAGCCTCACCAACGACACTTCCGTCACGGGCATTTTGCACATAACCAGTCAAGCCAAGAGCCTTCGCTTGGTTGATGGTGAAGCGGCTAGATAGCTTGACGTTAGTCGTTTGACGTGCTCTTCCCCGCTGACAAGATTGAACAACACAACAAATGGATGAGAGCATACCGGAAGAAAACTCCCTGAACTCGGCCGGTGACTTTGAAGGCAATCTGCGGGGATCCATCTTTTCAGCTTCTGTCATGTTGGGCGAAACCTTAAGGTCTGCTCGACGGTCCTTACACGTTTGCCGTCCATGTTGGTAACTGAGTCTACAAAAACACACCTCCGGTAGCGATGGCTGATGGAGGTGGGACTGACATTCAGGATTTTGACTTGCGGACTGGAGTCACGATTGACGGAAAGGGCTGATGACACGATCGCAGTTACTCTTGAAACGCGCGGTTGTTGGACGGTGACATCATTTGTGCCGCCCGACATGCAAAGTTGTGCTGGTCCTGAGGCAGTCACGTTACAGCGCGTGCCTTCCAGCTTAATAAGCGCCGACAGCCCGAGACTCGCGCGCGTACGGTTCTTGGGGGCAGGACCCTGGCAACACGCCCGACGGGCAGGAGCGTGCCGTCTGAAAGACTTGTGAGCACAGGGTCCGACCTGCCATTTTTGAAACATCGGATGTTCTGCGAAGGCAAAGTGAATGGCCGCCTGCACCAGCAAAAGCCCTTTGCCACTTTGCAACCACCAGCTACCGCGCTCCTGGCCAGCTTGTGAGAAACGCAGAAGGGGAACAAAGAATGCCTTATGATCAGGTCCACCTTCTGGGCCGTTGGACGGTTTATGCGTGATGGATTGGAGGCCCCTGCGCCCACGCACAATCTCCGTCCAGTAACCATACCCCTGAGCAACTCTCTTTGGGCGTGCGTTGAAGAAAGAACCTCCGCTTTGACCGAGATCTGCGGGTCCTCTCCTGCAGCTACCTACCTAGTTGCCACGCCTTGTGCTTTTTGTTCCTCGTGTGCCCAAAAAGCCATGGACCGACCAGGTAGGGCTTTAGGAGAGGTCGAACCGCAAACCGTGCAGAACTTCAGAGAAGATCCGCTGTCGCTTCATTGTCTGAACGACGGAGAGAAGTCACCAAACGGGTTACAGTCCCCTTCGGTAACAACCTCCACCACGCCCACCGCCTCCTCCACCTCCAACGCCGAACCACATCCGGACCGCGCTCCTACACCCCCTCCTGCGGCGACGAAGATGTCCAGCCTGGCCGGCGCATCTTTTGAGCGCGAGGCTTCGCCTCCCCTAACTCTGAGTCCGACCTTGGCCATGGACGCTGTTCCGCAGCTGGACCGGTCCGTGTCCACTGCTTCGTCCATGTCTTCGCGACGATCTTCAAGCTCTCGGCTGTCGGACCCGGGTCTCACGTCCACGAAACGGCGAGGTTATATGCGCCCACAGGTCACAACTTATTCAGAGTCTGCCAAGAATCGGGAGAGCGTAATGAGCTTGGGTTCGATCGCGCATCTGCAGTACTATTTTGCGCGGACAGGTCTGCTAGATGGCAAGGGGGCCCAGATCGCACGCCCGGAGATGCTGCGCCGAAAGTCAAGCAATATCGGCAGCGGTTCAAATTCACGTGCGGTGTCGACGAGCGCGACGGTTCACGCGGACACACCTGGTGCATATTCGCAATCTGGTCTGCTTTCACCTACCATGGCAGCTTCTGCTTCTGACTCGTGTGCAATATCGGACGCAGGGCTCACCGACAGCCCCATCGACCAAGAGGCCGAAATCGATTGGGAGTCTGAGATGATGTTGCCGCCGACGGTGAGCACATATAACCAAAAGCCTATCTACGTTCCGCCGCCCCCCGATCTGACGATGCTACGGAGAGAACTTACTGAGGCGTTGGAAGACGCGCTGAAGGTGCTCAAGGAGACGGACAAGAGCCCCGATGGTGAGTATTCATTTGCATAAACATTGGATCACAGCCAATAACAAGTGGTAGACACAGAGGGCTGGCATGAGATTCAGGGCGTTCACCTGCTGGACGTAATCACACTTGCCATCCGCGCGGCGCGTAACTACTACACCGCACATACGAAACCTCAACGGCTCTACCAGTTCAAGTCTGAGAAAGACATACGGAACGATCTTTACAAGACTCTCGAGATTCTTAAGCGGATGGCAAGTCGAAATTTTGCGGGCGGTATACGGCAAGGCGAGAAGGTCGAGATTCTGACGTGGATTGTTGGCATAAGCGAGCTTATACAGTCCGAGATTGACGAAGAGAAGCGGGAGCAGGAGGAGCGAGAAAAGCTGTGCTGGCGTACAGGCGACTGGACGGGAAGGGAGCGAGAGCGGGAGGAGCTCTTTCTGCGCTCATTTATGGAAAGGCCCGAGGAAATGCCTATATGGACGGACCCAGCGGATGCGGGGGATGCCAACCTGCCGACGCCATTTTTGCGATTCTTCCATGACGGTTTGCGCCTTGTCCAGCTGCACAACGAACTAGTGCGTAAGTCGCGGCGGAACTTCGAGGAGATACGTATTTTCCACACAGACACGGCGAAACCGTACCGTATGGCCGAGAACTTACGGTACTGGATCAAAGCGGCCCAACTAAGGTGGGATGTCCGATTGAATATGGACGTTATGGCCGTCGTGCATGGCGAGGACCCGGCGGCATGGCGTGAGTTTGACGAAACGATATTACGGTGGTGCCAGCGTGTGCGTGAGGAGATAATGACTGAGTGGGAGGGAAAGCTTAGCCCGACGAGGAGAACGCCACCGACATTGAAGGTAGAACCGCAAACACCAGAGCGACCGAGGACTGCGAACCTGGAGGTGCCAGCGGCAGAACTGACTCCCGTTGCGTAGTATTGATGGACGGTCAGTCCTGGAGGAAGGACAAGTACGGAGAGAGAGGACTGGCCAGGAACGTATATTTATCCTCGCATTTTCTTTTGACTGCACACGTTTGAGTGAAATGATAGAAGCAGAGGGTTTTGGGACGGGAAATAGTGTGCGCAGAGCAGGTCATGCGTACGATATGTTTTCAGAGGGACCAAGAGTGACCTAGCTGGTTTTTTTTTTAATCTTTTTTGGATACTCCCGGAGTGATGAAGTTATTTTGTTAGTTTTCTTCTTGTTAGCTTCGCTCCACAACAGATTCTTGTATATAGTTCTTGCGTAACGGTGACGGAAAATTCCGCTCATGTGCGCCGCCTTTATGTAGCACTGGCATGCAAGGCAAAGCACAAAGGCCGTGTTTTGTTCTAAACATGACAGCGTTCTTAAGACGTGCCTCATGTTGAAACCAAACATTGTTACCAAACGGTTCTGACGGCTGTGGTGCGAGCTACTCTGAGTAATGTGCACGACAGGCTAGCCTGCCAAACTCACGCCTCTGAATTGCCACAGCTTTGGCAATGACAAAGTTGCTCTCCACGTATTCGCTCGCGACCCTAGTATGCTGGTCATCTTAGTTCATGAAGGTAGGACTCGTCGAGACCCTTGTCATTGAGCCAGCTATCATCCGTTCCAACGATCGCGACGCGTATTACATGCACGGTTGATTTTTTCTTCCCTACTATCGTTCCATCCACCGTCCACCGTACCCCTCCATCATCCCAGATCTCAGCCTATGTCGCTGATATGCTCAACCGACAGGGGCGATGCCAGTTCACGGTTGGGATGCAGCGCTGCGAACACTTGCGCACACAGACACACATGCACACACCTACCTATACACGCACAGAATCGGGACTAGTGGCGAAACGCGAAACCAGGAGGGGGGAAACAAGAAAAAAAAAAGGTTAAGCTACTGCACGTTGCCAGAACGCGGATCCTGGTCAAAGGGCTTGATCGATCTGCGAGGCGGAATTGGAGATTGGTGAAACGGAAAGTTGAGTTCATGTGCTTGACTTCTTCGTCGTAGGAGAGAAGAACGCAATGCTATGTGCTGTTCTCGAAGGAAAGCCGAGCTGGGATGAGGCTTAAGTTTCAGATATCAGCTTGACATGGCAACGAAGGCAAGAGGATGCTGACGAAGATGGCCAAATTTACGTCTTCTATTGCTGAGTTGACGCGAAGTCGTGGGGTGTTGAGGGGAAGACGTGTCACACACGAACGGTTGCTATCTGCACCGTCCCTCTGACTGTAGGGTCGCCATAGTACTTGTCTTATTTGAGCGGCGGAGTTGTATTACCGGCTGTATGAACAAGCAGGAGATGAGCGAGTGAAAAGAAAGTGTAAACAATCGCGTCCGGCGTGCTTGGACCCTGTGCGTGTGCGACTGGATGCTTTGTAGCCATTGGACGGTTGGTCCTTTTGTGCGAGTGTATGCGGATGCTTTATACTTTCTCAACGCGTGCACAGCTCATCAGCTTGACACGTTTTCCTAATGGCCTTCTTCTTTGACATTCAATCTCTCACTCGCGGATAATTGGCGAGGTGCGATCGTCTGACTGACCTGCTCACTCACTCATACACACTCAGTCAGGGCATAGCCCAGAGAGCGCGAGAGAGGGCGTGTGTGCGTTTGTGTGAGAGAGAAGAGAGGGTAGATTCCTGTGCACACATCGAGGCCGTACCCGCCCTCCTTTCAAGCCGTTCATCACCTCACTAGGCTCGAATCAGCGTTGCGTTGGCGTTTGGGGCTTCCCAACCCCTGGCCAGATCCAGTCGCGCGAAATTTGGGCAACAGAACAAAGGAAAGGGAGTTAATAGGAAACAAAGAAAAGAGAATAAACACAGGACCAAGGACGAGGCCAGCTAGCTGCTGCACCCAAGCTCTCCAGCCCCTGTGTAGTCTGGATGCTAAACAGACTCAACATACGGACAGAGACGTGCTTGCGGTCGCGTCCATGCCTGTCGACGTCCATGGGAGAGTCGTCGCATCGTCGCCGTCGACAAGGCCTCGGCTGTGGTTGTTGGGCGTGGATGGAGCCGTGACGGGTGGAGATGGGCAGGACCTTGCCAGCGACTACGTGAAGGGGCGGGCCCAGGCTGGGGCGGATGCTGGTGTAGATGCTGAGGATGGAGCTGGTGCCGCTGCTGCTGGGTTTCGTGGTGGATGTGCTGGGCCAGCACCAGGACCGGGACCAGCACCGGCACCAGAACCGCGAGCCACGGGCAGCACCAGCACCAGCACCAGCACCAGCACCAGCTTCGGCTCCAGCACCAGCGCCAGCACCAGCTCCCGCTCCCCAAGTAGTGGCAGCTCGGGTGGTCGTACAGGCCCTGCAGCGAGTCGCTCTCTGACCGACTCCAGCTACTGCACCTCACCCACTGCTGCAGCTCGCACAGCCAATGCCACTGCCACCCCCCAACAACACGTCACAAGCGAGGACCCCGTCCAGCAACTCCGCCAGCACCACCAGCACAACAACATCAGCACCCCTGATATTAATCCCTCGCATCCGTTCTATCGTCCGCTGTCGCCACGCGCTCCCGACGCCTCCACGGCCACTACCCCCGTTGCCAGCGTCGTGACCACAGCCACAAAACGCTCGCTGCGAAAGATCTCGCCCCGGCTGCTCGAGAGACTCCATCTGCTCAGCGCGCTCAAACGCACGGCTGCTTCCGCAAACGTTAGGGACGCCGCCGACGCCGTTTCCGACCGGACGCCCGCCCCTGGACGAATACCGGACGCTCAGCTGCAACTGCTCGAGAGCTTGCACCACCAAAACAGGAACATCGTCGTGAGCAAGAGAGGGACGCCTTGGTCTGGCAGGCAACCATCGTCTCCGCAACCACTGAAACCACCACAGCACGGCAGAAGCAGCAATACCGATACCACCGCGTCGACTTCCTCGCCTCGCTCGGCGTCGTCGGCCCCGCGGTTGGAACTGAACCTGGAGCCCGCCCTGGGCGGCGCAGCGTTCTCAATGGCGGCCATGGTGCATGAGAGCGATGCTTCGTCAATCGTCAGCATCAGCGACAGGCTGGTGCCGTCCGACTCGGAGCCGGAGCCGGACCCGCACGCGGACACGCAAAAGTACAGACTGCCAGAGCTGGGCAAGTCTCGAGGCACGTCGCGGAACGGTGTCGTCGTGCTCGAGGACGACGTCCAACCTCCAACGCCTCCACCAAAGGATCTGCCTTTTGCGCAAGACAGTCCCACGAAGGAGGACAACTATCCATACTTCAACCCAGGCAACCTATCGCGCACGGCATCAATATACACGTTGTCAAGGGCGTCATTTTCAAACCAAATCTCCCAGCTTACTTCGATCAAGCTGCCCGCCGCGGCCTCGCTGGCGTCAAGCATAGCAGCCATACCGACCTCTTCCGCTGCGGCTCGAGCGCTGAACGATGCCTCCGGTCAGATACGAATATGGATGACGAAGGTCACGGAAGTGCTGGAGGGTCTGGACGCTGAGGACGATATCGAATGGGCGGCTGCGGGCGGCCGGGATGGCCTGGGCGACGTCGATGCAGCTATCAGCCGGTTCGAGGGGCTGATCGACGTGTACGTCAGCGCAATCGAGCAGCTCGAGACGCGAGACGACATTGCCAGCCTTGGCGCGGAAGAACTGCAAGGCGTCGTGGACAGGATGGAGAGAATATTGAAGGACTGGAAGGACATCAAAGACGTGCTGAAGGGCGTGAAAGAACAAGTCGAGCTGGCGATGGAGTGGGAAGAACTGTGGAACACGGTGCTCGGAGAGATTGGACAGGAGATGGAGGCGCTCAGCAGACTGATTTTCGAGATGGAGGAGAGGAGACATCGAGGCATCCTGGACGCCATGGCGGAGCCGGGAAAAGTCCTTGACATCAACGAGCTGGAGACCATTGTCGAAGAAGCGCCCTCGAGAAGCGCAAGCGCCGCAGCCAGCACATCCCGCTTCAAGGGAGATGCGGCAGTAGCAGCATCGTCGCCACAACCTCAGCAGAGCGACGAAGACAAGAATTTGGTCAGCCTCTTCGCCCGGATGCAGCCCTTGCGTGCTTCGCTTGACTTTTTCCCCATGCGACTGAGTGCGTTTGTGCAGAGGGCGCGTAAGACATTCCCGACCGGATGCGAGGAGCTGGAGAAGCGAGTCGAGTTTCTGGAGGCAAAGTACCAGAAGATCGACGCAGACGCAGAATCATTGCGCAAGGAATTGGGAGAGGATAGGTGGGTCATCATCTTCCGCAAGGCGAGCGAGAAGGCGCTCAAGATGTGTGAGTCGGTGGATAGGAGCATCTTGAAGCTGCGAGAAGCTCTCGAGGAAGGCGTTCAGCACACGAACCCGGCAGCTCTGGCGAAGAAGCTGGAGAGCTATGAGGCGAAGAAAGAGCACTATGGCCCAGCCATCCAGCAGGTGCTCGGAATCATTGACAAGGGCGTGCAGACGCGGCTGACGGTCAACGGCGAGATCCTTAGGCTGCAGGCCGACATGAAGAGACGCTGGACAGAGCTCGAAGCGAATATCAAAGGCATGGACTTTGCCATCGAGCAGCTGCAGGTCAGCAAGCTTCACCACCAACTCAGGGATTCAATCTCGACGATTCTATCAGAGCAGCGTTCTGTCACAAGCAGCATGGTCGACACGCCCGGAAGCTCGCCTGCTTCTTCGGTTGTCTTACTAAGCCGGCAAAGCAGCGACCAAGGCGTGTCAACCCCGTACGCGAAGTCGAGGACTGGTAGTTTTGCAAGCAGCACGACCGCGAGAACGACCGCTGGGAAGCGCCTTTCAAGTCTGCCGACATCGCTTACCAGCAGCACGAGTGGTATACCGCGGAAGACACCTCTGTCAAGATCGAGCGTCGCGGATCTAAGGCCTGGTGTAGGCGTCTCGTCCAGACTCTACTCAACGCCCACACCAGCACGGAGCTTTTCTCGAGCCGACTCGCGAGCCGACTCACGCGCCGAAACAAATAAGCCGACCAAGCCAAGGTGGAACTCATCCACGAACCTGAATGACACACCGATAGGACACAACTTTAAGCCGCTTTCAGCAACCACGCCTTCGCCGTATAGGAAGGTGCCTCCAGCCGTCGCTTCGCCGCGCACGGCGTCGAGTAGCCACCACGGCTCGCCACTTGGACCCAACAGCAGCGCGTCCGGTCTCCGACCGCCGTCTGTAATAGGTCGGCGTCCTCCTTCTGCAATCGCGACGAGCAGAACCCCTTCGGCGTCTTCGAGTACGGCGCCTAAACTGCGCACTCAGCAATCCACACCCTCTCTGCCGTCTAAGACCGGAACTGCCCCGTTGTCACACCCACCACCATCGTCGCAACGTACAACGTCACACCTCCCGCGGGCGTCGATCTACTCGATTCCGGGTACACCAACGTCGAACTATGCGCCCTCCACGACATCAACGTCCTCGACGGCAACAATTGTTAATCACAGTCGCAAAACGAGCACGGCCATGTCCCAGCGTGATGACACAGATGCTGACATTGAAGCAAGCCCTACGGCTAAGCGGTCGACCACTACCACCAGGCCAGGCACGTCGCAGGCAGGAAGACGCGCTAGCATGCTACCCCAGCCGAAGCGGGTGAGCAGCGACGTAACGGCTGCCACAGCTGCCGCGACAGCAGCGATGAACGGGCGCACGAGCAGGGCCGGCTTGGGCAAACGCGCGAGCATGGCATTTGGTACCAGCACGGGAACCACAGATGAGAGGCCGCGCTGGCGCAATTGAGCACATGTCTTGTGCTTTATATACTCCCCTACGTGGGCGACAACGACGATGACATTAGTGCTTGATTGTCATCTATACGTCAATCAGCTAATCAAATCACTGCTTGTATTCTGCTTGCCATGAACTCAAAATGCGAGAGGAGAGAAAATGAAAAGTTCATGAGCAATATCAACACGTTTTCTCCTTTTCTCCTAGCTTCGCGCAGGTATCGTTTTTCTCCCTTTAAAGATGAACCTGAAGCACGGTGTTTAATGGTCTTTGAGTGATCGGGTTTTCCTTTTCTTGTCATCTGCACAATGTCGACATGGAGCGGAGTGCAAGGCTATGTATCCGGGAGCTTTGTCTTTGAAGAATGACACATGCGTGCATTTTTCTATCCCACCATCTACGTGGGAAGGGGGAGGCGGCTTTATTATGTGAAACCAATACTGCTCTTTTTTTCTTGGAAAAGCATGATATCCCCCAAAACAGTCTTTTAGATACCAACTATAGCGTCCAATTTTAGTCCTTCGTCTTGCTCGCCTCCTGGCTTTGATTTGCAAGTTTCAGTGCTTGATACATCTCAAAGCATGAGCTATGACTTTGGGGTACTACCTCTTCTGCCATCATTGTGTCTCGACCTTTTTTAATCTTAAATTCGAATAATCAGAGAATGATCTGAAAGTCCCACTCCACGATGAGAACTCTTTAAGGATAATAACAGTATTGCAGACTCAATTATGGAGTCCGTTTTAGCTGTGCCAAGAGTTTGTGCGTCCCACCCACACAATTTCACTGCTCTACCGAACGAGGATTTTTTAGTCCAGACCTCCCAGCGACAACACTTCGACCACCACAATCGTCCCGGCAACCTTCCAACCACTCTCCCTTTCACATATATACTGCAGCAATGGCCCCGAAGAAGTCGAAGAAGACCGCCGACAGCATCAACTCGCGCCTGGCGCTTGTGATGAAGTCCGGCAAGGTTGTGCTCGGCTACAAGTCGACGCTCAAGAGCCTGCGCTCAGGCAAGGCCAAGCTCGTCATCATTGTACGCACCTGCTTCCACTCCTAAACGCGAATAGAAGAACAGCCAAAAGAAAAGAGGCCTTAGGAAATTGGATCGTTCAATTCGCGGCACGGGGAATAGAAAAGACTGACTTTGTGGCATCGACAGGCTGGCAATACCCCTCCGTTGAGGAAATCCGAGTTGGAGTACTACTCTATGCTTGGCAAGACCAACGTGCACCACTTTTCTGGTATGGCTCTTTTCTTTTCATCTATTAATCTTTCGGCGGCAAGCCAGTTTTGTGTTCTAGTTGAGAGGACGCGCTGACGAAAGGCCACAGGAAACAATGTAAGCTGAAAAAACGAACAAGCCCCGCTGCATGTACCGTGAAGTCCTCGTACAAGTACATTTTTGAGCCCAAAGACCAGATTGCTGTCTAAGCATCTCGAGGGCTTGCCCTGCGAAAAAGTCTTTGGGCGTCGAAAAGGCTTTGGAGGGCTGTTAGACGCGATTTTGTTTTGCTAACGTGTTGATTGCCAATCTGAAGATTGAGCTTGGCACTGCCTGGTACGTGCTGTCTTGTGGAACATCTCTGGTGCGTGTATTGGCTGCTAATCCCGATGCAGTGGTAAGCTCTTCCGATGCTCAACGCTCGCCATCCTGGATGCTGGTGACTCGGATATCTTGTCGACCAACACTGCTTAGATGTGGGTGGATTAAACTGGGGGATGTATGGAGTAGGCAATATCGCTTTGATATGAAGCATTTCGGGCGTTGGCGCTGGGACAGAAAGGCTGTTGATGCTGAAAGGCGATCACGCTCCACGTAGCAGATCGAAGGCTTGCAAAAAAAGCCAAAACTTTTCTTTAGCTAGCAGCATCTTTGCTTTCAATACCATCTGAACAACAATTCAAAAGTTCATGTCAGCGTCCGCAAAAGCTGATCTAGATCTTGCAATCGGGCTTCCCTTTGAGAGTATTGGTGTCAAGTCACGTGCCCCACAAATTCAGTGAATGTTCGAAATTTGGTTGTAGGTGTGTGCTTACCTAATACACTCCGCCACGCATTGTGCCTTAGAAATCAACTTTCGAATCCTTCCAGCTTCTCCTCTTCTACACCCACAACGTTGTATTCCAAAGGAAAAATCAGCAGCAATGGCCAGACGTCCAGCTCGTTGCTACCGCTACTGCAAGGTACGTTTCAAAAGCCGGCTGACAGGGCGATTCCAGCCATTTTGTGTCGATTGAGCACGGATGAGCGACAGGACGTGATGAGATGCCAATGACGAGAGCGATCTACGAACGTAGGTTCGTTGCGGTTATCTCTCGCCTTGGCTTGCATGTTGATGAAGTTCGCTTAGCAAGAGCTGGAGGTGGCCATTTCGAGTACGAAATATCGAGCGAGCTCGAGCTGCTCCATGTAGAGCAACTACGAGTCGTAGCGGTCGCAGAAAGGCAAACACACTCGCACCTCCAACGGTATATCAACTTGGCCGGTCTCGCGCATCGTAATTGACAAATTCAACTACCGTCGCTCATCCATGATTATGCTCTGAGTCTTCTTGGAACAATGTATAGTTCTGGTAGACACGACGCTGACCAACCTCACAGAACAAGCCATACCCCAAGTCGCGGTTTAACCGTGGTGTGCCGGACGCCAAGATCCGCATTTACGACCTGGGTCGCAAGCGTGCGTCTGTCGACGACTTCCCGACATGCGTACACCTCGTCTCCAACGAATATGAACAACTGTCCTCCGAGGCGCTTGAAGCTGCTCGTATCTGCGCCAACAAGTACCTCGTTAAGATTGCCGGCAAGGAAGGTTTCCACCTGCGCGTCCGCACTCATCCATTCCACGTCATCCGTATCAACAAGATGTTGTCGTGCGCTGGTGCCGATAGACTGCAGACTGGTATGCGTGGTGCCTTCGGCAAGCCAAACGGTCTCGTGGCTCGTGTGAACATTGGCCAGATCATCCTGTCCGTCAGGACCAGGGATGCTCGTAAGTTCTACTCAGGCCTACTTTTCATGAGCAACAAAGTATCGCTGACTGTCTGCCTAGACCGTGCCACTGCTATTGAGGCTCTCCGCCGTGCTCAGTACAAGTTCCCAGGCCGACAAAAGATTGTAAGCCGCAACATGCATGAAAACCACAAGGGATATATGCAGCTGACAGAAAATATTAGATCATCAGCAAGAAGTGGGGTTTCACACCTCTTGACCGTGAGGAGTACATTGCCAAGCGCAGCGAGGGTCACTTCAAGCCAGATGGCGCCTATGTTCAGTTCCTCAAGAACAAGGGTCCTCTTGCCTACAACATGAAGCGCTTCCCAGGTGCCTTCGGCGTCGGTGCATAAATGCATTGTTTGTAGGTGAAAGGATACGGCAATGGTTTGAAGTTTCATTTCGAAGCATGAAATTATGGGTTCTACATGGGTTCTCGTGGAGTCAAAGCGATCACATAAGACACGCACAGCAGTCGAGTGGCTGCGGTCACACCGCGATTGTTTACCAACGATAGCGTCGATAGATGAATCAAACTATGGGCGTGTTATATTCGTTCTTCAATTTCATTCCTGATTTTGATCCACTCCATCTTTTGCTTCGCCTTCCCCATGGTCAGTCCAACAGGCAAAGATTACAGAAGAGATATTCAAGAGACGTCTCGTGTAGTTCCGGGTCATGTTATGTGTCCCGAACTCTGGTATTTAGCAATTTAGGCTCATAATGTTCCTACGCAGAATTGTGGTGAGGCTGCAGACGAGGCGATGGACGTGCAGGGGTTCCGATGCCTCGTGGCGTTGCGTGTTGACTTGTGGCTCATTTCCACCAAAACATTCCCCCGTCAGCACCGACGACGGATACTACAGCTGATTTTGTCATTCTGCAAAAGTTGGCTGGCGCAAGACTTCCATAGGCCTTCATTGTGGAAGACAGGACCTGCGGGCCAACGCCGCCGAAAGGTGTCTTTGTCTCCTTAAAGTCAGCCTGGAAGCTTTTTCATCCTGCAGCCGCGCGCAAGCATGGCGTCGATACGCAATCAACCCCAATACGATTTTCTAGCGGGCGGCGACGCGCCGTCGCCCCCCAAAGCTCGGGCGAAGCGACATGAAGACTACCGACAGAATCAGCCGCTCCCGCAGTCCTTGCCAACCGAAGAGCTGCATGCGCGCATCCGGACGCTCGAATACGAGCTGGCAACTCTGAAGCAGGAGAAGGAAGTGACGCAGCTGCAGCACGAGCAGGACGTGCGTGGGCTGCAAGAGAAAGCTGAAGAAGACTTCCGCCGCAGCCAGAAGTTTGAGTCTGCGAACGCCGCGATCCAAAGGCGGTACGATGCGCTGCTTCGGGAGATGCAGGACGCGCAGGCGATGGCCACAAATGAGAAATCGGATCTCGAGCGCAGGTTGAGGACCGTGACGGGGCAAAAGGCAGCGCTGGAAGAGGAGCGGGACGAGGCGCTGGAGCAGCTTGCCAACTTTGAGCGCGAGAACGGCAGGAGCATGGTGGAAACGGAGGCCAAGTACGCGTCGCTGCAGAGGTCCTTTGATCTCTTGCGGGAGGATTTTGACACGCAGGTGGCGGCGGCACAGGCGGCGCAGCAGAAGCTCGCGGAGAGGGAGTCGCAGGTTGGCCAGCTGGAGAGTGAGATCGTCGCACTGAAGGCTGCCGGTGGCAGCGAGGAGGTAGACGTGCTGAAGAGGCAACTGAGCGAGCAGGTCACACAGATCAAGAGGCTCGAAAAGACGAACAGGGCACAGAGTGCAGAGCTGGCGGAGTACCGAAAGTCTCACAAGAGCCTTGAGGTTGTGGAGGAGGAGAAGCGAGGGCTGGAGGCAAAGCTTAAGATGATGCAGACGCTGCGGGACGAGCTCGCGCAGTGTCAGCTTCGCGTGCAGGTGCTCGAAGAGGAGAAGAACAGCTGGGCTAGTTACCTGGACGGTCAATTGTCAGACGAGCAGTTTGAATCTCCTGCGGACTTGGCACGGGCATTCATGCAGCAGCGGATCGAAAATGCGAGCCTGGTGGAGCAATTGGGCGCGGTGAAGCCCGAATTGAACGCAAAGGACGAGACGATTCGCGATCTCGAAGAAGAGAGGGCTCGTTTGCAAACCGAGGTTGAGCAACTGAAAGCTGCTACCGCTGCCGGTGGCGGAACCGGTGGCACGTCCGACGCCAAGGCAAGAGCCCGACTTGAGAGACAAAAGGCCCTGGCTATAAAGGAGAGTGAGTACCTACGTGCTCAGCTGAAAGCTATGGATGACGAGGAGCAAGAGTTCCACCCGGAGAGACACTCGGAGCAGGTCAGCAAGAAGATCAAGGAGCTCCAAGACCTCGTGGACGAGCATCGCGCTGAGCTGGACAAGTTGCACGCGGAACTGAGCGCCATCGAGAAGCAGGAGACGCCGACGACACCTGCGGCGTCTAAAAAGCGGTCTCTCGACGATACGCCAGATGAACGGGTGGGCGAGCTCCTGCGCAAGAACCGCAAACTCCAAGAGGAGATGTCCAAGTACAAGACGCGGACGGAAGTGCTGGAGGCTGAGGCGCGGGCACACAAGAAGCAGCTGGAAGGCCTCCGGTCCGACAAGTCGTCGCGGCACCGCATCCTCGAGTTGCGGAACAATCCGACGGCGCAAGTGCAGGCCATCAAGCAGTCGACGCTCGACGCGCTGCGCGAGGAGAACGAGACGCTACGAGCCCAGCTTGACGGCCGGCTGCCGACCACTGCCGCCGACTCTGGCGCCATTAGCGACGTACTGATCCCCAAGGCCAGCCTGCATAGCTTGCAGCTGGCGCTGCAGGCCAAGGAGCAGGAGCTGGCGTCCAAGGAGAAGGCTCAGAAGCGGCTGCGCGATATCTTCGCCGCGAAGGCCCACGAGTTCCGTGAGGCCGTCTACTCGCTGCTCGGCTGGAAGCTCGAGTTCCAGCCGAACGGTCGCGTCAAGGCCACCTCCATGTTCCACCCGGGCAAGAAGGGGAAGAGTGGCGGTGGCGGAGGCGGTGGCGAAGGCAGCAAACGACAAGATGACGACGCCGACGACGCCGCCGAGGAAGCGGGCAACTTCATCGTCTTCGACGGCGAGAACGCAACGATGAAGATCAGCGGCGGCGTCAGAAGCGAGTTCGCCAACGAGATCAAGGGCCTGGTTGACTTTTGGGTCGACGGCCGCGGCCAGGTGCCGTGTCTGCTGGCGGCCATGACGTTGGAGTTCTTCGATCGGTATCACGATCAAAAGGGCAAATGAATTTGGAGTCTGGGGAGCCCCGCGGGGGAGGTGCCGTTTTGCACGCCTTTCGCATTGTGCCTTGTGCCTCGTGTTTCCCGCCCTCTTGTGCTGAGATGAGCGAGCCAAGAATCGAAAGCGGGAAGTGAGCGAAGCAGCGCGGTGTTTTGTTAACTTTTTGTATGTTCCTAAGATGGACTGAGACATGGATGAATTGGGGCCAGATGACGACGCTGCTTCTGCCGCGACTAGTATCGTTACTATTGCACCTGCTGTACTACTACGACTACTACTGAAAGTACTAATGGCAGCTGCCGTTTCAGAGCCCAATGTATCCCAATTGTTTGTCTTGTGCGGCCGACGCTCACGAGCATCAGTCACTCTGGATAACTCATCAACGGAAGCATGCCAATTTCATCCGTCACGTCCGTCATCCTCTCGAGCAGTTCAACCTAATCTCTGCCCATCCCGAGCTAGACGTAGCGACGGGCCCGGTTGCGCGGAGCCCACGATTTAGACCTGATTCCCAACACGACTCTGAAGTCGTCAGCCAGCTTTGTCGACGAAAGCCGCATCGACAGTGTACGGCGGCAGGGGGGTCTCCAGCTCGTGCCTTTTGATCAAGGCCTGCCAGGTGACAACAATGCGGAAACGCTCGAGTCGATACCGCAGTAGCGTTAAGAGGACGTTTTCGACGTCATTTCCCCTATCGTAATATGGAGGACGCTGCTCCATGCTTTCGCACCAGAGAATGCGTTTTCGCTCGTCTGGGAGAGAAGCAATAGCCCAAGAGCATTTACGGATCGATAGCCAATGTTCGACCGCCTCACAGCTGCTGCATGTAGCGAGGAAGACAATCGATTGTGTGGTACGGTAATGATGCTTGGAAGGAGATGAACATCGTCTTCCCGAGGCGCCCAATGCGAGAGCGAAGGGAAGGAGGAGAGCATAAGGTAGAAGTGTGGATGGGGACTCGGAGTCCGCATAGGAGAACAATATAGAAGAAAAATATGAGAACAAGGCATTTCAACCCATATTTGTGGTATCGCCAGCTGCTGGACCGACCGAACCGGGCGCATGGGCTGCAACCATGGCATTTGGAACGGGCATGGCACCGGCTTGCTGTAGGTGCTGGGCGCCGGACGCGGCCTGGCGGGCCTGGGCAGCCTGCAGCATCTGCTGCTGGTGAACCTTCCACTGGGGAAACAAGGACTGCAGGCGGTTGTACATCGCTGCGAGCTTCTCGTCGCCCGGCGGAGCAGTCATGATCTGTGGCCAGGGTGGTGCGTTGGAGGGAGTAGCATTGGGCTTCTGATGGCGCTCGGCGAGGGAGGCCAAGTAAGCGAGGTTGGCTTGCATGCGACGGAGGGGCTCGACGTATTCGCGCGACGGCTTCTTGTGCTCTGCACCGGCGCCGCTACCATCTGGAGAGGCCGAACCCGGTGCGGACGCATTCGACTGCGACTGCACGTCACCTCCTTTGCCGCTGGCCTGCAGCGCTTGGATTGTCTCGAGAAGGTGCGAGTTAATGTCGAGGATCAGGGCGACGCGTTGCTTGTCCAAGTCTGGGTTCGAGTGAGCGGAGGCTGCTGCCGCTGCAGCTGCTGCGGAAGCGGGATTCATGGCTGCGTGGGCTGGCAAAGGACCTGCTCCGCCTCCGCCGGGAGTGGGCTGCATAGGGTTCGACATTGCGGCCATCGCGAGAGGGTGACCGAACGGATGGCTTCGAGATGCGAACGAACAGCAAGAGTACGCTGGTAGGCCGTTCGTCGAACTGTGGCGTGGTGTAATGTGCGTGCTCTTGGTTGGCTCAAGCACGCGGAGCTGTGTGCGACGGCGAGATGACGGGCACGGCGGAAAGGACTCAGCGTGTGGGCACGTCGGTATGTGTGCAAAATGGCAAGTCAGGTACAATGCAGAAGAGGACGACAGTGGATTTGCAGCCAGTCGCGCTAGAGGAAAAAAAGCAACCGAGCAAAAGCACGAGAGTCCAGCGAGTTCGCGGCTTAGCCAGGTTTGGCGGGTCCCCCCCCCTGCGATCCCCCGACGAGGCGCCTAAATCATCCGCCTGCCCCCTCCGGCTGCAGCGCTGGACCCACTGCCTGACTGCAGGACTGGCCTTCTGCAACAGAGGTTTGCATCACCGCAGACCTGCGGAAGGATTGCGGGGCAAGCGGCACTGGCTCTGGCAGTGCGAGGGCGGCGCTCGCCCCGCTGCTCACGCCGGCGACATACACGCTAAACCGGACAAGACAGGACAGCATCTGGAGGGCCTGTGAGACGGCACAAGCACGCAATCGAGATCTGAATCAACGTGCAATTGAGCCTAACACGCGTGCGAGAGTCGTGGAGCAGCGGCCATGTCTACGAGAGCCCACCGCCGTACACACCGGAAATGCTCGCTTCGCTCAGGCAGCTCAACGTGATGGAGATGGGCTGGGTGGTGTGGAAATGTAGTGCTGAAGGAGTCGACTTCGGGACGGTTCGCGTCGTGCTTCCGCCTGGTCGAGGTCGCCCGGAGGCTCGTCTCTGCCGCACAATATCCACGGCCGGGACGTGGCTAGGGCCGGGTGTTTAGTCTTCGCTCTTCTGACCAGCGTCCGATGACGGTGGACGTGGTCAGGATTGGCTGGGTAGGCGAGAAGACAAATGCACAGCCAGAACGGTGGTGTGGTGGTAGATCGCACAAGCAGTCAGGTATGATGACGCAGCGCAGTATCGATGATGAGCAGCCAGCCTCGTCTCTGGCTCTGCTGCTTCTTGTCAATACCGACCGCAAGACGGCCTCACGTCCAAAACACCCACACCGGGCACGGCATGTGTTGGGACTCTCAAGCTCGTAAGGCCGGGTATGTGGCTCAATGAGAGCTCGTACCTCCACGTGCGCATGATTTCGGTTGGGAAGAGCGAGAAAAAGAGAGCCACACAAGAGGCCGAGTGGCGTGCGTGATGGTGTCACACATGGTTCACACTCCCAAAATACTTCATTGCTATTGATGTGCTTCGAGAGCGGTAGGGCGGGGAGGCGTGTTATATGTGCTGATCCCCAACGGAACAAAAAAAAAATAAACAAGCCTGCAGGAGCTGAAGAATTGTCATTTTTCCTTCGATTTGGCGGGACACCAACACGTCTCGATGAGGCTGCTCACACAAGGGCGCGCTGCTCGGTTATGTTGGACGACTAATAAGAATTGGTGTTGGGGCGCGTCGCATGGAGGGAGGATGAGTGATACGGAGATACGGGAACATGGGAGGAGTCGATAGCGACGTAGGAAATGATGACTGATGCGATAACAAAGCCAGACCAACAATACGAACAATCATCATCATCAACTAATCTGTCTTTCGAGCTGAACAGCGCCGTGCAGCGATGCATCGCTGAATTGTGTTGTGTCGGTTGGACAGCCGTCGGGGCCGTCGTCTGCGCTGCCACACACTCCAACGCACATGATGCACCAGGACGTATGCGGATGCAGATACAGATCGAGACCTTCTACTCGTACATGGCGTGCGCTTATATCCCCTACACGAACTCGCTGCGCATCGACGCCTTTTCGCATATACACGTTCACGTACACGTACACGTACACGTACACTAGTCCCGTTCGTGTCCGTTGTCTTCACCTCCGCCGTGGGCCCGTCCTGTCTGTCGTCTTCGCCGTCTTCATTCCTGCCTCTCTCCCTTCGCTCCCCTTTTTCCAAACCTCGACACTCCGGCTCTGGTTCATCATCATCATCGCCATCTTCTTCTTCTTCTTCTTTCTAACCTTCGAGTCCTGTTGCTCCGCATCACGCTTGTCTACTTCGCTGACCGAGTTTCCCGTCTGTCTGTGACTCTCCACCACAGTCCCGTACCGGGGCCGCTGCGCTGACACGCGATCAACGAACAGAGCCCACATTAACTTGGCGTCATCGAGCCCGGCCTGCTCTCTTGTCTCCCCCCTCTTGTCCGCCAGATCCGCAGCGTGACCTCTTCAAGCGTACCAAAGTATCGCCCAGCGCGGCAAGCTAGACAGGGCCCCTGGGCACCTCCCCTAGTCCGTCACGATATCACCAGCAGGATTCAGTGACCAGCACTACCTGCACCACCAACAGCACCACCATCACCGCCACTCCCTCCACCAAAATACCAAAGACATATCCTCTCCTACAGCCTCACACGCTCTCCAGTCGTTCTCGCCCATCGACGCCAACCCTCGCTGCAGCCCCTTTCGCGGTCGCGAGCGCGTTGCGTAGTCTGAATCGCGGCAAGATCGACCCCTTCTCCGTCTTTATCTACACGCAGCTTACAACCCAATCGCCCCGCCTCGTAGCCCAACCATGGCTTTCCAGCAGCACCACAAGCGGCCCCAGCTCCAGCGGCCAGTCTCGTACGCTACGTCCGCTGACAACGTCGATGCCAACGCCTCGTTGACCTTACAGCGACCCCCCACCAAGGACTCGCTCGCCACCGACGAAGAGTGGGTGCTGTTCTCGCCCACCGCACCCTCCGTCACACAGACGCATACTACCTCCACTGATCGAACCCCGCGAACAGCCGGTCTTTCGCGTATCAGCGACCTTGGCTCGCTAGACACTGCTGCACGCTCAGACCAGGTCACTGAAGACCTCAATGACGACGACAATGCCACTGAGCACGCTACCGACGCGGACGAGCTTGACAGCCTCGACGACGGTTTACACGCCTTCCACGAGCCGTCTGACGCCGGCAGCCCGCGCCAGATGCTACATCGCAGCAGCGACACGGTCCTTCCCACTCACGATGGACTTGGCACCTTCGGCGGCGCCTCTGATGCTATACAGACTCAACTATGGAGGTTCGAGCATGAATCCCAGCGCCGAAAGCACCGGCGTCGAGCGTCGAGCGTGCAGCGAACCCTTGAGGCGCTCGAGGAGGTTGACGAGGTTGTCAGCGAGGAGACGGAACGCTTCCGCCGGATCGAGCGCTGGAGGCTCGAACAGAGCCGCGCACTGCTCGAGGAGATTGAGCGCGAGACCCGCCGCATGCGCCGGATGAGTCGCGCCGCCAGCTATCGCTCGCAACGTACTGCCGCCGAAACAACGTCCAACTTCCAGACCAAGTCGGAGACAAACCTGTCGACCGGCGTGGCCACGCCCACAATGGAGGAGGCGCCGCATGAGACACGATCGTCACCGGTCATAGGTGCATCGACAGCGACAATGCCAAAATCGGCTGCTGAGCCCGTCCCACCCGCGCCTTCGGTGCATGAGGAAAACGAGGGATTCTGGCAGCGTCTCACGAGGAGGGTGATTCGGGATCTTATCGGCATCGACGAAGAAATCTTGTCTGTGATTCTGGGTGAGTCGCTGCCAGAGGAGGCCTACAGGTCGCCTGAGTCGTCCACGCACGACATCGCCAATGATGAAGCGCTTGAGAACGCAGAGAGCTCGCCGCTAGAGGGTGACACATGGCAGCATCGCCTATTAGAACGCGTCGCTCGCGAACTGGGCATACTCGTGCACCAGCTATCGGAGCACCCGGGCGCTTTCAGTACTTACCTCAAGGCCACTGAAACGCCGTCTTACGCTGGCATCACGCAACCGTCCACTGCACATTCCGCAAGCCCGAGCCTTACGCGCCGCGCCTCATCGAGCAGTGTCCCAACTCCCTCTTCAAATGTCCCACTGTTCAACCCTACGCTAGCCCCGCAAAATCAGTCCGACCCGTCGTTGTGGGGCATCGAAGAGGAGGAGGCCGAGGAGATTCGGCCCGAGGACAGGTTTGGCCACCGCTATCAGCAACAGAGCCGCTCGATTGACGCTGCCACGCTGCAAAAAGAGCGCGAATACTGGGAGCGTGAGCTCGACATCAAAATGGTGTTTCAATTTTTAAAAAGCAGGTTTGCTTCGCGGCCCGGCAGCCCGGAGCCCGCTGCAGTGGATGCCAGCGTACCGTACGTGGGTGGCTACTCGTCGCCCACACGGCGACCTTCCGTGTACTCCGCCAACAATCGCAGTATGAGCGCCCATAGAGCCGCTCTAATCCGCCAGCATCATCCTCTGGCCTCGAAGCTGGACCACAATACCAGCCGTAGGAGAGATATTAGCCACCGCCACCATACCCATCACCATCATTCTAGCACCCACACCTACCTTCATAACTACCAACACGGTCACCACGGCGCCACTGCGTCCGTGGTACCGCAAAACCTGATGCGCTCCAGCTTGGGCGTTCGCACTCGCAGCGAGAGCTGTGCCAGTCAGAGCACTAAGCGAAGTAGAAAGACTGGCTCCAGCCGGAATTTCTGGGATCTGGGTGGCTCTGTCGGCTCCGGTCCTACCGGGTTGGGTACCTGGGGCGAAGTGGGCATCTGACTGTAGGACGGCTCACTGGCTAATTTTTTTTTTCTTTAAAGGGAATGCCGGCTCCATTTCCCGCGTGGGGGCAAATCATCTTTGCATAGCGTTCTTTTCGTTTTGGGATACCATGGTCGTATTTATCGTTTGGGTTTTCATCTCCTCTTACAAAAGAGCAAGACGGGGCTCACGGCGGAAGAATGGAAGGTGTGGGACGGCGTTAGTCGTGGAATGTTGATGACGACGATGACGACAAAACGATGCTGCTACTTGTGGCTCTTCCATTTTCTCATTTCTTCTTGATAGAGGAGAAACCGTCAATGCTTGCTTGACCCGCGACGCATTCGATAAATCAATCCGAGGCAACTTTTCCCTGGAAGGGCTTCTGTGAAAAAGGGTGGGCGAGGTTTTTTGCATGCTGGACGTCCTCTGCTTTCATAGGCTATGTTCAACCTCCCCTTTGGCAGATCCTCGTTTCTCTTGCAATTCGGTTCCACATGGAGAAAGAGTGTTCGCAGGCCTGGAGTGCAAATGAGTAGTTTTTGGCCCGCAGTGGGAGGTTTTTTTTTTCTTGCAAATCTTGGCGGCAATTATCCACCCACACCGAGAAATGGACGTATAAATGCACGCACGCACACATAATCACAATCTTACGTATATATTTATGCTAAATATGGGTTTTTAGGAAGACAGCGTGCACAACAAGGCGGAATGAGGCCGTTTTTGGTGGCTAGATGTACGACTACATAGGGTTAATGAACGATTCACACATGTCTTTCACTGCATCAAACGAGACTTGAAAAAGAGCAGCCGCCGTTCTTTTGTTCCCATCATTCTAGTCTCTTCACTTTCGACCTTTCTGTCAGATATGGTGCTATGATATCGAGGACCACCTACTATCGTCGCCGGGAAACATGGCGCGCTACAAAGCCATTTGAGCAGTTTCGATGACTCTCTCATTGTTGGACAACGGTGGTTCGAGCAGCTACAAGTTCTGCGGCGAACATGCACTCACGACACGCCTCACATGCTGTACTTCTTCTACGTGCCACCCACTCATTGGGCTGCTGAAGCCGTGTCCACAATCGCCCCGCCCTTCTCACTGGATTTCGCTCAGATCGTAGGTGGCACGCAGACGGACTGCCAGGCAAGCGCCGCGTAGGCCGTTTCGTGCGTGCTTTGCTCTCCTTGCGTCACAGTGTCTGGAACGATGGGTGGACATTTGCGGTCCGTCGCGTGTCGCACGGCACGCTGTATTTTCTTATGCTCAGTCTCATGTTCTGATTTGATCTGTACTGATCTACGCCGCGTGGCAACTCGCGCGCAAGCTACACTTTTGCACTGCCTTCAGGTCCGCAGGCGGGGGCTCCGCCGCCTCGTCCACTCTAGAACGATCGCAACCGATCTCACAAACCCCCGTCGCGCGCCTTTTCTCACAGTTTTTCCAACGTTGTCAATCTCCAGAGAAGTGTTTCCAACTCAAAACGAGACGACCCTCCACACCTCCTCGTCCTAGAAGGGAACGAAAGGAAAGGAAATGAAAAAAAAAGGGAAGGAATTGGAGACTTTCCCGGTTTATTGGGCTTGCGACGTGAGTTCCGCTCTCGCTCTAGGCGTGGAAGTGGAGCGTGCGTCGACCGTTGCGGCCTTTCCCACTCTTCGCCGCCGCCGCGTTTCCAGAGCTCGAGGCGGCTTGCTGGGTAATCTATTGCGAAAATACACGGTCAGCCGATCTCTTGCTTTCACACGTCAGGTTGCGATTCTTGTTGGCAGCGTCGGGATAAGAACGGCGTTTGATCATAGCCTTCCTATTCCCACTTCCAACCGGAAAGGTCTCTGATACGTGTTGAAGTGCACGCCAGAGTAAAGAGACAACAAAGTGAACACGTTCAAAGACTTACGTTGAACTGTGCTGACACGGATCCAACGTCTGGGTTGGCCTGTGGCGCCTTTGAGGTGACTTGGTCAGTGTTACCCCTCACGTTCACGGCCTGAAGATTGCCCGGGAACTGATTTGCGGAAGCGCTGGACACGATGCTCGCACAAGCGTTGGGGCGGATAGCTAGGATTGGGTCAGCACATAACAAGGGCTGATAAACAGTCCTTGCGGGCGCTCACCTGTTCGAAGGGTGGCGCTGGAGCCGATGGTGCTGGCTCCAACGGCCAGATACGTGTCAATCGACGGCAAGATCTGGGTGCAACGGACGTTGTTGATGACGTCGATCAAGGAGGCCGTCGATTGGCCCTGGTCGGCCATGATCTGCAGGTTGTTGACGACGGACTGGAACACGCCGTTCAGCAACGTCTGGTTGGCAATCGAGACGTCCGGGCTGTTGCCTATGACGGACATCAGAATCGCCATGTGCTGCAGCTCATTCACCTCGGCGTTGTACGCCAGGTTGGCGGCCTGGTTGAACTCGGTGCCGTTCAGGCTGTGACCGGTGTTCAGGAAGTTGGACACCTGCGCCGTGTTGAAGGACCAGTTGTCGCACGCGGCCTGGACCGCCTGCGCAGTCGAGCTGTCGAGAGAACCCGCGCTTGGCGCCCCGGTGGCAGCCGGCAGAGCCGATGACACTGGCTGGAACGGCCCGAACGTGCCTTTGTTCGTCGTCGCGTCAAAGTTGGGAACCAGATTGCCCAACTGCGGATTGTTGAGTTGCTTCAGTCCGTTGGCGCCCGTGGTGCCCTGTGCTGCTGGAGAATCAACACCCACATCAGTGTCTTCGCTTGGTAGCCGTACCTCCTGCGTTGTTTGCTCCACCGCTCTGTCCAGACGCTATGCTCAGCTGATTGAGGGAGGTTATCTGCCGGGATGCCTGAACGGTCACGCCGCCTGCACTTCCCTTCCCTCCGTTGTTGTTATTGTTGTTTCCATTACCGCTGCTCTTGGCCAAGACGGAAGCAGCCAAGGCTGGGAGAATGTAAGCAATGTAAAGCATCGTTGGTAAAATGTGCGTTTGAGGAGAAAGCGATTGGCTCTTGATCAATGTCCAAAGTGTTAATGAAAGACTGTCCAGCAGTAGAGCAGCAACCACTTAAGGAATGAATGGAAAGAATATACACCGCAAGCGGTCAGAAGGGATAGAAAACCAGTTCACGAAGAAGAGAATGTTGATAGAGATGTCCATGACAGAACGGGAACTGCTGAAGATAAATAGAACCATACGGCGACAAAGGGCTTCAGCTCATTACCAAGGGCAAAAAGAACCCAGCATGTCAATATTGTTTCTTGGTTTGAGGTCTTGAAACTCGAGCGGAGAGGAAGAGGTCTTGAATTTCGTTGTAACCTTGCGACAGAGACTAATATTCAGAAAGGAGCTAATGTCGCCAACGCTGTTATTCCCGTACGTCGACCGAGTATGGCCTGGTGTTTATGAAGGCACCAGGGCAGGGTGGATCGCTGACTGGGGGTGTGGAGATCATGATGTTCCAACTGGTTCAGGTTGACCTGATACTAGAATATGTGGGACCGTACGGTGACTAAACCATCGCTCTTGACCTCCTCATGCGACGGTAGCTTGTGGTCAATCATAGAGCGAGCAGTCGAGCGGGATGTCGCACACAAAGAAGCAGTTCAGCCGACGCTCGCGGGGTCGGAGACCATCGCGGTGGCAGATGGAGAATCGCTTGGCTCTCGTTCTACTAAAGTCGTGACGTTAACAAAACATTTGAAAGCTTGATCTTCGCGGACTGTATGTTGGTTTCGTTCTTAGCACATCCTTGGCGAGGCTTATTTCGTGCGCCCATGCGGCAATCTTGCCCATGTTTATAAGGAGCTTTCCTGTCGCAGCTGGCGTTTACACTCGTGTTGACCAGGTGGGCGAGAAACAAAGACGGCGGTTTGACGGGATCAAGCCATCGCTCGATTATGTCCTGATTGGCTCTAAGACGAAAGTGACATCAAACGAGGCTGGCGGCTTCGGGGCGATGTGCTGTAGAACGAAAGAGGCAGTGCACAAACGGCAGTTTCGTTAGGGGGCCCACTTGTCATGGAAGTTATCACAGCTATTCTTTAAGTATCTGTGAAACATTGCCTGTCTTATGAATGCCCGAGCAAAATGTTAGCTGTTGCCAGTGCAGGCCTCGTCATCTGGGTGATTGCTCGAAACGAGCCTTGCAACCGTCCGTCAAGCAGCTGCGAAACGGGTGGAAGACCTTCAGAGGCAGCGCCTGGTTCTAAGGAGCGACGAGCGTGCCGCGGCGCTTGCATGTTTTGTAGGCTGACGACGAAAGCAACCACCTTCCGCTTGGCTCCTCAGCTACCCCCAATCTTGCTGCTTCGGTATTCACAGCCAGCACGTCGACTTCATCTGAGCGAGCCTTCTTAGGGCGGTGCACCGCAAGCCGATCGGCTTCTAACTTGTCTTTTTTGGCCACCACCACATCTCGACTTGGCTACTCCCCTGGAGCGGTTCTGCCGTCGCCCTCGCTGTGCAGGACCAGGCGGTGATGGCCTGTGGTGCCTACACGTTGATGATCCCTTGACCACGCACCCTACGTGCTCCATATGTGTTTTCGCCGTCGACCAATTGAAGCACTTGCAGAGCACTCAGTGATGATCCGCCACTGCTCAGGGCGCTCGCTCAACGTTTCGCTGCTGCACCACGCTGGAGCTCGAGCCCGAGGAGCGGAGTTACTCTCACCCAGGTCTGCCCGCGTCCGCGCAGGTCTTGCGCGCCTGTCGAGGACAAAGACAATTGCGCTCGCGCCTCGACGTTGGAACGAGTTCTTGACGTCCGCTCCCGGGGGGCGTTGCTATTCGAGATCCGTATGGGATTCCTACGCCGCAGCAGTTTCTTCTCGATGATCATGCGGCTTTAGAGGCTTTTGTGGCTCCGCCGCCGAACGGATTGCTTTGCCGACGATACGGTCAAGAATCCAGACACAATGCTACGAGACCGCCGTAGGTTCGCGAGCTTCATGCATTTCAACCTGTTGTTGCCCAGCTGCCTAGGTCAAGGCAACGACGGGAAATTAAGCGGAGACACAGACTTGCTTGCTTTGTCGGTGTCATTCGAGCAGACTTTCCGGTAACTTCCTGGCTGCGTTTTGGATATATGTGTCTTCCTGGGGAGTTGTAATACCAATTTTCCCTATAGACACTCATATAATTGAAGATCAACGTGTTGATCGTGCCTTCACTGGCTGCTGAACTTATTTCGCACGACGGGGTGTGCAGTGGAGGTAGTTGGTGCATGAAACAGCTTCACACGGATCAATGAAGGAGCGGCGTGGTGAAGCACGCTGTCTAGTGAGGGATGTTCCCAGCTGCAGAGCGACAGAGGTGTCGGCTGCGATCAGTCGTCGGCGTTCAAGCCGTTCAGAAGAGCGAACCCGTAGTCTATACAATAGACACGGGCTGGCTCATCCTTGCGAACGCCGCATGAAGTTCCGTAGCACACAAATCGACTCATAGCGCCGTTCCCAGGGAGAGAACTGCAGCTTCTCCTCCAGCCTTTATGGCCTGAAACAAGTGAATGCACCGCGCCCCGCTATGTACTGGCAGGATGGCGTCGACGAAGCTTGTAGAATCAACGGCAACTAGCGGACGTTTCCCGGAAACCGCGAACTACTGCATCGAACAGAGCATCAGGAGTGTCGAGCAGAAGCATAATCTTTTCGAGCTTTGGCAGAGAAATTTGTCCAGATGAAATCCATGGGCAGCGGAGACATGAAGGAACTGCGATTGATCCTCTGTAGGGCTACGAGAAATAAGACACACGCCGCACCTACACCGTGCAGAGCATAAGAACGTTTCTGTTGTACTATATTCATCAAAATTGCGTAAGCTGAATCCCGCAGCAATACCGGCGCCTTGACAAGGCTGCAGTTTGTTCGATGGAGCATCGTAAGCTCTTCCGCGAACCCATATTGAAAGATACGGCAGACAGCCACGAACATGGATCTTCTCTAGCGGAGTGAACGAGAACATGGTAAGTGGTGGATCTGGCATTCAATGTCACCGTTGTAGCCTGAATGTCGACACTAGCGATCTTCGGTGAGACAAGGCTGAAGCCTATGCCGTACAACTAGCAGCGACGCCCCGCTAACGGCACGCTTTGCCTTGTCTGGGAATTGCAACCACCAGGAAACTCGTAGACTCAACTGCCAACTGCGTCATGTGGCAAGACAATATTCCAATTCACTTGACCTCTAAATCAACAGGAAGAGAAGCGACGATCCGTCTACAGCATTCAACAAAGACCTCTATCCCTCCGATGCGCTGACCACATCCCGTCTTTCGTCTTCAGCTCTTCTTCAGTACGCGCTTACCAGGCTCTCCCACCATGCATTTGTCACCACAGGAACAAGAGCTGTGCCAGCTCCTTCGCGATCTGCCAAAGCGTTACAATAATCGGTACAGTGAGCAGGCCGCCAACTTCTTGGTGCAGAGTCTGTTCCGCTCATTAGTTGGCTCCTCCGACGCCTTCTTGAACGTCCTGTTCAACGGTGAGCACCCGCCACCCGATCTAGACAAGAGATGGAGCCTGCGGCGCGCGCAGGGGGCCGTGGAAGGTGCCGAATATACAGAGGCGGCAAGAGGACATCCGTGCGGTCACATCTTCAAGTACGGTGAAACAACGTACAGATGCAGGACGTGCAGCTCGGACGACACCTGCGTCCTGTGTGCAAGGTGCTTTGAGGCGTCGGATCACGAGGGGCACAATGTCTTCGTGTCTCTGTCACCAGGTAACTCTGGTTGCTGTGATTGCGGTGACCCAGAGGCGTGGCTCAGGACGGTGGAGTGCAGCATACATTCGATCTCCTCTGGGTCGCGTGGGCCATCGGCGACGGGCAAGGCGCCGGATCGCTCCTTGTTGCCGCCGGAGCTGACGGAGAGTATACGCATGACGATATCACGATCTATGGACTATATTTGCGACGTGTTCTCGTGCTCACCAGAGCAGCTGAGACTACCCAAGACCGAAGAGTCGGTTAGAGAGGACGAACTAAAGTCTCGATTGCCCCCCAAAGTGTACGGGACATCGAGCGACGGTGAGCTTGACGAAGAATTTGCGCTGGTGCTGTGGAATGACGAGAAGCACACTGTCAACGATGTACGAGACCAGGTCTCAAGAGCGTGCAAGATGTCGCCCCATCAGGCGTTTAAGAAAGCTATCGAGGTAGACGACGTTGGAAGGTGCATCGTGGTCATCGACAAGGATCTGGATTGGCTTTTACGCGCAGCAAAGATAATCGAGCAGCCAAAGCTTACCGTCACCATCCGATCAGCGCGAGACACATTTCGAGAGCAAATGTGTGCCACGATCATAGAGTGGATCGCTGACATTGCCGGCTGCAGTGTTGGACCTGACCACAACATCCTTCGAGACACCATATGCGAACAATTTCTGCGGCCGTGGCGTGTGGGCAGCGAGGCGCATCACTCTGAGATTGGGAAGGACGGGTTGGACGACCATGAGGTTGAAGATATGCCAGATGACTTTTTCAGATTTCACGGTCGATATCCGGCCCAGACAGCCGCACGATTTCGTCGGGCTTGGGGTGATGATGCTGACGATGTAGATGTCGATCGCGAGCCTGCATCTGAAGATGACGAGGACGCCAACGCAGCTGGTGATGAGATGGATGTTGATAGTGCCGAGTGGAATGTGAGCCAGGACATGGACATTGATGCTTTTGACGAGAATGGGCCGCTTGAGGCTTCAGAGGCCACGCTCGCGGGCTATCCACCTCCACCTCCTCCGCCACCGCATCCAAGAAGAAGATTGCCAGGTGCTGCTCTGGATTCCGATGAAGGCGAGTCCGCCTTCATACCGATGACCGTACCTAAGACGCCGAAAATCAATCCAATGCGGATCAACACACCCAGGCCGCCGAAGTACTGGCTCGAGAAGCCTGACTTGTATCGCCGACAGAAAGACCTACCTGTTGCTGAAGATCTCGAACGTAGAGTGCGGTTAGATTACCTCATCCTTTGGGACTTGAGGATGTGGAAGCAGCTACGCACAGATTTGCGTGACGTGTTGATCAGCACGGTAGTCACGCTTCCGCACTTCAAGCGTCTGTTGGGTCTGAGATTCGCAGGCGTATACACCGTCCTTGCAGAACTCTACCTCATCGCCGATCGGGAACCGGAACACTCAATCATCAACTTGTCGCTGCAAATGCTTACCACTCCATCAATTACCGCAGAAATTGTGGAAAGGGGGAATTTCTTGTCCAATTTACTGGCGATCATGTACACATTCCTCACAACACGACAAGTGGGTTATCCCTCCGATGTGAACGTTAAAGCTACGCTAGCCTTTGAACAAGGTGCAGTAACCAATCGGAGAACATATCATTTCTACATGGACCTCAAATATCTCCTTGCTTCCGAGCTCGTCCAGGAACGTATCCGGAGCGAGGGACGATACCTCATGCAATTTCTTGATCTGGCAAAACTCCACCAGGGCATCTGTCCAAACGTAAGAGCAGTTGGAGAGCACGTGGAGTTTGAGAACGACGCATGGCTGAGCGCCTCAATCATTGTGCAAGAGATTATCAAGCTGTGCAAGCTCGTGGGCGACTGTTTCGTTGTCAAGTCGGAACAGGATCTGGAGGACCTTAGCCGAGCCATTCGCGATGCAGCACGCGTCACTATAATACACAGCTTGGGTGCTGAGCGGAAACGATTTGATGCGTCGGAGATACGAAGTGAGACGCGATTCAAAATCTTACCCGTGTTTGAATTTGAGGATACTTCCGAATACCCTCCACAGCATCGTGTCGTCGACTACATCGTGGCACAAGAGCCTGTCAGTTTTCACCACGCACTGCATTACACGCTCTCCTGGCTTATTGATCGGGGTAAAGCCATGAGTAGAGAGCAACTTATCAACTTGCTCACATTCACGGCACAGGAGTTGCGCCAGCATCCTTTGCAGCTACCTTACTCGTTTAACACAAGAATACCAGAGACACAGCCTCGTGAAAATCTGCTGGCTCTGTTCGATTTTCCTCTTAGAGTTTTGGCGTGGCTTGCGCAAATGAGAGCTGGTATGTGGGTGCGCAACGGCATCACTCTCAGGCATCAAATGGGCGCTTATAGGGGCCATCCAAGGAGAGAACTCTCGTTCTTCAGGGACATCTTCATGCTTCAGACTGCGATGATTGTCTTACCTCCAGCTCAAGTTTTAGCCTCGATGATTGATCGATTTGATCTCATGGATTGGGTCCAGGGCAACTACAACCTACGTACTGGGCAGGATGAACAGCAAAAGATCGATGTTGCCGAGGATTTTGTGCACTTGCTCATCATCCTCTTAAGCGACAGAATCCATCTCCTCCCTCCCGCTGCTGATTCCGACCCACAGATCACGTCTGCCAAACGTGACATTGTACATACGCTGTGCTTCAAGCCGTTGTCGTTTTCTTCACTGTGCAACCACATCCCGGACAAGTTTTCCGACACTGATCAGTTTGATCAGCTCATCCAAGAGATGACGATCTTCCGACCACCGGAAGGTGTATCGGATCATGGTACTTTTGCACTCAAAGATGAATACTTCGAGCAGATCGATCCGTTCTTAGCGCACTTCAGCCGAAACCAGCGCGATGAGGCAGAAAACATCTACAAGAAGCACATGGCTAAGAAACTGGGCAAGGATCCTGCTGATATTGTCTACGAGCCAAAGCTTCGCAAAATAGAGTCTGGGTTGTTCAAGGAGCTGGGCAATTTCACGAAGACACCGCTTTTCGCACAAATCATCTATTACTTGCTGCAATACACTCTCGTGGCCGATAGGTTTGCCCCCAACGTGCCTAGCACGAAAGTAGAGCAATTCTTGCAATTCATCTTGCACTTGACTCTTGTTGCAGTGATGGAGGATGACGGGCAGGACATGGCGGTGACGATGCGTGAAGCTAGCCCAATGGTCGAGGATGACCCGATCAATGGTCGTCTAGACTCGTTCTGCCGACTGGCGTTGACAAAGCAAGCAAAGCATCCTATCGGCGATGCCGACACTATCGCGCGCCTCCTTCGCAGGATTGCCGCAGACGACACGTTCAAGACTTGCGAGCCTAAGGTCCAGGTTATCCTGCGACATCTCAGACACAAACGGCCAATCGACTGGACAAATTGGATGCGAAGGGACGGGTTTCCCGATGAGAGATCGCAGAACGCGTCACCAGTGCCTGATCCATCCCAGGATAAGGAGCTCAAGAAAAAGCAAGCGCTCGAGCGCCAGGCTAAAGTTATGGCTCAATTTAAGCAGCAGCAAAATAGCTTTATGCAGAACCAGGCGATTGACTGGGGCGATGAGGACTTTAGCGACTTGGAAGAAGAATTCGCAACGCCGGCGGAGGAGGAGCAGAAGCTCTGGGCCTTCCCTTCCGGGACGTGCATTTTATGCCAGGAAGAGACAAACGAAAATAAGCTGTACGGCACCTTCGCTTTGATAAACGAAAGTCGGATATTGAGGCAAACGAATACGAAGGATGCAGACTGGACTTTGGAGGCTCTACAAACACCTGCGAGTCTGGATCGGTCTGCTGAAGACATACGACCCTTTGGCGTGGCAGGAAACAACAAAATCAAAGTAAAGAAGGTGACTGCTGATGGAAGAACTGTTGAGATCGAGAGACAGGTCCTGGCCAAGGGCTTTCCAATGAGACATTTCACCAGTCCTGGACCTGTCGCATCTGGTTGTGGCCATATCATGCACTACAGCTGCTTCGAGGTTTACGTGCAGGCGACTCAGCGCAGACAGATGACTGCGATTGCTCGCAATCATCCAGAGCGACTTGATCATAAGGAGTTCTTATGTCCGCTTTGCAAGGCGCTAGGCAATGCATTTTTGCCTGTCATTTGGAAAAACAAGCCGATCACGTATCCTGGCGTCTTGCAGACCGAAGACACGTTCGAGAACTTCCTGCAACATACCGTTGGTCTGCAGATCTCAAAGTTAGAGAAAGGACCTGAGAGACCGAACAGCGACATATCAAGTGTTCAGCAGCGACTGGAAACACTATTCCTTGATTACGGTAAATCGGAGATGATTGGAAGTATAGCCACTGGTCTACAGGACTTGACCAAGGCAGTTGTGCCTAGCTCTCAATCCTCGAGCCCTACAGAACCGCGCCAATTTACCTTCCACAACCTGTCTGTGATTTTCAGCATGGGCGCTGACGAACCCATTCCTGCTTCAGCATTGTTGAACAGTATGGGCTCTATTGGGCCGGGTGATTCGAGTACGGCGCCTTTAGCAGTGTCGCCACAAATGGCTGAGCTGGTGAAAATATATCGAAGGCTTCGCGAAACGATGACGACGAATAATCTACCTTCACGCTTCCGGTACCCGAAGGTCAGTCAAGATGACTTGACGCACACGGATACGCTTTCTCAAGCTCTGGGATATTCTATTGCGGCCAGCGAGATTGCACAGCGAGGCGTAGAGTCTGAGCCCGGATCGACCTTGCTGAGCAAAATATCTTCACAGACGTTGACACATCTGCGGGTGCTTTCAGAGACTGTTTCATCATACTTTGCCGTCGGCGCTCTGCGGAACCAGGGTGAGAACGTTACAAATAAGGAATTCTCTGAGATGTATATCAGCCAGCTGCGACAGCTCTTCGTTGGTCACCCTGAGGTTTGCAGTTTGGACGACCTGGGCATGCAGGGAAACAAGAGACGCGAATTGCTCCTCGGAACCGCACCTGTACTGTCGCGGGATCCGTTTATCTTTTTGACTAGCTGCGCTACGTTCTTGCAACCGGTTCTTCACCTGGACATCCACCATCTCATGCGTATGTGCTACACGGCGGAGATCGTGCGCGTTATTATCTCATTTTTACTCCCGCACGCGAGACTACCCGCCTATGATCCTAATGATGCAGCATATCAGATGCCAGAGTCGGCCGTCAGCTTTTTCAAACTCACCGAGCACATCTTTTCACACATTCGCAATGTGCCTGAAGGCTTGCGTGCAGACATATCCGATGCGGACAAGCTACATACATATGTGACGCAAATATACAGGCTAGCACATGTTTATGCACTGCCATTTGTTCGCAAGTGCATCATATTGATGCATGTTCGATATGGAATAGAGATTCCGTTAGACCTTGTCTCAGTTGCGGAAAGCACCGAGCTTACTCGCTTATCACAAGCCCTGCACCTGCCATCGATTGATAGCCTTGCTGCTCAAGCCTTGGAAATAAATATGGCAAACATCGTCACCGGGTGGGTACAGCATTGGTTGCTGTATCGTGAGGGCCGTCGCAACGCCTTGACGCCCATTCAGCTCTCACACCCCGCCATCTTTGAGCTAATTGGGCTGCCCAAGAACTTTGACACATTGCAGGACGAGGCTATGAAAAGAAAGTGCCCTAAAACGGGCAAGGATCAGACCGATCCTGTGGTCTGTCTATTCTGTGGAGACATCTTCTGCTCGCAGGCTGTATGCTGCAAAGACGAACGTGATAAGGGGGGATGCTGGCAGCATCGGCAAACGTATGTATACTTTAGCAGCACGATCGATTTCTTCTGCAATACGGATGTGCTGACACACTCACAGTTGCAGCGGACCGGTCGGTCTTTTCATCAATATCCGAAAATGCATGGTCCTGTTACTCAATGGCGAAAATGGATCTTGGTCCTATGCACCCTATCTTGATAAACACGGGGAGACGGATGCGACGTTGAGGAGGCATCATCAACTGTATCTTCACCAGAAGAGATACGACAAGTTGTACAGGGAAATGTGGTTAGCGCATGGAATTCCGAGTGCGATTGCAAGGAGACTTGAGGGTGAGAGTAACAATGGGGGCTGGGAGACCTTGTGAGAGCAGATTGTTTGTGGACGTGGCGCGGAGCGTAATCAAGATTTGATGGCATGCGATAGCAAGTTGAACAGTCTACGTCAAGGAGTCATGTAGAGCTATCAGTCAGCATAATCTTCGTGAAGGAATTCTGCCTGTGAGAAGAGGTACGAGTGTTTGAAGCCATCCTATTTCCCAAAGACATCCGCCTCTCCCCCCCCCCCGGCGGGTGCGATCAATCCATCATAGCCGAACGCATCTCTTAAATTATGGGTAATGCAATTATTCAAGAGCACATTTTAAACATGAAACCCAGGTTCGGATGTATTTGTTACGCTAATTGTCAATCGGTGGATGAGTTTGAGAGGGTTAACAAGAAACACCTGCATTAAGCCGATTACAGTAAGTAACTCTGAATGTCACATTGTCAATGTCTGTGCGGAAGATCACGGGAACGATGAATGGTGCATAAGTGAGATGATAAATCTGCTTAGTTCATTCTATGCTGTCTTGACTGATTGATTATCTGATTGTTGCCCTGCCCCCTACCCTGGCTCTCCTCTCTTATCTAGCCAGCGTTTGCTTATGTTACCTGATACTAGGTATGTGCATAAACTGACACACATAGCTACCATTATTCAAATTCACGAAGCTACGCTTCGATCAAGAAAAAATTCAGATGTTCTCGAGATATTCACTGAGAGTGAAACAAAAGGCGCTAGGTCATCGGAAGGGTGGCTGTCGGCTGTCGCTTCAACAAAGATACATCTCGGACAACAGATTCGTCAAGATCTCTGCTGAGGTGCGAGATGCGTTGCACGCGAAGAGGCCTGTTGTTGCACTTGAGACAACGATATATACTCACGGTATGCACGGCTGCAGGTTCGCATAGCTGCCATCTAATCTTTCTTCCAGGCTATCCTTACCCGGAGAATGTAGCGTTAGCCTCCGAGCTCGAGTCCATTGTCCGTGTTAATGGCGGCGTTCCCGCAACGATAGGCATAATAGACGGTGTGGCGAAGATAGGACTCAGTCCGGAAGAGCTGATAGAGTTGGCTGCATCCGCTGGCAAGGAGACTACTCTGAAACTCTCACGGCGCGATTTGAGCTACGTGTTAGGCTCCCGTCTTACGGGCAAGAAGTACAATGGTGGAACGACGATCGCGGGCACGATGGTTTTAGCCCATCTTGCCGGCATCAAAGTATTTGCTACCGGTGGTCTGGGAGGTGTACATAGGGGCGCTGAATCAAGCATGGATATCTCCGCCGATCTGACGGAACTTGGGAGGACGCCTGTTGCGGTCATTAGCAGTGGATGCAAAAGCTTTCTAGACATCCCACGGACGCTGGAATACCTCGAAACCGAGGGCGTCACAGTAGGCACGTTCAGTGATGGTCGAAAAGGCAAAGTCGACTTCCCAGCCTTCTGGTCCCGCGAGAGTGGTGTACGAAGTCCGCTCACGATTGCGGACGAGAAAGAAGCTGCTGCGATCATTCACGCACATCTAAGCATTCCACTTAGCTCTGGCTTGCATTTTGCGAATCCAGTCCCAGAGGCAGACTCTATACCGAAAAGTGAGATGGATGTCTTTATTGAGGAAGCTATCAAAAGGGCCGACGTTGCCGGCGCCACAGGCAAGGATAACACGCCGTTCATTCTTTCGGAAATCAAAAAACTCAGTAATGGGAGGAGCGTCGAGGCCAATAGGTCACTCATCTGCGCAAATGTGAAACGAGGCACAATCGTGGCAAAGGAGCTTGTCGCCCTGGAAAAGGAGATGGACGGGTAAGCTTTTTTCTCTCCACAGTTAAGGGTGTACATGTTGCTCGTGCTAAGAGTAACAAGCTAGGTGCTGACTTGACTTTGAAAAGTCATAGGGATATGTTGAAAGCCTTTGTACAACCTGTTGCTTCTAATGTCCACCAGCAGAACTCCATTGTACTGACGAACAAACCTACTCTAAAGGAGACTGAATGTGACCACAAGACAATTCGACATCAGTCGGACCCTGTGAAAGAAATACCCACAAACTTGGTTGATGCCTCCAAGCCTGCTGATATAATAGTTGCTGGCGCGCTGGCGTTGGATTACTCCTGCGACTACGTGCCAATGGACAATAAATCAACTATGCCCTTGTCTCAAACATCAAATCCAGCAAATATCTCGCAAAGCATTGGAGGTGTGGCCCACAATGTTGCAAAAGCTGCTCATTACCTTGGAGCGAACACCAAACTGTTGACACTTGTCGGAGATGATCTCGATGGCTGGAGCGCAAGGAACCAGTTGGCGTCAGAAGGCATGCGCTGTGATGGGATCGAAATTTGCTCAACCCCCACAGCTCGGACTGCTCGTTATGTTGCGGTCAATGATTCTAGGAAGGATTTGGTCATAGCGATGGCAGACATGGAAGTACTGAACATGCACGGATCTCCTTACGTACGTGACTTGTGGGCCAAAGACATACAGAAGCAGAGGCCGGAATGGTTTATTGCCGACGCGAATTGGAATCCTGATTTGTTGCACGATATGTTCCTCAACGCAAGGAATGCTGGCAGTCGAACAGTATACGAGCCAGTATCTGTTGCAAAAGGATCGAGATTATTCAAAAAGGATTGTAATTCGGCCGCTCAAGTGAGCGAGAAGCCGAAAGAGCTTGGTGTTTATCCACAGAACCATATCGAATTAATGACGCCCAATGCCATGGAGTTAGCTGCGATGCATTCGACTGCACGAGACTCTGGGCTGCTGGAGGACAACAAGTGGTGGCAGGTCATCGATGAGATGGGCATTCCATCGTCGGGAATCAGGCCGAAATTGGTAGACATGACGTCCAAAGATATTGTTGACCAGGGAGTACCTCAGCAAGCAATCCAACTCTTGCCCTTTGTACCCTGCATTATTACAAAGCTAGGCTCCAAAGGAGTTCTACTGGCATCAATTCTTGAAAGGAACGATCCAAGACTTAGCAGCGCAGATGCAGCGCCTTATATCTTATCCAGAAGCAATACCGCTAACCCAATGTCAGACGTTGGAGGGATCTACATGAGGTATTATCCTCCTGTTAATTATGTAGAAGAGCATGAAATTATCAGCGTTAACGGCGTTGGCGACACATTCTTGGGTGCGTTGATTGCTGGTTTACAGCGGACCGGCAAAAATGTTGAACACTTGATCGACTTCGCTCAGAACGCCGCGATTTTATCGCTGAAGTCTGAGCATTCTGTGAGTCCGGAGCTCTTTCAACTGTCAGCAAAATTGGATGAGATGGCCAGCGACAACAGGCATGAGCCAACTTCGTCTCGAACACCGAAGCGATGACGTAAGGATGATAAGGTTCAAAAAGATAGTCCTACCATCGCATGGAAATATTGCGCTTTTCAGTACTGGTCACAGGAGCTTGTGGAGCTTGACAGGGCTCTGGAAGCAGTGTTGCTCCCATGACTAGAGATGATTGAGCCAGTCGACAATGAATTTCTAGACCAAGAGTATCAGCCTTTATCATAACACAGCGACAATGTACAGTAGCAGTCCTTGTCCACGTCTGCTCGCACGATATCAAGACAGGGCTTGACAATTCGACCCACAATTTCAGAAACAAGTGTGCTATGATGCGTTGTAGAAGAGATTGTTCGTACTTTTCCTAAAGCCATGACCATGGCTGGCATTGCAAAGAATTGGACCGAGAACTTTAGTCTGATCGAAGAGAAAAATCCGGAAAAAAATCCTTCACAAAGTTTTCTGGTGTGGATTGTTGAATCCAATCTCCGCGTATCTGAAATTTCGAGATTGCTGTCACTATTGACGCGTCTTGTCCCGTCTTTCACACGTTTTTGACTACTTCTTTGAATTGCCATACAAGGATAAAGTCGCAAACATTACGCTCAACTAGCTTATCCATCTCGTCATTGCAAACTTAATTGAGCATTGTTTAGCCACATTGTCAATCAATTCGGGAGCGTATTATTTCAACCGCGTTCTGTCTTCTGGTACAGAATGTTGTTTCTTCGTAATGACGAGGGATTATGCCTGTCAGAAAGCATATACATGAAGCTATGCTTGAAGGACTGCGAAGTGCAGATGTTGAAAACTCGGTTTTCTTTTTCTCGCTGTTGGTTATCGTTTGGATCGAAAACTAGAGTTGAATGTGTGCTTTATGGTACATTCCGCCGTCTTTATCCAACCGAACTGATAATGCTACCTAACAAGTTTGGCTGCTTCTCTAAGGCTTTCTAGTCAACCATGAGGAAAGAGAAATCTGTCTTTGCCAGCCCCAGTCTAGTGATCTAGCAATTTGTCGACACAGGTGGAACACGCCGAAGGATAACAAACCACCGGGCCAGAGCTCTCTAATATCGTGCAAACTTGAAGCCTCCCCACCGTGCGCCGTCTAATGACATGCTGTGAACTCAAGGTCTACAACTCTCCGTGTGAAACTTCCCGGTAAAACGGCTTCAAAATCTTGATGACCTGCTCGTAACTCGTGAAGAGGATGCCCCCCGCCATAACCGTCCTTCCCAGTCTCATCACCGTGCCTCTCCAGAAGCCCTTGATACCGGCCTCTTGCCAGATGCTCATTGTGGACTCCAAGATACCTTCGTGCTTCACGCTCTGGGCTCGTGTCTTGACCACGTCGATCGGCTGCGTCGCGTAGGTCGTGACTGTGCCCGCAACTGCACCCTTTGCGAAATCAACAAGTGTGTTGTCCGGCCAGTTGTGCTTCTTTCCATAGTCCTTCATGATATTATAACTTCCTAGCCGCACGGAGGTCGTGCCCATCTGCTTTGCGGTCGTGGAAACATAACCTCTGTACAAGGCGTTTATAAAACCCTTTTCTGCGATCAGGACCTTGGTCGCGTGCCATGTGCTCTTAAAGCGCTTTTCGTTCCTGGCATCGTCTATGAGGGCCGTTTTAAGGCGCTCTGTAGGTGTGACGGCCAACGTGGAGGACACCACTCCAGATGCCATGCCAGCCAGAAGATTTCTCGCCGGTGACAAGGTGCCGGTCTCTGGATCTTTGAACGCATTCTTGATCGAATCGAATGATACGAAGCGGATTGCATCTTTAGCTACCGTGCCCTTGATATCTCGTCAGTCCTACCTGGAAAACCAATGCTTTCGTACAAATGTTAACTTACTGCGACGAGTGCCCCGCATCCCATATATAGCGCCCTCGCACCCTCCTTTTGATACACCTTTGCCACGACCTGGAATGGATTTCGTGGCGCGTATTCACCTTTCAATTGCACACGAGTCTTGGCATATTCAAAGGGATATGTGACGGTTGCTTCGATGCCGCCCGCCGTTCCGCCGGCCACCAGCGACATCCATGCTGGCGTACTGTCGTCCCCGCTGTGCATGATCACCGAGACGACGACAAAGTAGACAGGGGCCTATACATACTTTCTCGCAGCGGAAGCAACGTGCAGAAGAGAAGGTCAAGCTATGAGCGAGTCGGCAGTGGCCTGCATGAGGACTACCCTTGCCGAAGTTCGGCAATTATTAGCCTATAACGTAGAGATAGGCGGTGGCGTTCCATGGCCTTGTCGCGTGCCTCAGGTAAAATATTGCTGGGTTAATCCATCCAGGAAAATAGACTCAGATTGCGTGTAGAGTTGAATCAGAGTGGTGGGAGGCCAGCAGATTATGTTCTTCGTTGATACGGTGTAACCTTGTACTCTTCAGGACGTGCTTATGAACGAAGTGCGGACCTCATCCGCGTTCTCAGACTATTAAAGCCAAGCGAACGGGAAGTGAACAAAGAGGGGAGTACGTCTGGTTTTTTTTAATTCATCTTTTCTCTTTTCTTTGTTTTCCCGTGGTATGCCTCATTTGTACTCGCAGTGACGTCAAAAGAATCCAACTTTCCAGAGGTGGTACTCGATGGCCGCGCAAAAAGTCGTGCTGGTGACAGCCGGTACCGCTGGTGTAGGCGCCGCCGTGGCGAGAGCGTTCGCACCAGAATTCCGCGTTGTATGCGCCATTCTGAACCTTGCTGCCGTAATGACTAAGGATGGTGAAGGTGGTGAACTACGCCAACAACGCAGAACGCGCCCAGAACTTCCTGTCCGAACTCGAGTCCATCCCCTCGACATGGGCAGCTTCATCGGGACCGCGTTTCAAAGCTTTACAGGCAGACGTTGGCGACAAAAGCTCGGTCGAGAACCTTGTCTCGGAAACTGTCAAGGCAATGGGCCGCCTCGATGTCGTGATTTCAAACGCAGGCTGGACGCGAGTGACCAATTTCTTCGATTTCAATGAACAGACCCTGGAGAGCGATTGGGACAAGTGTTTTGTGTACAACGTCAAGTCTCACCTGTGGCTCTTCTCAGCTGCGAAACCTCACCTTGCTGAGACGGGTGGTGCCTTCGTATCCACTGCGTCGTTAGCGGGCGTCAAGCCTTCGGGTTCCAGCATGCCATATGCGGTGACGAAGTCAGCACAGATTCACCTGGCCAAATGTCTGGCTGTGATCTGCGGGAACAGTGGCATCAGGGTGAACAGCGTAAGTCCTGGACTTCTGCTTACAGAATGGGGTCAGAAGTTTGGTGAGGAGAAGATCCAGAAGAATATCGGCATGACAAAGCTGGGACGACTGGCAGAGGTGGATGATGTTGCCGCACAAATTAAGACCTTGGCGACGAGCCAATCTATAACAGGTCAGAATATTGTAATAGATTGCGGTACTTCACTATAGTGTGGATGTACAAGCGGTCTTGGGATGGAAAAATGTAGCTGCTGCTTCAACTGCGAGATATATGTATACTGGTATCTCCCAAGACGTGAGCACCCCGTCTATGAAGAAAAATGCTAGACCGTCCCCCCTTTTCCCAAAACAAAAAAAAAACTTCTATGCAGAGCTCTCCCTTGGTGAAGAATCAAATTTTAATCCAAAAACTTGCTCATCGCTTGCTGCGCCAGCTCCACACCCAAGAACGTCGCCGCGTTGGCTGGAATGGCTCTCGCAATGGCTGGAGCGAAGCCGGGGAAGAAGGCCTTGATGCCGTTGGCCTTCCACAGCGAGCTCACCACACCACCCAGCGTTGGGTTGCCTGGCATGCTCTGCAATCTCGACTTGACCGTGTCCACTGGAAAGACGGGCAACCACATGGCTACACCGGCCGTGGCGCCGGCAACCATAACGGCCGGCAGGCTGAGCGTGCCCGGCAAGCCCGTCACCGGATCCTTCGGCGTCAGCTTCCTCTTGACAACCTCGTACGCCGCAAAGTACGCCGCGCTGCCTGGCGCGTCTCTTGCGAGCGTCATGAACGTGCCTCGGTACACGCTGCGGATACCGCCTTCCTTGTACAGTTGCTTCGCGCAGTCGAACGAGCCGGAGTACTTGGGCTTCTCGCCCGCTTGTGCTTTTTGGCCTTGAATCTGGAGCAACACCTTCACGCGCTCCATCGGAGCGGTGACGACCGTCATAGGCACGGCGGAGAACGCGCCGGCCACCGAGATCTGCGTGATTGTGAACTGTCCGTCGGCGGGCACGGTGGACCACCGCTTGACCAGGTTCTTCCCCAGGTCGTAGCCCCAGAAAGAGATGGCAACTGTGCGCTCGTCGTCAGCTGTCTGGTTGTCGTTGCACTTCTTGAGTGATAAAGAAAAAAAAATAATAAAAAACTCACACATTGGTGTCACGCCGTACAGCGGCGCCGTCACGCCCGCGTAAAGTCCTGCCGGTCCACTTCTCGCCAGAATCTTCCTTACCACGTCCATGGCGCCATTGTACGTTCCCTTCTCTGCAGTTTGCAGGTTCACCTTCACCAGGTCAAACGGATGCCCCGTCAGGACCGCACAAACCCCTCCTACGCCGCCAGCTGCGAAGGCCCGTATCGACTGTATCAAATCATTTGTAGCTTCCTTCGTGGCCAACTTAACCTCTTCTTTTATCTCCGACGCTGGCGGTATCTTGTCCTTAAGCTTCTCAGTCGTCGACATTGTGGCCGTCGTAGAAGGCACTGCGGCGGTGTAGAGCCTCGGCGGGCACGTGTGGTTGTCGCGCGTTGCGTCACCGGACGTTTATCGAACCTTTGGTCAATTGCGCAGCGTATACTGTTTGACGAGACTCCAATTGTGCGGTTTTAAGAGTGTGGGAAGAATGTCTATGGTCTGGAAACGGTTGGCTAGGCGAATATTTACATTTGGAGCCGATGTTCTGCAGGCCAGTTAGCTCTCAGAGCTTCTGCCAAACTGGAGCGGCTGGAGGTCACCCGGCCCTCGGCTTGAAGAAGGACCTTTATCCGGATTCGGAGGAAAGGCAGCATGCGCCGAGCATCGCTTTGAGACTAGATGGAAATTCGCCAGACCAGGCATGACGGACCAATTCTCGAGAACGTATTGTTAAATTTTCTACTGTGCGTGGGTATATACAAGCTATGGTCATACAGTGTCGTCGTCATCGCTCTATATATGGTCACTTGAGAACCATCCATTAGCCCGTCCGTGTGCCACCTCCGCACCAGCAGTTGCTGCCTTCTGTTTCAACATGAACGATCAGATCGAGCCCACGTCCTCTGAGATACAGGTTCGCTCGCTCAGCTACATCTTCCAGATCCACGCCGTGAGACGCAATGACATGAATTACACCTTTAATCTTAGACGGTTCTGCACGATGATCATGATCATGTTCAGGCTTATCGTCATGATGCTGATGGTGGACGTGATGCTTGTGGTTATCGTCTCCAATATCCTCCAGCCATAATCTCACACCAGCATATCCAATCACTCCTCGAAGCTCGCCTAGGCCCTGCAATGTATCGCGACAGGAATACTCGACCTCATTGGGGAGGCTTAAGAGCAACTTCTTGCCGCTGCTCCTCACAAGTGGGACGGCCGAGAAGAAGATCAGTAGTGCAATTCCGCAGGACGCAAGCGGATCCCAACCAGACCACCCATCGTACTTTGTAAGCAGAGTGCTGAAGATCACCGCCACCGAGCCAAGCGCATCAGCCATAATATGCAGGAATATTCCCTGCATGTTCTCATTCTCATGGCTGTGTGCATGTAGAGATTTGACAGGCGAGGGTGGATTGGGAGTCAATGGTGGAAGAGAAGGTATGGAGAATGGTGTCGGTGGAAGATCTGGAATTGGGGAAGGTTGCAGCTCCCCGGGATTTGCATATCCGTTGCAACGCAAATGATCGTGATTGTGATCGTTGTGCCTGTGATCCTCACCTTGCTTATGCTCGTGTTGATGATGCGTACGAGCATTCGTATGGGAACAGCTTTTCGAATGATTATGGCCATGCCCGTGTCCATGATGCGCATGACCAAAAACTGTCAAGCCCACAACATTCACGAGAAATCCCAATATGCTGACCGTCAGGAGTTCGTTCAAACGACGGAGCTCGTAGCCCTCGTGTAAGCGATGCACTGCATCGAAAATGATCTCTATGCTGACCAGCACGAGAAATATGCCATTCGCAAAGCCGGACAACGTGTCGACCTTGCCGTGGCCGTACGGAAAAGCTAGAGATGCAGGCCACTTGCTCATCACGGCCGCGGCAAGACCGACCGCAAGGCCCAAGCAGTCGAAGAGCATGTGTATGCTGTCGGTGAGAAGCCCAAGCGATCCGGTTACAAACCCGTAGAAGAGCTGGACAAGCATGAATGCAAGGTTGAGGCTGCCCAATTCGGTCAATGATCATGGTTTATTTGGAAGAATGGAGAGTCGACTCACCAAGCGAAGTATGCGATGCGCCGAGAGTCGCGCTCGCTCAGAATGGTGTCCAGCATCGACCCAGGTGCGCAGTACGAAAGCAAATACTCCGTTAACATCGAATGGTCTCTTTTCCCGTGCTTTGAACGAGGCTCCTTGAAATGGCCAAAGTCTGGCGCTGTGAACTCCAGCGCAACAAAATAGCCAGCGGCGCAAAAGATTGCAAAGGCGAAGGGCATCACCGTCAGTCCAAATATTTGGTGACTCTGAACGAAGGCAAATATAGTGGTCAATATCAGACCTGCCGCTAGACCAGGCTTGCCTCTCGCTCCTATCGTGACTGGGAGTGCAAAGAATGTTAGTCCAGCAATTGTTACCAGTGCAAGAATTGAGAACCCGAAGTGGACTGGCGAGAGCTCCAGCCGTATTGAGAACAAAAACGACGCGGCTGCAGTCAGTGTCGCAAGCACTATGCCCGCTCCAATGCTTGCGTTTGCATCCGCAAGCTTCGAAATTGGTGCTTCCTTCTGGGGCGAGCCCGACAGGCGTGGTGTAGCAGGTGGTGTTGGCACCAAAGGTACGGGAGTGGCAGAGGAGCTGAATATGGGCATGTGCCTGCCTAGGAGGCGGTCCAGGTACGGTATCGGGGGTGGAACGGCCAAAGCTGAAGTAAAGAGCGCGGCGTAGCCAAGTGACAGGTCCAGCACTGTGTAGCTACCAAGCAAGCCCACCACGTCCGCGCCTACAAGCACTCCAAGCAATGCAATAGCTGAGCGCCGGGCCTGAAGCCTTGCTACAAAGCCAGCTTTGGCGTTGACGCCCGAGTTACTTAGCCCAGTCGCGATGGTAACCAAGAGCACAAACGCAACACGAACACCACCGAGCTGCACGGCTGCGTAAAACGGCAGTGCCATGCTCAGCATTCTCGCCACGAAATTTTTGATGTAGGATAAGGCAGATTGGCTTCGCGAGGCGCGATTCTTCGCAGATGATCCATCTTTTCGCCTGTCAAGCCCGACATCTGAAAGACGAAGCCGGGCAATGATACCAATGAGTAACAATGCTGCCGCTGAGAGAGCCCCAGCCTGTACAAAATGCTGGTGTCTATGTATATCTTCAAGTACCTCTGCCGTATCTAACACACGAGAATTTGGAGATCTTGCAGGCCCGGCGAATGGCGAGTGCTGTGAGGGGAATGCGAGCGACGCTGCAAGGAAAGGCAGAGGCAGGAGAATGCCATTGAAGATTTCGTCAAAGAAGGTGTTCGGCCTATCATGTCAATCAGTCTCTGCACAAGTCCAAAGCCTAGAAAGTATCGCCCACTTTGCAGAGAGAGGCGTCCTCGGACTCTTTGGGCTGCCGAAGCTCGTCTGGATCAGAGCGATGGCCTTCCGCCCAAGATCGGATTGACCTCTGGCACGCCTCTTGTCCTTCATCGAAGGCACAGGTCCTATGGTCTTGGACTCCCAGGACCTACCCGCCTCCGTAGCCAAGACGTTGTTCATCGTCGACGCCCTTCGCGCAGGGTGGGACTCAGCGTGCGCTAACGCGGGATGCGCGGTGCCCGACAATAAATCATCTGCCTGTAGCGGACCCGAGGGTGACGACGTGACTGGAGAGAACATGCTCCGGCGATCATGCTGAGATTCTCGCAGGAACGCCGTCTTGACGGGCAACGCGTAGGTGGTGGACGCAGTTGACATCGATCATTGGCGATTATCATTAATTTGGCCGCAGGGATCAGAGAAACGGCGATTCCGACCTTAGTCGGCGGCGGAAACAACACGTCGAGCACGCAGCCGTTCTGGGCCCAGACGCAAAACAAATGGCGAAAATCCACTGTCCTGTACATGTACGGCAAGAGGCTACAGTACAAAACCCGAGTGAAAGGGGCGCGACAAGGTAGCTGTACCAGGACGTTTTGCCTATCTCGCTCTCACTGCGGTGTGCATGGCGCCGAGGGGTTCAAGGCCAGGTCGAACAGGAACTACAGGCAGTTGGTGCTTGACCCAAGTTACCAAGAGACTCAAGTCGACTTAACTTTCTTCGTGACTTACCACACGACCAACCAGCACAACCGGCACAAGCGTCCTCGTTTCCTCTTGATTGGCCGCCGCCGCCGACGAGCTTCTCCTTCGGGACTAACTTATCCCACTATCCGCTTCGGCCGTGCAGGACGACGATCAGCCAAATCTTGCTCGCATCAATTCAAGCCCAGCCTTGTTCACCAGCTGGCATCATCGAATCGAGACAGCTCCAGACGTCGAAGGGGACACACGTTGGGTCAGAAATGTCTGCGCTGCTCTTTGGGGGCTCCGCCGACCTCCTGCTTGGGATAGCCGTGGTCCTATCCACTTTTTTCACCGTCTTTCTTCTGACTCTTCCATCCAGATATGTCCGCGTCTCCGTCGAGGGGCATGACCCGAGGGTTAGCCGCCATGAAGATGATGTTCCCGTGACGATAGTCGTCTTGGGCGATATTGGACGAAGCCCCCGCATGCAGTACCATGCTCTCAGTGTTGTCCAGGCTGGTGGAAAAGTTCGCTTCGTTGGCTATGTTGGTAAGTCTATGCTCCTCGATGTGATTTTTTTTAAAAAAAAAAGTGGTCGCTGGATGGCATATATCAGAGCAACTCCCTTGAACTCCTTTGCTCAATACACAAGAACGTCAATGCAACCTTGGTCGTTCCCTGAATTTCCTCCTTTCTGGTTGTCCTCCTGCCTTGTCCAAGCTTTCGTCTGTCTTCGCTGACGCAACACAGATTCAGATCCACATCCGGACATAACAAGATTTGCTGCATATGGAAAGATTGCCATCACACCTATCAAACCATTTCCAAAACTCCTACAGACAAGCAATAAATTGCTTTTTCCTATTCTCGCGCCCTTGAAAGTGCTCTGGCAGACTTTGACTCTGTACCATGCTCTTGGCTACAGATCGGAACCGTCGAAATGGATGATCGTGCAGAACCCTCCTTCAATACCCACACTCGTCGTAGCTCAGATCATCTGCTTCCTGCGCAACACCAAGTTGATCATCGACTGGCACAACTTCGGATATTCCATCCTCGCTGTGAAACTGGGAAACTTTCACCCACTGGTGAACATCGCGCAGCAGTATGAGTTCTTGTTCTCTCGGGCTGCTTCATATCATTTCAGTGTGACTTATGCTATGGCTGATGTCCTGAGAAAGACCATTGGCATTACAGCACTGCCCGTGCATGATCGGCCACCAAACCACTTCCAGCCCCTCTCCGAACTGCAGCGAAACCAAGTGCTTGAGCGCTTACCTGAGACGGCCCCGTATGCTGAGCTCATCAAAAGCGGAACGACAAAGCTCATCGTCAGCTCCACGTCCTGGACATGCGATGAAGACTTCTCTATCCTTCTCGACGCTCTCGTAGCGTACTCTGCCAGAGCCATGAAGAAATCCAGCCTTCCTCGCGTCCTTGCCATCATTACAGGAAAAGGTCCCGAAAAGGATCGCTACGTTTCCAAGATCGCTCGACTTAAGACCGAGGATAAGCTCGTCCATGTGGATATAATGACGGCATGGCTGAGCATGGAGGACTATGCACGCCTCCTCGGAGCAGCCGATGTTGGCATCTCTTTGCACAAGTCTTCCTCTGGAGTGGATTTGCCGATGAAGGTGGTTGATATGTTTGGCACCGGCCTGCCCGTGTTTGGATTCAATAAGTTCCAGGCTTGGCCGGAGCTTGTGAAAGAAGACGTCAACGGCAAAGGCTTTGCCAGCGCTGGTGGTCTTTCTGAACTGCTGGTCGAATACTTAAGCAACAAAGATAAGCTTCAGAAACTTCGGGAAGGTGCCATGAGAGAGACAAGGCGGAGATGGCAAGATGAATGGAAGCCTATTGCTGGAAGACTACTGGGCTTTGATCCTGATCGTCCTGATGCATTTCCTTAAATTGGGACTGCGAGGGTAGGTTTCCCACAAAGCAAGCTACAGGAAAAAACTATGTTGTTTTTAGTGACAAATACAACATTGGAAGAGCATTCAGCGCTCTCCTCTTACGCTGAAGAAGAGTCACTAAGCTCCCATATGGTGCTGGGAATGGACCAGGAAGGACTTGATAGTTGGATCTCAGTGAAACGAAGATGGAGGAAGTTAAAGACATACGAAAATAAAATCTCAAAGGGAATTAGTTGTTTGGCAAAATGCAGGCCTAGAAAGCATTCTAACTGGTTAAATTGTGCGTAGCACTCCTGGTATAGATATGCAGCGCTGATCACTGCATAACCAAATCAATAGATGATTTACAGACACTATCTAGATCGCAGGATAGACTCGACTTACATTTTCACGTTGTCAATATTTCATGTAATAAGGGTATCGAATAAGAGAATGCCACTCGATTTTCTTTTCGTCGTAAGGGGACTTTAGGCTGTTGTTGGTCGTCAATTGCTCAGAAAACAACACCGCGCCCGCGTAGCCGTACAATATCATCCTACAAACTTCCCACCACAATAGATGCATCTAATGCATGCCGTTAACAGCAGCTCTGTTAGAGGGATCGTCGGCGCGCTCGCATCAGCGCTTGCATCTATCATATCGACGTCGTCGCCCCTGACGGCAGCCGGATTCTGATTCTCCACGTGAGATGACCGTAGATACTGTTTGCCGCATATCCCGCATGACTTCGAGATGCGCGGTGCCTGAATAGCGAGAAATGTGAGGGCGCAGCGACCTGAGCAAATCAGCGGTGCTTATCAACAACAATGGGTAATTTTTTTTGTTTTCCTGTTAGCACGTACGAAACTTGTGTCCCTTGTTACATTGCGCAAAAGCGTACTCGTCAAAATTGATGCTCGACATGCAGATGTCGCACTTTTCGCATGCTTCGTCGTGCGCCTTGTCGGTGCTTAGGTTGAGCTTGACAAGGATCCGTCGCAAATTGGAAAGCACTAATCGACTGTGCTTTGAATCCGTGTATCGTGAGGGAGGTACTTGAAGGACCTTGATTGCGAGGTGCTCCAGGACTTGCTTCTCCATCTCAGCGGCTGCGTCGTTGTGGCCCGTGACAAGTGACAGAATGCGCTCGTATCGCAACCTTGTGAGCGAGTTCGATGTGTAGAGCAAATCTTTAAAGCTTGAGGTCGCAGGGTCTGGCTCGTGAATTGTGATTGCTGCCATTGCTTTGTCGATCTGATCGAGCAGCGCCCAAGTAGCCTTGTTCTTTTCAGGCTGCGTCTTGAGGTCCTTGGTTATCCACTTCGCGCTGAATGCAATGGCTTCAGAGCTCGCGCTCTGCTGAATGGCCTGTGTCATAAAGTCATCTCTGCCTGTGCTTTGGAATATAACACGAGAGCTCATGTCGGCAGGAATGATATATTCTGGCGAGTTGCTAGGGTGGAAAGTCGCACTAAGAACAGCCAGATCATGCAATGGAGAGCCCGCGAGTCCCCATATTCGAACAAGTACATCTCCATGTGTACCAAACTTCGAATCGTAGATTTTTCGATTGTGTTTGACAGCGTCTATTAAGCCACTGTTGTGAACGTCGGTCGGCGACAGGTCATCAAGCTCCAAGCAAGTGAGGATATTGTCAGATATCGACATATGACGTAGAAACTGAGCAAATGTTTTTCCACGATTGCTGTCTAGTAAAAACAAGGCGCCGGCAACCTGACCCCATTCTTTTCTCTCGTACTTGGCGTGCCTTATTATAGCATCTCCAAGCATATCGATGGTGAAAAGCATAACCTCGTCGGCTGTATACGCAAGTAACTTGCCATATTCTTCTTCATTGGATTCGGATAGCCAATCTAGAATCACGTCTGAAGTCCAAGGAGTTTCCAGATTTACCGAACCCTCAAAGTCCTCTATCTCAATCTTTGGCTCGCCATTCAGGAAGAGCAGATGCACACACTTGAAGCACAACTTGGAACGGGTTCCACAAGCCAAAAGACTTTTCAAACCTCCGTCCCGAGTTCTTATCCAAGGGCTCCATGAGAGATGCTGCACGAATCGAGACTTGACCATGTAGTCTTCGAAAGTCCACGTCAGGTTCGACTGTGTTGGATTCTCTCCTGTGATTGAAAAGTGCGCTTCGGCTTTGAGTTGAATGCCTCCATCCTCCTCGTCGCCTCTGAAGCATCTCAATATGACAACATCGTTGTTGTCGTTAGACGTCGCGATGTAGCAGACGTTTTCGAGATGGTGTGCAAGAGCAGGGTGCTTGTTTGTTCCGTCATGCTTGCTTAACCCAAAGGCACGCACACGAATTAGCTCCTTTAGTCTTTCGCTGCGTGGCTGCCCCGGCTTTTGCTTCTCCTTTGGATAGATCCGCTCGTAATGTCTCTGCAGTTCTCTGTTCACGATCGTGCGACGTTTCCAGTCCTGCGGCGACTTCGGTCGATTTTCCGGAGCCCATATGCTCAGCAGCAGATTTTGCGTGTGAACAAACAGGCCGCAGCGCCCATGCTTTGCAATTCCAGGAGGCGTCCATTTCACTGCTACTGCTTCTGCGGTCGAGATCTCCTCGCCAATGGAAGCAGATCTGGACGAGATAGGATCCTGCTGCTCGAGTTCTGCGTCCGAAAATGCGTTCACCCGTAGACGAATGAGCTCCCACATAGCAGTCGGCGCATCATCCATGGTCTTCAATTTTGGGATCTAAATTCGAAATAAGCGCCTTTGCAGAGCAGAGGATAATTAATCACTCTTTACCAGCAGCTGTACGTCATCGCCGGCGGCAACGACAATATCTGCATCCTGTGACCAGTCTATGCAGTTTGTTGCCGTTGGCCACACATTTATGGTTAGATCAGCAGATCGGCCTGTATCAATTTCAGACATTTTCTCTGTGAAGCCTTCGTAGGTTTGCGTCTGTAGCCACGGCATCTTCGTGTAGATCACTGCAGCTTCGGAGCTGAAGGAGAGAGCAACGTGAGGTTGAAAGTGACATAAAAATGATGTGCTTTAGACTCTGGAAGACGAGGAAAATCCGGACTGCATATCTTTTCGTTGGAGATACTTTGCGAGATACGGCCCAGAATTCGCCGGAAATTGTTTTAGGAGGAAGAGTTTGTGAGGTGGACGCCAAAAAGCAAGGCGTTGCCGAAATGGGTAACTATTGATAACCACCAGGTCATGCACTCTGAAGACGTCGCCGATATAAAGGACGTTCCGGAAGTGATTCGCATGAATTATTGCTTAAAACATTACTACGTATATATAGGTTAAAAGCTGCATATATGTCCTTGGGTATCATCCTCCAATTGTCGTATCATCAATCTTGTTGTCGCGGTCCGATGCCAAAAGTTATTTCCAAAGAACTAAGCCCAAACTCCGTATCCCTAATGTTGCGCATACGTCTTTGAGAATTGCTAATGATTATCATCCTCGTCCCAAAATGCAACATAATTAAACTTCATACGATATCTCTCTCATCCTTCCACGCTTTTGCTCTCCTCCTCTTTTTCGCAAGAGCAGGCGACCAGATGCCCATGAACAGATCTTCGCACTCGTCCTCATCTTCCGAGTCAAATTCAGCATCTTCTTGATCATCGTCCACAAAGCTTACACCGCTATCCTTGCGGCCATCGTTCGCCTTGCTCGGGACATGGGTGTTTTCTATCGCCATCTCAAAGTCACCGTTCTCCCAATCCACGCTTCGATTGACCCTTTGCGTCTCCAAAATGAACATGCCTACCTTATACTTTTGACCTTCCTCTTCAGCGTCAACGTACTTCCACCCAAGAACAGTACCGCATCGAACGCAACTGATGTCACTGACTGTGTGCGCACCGGTGACCAGCATCCGCGGAGTTGGCTTGTGTATGTGCGTATTGGGCAGATTGCCTGCCTGATGGTGTCGCGGCGCGATTCCACTCTCTGCTGGTGGAGTCATGGTGCCGAGACTATGGCTTGGTGGGCGTACGAGGTAAGCACGGCCATGACGACCCTGAAAGCCCTTCGAGATTATGGAGCTTGTGGGACAGAGATGGGCGAGACAGCGCGTGCAGCGAAGATACGAGGTGGAGCCCGAGAGGTAGCCAGTTGGAGAGGAGGCTTGCGACGACGTGGAAACTGTATCCTGCAGCGACGGAAGCGTAGCGTCGAAGTATTTGTTTGATTTGCGCCTGAAGGGTACACTTGGAAGTAAATATATTGGAAAGACCCCCGCGGGGGATGTTGGAAGTGGCATTACCACCAGCCGCTGCGGGCAGCGTTGAAGCTTTGCGGAAGCAGAGCCGTTTAGGAATTAAATCTAATTTTAAGAAAAAAAAAGGAGACTTTATACGTCGAAGGCTTCATAATAGTAGTATAAAGAGCAAAGGAAAACGCACAGAGTGCAGAGTCACAGAAGAGAAGAAGCCCCCCGCTTTCCACCGTACTCACGAGATGATGCACGTCACACTACCGAAGTTCGTTATCGATTACAGCAGCTACACGGGAAGGACTAGCACGAACTCGGATAGGATCACATTGCTTTGATTGGCTCCTCTCTTCATTGAAGATGTCTAGACTGTACCGAAAACTGCTTATGATCTTGTTAATGCTGCCTTGCAAGTGGCTTGGACGCTTGAAAAGGGCATGACTAATGTGTCACCTGTTCTGTTGCGCCTTGACTCTCGGCCAGAATGATCCCTATTATTTCAACCCCAGCTGATTGTCCGTCTCCGATTACTTCAGTTTCGCGTTTACCGACTTGAACGTTGATGTTGCGCGAAGGGTCGGCATGATGCCATGAGAAAAGATACCTCTTAAGTGTTATGTTGGTGTGTTATTTTTACCCAGTACATTGATGCCATTTAGCCTAATAAGCAAGCTCCTGTACGACAATGGACACATCACTATATTCCCCTCCATTCTTTGACAACTTTTTGTATCCGAAAGCCGACGAAAGGATTTAGCAAAGATAAGAAAAATAAGAATCGCAAAAAAATGTGGGTATCATCCTCATCCCTGCACAAGCTGCGTTTAAGCCTGCTTTCCTCACTCGTACAAAAAACATTTAAGTCTTGCAGAGCTATGCAGACGGCAAATGCAAGTCGGATCTTCATATTCCAACGCAAAAATGCTTGACGATGTACCTTCGCACTTACAATTAACGCCAAGAAATGGAGCCCCCATATTTGCATTCATTCTAGGCATGCTAGAACAAGTGGATTCTCCTCCTTAGCAAAGCTGTGGAAAAAAAAGAGATGGAGTTTAAGCTGTAATGCCGCGCTGATCTTGCGAGGAGCGGAGTATGCTTAAGCGGAGTTTCGCTGCTGTACATACGAGGAGAGTCGATGCTTTGTTGCTTTATGGAGACAGGCACTGCTTTTTCCTGGCAGCACAACTTAGTTGATTGAAATGAGCTTGATGTCGAAGGTGAGCTCAGAGTTTGGTGGGATGCCCTGTTGCTTCTGCTTGCCGTAGGCTAGGTGTGGAGGAACAATAATGCGGCGTTCACCTCCAACGGACATGCCAGCAACGCCGATGTCCCAGCCTTTGATGACCTGACCCTTGCCAAGAGTAAATTTGAACGGCTCGCCCTTGGTATTTGCTGTTCCAGTCATCAGAATATGACCTCTAGTAAACGCGTTTATGTGAACTTACAGTCGAAGACTTTCCCATCCTTTAATTTACCAATGTACCGCATGCCAAGCTTGTCACCAGGCTTTGCTTGTCTGCCACTACCAACTTTGCGCTCGTCGATAGTGACACCATTCACCTTCCATGTCTTCTTCTCCTTGCCGTCGGACTTCTTATCCGTCTTTGCATCAGCCTTTGGTTCTGACTTAGTATGTGGCTGATCTTGAACGAGCTTCTCAGCAAACTGCACCTTCTTCTTATCCGAACCATTTACTTGCTCCTTCTTGTCCTTGCCATGCGCCTCCTTCTTCTCGGCTTCTGCCGCGGCTGGCGCTTCGGCGGCGTTACCGGCGTTGTTCTTGAGCTTCTTCTTTTGGCTCTTGGTGAGCTTCTCGCCATTGACAGAAGACTCGTTGCCCTTCAGAGTCTTCTTTGAAGATTCATCCTCATCAGAGTCATCTGCAGCACGTTTTTTGGAGTCTTTGATAGACTTGACGAGCTTCGGTGCCTCATCTTCTTCAGAGTCCACCTCGGTAACGCGAGGATCGGCTAAACCATCGAGTTCATCTTCCTCGGAGTAATCTTCTTCGTCGGAGAGGTCCTCGAGGTCAGCAAGAGCATCGAGGCCGTCCTCCTCGTCAGAATCTTCATAGTCGTCCTCGAGCTCTTCCGGGTCGGCGAGATAGTTACCCGTCAGGTGCACATTGTAAGCGCCAACGACCTTGAAGAAGACTTGTTCGCGCACATCGATGGTGATGTCAAGCGGCTGCTGGTAGAACTAATGATATCGTTAGTTTTGAACCCTTTCAGTGATATTGCTTTACATACCCTCTCTGGATCGAGAGTGCAAAGAGTGTACTCCTCAAGCTCATCTTCATCGCCAGACTCAATGTCATCATCTTCGTCGTCTTCGTCGTCGGAAGCCTTGCCCTTGCCCTTGCCATTGTCGCCATTGGCAAGCTCAAGATCCATGGCATCTTCCTCCTCCGCCTTCTTAATGGCCTCCTTCAGAGCCTTGGCGCGGGCAGATTTGGTCTTCTCTCCCGGGCCACCATTGCTCTCTTCATCAGAGTCGTCAGAGTCCACTCCAAGCCCAAGACGGCGCTCAATAGCTTCGACATCATCAGACTCGATGTCGTCATCATCATCGTCGTCATCGTCGGAATCATCAAGCGGGTAGTTCAAGCGGACCATCTTCAATGTAGCCCGGCGAGGACCATCGTCTGCAGGCTCGTCCGTGGGGTCAATGGCGGCCATTGTGATGCGATACTATCACATGTTAGTATCGATGCTTATGATGAGAAATTTTCCAAAATCATGCCTTTCCAGGAGCAGGAAACTCATCCGGATTGCCCTGGATCATCATATCGCCGCAAGGCACTTCGAGGCCGTACACAGCAACTGGGCGTACTTCTGGCATTTTTACTGCATTCACCTAGAGAACTATATGCAAGAGGAATCGCTAGGGCGATAGTGAGGAGATTGGAGGAACTGGGAGAGGGGATTGAGAGAAAAGGAAAAGGTGGTGACGTTCTGAGTGAAAAAGTTGTGCAAGAGGGCAATGGAGAAAAAAAGTTCTGATGAAAACCAAATGATTTCGGGGTCCGTGCTTTCGGACGATCCACTTTCAGCCGTCGTGACAGCCTTGCAGATCTGCGTGAGGGCGGACCGGCGGAAGGCAGCAGTGAAAGCCTAAAATATGATCATGAGGTTTTGGTGCATGTGCGCTGACTAGGACTGAAAAATTCTTCAAAGCGAGTCCATTGTGCGACAAAGTGTATTGGATGATTGGCAAGTTCGGTTGTACTCGTCACGTGCTGACGCGCTAGGCGTGGAACGCCACTTACGGTCACTCTTTTGTTCCTCTTCGTTTCGATGCGGAGCTCTCTCCCTTCTACTGCTGCTACTCGACATAATGGACAGTGGGGGTTGATTTCAAAAACTCAGTTGCCTCCAAGATATAATGATAAGCTTCCGCAATGGGTTCGCGCCTGGAGAAGGGTTCCAACGCGGTGCGGAAACGCATCGAGAGTCGTACGTTACACAAAATTCAGATCGGCTTGATGTGAACTGATGTCTTTCATAGACACTTTCACTCATGAAGAAGGCGAAGAATACGAGGCGTCCGCGTTCGGCGGTTTTGGTGACTACTTTCGCAGGAAGAAGATCAAGCTACAGAATCTTGATGTCGAGCTTCGATCGCAAGCTGGAGACAAACCTCAAATCTTCCGTGGTGTAGTTGCTCATGTCAATGGATACACGCAGCCGTCTTTGAATGATATACACAAGCTTATAGTGCAGCACGGCGGTGGGTTTATGCAGTACCTGGATGGGAAGACGACAGTGACGCATATCATCGCCAGCAGTCTGACGCCCAAAAAAGCGGTCGAATTCAAACGATATCGTATAGTTAAGCCAGCGTGGGTTGTAGAAAGTGTAAAAGCAGGGAGGTTACTGCCCTGGGACCAGTTTCGTGTTCTAGATGAGGGTTCTGGGCAAAGAGTAATTGGCTTCCATGATGGCAAGGTCGTTTCTGAGGTTAGCACACAGAAACGCGGTTACAAAGACCAGACAGACACGAGCTGGTACACAGAACAGCTGAAATGGACACCGAATATTTCGGGTCGAAACACGTGTCGCGGTCAAGTGGAGCTGCCAGTCGGGTCAGATATTGTTGACGACATCGACGATACAGATGAACTGCCGGCATCAACTCAGCCTCCATCACATATGGCTCCGGAATTTGTTGGCGACAATCCGCACAATAATTTACCTATGAAGCCTCAGGATAATACAAAATTTACGTCGCTCTCATGTCAAAGTGCCCTCGACAACATTGAGGACGAATCCAAGCCAGATCATTTCGCTGATGAAATCCAGAAAACCGAAGCGCAAAAAACGTGTAGCCCTGGCATTAGTGGTACATCTGACTTAAAGCTGAATCAGGATTCATTTTCCGATGCTCAAAAAACCCACGAAACAAAACCAAACGATGACCTCGAGCAGGAACTGAATAACACGAAGGACGTGGATGCCGATAAGATAAACGGGAAAAAGTGCGAGAGTAATGGGCCAGAGAAAGACGAAGGCAACGCTGATACCCCAGCCAAGCGTATAAAGCTAACAGCTGAGGAGCATAACCGGATCTTGCTCTCTGACCCTCGTATTTGGAAGTCTTCCGTTCTCAATCCGGAATTTCTGGAAAACTACTATCGTGAATCACGTTTACACCACTTGTCGACATGGAAAGCCGATCTTAAGTCACAGCTGCAAGCGATGGCTGAAGAGAAGTCTCTATCACGGAAAACTCGACAGATGCGAGACCCACGAGCTAGACGCTACATCATGCATGTCGACTTTGACAGTTTTTTTGCGGCCGTATCGCTGAAAAAATTCCCACAGTACAAGGATAAGCCCGCTGTAGTGGCTCACAGCGGAGGAAGTGCCTCGGAAATTGCGAGTTGCAATTATCCTGCGCGTAAGTTCGGCATCACAAACGGCATGTGGATGCGCAAGGCTCATGAACTATGCCCTGACGTAAAGGTACTGCCTTACGACTTTCCAGCATACGAAGAAGCAAGTCGATCGTTTTATGAAGTCATCATTGCTACTGGAGGGGTTGTTCAAAGTGTTAGCATCGACGAAGCCCTGGTAGATATTTCCGCCCTCTGCTTCGCGGAAGCAGGTGGGAGTGGAATCAGTAAAAATGAAGATACAATCTGCCGAGAGCAACAAACTGCAGACAAGATTGCAAAGAAGCTGCGAGACGAAGTAAAGGAGAGGACCGGCTGCGATGTCTCCGTTGGCATAGGTGGCAATATCCTGCTCGCAAAACTTGCCCTTAGAAAAGCGAAGCCAGCAGGCCAGTTTCAAATTTTTCCAGATCGTGCGCTGGATTTCATTGGGCCCTTGGAGGTGACTTCACTCCCCGGAGTAGCTTACAGCATTGGTGGTAAGCTCGAAGCTATGGGGATCAAGATCGTGGCAGACATTCGCCAATTCAGTAAGGAGAAGATGATGGCCATTCTCGGTCCAAGGACGGGTGAGAGGCTTTGGGACTATGCGCGCGGTGTTGATCAAAAAGAGGTCGGCGATGTTGAGGTTCGAAAGTCTGTCTCAGCGGAAGTCAATTGGGGCGTACGTTTCTATAATCAGCAGCAGGTCGATGAGTTTATGCTGAATATAAGTGGCGAACTCTCGAGGCGACTCGTCAGGGAACGCGTCAAGGGCAAACAGCTGTCTCTTAAGGTCATGAAGCGTGCGGCGGACGCTCCCTTGGATCCACCGAAGCATATGGGCCACGGATGGTGTGACACCTTCAATAAAAGTGTCCTCCTCGGCGTTGCTACGAATTCACGCGATATTCTTGCAAAAGAGTCACTCTCAATGCTTAAGTCATTTGCCTTCTCACCCGGAGAACTGCGTGGCATAGGTGTGCAAATGACGCGTCTGGAGCCTTTAAAAGCCTCAATCGGTCAAGCTGAGAGCAGTCAAAAGAAACTACAGTTCAAATTTGAGGAGCAAAGGAAACGAGCAGAGAACTCTGCTGACCCGGAGGATGATCCTATTGAGGACGTTACGACCCCCCAAAAGCCAAAGGGAGCAGCGAATAAAGTGATGTTTGGTTCTCCTGAGCTTAATAAAGACAGCACCAGTCGCAAGCCGTTGAATACACGTGGCTCTCAATTTATCTTGCCCTCTCAAGTCGACCCAACTACACTGGCAGAGTTGCCGCAGGATATCAGGGATAGGCTCGCTCAGCACACAAAGGCAGACAAGAAATCTGCTATTGCTGCTTCTTTTTCAAAGCAGAATATCACATCACCACATTCAACTCCTAAGATTTTCACGGCACTTCCAGCCCAGTCGCAAATTGATTTAGAAATGCTCAACGCTCTTCCCGAGGATGTCAGGTCGGAGGTGCTAACCTTTTACAACAAATCGTCTTATGAAGCTAAAGTCATCGAACGTGCGAACACACTCCTTTCGCCAAGCAGAAACCGCACGTCTCTCCGTAGCAACCGTTCGACGGCTTCTACTGTAAGGCGCAGAGGAAGACCCGGTAAATTTGATGCCCGGTCTAGCGCCAATGTCACGACGTTGACACAATCGAATTTCATCACCTCCAGATCACGCCAAGGATCTCCTGAGGCCACAACAACAGATACCGACGGGGACGAGGCGATGGCTCCAGAAGGCTCTGGCATGGACCCAGATTTTCTTGCTGCACTACCTGAGGATATTCGTCGCGAGGTTCTTGATGAGCAACGCCGCAAACGACTCGCAGAAACATCCGGTATTCAAATCGCCACCCGACGGAAGCTACCTTCTAAGCAAGTGGCCCATGAGCCAATCGAACATCTTTTAAAGCTACCTCCACGCCCCCCCAAGCCTAGTTTCACGGGTAGAAAGCTAACAATGCTGCCACAGCTTCGTGAAGCGATCAGTGAATGGGCAAGAGAATTCCGCGAGGAGGGTCCTTACAAGGAAGATGTGAACGCGTTGTGTACATATATGCATAGAGTGATAACAGAAGAGGGGGACATGAGTAAAGTTGTTGGGGCCGTTAAATGGCTCTCCTGGGTTGTGCAAGAGGAGTTGGTAGAAGAGAGGGATGCCTGTTCGAAATGGGAGGCTGCTCTAAGGGACGTAAAATCCTTCGTACAAAAGAGCGTGCAACAGCGAGGCTTGGGCAGGCTTCATCTCTAGTGTATGACATCATCAACATCTTGGTATGTGTTAATCGTTCAAGACGTATTGTCAGATGTATTTGCAAGTACCATGCTTGTCTCTGCATTGCGTTTGTGTCACAGGTTTCACAAACGAAGACATGAGATTGATTTCCAGAAGGTTTATGCGATTAGGCCACAGGAACCTAGCACATAAAGCAAAGCACTATACAATTCATAATCTCAACTCTTACAAAGACAAGTCTTGATATAAGGGCTCCCAAGGAGTATCAACGTCACAAAGCATTGGATAGGGCCTTGCTGCAGTTTGCCAAACTTAGTGCCTGATAAGAACTGCAAGCATGAGCGAGTCAAGGTTCTCTAAAAAAAAATCAATATCGTATATGTTCGAATACTCTAGGATCATAGAGTTAAACTGGCAAGCATGGAATTACAGCAGATAACTGGCTTGATTTAGCCATATGATGGATCTTCGGTCTCTCGGAAGAGCCGGAAACTAGTTTACGAATCTAGAACGACGTTGTTGCGCCAGAGATCTTCCCATGTTGATGTCAAAACCTCAACTTGTTCCGCTTAGTCTTTTTGGATACCCTTGCGCGACATCGACAGCGCTGCTGTATCTTCGAGCGGAGCCACGATGTGAATTCAAGGGAATGAAGACAGAACGTTGTGTGGAATATAATCTGATTGGACGACCGCAGCTGTTCCGCCAGAGGAGATCACCCCGGACGCGACTTTTAACCGCACAATGGAGGTAAGGATGACGCAGTGCTTACACTACAAGGACGAGAGTCTCGCTCGCCAGGCAGAAGCGTCCAGGTTGAAGAATACTTTGTCACAAGAGCATCACTGGCCCGTTGCAAGGATAATTCCGTCGCGGCCGAAGTTAATTTTCTGGCATGAGAGTGGAAGGTTCCAAGCCGATTCTAGGTCTGGGGGACGTTGGAACGGGGCTCAGACTGTTTGGTTCCCAAGGCAACTTCGCCCGCACGCCCCCTTCGGGAGAGACTCGGGACACGATTTCCTGCCTTCACTCTCAGTCGTTTGAGCCTGGCTTCGATGTTCGATGTAACGAAGGGATGTGTCAAGAGTCGGTGTGCAGTGGGCCAATCGACAACAATGGAAGGTCTGACGGCCATCAGAATCTTGCGGATGCAAGGTTTCCCAGCAAGGCCAGATGGTTAAGAAAGCTGCCTCACTCTCGCGGCGGAGGTCCACTGAGATCGCAAGGAGAGGTCGCAATCCATTGTTCGATCCTGCAAAATTTCGTGATCGTGAGTCGTGCCTTGTGCGGTGCATCTCCGCATGTTCGCTTTCCCGCCGTTCAACCCAAACGCTCTACCAGGGGCGGGCGTCATCTCCGTGCTAGACGAGCGTGAAATCGTCAAAAGGCACCCCCAAACTGCTCTGCTTTTCGTCTCGACAATCCCACGACGGGCGTGATCGAGCAGCTCATTTACCAAACGGGGCACTCTCTCCACAGATCCCGCTGTCCTGGTTCTCGGGGAAGGGCTTCTAGAAGCGGGGAATTCTGCATCGATGCCGACTCGCGGGCGACGCTCTCAACTTTCGAGACGTCTACCGCATGAACGGTGTTGCGGGCCGCAACGAAGAGAGCGAGATGGAACGTTGCGTTGGGCACGGCCTCCTAACCCCATCCAGGCCGACTAAGCTGTGCGCTGGCGACAGCCGCGCATCCGCGGGCACTAGGGCGTGTCCCCGAATCGAGGTCCGCCATCCCAGGCACTTGGCGCGAAAAGCCTCTCACTTCCCTTTGCTTTTCTTTTGCCCTCCACAAATCTGGAGACGTGGGGGGGCTCAGCTTGTGCTGTGCGACCAGTCTCGAGCTAGGCGGTCTAGCAAGAAGTGGGCTTGCCACCCGTGCTCATTACACGTACGCAACCAGTTCTTGTGCGAGTCGACAGCAGGGAGTCACGAAAGCCCTCGCGGCCAAGTCTGATTTCTCGCTTCACTGTACGGAGTCGTTGGCATCACCAGGGCTGAAGTGGAGCGCTGTGAGACAGGAGACAGCCAAGCTTGGACGGCCGGAGCGCAAAGCGTCGTGCGAGAAATAATGAAGTAACAACAAAGCAAACACAACGAACGGACAGGGCGACCTCCAGCAGCCGTCATCTCGTTGTCATCAGCGATGCCAACAGCAGTAACGTCATCCGGCGCCTCGCAAAGCAACCCGGAATCCCGTGGGCACTGGAACCAGCCAGCAGCGTAGAGAGAGAGAGAGAGCGTGTGCGAGAGATCCTTGGTCTCGCTCTCCTGAATCCCGGCCCCTTCAAAGGGCGAAGACCTGACATGTCAACCCGCCAACGTGGCCATGTCAGCATTTTCCCGGACTGGGCCTGCTTGTGCAATCACAACGGCGACGAGTGATTTCGATTCAGGATTCAAGGAGCACGCACGCACAGAAAGGACGGGTGCACCACGCATTGGGCCTAGCCGTTGGGGAAACACGCAACGATTCGTGGGATGAAACTCTAAACACGACCATTCTGGTTGCGTTGCCCCCCAAAGTGCCATGGCGCACCTTATCCGTCGGGAACAATGGGAGTAGGCAGCCCATCCGGGATGTCGCAGGCAGGCTCCATGTGTCGGTGAACAAGCACTAGCAAAACAAAATATAATAATGACAGGATCTTTGGATTCGTGGAAGTGCGGCCCCGATACCTCCTGTACGCTGATGTGTTGCTTGCCTTCTGCCTACTTAATCCTCGGTCACCCTCCAGCCCTGAAATCTTTCGTGACAGCCCGAGAATTTTTGTTCAGCACGTTCACGGACTTCCGTTCTAACTGCCATCTGATACCACGGTACGTACGGAAATTTAATCGTCATGTTGCCTTTCCAGAAGCCGAACCCCCTGGTCTGTGATCGTCCTTGCTCTTGTGTGTACCTGGTTCGACCCCAGATTTTCACTTGTACTCTGGACAGCCGAGGCTCAGGATACTAATTTGCTGCTGCGATGAAGGTATTCAAATAAGTCGCGCCAGCCCAACTCCGTTGCACTCGGCCAAAAGTACCGTGCCGGCTTTTTCAGACGCAGGATCCATTCTTGATCCAGACACTCTGCTCGACAGCTTTTTGATCCCACCGGCCCGTCGTCTTCTTCGCACTGGTGGTACAACGAACAACACATCAGCCTGACAACACACACTGCAGCCTTGGGACCCAAGTCCTTTCTCCAAGCGTCTCACCGAAGCCTTTTCTACCTCAGCTGCCACGCTTCTTCCTCTCCGACCACCATGTCTCAGCAAACTCCCCGCCAGCGCCTATCGCTCTACACTAATCGGACGCTCTCGCATGACGTGGCTGCTGCCTTGAAGGCCTCGTCGCCGCTCACCATTCGTACTACAAACCTGAACATCGAGCCAACCCCAGCTCCTCCACCATCTCCTGTCGACTTTGGATCCTTCTCGTCAGAGTTCAGCGATTCAAGTCAGGCTAGTGAGTGGTTGATCAGAAATAGCGAGAGGCGTGAAGCCGTTGCCGCCTAAGCCGGGCCGCGCGTCTCTCTCTTTTTCGACATGTACACCTCCATGCATCATCACAGCGGGCGTTACGTTGGGACAGAGGAGTTGGGTCCTCTATGAAATTTCCTTGGATTGCATTGATACCATTATCAGATACACCGGGCGGAAGCGCGCAAATACAGCATCTCGGTTTTTTCCTATGTCTCAACTTTTGATCGGTAAGCATTCATCACTAATGGAGTGACATGGGGCGCTTGGGAGCAACACATCTCGAGCATGGAATAGAACGAGTAAATTCTAGAGGGTACTGTGGCCGTCCAAGTCGCGGCGGCTGCTGCTTTTTTTCGTCTTCCGAGTCAAATCTTTTCTTTTTGCGCTCCGCTGCCGGTCGGCCCATACATAGTCATACAAGCTTTAATCGATTATACGCTCTGTACCAATGCGACTCGATGATTCCTCTGCTTTGGCCATCTCCAAGCTTGCCGCCTCATCATTCTCCTCCGTCCAGTTCCGACGATGTGCGTCTTTCGGTTGCGACTTCCCTAGCCATGTGATGCAACCGGATCACCACATCCCACCTTCCCGTAACGTGCGCAAAGGAACAATTCCCTCAACACCAGCTTGCTCAACACAATCAGGTTTCGACATGCCCATGACGTGCTACAGTCGGTGAGCTTGTTCTGGCATGGAGACGGGAAGGGCACGCGTGGGGGCCTGCCGATCAAACCCCACGCTCATTCAGACCTTCTCCAGCTCGCAAGCCCTCATCACAGCCCGTTGCCGGCTCTGTCCATCTTGCACATGGCTACGAGATACTATTGGCGCAGTGCTGCTTTTAGGCACCAAAACGTTAAACCTGCGTAGGACACCCATGAGATATCGCGGAGATTTTGTCACCCATAGAGGATCTGATTCCTATGAACACTCCTCGTGACGAGACAGACACATGCCTTTTTGATTTGCGCGTCCCGCGATCCGCGATTTCTCAAGAGGCGCTAGGGAATTCGCAAGTATGCGACGACACGAAAGGCCAAAGATAAGAAGGGCAAAGTTGCCCAACGTTGCTCGTTGGTGTCGCTCGGCTGGCGCGGCCTACGTGCATAAAAAAACCAACTTGCAAGCGTTGTACTTGTAAAGCCACAGCAGCCTTGATATTCGAACAGCTGACACTAACTCCATCCAACGCCAGCCAGCATCTATTGCCTTTGCCGGGTATCTACTCACTCATGTCGGTGCCGCAACCTTTCGTGCCGATTTGCTCTCATTCCACCATTGACGTAACGTTGGATTTAGTACTTCCAAACATGTCACCTCTCGGCCGTCCTGCCCTGAGAGTTCATACATTTTCATCACCAGAAACTAGAATTCCCTACTTTTGGCTCGTGCCAGTACTTGTCCTTGACGCCGACGGCCTTGAGCTTGACGTGGTCTTGACTTTGCCATCCGAAGGCTGATGGGGCAGGTCCGGCCGTGATTCCGGAGAGGTCGCCAGACTCCACGTTTTATGGAGCATGCTGTAAGACGCCAGGTTAGACTTGACTTTTGGAGGCGATCTGCTAACGTAGCAGAGAGCGCGTACCTCTGTGACTTGTCCGTTAAGTCTTCGTCCTTCCTGTCCTTGACGCCTACTTTGACGCCGTCCTTCGTGTAGACAATGTTCTTCTTCTCGAGATGTCTCTTCCCCCTGTCGGCAAGCTGATTAGAGTAAACGTACATCTGTGACATGCCTCGTTAGCCATGTTCTGAGCTGACCCCCACTTGACTTGCGACTCTTACTTCATAGCCTATCCACGCGAACACCGCCAGAGAACCCAGGAATAGAATGACCGGAAGCAAAGAAAGCAAGCCCATCTTGCTTGCTTGCCAGGCGGTGCTCGTGTGAGCGATCGATTGCGGATCAAAGCTGGTCCTTGCTGTGAAAAAGGTTTGTGAACAAGGACAGCAGATACCTGGCCACGACGGGATCTGAGGCCGACCGTTTCAGGATGGCTGAAGAACGGGCAGAGGAAATGATCATCCCTCGTTCCGTAACACGCGTAATTTTGTACGTGCAAACGCAAACAATCACACGCAGATACAGCTGAAAGGGGGGTATGGAAGGATGTGCGTGCGCGGCGCAGACTTATCGGCAAAGCCGATCGAGCCTAAACCTGAATGTTGTGTCCTAATAACTTGTGCACTCTGAGGGGTCGCGATGGGGAGGCGTTCGCATACCTGCAAATGAAATCGCTGGGCTAAGGCAAAACAGCGCGTCGTCCCTCTATTTTCAGGCCGTGGGCGACGCTGGCTCGGCACACGTGCGTGTGGCCATCCACACATGGCCCCAAGTTTTACATCAGGAATGTTTCGCACGAGCTTGCAAGTGATCGCACACTTCCAGTTCAATCATTCTGTGGGTTCGCAAGTCACAGTCTGACTATGTATAGTGCGCCGCTCCTTGCACACGTAAGAAAGCAGGAATTTCCACGCAGTCAAAATGCCGGACTGCAAACGACCCCTTCCTCGCCTCGCGCGATTAGCTGGTCTTGTCTGGAACTCACTGCTCTGTAGTCCTTGACTCAAGACTAACTACAAAAGTTCTTGATGATGGAACCTACGCATACCGTCCACCATTCCCCACGAAGCTTGTGCCCATTGGAGAGAGTGCATGAACATACTCTGCGCCGCAAGGCCTCGGCGAAACGTTCGACCTCTTCAACTCCCCGTATTCCTCGTATGAGAACTGCGGCCCTGCCGTCATAGCTTGTCTCTGGGCCATGTTCAGCATCTGTTCCTCCGTCAAGCCCCAGGTCTTGCCAATGAGCAAGAACTTCGACAGCAACCATTGCCGCTGTTTTTCTGGCACGGTCGGGATCTTGTTCGTGACCCACAGAGGCCACGCTGCGTAGTACGCCCCTGTGGCTCTCAAAGCTGCATTCAGATTTAGACACCGCTAGTATGCAGAGCGTGCGGGTCAAACGTACCTAGCTGGTCCAAGATGCCGACTTTGTTGGCCTCGAATTCGCTGCTTAGCCCGAACAAGTACGGCACGGTGGCGCAGAAGTCGTCCACCATCTGCTGTGTTATCCTCACGGCAAGGTCGAGAATTCGCTGGATCTGCGCTGACCGCAGATGCGACGGTAGAGCTGCGACACAGCCAAGTATGACCGATTGACAGAATATTCGGCTGATTCTGTAGTCGTTCCACACGCTGGCCATGCTGAGATCAGCGTACACATACACAGGCCCTTTCCAAAACTGTGCCGTTGTAACATCTTCTGGTTCTTCGGGGACTGTCATCTTCACCCTCGGTTCCCACTGATCGCTTAGGGTCAACGCCCAGTGCTCAAGTGCACTGTCGACTTCTTTTGCTACCTGAATCAACTTCATCATCTCCTTAACCGTGTTTGCGTTTTTCTCTTTGGTCAAAAGGTTTTGTGCATAGTACTTGATATTAGGCAGATTGATACAGATGAGCGTCAGCCTGTTAGCAGCATTGATATCCATATCTTCATCGCAATGCCATCCCTTGGGGCTCGGAAAATCCTCTACCGTCCTTTGTTGCTGAATTGTGGACGTCAACTACGGCACGATTAGCTCTCAGTTATTCGTTGCTGTACATCCATTACTGACCATGTTCGACCGAACGGTCTGGAACAAATGTAGCGACACCGGATTCGACAACATCTGTTCCCCACGTAACTTAACTAGAGCCACTGCACCATTTATGTGTCGAGTCCAAAGCATCCTTGAAGTGTCCGTCGAAGTGATTGTCTCGTACATGGAAAAGAGCAAGATCGACATGAGGAGTTCGTCGCTCCTAGCCTGCGCCGGGTCTTGAAGAGCCTCTCCGGTGTCTCGCAAAGCCTTAGCATATAGCTTTCGAGCCTCCATCCTGATAAGAGGCGACCTTTTCCCGTTGCTCAGACAGGCTAACGCCATGGCATGCGTTGCTTGGTGCAGTATGGAATCGGCTCTTGCCTTCATGTACATTGGGCCAAGAACCTCTAAACAGCCTCGCACAGAGTCCTTTGAACGCGGCATCTGGACGAGATGGCGGAAGAAAAAAGTGATGGCGAAATTCATCCTCGTCCCAGGCGTGTCCATGCATCGTGGAGAGGACAGCACGTCGCGCGAAGATGGCTTTTGACTCCTGGCGGTCGCTGGAAGCACTGCCGGTGCGGATTCCGGGTGCGAAAAATTGAAAACCTTTGATTCCAGTGGGTTCTGCCATTCGAAGTTCAAAATGGTGGTTTGCGACTCGTTGTACCTTGCGAGAGTGCTGGAGGTCTTGTTCGTCCATTCAAGCCGGTCGGCCTTGGGACTGTTTCTCGTCGGTGAATCTTGCCACACTGTGGCTGCTTCCAATGGAGATGCTGAATCTCTTCTACACATGATGAGTCTTCTGAGAAAGTGCTGTTTCTGAATCCGTGCTAAATTACCTCGGTTTCTGGAATTCGCCCTTCGATGACGAAGTTGACGCCGCTCGCTGGGCTCGCTTCTTAACAGCGGCGGTTTCGTTGCGAAAAATCAAGTCGAATTCATCGGGATATCCAGGACATTCTCTCTTCGACTTGATACACTGGCCACAGCAAGGGCGGCCTTCGTCACACTGCCATTTCACTGTTAGCGAAGCAAGCTTCCAAGAACAGCAAACCCTGAGATACAGGTCGTAACTCGTTAGTGTGAACTGCAAGGCTCACTCACTTTGATCCTGCGCGTCTTGCAGTTCTGACAACCCCTACTTGGCTTGCCCTGATCTTGGTCAGCCGAAAGTTGACCGCAGGCCGAGTGGAATCTAGCCACTTACGCAGTACACCATATTCTTTACGCCGAAATGCTCGTTTGGATCTTATGGGGAACGCTTGGAACAAAGTGGAAGCAAAAGGGCAGCTTCATGTAAAGAAATGATCAGTTTCGGCAATGGTCGCGGCCCTTCAAGTTGCCTGTTGGACGTTAAAAGGTCATGTGCTGACAGATTGTAGTAAGGCGATCTGAAACGGGAAATGAAACTGCAGAAAGTTGACAAAAAATAAGCTGTTATCAACGAAAAGTTCTGGCTTTTGGTTTGGGCACCTAATTCCGTTGTACAATAGGTATCTCCTGCAAGAAAAGTATTGCAGCCCTTTTTCTAACCTCGTCACGGTTCATTTCCACATATAACGATATGCGAGTAGCCGACTATTTCAACAAGCAACCACTTTATGATAGGACCTATCCATCCAGGGCCAGACTACCTATGAGAATAGGCAGGAAACAACGCATTACACTTGTAGGACTTTGAGTCGGCTTGGAGTGAAGGAGAAGTCGGATCGCAACACTGCCTGTTTCAGGCTTAGACGGAGGTTTCACATCCAGTTCCATCAGCGGAGGACCTCCTTCTCCAAATGAATCACAACTACAGCACGACCGCATGCGCGATTGGAGGCCAAAACGTATGCATCTGGCTATGTGGTCTCTGCGCGAGGCGTTGCCTGTAATGATTGAGGGTGAGGATGATGGAGCTATGATCAGACTCTGTTGCAAAGTCAAAGCGTTCGGCATCGAAAGACGAGATGACTTGCCGCGGACGTCGAACCATCCCCAAGCGCGCCGACAATCATGCTTGGTTTGAGAATCCTAACGTTCTTCCCAAACCTAAAGTGCAAGCTATGCTTAGGATTTTCTCTATTTTCCGAGATTATTTTTCCCCGGGGGAATGGAGTATGACCTGCCCTGCTCCAACAAGTGAAATTCTATGTGAGATCGGCTTCTAGAAGTCTTGGCGCGAAAACCAGATCTTTGTCTAGCCCTGTTGCCAATCATTAGTTGTGCAAGGGGTTGAAAGGTTATAATATACCAAGGCGTGTGTTGTGTCTACATCTAACGGACGGTTACATGGCCCCTGGCACGAGCGCAGTTCCTAGCGTTTTCTCACCTAGAGACGGAAGGGCCGTCGAATCGTCGTGCTTTCGAGGTTTCAGCTCCTCCGATAGTTATCAGACGACTCTTTTCGTATACAGTCTTGCGTCTTAAGGGCGAATCAAGTGACATCATGGTAAGATACGATTTTGGTAGAGGAGCCACGATGTCGGTACAGAACGGTGGGCAAAGTCGGACGAGATTTTGGAGGCGTGACGATAGTGGCGCCGACCAAGATCAAAGCCGCAGTTTTCACCTTCACAAGCTGGTCATGATCAAGAGGAGTTGAAGGCCAAATACAATCAAAGGCCTCGTGCCTGTGTAATGCATCAAGTTCTTGCGCGTCTGACATGCCGCCCCTTTTTGCTCATTGTCAGAATTGCCAGCTTGATCCCCAAACCAGCCAAATTGTCGGACTTTAACGCGACCATAACGATTTGCAACAGGATTTCTCTTGCTCTACTTCCTCCCATCTCCCTAGGACGGTTGCAGAGTACTTATTTTTTGAATCAAGAGCTCAACTCTGAGTGAGCCTCGATTGGCATGGGCCACATGATCAACCTTGAAGCAGCATGCTTGATATCTCATCACTTTGATGGGCCCGCCTTTTTTTTGACAATGGTTTGCCGCATCAGACCCAGAAAGCTGAATGACCGTTTCCTCCATCCAAACACGTTATGTTGAAGCGCGAAAGACCATGACTAGTCTTTGAGAGTAGAATTGTCATTGCATACAGCAGATTGTACGTAAGCAAATAGTCTATGTAACAACCAAAGGCGGGGAGTTGGATATAGGACATTAGAAACGATCATCACGGACCTACTCGTACCCAAGCACAAGGAAATGAACTCGGTCCTCTTGTCTCCAACGAAGCCCCAGTCAAACATGCCACTTCGTCATTTCATCGCGACCGTAGCGTTATGAACCACCAGAAGTATCCTTGCTTGAACTAGCATCCTTGTTCCACCAACCACTGATGCTCTGAGTGATATTTTGTGGGACAGACCAACTACTCCTGTTCGCCTTCTTCTCATCCTCGGCTTCTTTTACCAAACGTAGTGGTCGCATCTTGTTACCTGTCATGACCCCGCCGGCGCCAGCTGATCTCTCGTCTCTGCTAGCCATGCTCCGGGGCGGACTTGGTGTGTCAACACTTGGCACCCCGTCAGTTGTGTTTGTGGCGCTGCTGTCTCTTTTCTTGCTTGGTGACTGAGCACTTCTCCTGGGCGAGCCGTCCGTACCATTGAGTGCGTCCAGAGCAGATTTGCGATTAGCAACCGCAAGGTCCTCGTCTGTGCTGTCGTCGACTCCTCCATCTTCCCTGATCGAGGTCACTGTCGTTGCATTACCACTTGGTTGTCTGAAGCCGAAGAATGAATTCCGTGGTGAGACAATGCTCGGGCTCGCAGGGTTTGGATCGTTCGTTGGCCCGCGGTACATGTTCCCAACCACGGTTGCAGGATTGTAATCTATCTGTGTACTGCGTCTTCTTGATGAGAAGTCCACGGTCACGCGCTTCGAGTTTGTTCGGTTGAGGGGGATAGATGGTGCTGTGCTTATGTCTTCAGTAACTCCTGGTTCCCTGGTCTGAATAACGGTCGACTGTGGCCTTGGCTTTGATTTATCGCTCCGGCCATACACGACAGAACTCGCACGCTGGAGCAAAGACGGACCAGTGTCCTTCGCAGGTGGCGGGGGCGGAAGGTCTTTATCCTTATTTGGAGGCGCAGGCTTCTGTGCACCCGCCGGCGGCTCATCATCTGTGTTCGACAAGATATTTTCGTAACCTCCCTGATGTTGCAAGATCCTGTCAATGATTTTATTGATATACAGGGTCAGAGCCTTGTTCTCATTCTTGAGTGTTGAGATCTCGTTCATTAGTTTTTTGACTTCAGCGTGTTCGGCCGTCGTTTCGCCGTCTTCAGAAGCGTTTGAAGCCAACTCATCCGCAAGCGAGGCAGGTTCGTGTGATTGCGATCGGTCTTCCGGAGCAGGACTGCTACGGAGCAGGTCGTTGCGCGAAAAATCTCCGTTGAGCGTTCTCTCACTCAGCAGCAATTGGTAGCTATCAATGTCTTCCATTAGCCTGGCATTGGTCATGCGCTGCTCGAGTACAGTTCGCTCTAGTTCGTGCACCCTCCTCGTCGCATCGCCCATATTCTCCATCTCAACCATCTTTATCTGGAGCTCGGCAAGCTCGAGTCTTAATGATTCAATCAATTGGTCCTTCTGCAATATCAGTTTGGAATTGTTGCGCGAGTTACTCCGCTGTAGCGACGATGGCGGTGCAAAGCCGGTCTCGAGTGTGGGCGACGAAGCTATGGAATTCGTCAGTTAAAGCGGTGATGAGGCCAGAACATTTTGCGCAATACCTGCTCGTGGCATTCTGCCATCATCTGTGCCGGATTTATTGTCCTTTTGCGACAACGACTCTTTCAACCTCTGAATGATGCTCTGCAATTCTTCTTCCCTTGCTTGTGTCGCTTCTCTCTCCTTCATCGCAGCTGCCCGCTCAGTTTCATATATTGTCTCTATCTCCCGCTTCTGTCGTAGGACTTCACGTCTCTCATTCTCCAAACCCTCTACTCTCTCCTCTTCCTCGTGTAGCCTGTCTTCCAGCTTTCCTTGTTCCTGGATTGCCTCATCTAACCTTGACTGCAGGACCTCGACCTGTTTCTTATAGTCCTCTGCAGCCTGTTCCGCCCTCTGCAGTTTATCTTTCAGATCATCAATTAGCGCAGAGGACTCCATGCGCGCATCTTCATCCGCCGAACCGACGGCTGACGTGCTGTTTTTAAGATCAGATGATCCTGCCGGTTTCTTCACCATAGCCCTTGCGGACACCGGCGTACCATTCGCTGTCCGAACAGATCTGGCTCTTGCGACACCGTTGCTTGGTGTGGATGGCGCAGCGCCAGTGCCGGTTCTCCTTGGTGCAGGACTAGGCGATGTAGGCGTGTTACCAGGTGAGTTGCGACCTGATGTGCCCGACGTAGGCGTCTTCTTCGGGGCCGTAGCCATCGGGATTCAAGTCTGGCAGGTCGCGAAAGATGGCAGTTGTTTGTTAATGGTTGCGAGATCTGGCGCGCAAACCAAGGTCCGATGAAGGTGTTACCACGCCGGATGCGGAAAAGCTAGAGACGAGAGTAGTGGAGTAGACGAGTCCACACGTGTTCGGTGGCTGTGCGATGCTGTACAGCTGCTCTTTGAAAAGCGCTTGACGCCTGGCTTTCAGTCGCTGGTTGCTGCCACAGGAAGGACTGGCTTGCAATTGTGTTGCCTGATCACACGGCGGCTTGTTGATGTTCCGCGTCACTTCATGAGATTGCACGTTCCAGGAGCATGGGCACAACGGAAGTTTCACGCGTTATTTGCTAGACGCCCAGGTTGGGATCGCCCTGCGACAGATTTACCTTTCCATCCCGCATCTCCTGCGTCTGGTCTGATATCCCTTCGGTATACGATGCCACGCTTACATTTCGCGCATATTTCCGCGCGACGTGTGCGAAACTGCAGACGGGCTACACACGTGGAACGCACGTGGTAGGGCATGCACAGATCGAAGAAACAAAAAGTCAAAGTCATCAACACGGGCTTTCTCATGGTAACATATGATGAGAGTGCGCGACGATTACATACCAAAAAAAATCTAATCATTGTCTGCCTCTACACGTTATCGATACTTCTCTCCTTTCTCGTACATAGCCTGGGCTTTTCCTTCGGATGCCCTAATATTTCTCGTCCCGGTACCCCGGATTCTGCCAACCCGCTGAGGTTCCCCGGAATTCAGAGCTCCTTGCCCCAGCGTCCCTCTCAGGACAAACTGCATTTCAAGCCCTCTTTTGGCCTAGTGATAGAGTGTCAAATATCGAAAAATTTGGCTCTCAATCTCCATTTTTCCTATTATGGCATAGTATGACCTCGGAGAGTTGCATCGGGAGCTCTGTCTCCGCTTCGCGGAGCCACTTCGTCAGTCGATAATGCCGAAGAGCCAGAGTATACAGTGCAATTGACAACTGAAATTGTGCTCACTTCTTTTTGCCATTGGCTTCTTTTTCGCCTTGGCGAGCTGAGTTTTATCGTCGACACGTTCTTGGACGCCTCGTGGCTGAGGAAAAGCCTGAAAATGTTTCCATCAATGTGCAGACATGTCTTGAGGCCTCGCGCCTCGCAATCAGTGCGCAATGCCTTTCGCACGAGCAGGGCGAGATCTCTTCACGCGCCAGCAGCATTTAATTGGAAGGATCCTCTCGGTGCAAGCAATATGTACACGGAAGACGAGTTGGCCATAGCGGAGACAGCAGAGGCATATTGCCAGGATAGGCTACTTCCCAGAGTGTTAGGTACGCCAACTTCTAGGGATACCAATTGTGGTTTATATTGATGATGTGTTCGCAGAGGCATACCGCCAGGAAGATTACGACAAGAAGATTCTTGAGGAGATGGGTGAGCTAGGTCTATTAGGCGCAACTATCAAAGGCTACGACTGTGCGGGCGTGTCATACGTTGCCAGTGGCTTAATAACCCGCGCTGTTGAGCGTGTGGACTCCGGTTACCGATCAGGCATGTCAGTACAATCATCGCTCGTGATGGGGGGAATTGACGAGTGGGGCACGCAAGAGCAGAAGGAACGCTTTCTACCTGGCCTTGCGAAAGGGAAGATAATAGGTTGCTTTGGGCTGACCGAGCCTAATCACGGGTCTGATCCTGGAAGCATGGAGACTATTGCAAGGAGGCATCCGAATCAAAAGGGAATGTATCTGCTCAGCGGTAGCAAGACATGGATCACAAATAGTCCTATCGCAGATGTTTTAATGGTATGGGCCAAATTGGAAGAGACGGGGAAGATTCGTGGATTTTTGGTTGAACGAAGCAAGTGCCCCCCGGGTACACTGGATACGCCAAAGATTAAAGACAAGAACGGGCTACGTGCAAGCATAACTGGGATGATCCAGATGGATAATGCGCCTGTGGCCGAGGAGAATATGTTCCCCAGTGTAGAAGGCCTCCGCGGTCCGTTCAACTGTCTTAACTCTGCCCGCTATGGGATTGCTTGGGGCGTGATTGGCGCGCTGGAGGACGCCATAGCCCGAGCAAGAGATTATGCTCTGGAACGGAAGCAGTTCAAGGGCAACCCTCTTGCAAAGTACCAGCTCGTTCAGAAGAAATTAGCCGATGCCTCAACGGATGCAGCCTACGGTATCGCGGCGGCGCTCCAGGTCGGGAGATTGATAGACCAGGGCAATGCAGCGCCAGAAATGATCAGCATGATCAAGAGGCAGAATTGCGATCGTGCTCTTGCCAATGCCCGCACTTTGCAGGAGATTTTTGGCGGAAACGCTGTCAGTGATGAGTACCACATTGGTCGGCACGTGGCGAATCTGTTTGTAACGCAAACATACGAAGGACAGAGTGATATTCATGGTGAGTAGAGTCGCTTATTATGGGCAGAAATAACACTAACTTGGCTCTAGCATTAATTCTGGGTAGGGCCATCACAGGCGTGCAAGCATTTGTGTAACGTAATAACAGAATATCTTGATTCTGTGAGGAAAAAAAAATCTTTCACCCAAGACTGGCGGCTTTCCATCCTGTGTAAGAGTAGAGTCAAAACTACATTCTGTAGGAGAATGATCAGTCCGGTCAGGCAAGCGCCGTCAATCCACTATTAACTTTGTTCGATATAGCTATCCAATTGCAATGCCCTATATTACACGCAAACAAAACTCGCTCAAAGACCTGGACAATACCAAAGCGTTTAATCTACGATGAATCTTCCTTCGCTAATACTCTTTGCAAGCTCGCCACACTCATCCATCGCCGCCCGCCACCTGATCGATCTTCTGCGTCGAGAACAAGATTATTGCCTACAGCAGAAAATCAACAAAACCACCACTTCACCACTTCGGAATGAGTTCATTACTTGGCAACTTATCCACGTCCAGCACTTTCTTAGTGCCTTCTACACCTACAATGGGGAGCTTCTTGCACCCCTTGCTCTTCAATGCCTGTGGTACGTTGTCCGCGCTAAGTGCACCAATCTGTTGCAGTACACTCGCTTGATCCCAGTACACATGCTCGTGTTCGAGCTTGCCACCGCGTACGGTCACTATGCTTACGATGGCGATAGATACCGTCTTGTTCGTAGGAGGTACACCCGGAAGGATCCATGGCATCTCTACAGTGTGCTTGAAGGAAACGACGAACTCATCGACGACCCTGTTTACCCCTACTGTTCGGGATACGAGCTGCACTCGCAGCGAAGGTGGATTTCCAGGTATGAAGAAGTCGTGGTAGAAGTGATATAGAGCGCGCTTGCCAATGCCGCCGGTCATAGTAGGCACGTGATTCACGTACGGCGAGTCTTGCACCATCATGCCGACCGTTCCGGCTGCGTCGCGGTGCTTCAACGATAGGGTCTTGAAAGTTTCGTTCGTGCGCTCCAGATGCTCCGAGATGTCCTTTTTGAAACCTCGCCGTACTGCGGCCAGACTTCTTGACCACGCAAGCGAGGCCGAAACCCTGTTGAATTCATCCAGGTCGTGCTCCGCGAAACCCGGCTCGACGCCGCTGTATAGATACACTGGGAAACTGGGAACAAAACCTTGCGAGTGGGTGAGATGGATTGTGAGGTTCAGCGAACTAGGGTACTTTGCTGTTGGATGAGGTATAGAAGTGGGATAGTAGCAGATGAGAGCGCAGCAATGCGGCATCGGTTTCGTGGCTACGTCGAGGCAAATTGTGGCAGCATCTCCGTACGCCACTAACGCATATGCCTCACCAAGCTCTGGGAGACCAGTTCAGAGAGTGCCGGATGTTGTGTCAATCATGAAGCTCACCTAAATCATCAGCCAGTCGTTTGAGCTCTTGAACATATGGCTTTCCGCCGCCATTCATTGGCAGATAAGTCACATCGAACCCTTCGTCTTTCCAGTGTTGAATTGTTGTCTCATCGAATTCTTCATCCTCGCTCGTGATCCATAGTCGCGGAGGCAGGCTGTTGAAGGACAAGAAGCCAGTGCCGCTTTGCGTTGGATTGAGCCCGTTCACGCTGCCCATAGCGATTGATACCGTATTTCAGCGAATTTTGCTTGTATGAATGATGCGAGAAACGGCTCTAGCACGATCGCGAGAGGCCTCACATACAAGTTTTGGGCATGAGGTTGGTTTAATGTACAATGACGTATGGCCAGTCGCGTGGTCCTCGCGTGGGATTTGTGGGGCGTCATCCGTCCATGGCTTTTTGCGATCCTGCGACTGCGATTTACGAAGGAAAGGATAGGATTTTCGTTGACCCCAAAAAAGCGTGATTTGATATTTTCACTTAGCTCCTGGTTTGCAATAGGTATAGGTATAGGTAATTCGTTTCATGAAGCGGCTGATTATCTGAGGGTGTGAATGTTGCGAAGTGCCCCACCAATCCCCATGAAAATAATTAGCCGAGCTCGCCTCCACGACTTGACGTTTTGCTCATCAGTAACACCAGTTCTGTGATTTTGCTGAAAGCATAGAACTAGAACCTCCTGAGTAACAATCTGGTATTCTTCACAGATATAGCAAACATAGGTCGCAAACAGAGAGACTTCCGCCCGTCAGCAGGCTACAACTCCCCTCCGTCGAAGGGGAGCAAACGAGGCAAAAGATCACAAAGAGACAGCCCCAAGCCTCTAACGCGGCGACAGCGCAACCGGCTACTCAACGGCAAAATGGGTCAAGAGGAGTCCACATTAGTTGATGACTCCATCGAGCCTATCACGCTCAAAGCTCGCGATCTCTCCTCGGTGGCATCCTACATTTTGTCTCCAAGATGCAAAAATATAGTCGTCCTGACAGGAGCTGGCATATCAACATCTGCAGGAATACCAGACTTTCGGTCTCCAGAGACCGGACTTTATGCGAACTTGGCCCGGTTGAACCTCCCTTACGCGGAGGCTGTCTTCTCCATTGATTATTTCAGGGAGAAACCAGAGCCGTTCTATATGCTCGCACACGAACTGTATCCGGGAAAGTACAGACCTACTATTACCCATTCATTCATCTATTTGCTACACAAGAAGGGGCTACTGCTCAAGCATTTCACACAAAACATCGACTGCCTTGACCGCGAGGCTGGACTACCTGGAGACATGGTCGTTGAGGCGCACGGCTCATTTGCGACGCAGAGATGCATAGACTGCAAGACAAAATATCCAGACAAAGAGATGAGAGAGCATGTTGCGAAAAAGGAGATTCCACGTTGTGTGAGAAAGGAGTGCAACGGCCTGGTAAAGCCGGATATTGTTTTCTTTGGCGAAGCTCTGCCCACAGAGTTCTTCATGAATCGAGGGCTAGTCACGCAGGCGGATTTGGTCATCGTTTTAGGCACCAGCTTGACTGTGCAGCCTTTTGCAAGCTTACCGACTTTGGCCGACGAAGGCAAGCCACGACTCTTGATCAACCTTGAACAAGTTGGCGGGCTAGGAAGTAGGCCAGACGACGTTCTACTTTTAGGGGACTGCGACGAGGGAGTAAGGAAACTTGCAGACGCACTTGGTTGGCTGGGTGAGCTTGAAGAGCTGTGGGCGGAGACGGGTAAGAGATTTGGTATAGAAGCTGCTCCAGCGCAAAGTATACAGACCGCCTCCGAGCGCACACAGGATGAGAGGCTTAAAGACGAAGTCGATCGACTTACCCGAGAGGTTGACGAGGTGTTGAAGCTGAATAGAGCTCACGAAGAAAAAGTGCGGGACGAAACCGAGTCCAAAGTGGAAAAAGAAGACACTGGTAGCTCTGAAGCTGCTATACCAGCAACTTCGAGTGCTTCGTCTTCAGACACTAAAGACTTGTCCGAGGAGACAAATGTGGAAAACGCTGAGGCCGTGGCCGACGTCTCTCCACGTGTGGAGAAGAAATCTTCGCTGTGACTGCTTTTAGATGCCACATAAAAGGTAACTGCGTTGTCCTTGCCACTTTATATATACCAGTAGATTTGGATTGTCACGCTAGGTTTCCATTGCAGGGAAGTAAATATATGGGGGGCCATTGTATCCGGTGCCATGGACTTGCTTCGACACGGTGTTTGCCCAGCTCATGTCGTGCAAATTCTAGTCTTTAGCCAAGCTGTAGGCAACGCGAGTCGACTTGTAAGCAGAGACTTAGATAACTCCAACCCTTAGTTTGGCTAGACCTACAAAGATTGTGACCGCCATTTTTTGGACTTGAAATGAAATCGTAATGGCCGTGAGGAGGTTTCGTTCTCAGAGAGAGTGCATTAAGATCAGCCGACAATCGGCAGAGCATGGGTTTCTGTCCACTGTCACCAAACATCAAATTTCGAGCATTTTGGTAAGGAACGTGCTACTTGACAATTCAATGGCGTTGCCGCTTGCTTCTAGGAGTAACAGGAGCAACACTTCAGGCGAAGCGAACTCGAGGAGTCAACAAGCTCAAGCTGGATCTGAAGATCTCTCTCTCACATACGCACGTCCATCATATACGAACAAGAGAGACCGCGTAGGCATTCTTCGTCATAGGAACAGACAGACCATGTTGCTGATCTTCGCTTTCAGAGTCAACCTATTCGAGATGCGTTCGGAGCAGTGCATGTTCCGCCTCCGAAGCACCAGATCACGGTCGTGCGCCACATGCCTCGGACGTTAGCGTGAGGTCATCAATAGCAATAGTCACCAGACGCAGCATGGATCCCTCATTATGGCTGACATTGTCCGAGACTTCTATCCCTTCGAACTGGGTATTTCTAGAGTGAGCAGATCTTCTTTTTGGTTCGCAAGCTCTCTTCTGAGTCAGCCTTGCAAGTTTGGTCGTATTCGGCTACTCTTGACACAAGATTCCGAGCGTATCGCCATACCCAATCGCCATGACTGAGGGCGTTGCCACCTACCCGTCCTGCTTCCGCGTCAATTGACTTTCGGAGCTGCGCGGATATATAATGCAACATTCTAGGGATTTTTCCCTTTGACGCGAGAGTATATATTACCGAATACTCTAGTGAGGCGCCGCCACGAAGCTCAAACCCTTGTCCATAAATGGCATCGTCCGAGCATGCTCGACCAAATTCTCCTCCTCCGCCCACCTCCGAGAAATCGCTTGATACGGAAAGATTTGTAGTCAGAAGACGCGACAGGAGAGCATCAGATGCTGATGCCGGCTCGACAGAGCTCGGAAGCGCGGACCTTAGCGCAGATGAGTGGACTCCTCATAACTCGTCGCCCTCTGCCGCCTCTGATGAAGAAGATGACGATGACATAAAAACCGACTCGAAGAAAATGGTCGACGGAAGTATAGGTGATGGCCTTCATATTACCACGAATGGACATGCCAGTGGCAGCTCAGGCATGCCCCGTGCGGACTCGTCAGAGAAAGCCTACGAAAAGATGAAACCGACGAGTCCAACGAGCGAAACGTCGCCTGGCGATAGGAGGAGAAGGAGCATACAAGTTACGTTGGAAAAGACGAATAAGAAGGGCAAATATATTCTTACGGCTAATGATCCTGAGTACCGGGAGATCATGCGTAGCCTCGTTGAGCGCGATCTGGAATCGAAACAAAAGCGCCCACGTTTCCGAGATCTCGTGTTCACTCGCCGTTTCACAACTTTCGATCGTCAAAACCCCACTAACGCAGATTCTCCTTTCTTCGGCTTCTTCACGCTGTTTTGGATATGCATTGGCTGTCTACTTGTACGCGTGGCAGCTCAAAATTGGCGACAGTACGGACATGTCCTGGGACAAGCAGAGATATTGCATCTGATGTTTGAGCGGGACGTCATTGTCCTGGGTCTGACAGATGGTGCTATGACTGCAGCCACGTTGTTCGGAGTTGGCCTGCAAAAGTTGATCGCCCGTGGCTATTTAAGCTGGAATAGGTTTGGATGGATCATTCAGAACATTTGGCAGACCTTTTTCCTCTTCTCTGTGCTCTGGTGGACGTGGTATCGCGATTGGCCATGGACTCACACGATCTTTACTGTGCTTCACAGCCTCGTCTTTCTGATGAAGCAGCATAGCTATGCATTCTACAACGGGTACCTGTCACAGGTATACAGAAGACGGCGCATACTGCAAGAAAAACTTCGTCAGCTCGAGGACATCGAGCCAGTTGCTAGCCCTACAACTACGCAGAAAGGCTTTAGTAGCGCCGTTGGGGATGATACTTCCGAACGCCCCCTGTTGTCTAGTACCCGTCATCGACGTAGATCATCGATTCAGACCCCGAAATCGTCTACGAATCTAAGTAAAGAGACATCTGAAGTCGCCAAGATTGCGCAGGCGATCGATTCGGGCCAACCGCTGGATGAAGAGCAGGTCGAAGCATTTTCCCACGTTATGCGGTCTGAGATAGATTCCCTCACGGAGGAACTGAATGGAAAGGCGACCTCGATTGAGCGTGCCTACCCTAATAATCTTACCATTGCCAATTGGTGGGATTGGACCTGTCTTCCAACCCTTGTCTACGAGCTCGAATATCCTCGTCAGGAAACGCGAAACTGGCTCTACATCGCCGAAAAGTCGGTGGCGACGTTAAGCTGCATCTGGATCATGATCATTGTGAGCCAACAGTACATCTATCCGTCGGTCATGGAGACTGTGCGAATGAAAGAGAGCGGAATGAGCCTTGAGGAGCGCTGGAAGGAATTTCCTTGGATCGTCGGCGACATGCTCTTCCCACTTCTCCTTGAGCAACTGCTTACATGGTACGTGATATGGGAATGTCTTCTGAATGTCCTCGCTGAGGTCACCCGCTTCGCTGACCGCGGATTCTACGGCGATTGGTGGAACTCGGTCTCATTCGATCAGTACGCGCGAGATTGGAACAGACCTGTACACAACTTCCTGCTCAGGCATGTATACCATTCGTCGATTTCTGCATTCAAACTGTCAAAGGGCGCCGCGACTTTCGCAACATTCTTACTGTCGGCACTGGTTCATGAGCTCGTCATGTTCTGTTTGTTCAAGAAGATTCGAGGATATCTCTTCTTTATGCAACTGAGCCAGATCCCCTTGGCCATGCTTTCTCGGACAAGGATGCTGAAGGGACGGAAGATCTTGGGCAATGCCATCTTTTGGATTGGGTTGTTCTTGGGTCCAAGCATAATATCGAGCTTGTATCTGATCGTGTAGGCTGTGATGCACTGTAGATAGCGTCGTTAACATTAACTGAAGTTGCTTGCTGAAGCCATACCGTTCCAAATTCCTCTGTGCTTGACTTGCTATGCTAGACTTGTGGTCGACCGATTTAGGACTGTTCAAGTCTGAAAGACGTACCAGGGCGTACTCCGGTGACACCTTTAGCTGTGAAGCCCATAACCTGTGAGGTTCGACGAACGTCTACGGGTGCTCTTGGTTCCTACAAGATCAATGCAGCTAGAAGACGACTCGACAGTACTTGATGCTAGATGCTATTCACATGGGATGGATGGATAACATGAATGCACGCATCGCAAATCTACAAATGCCGCGTCGCTTACGCGGCAGAGCAACGACGTGAGGCGGAACAATTCATCAAAGCCGCTGTGAGCGCTATTATATGGCAAGTGCCAATTTTGCTTCAATCATTTTCAACCTCACCTCGTATCCTGCAGCGTCACGACGCACGAACACCTCGGCAGCCAATGATGAGAATGTTGTCAGGTGGTGATGAGCTGTCGCTCGATCTTGGCTTGCGTAATGTTGAGTCTCGGCCAATCAACTGTCCTAGTGGAGACAAAATCACGTGACAATTCTTCAGTTGTTTACCTGTAAACAAGCTGGCAACCGCCCAACTAGATCAAGACCAACACAACCACAACCCCAGTCGCTTCTTTTAAGATACCCGAGAAATATACCTCCGCGAACAGATTTTCTTTCGTCCTTCAGTACGGGGTTGTTTTATTTTCTTCCTGCTTCCACGCGACTGCACGACACAAGACGTTAAATGATGCTCATCGTCTAGCCTCGAACTGTACTGCCATACAATACATTTTCTCTCACACACAACCGCATCGAGATAATCAGTTGATATGTCGGCTGATAGAGCGCGGTCCGTAGACCGTGAAGGCCGCCTCGTGAGACATCAACAGTCTCTCGACTCTGGCCGTATTCATGTTCCAATGTAAGCAAGCTGTTTATTAGCCTTTGTCGTTGAGTCCGAGAACAGATTCCTACTTGCAGTATATTGCATCTACGATTTAGACACGGGCTGACTTTTCTCCTACAGGTGGGACAGTTCTGATCCCGATCGTGCACCACCTCCACTACCATTGAATCCAAATCCTGCAGCTCCGGCTACTAGACCAAATGCCTCCGCACATATACAGGCAGCTGCCGAGGCACTGTCAGCTAAAGCGCGCGAAAGTCTCACACCAAGTCCGTATATGTCGAATCCGATGCCAGAACGCTCAAACGAACGATCTCCGGATCGATCTCTTATCAAAGGTGCCGCCCATCGACGACTGCAATCTTTGCAGACACCGAGCGTGAAAGACCTCAGAAGCTACCTAGACGGCAATCGATCTCCCGAACGATCGCCTGAGCGACCGCGTGCTGGCACCATCGCACCAACGCCGAAGAAAGAACTTGATGGCGATTTGTTCTCTTCACCGAACCGAGCGGGAACTCCTACCCCAACTTCGCGCGAGAGCAAGGACATTCCAGAGCGGCGAGCGTCATCTAGACCACCACCAAAAGCTATATTGGGGGAAAACACACCGCCATCTGCAACGATGCTGGCGCTGCAAACGTATCCTGCCAGAGACTTTTCAGAGAATAACCAACCCAATACTAACAATGGCAGCTCTCCGCGGAAGATGCTCGACGGGGATTTTGGTTTACTTTCCACCCAAATAACGTCTCTCACCAGTATTTGTACAAAAATGCAAGCCGAAATGGACAAGTTATCACGCCGTAGCAAGGACAATGCCACAGATCTGATCTCGTTAAAGGAGGCAACGAACGCCCGAGACGAGGATATTCGGAAGTCTCTACGTGAGCTCACAAACACGCTAAACAGCACAAACTTTTCCGCATCAACTTCTTCAAACATATTTGGACAATCTGTTCGAGGGTCAAGTAGCACTTTCGGCTCCTCGACTCCACCGCCCTCGAATAAGTTTACACTGCCAAGGATTCCAAGCCCAAATTCACTGTTCGACGATCGCGTTGGCTCGCCAACTCCTAACCTATATACTGTTGATGGCGTCGCCAGTGTTGCCATGCTCGAGAAGATCATTAGAGAAATGGTTACCAAGGAGAACCAAGAGAACCTTCTTTCCACTCTATCTCAGCTCTTCGATTCGGCATCTAAGGACTCGGCAGAAAATTCAAAGAAGTTGGAAGAGATGTTCAAGGAGATGAAGGCTATTGCCGCGGCAGCAAAGGGTGAAACTAGTCGTGCTCTTGTGCCAGCCAGTCTCAACGGCATAGCAGACTCAGCTGATAACTCAGCATCAACAGCCGGTCCGTTGGCCAGAACTACACGTGATGTTCAGACCGTGCCATCTCCTGGTGGCAACGGTGAACAAAAACCATATACGAGTCCAAAGGCTGCAGATTTTGTGTCAGACGAGATGATCAAATTGCTGAAAAAGATCAAAGAGTCCGTCACGCAGTCCGGAGGTCTACTTGGCGAAGTTAAAGCTCAACAGCGGGATCTTCGAGGCGAAGTATTGCACATGGGTCGCGAAATTGCGCGCAAGATCGACGAATCTCGGAAGCCTGCGACAGGTGCTAAAGCCATCGAGGACGGATCCGGGAAGCAAGACATAGCCCGAATCGTCCAGGAAGGACTTGCGGATCTCAAGGTATATCTCGATGAAGCTATGCGTGAAAAGAGACGGCAGAGCTCTGGCACTACTATCTCCAAATCAAGCGTCAACAGCCAAGAGGTCTATGACATAGTTCGACATACGATGTCCCAGCACGGATTAGATCGCATGACGTCGGAATCAGAGTCGACAGCAACTGCTCTGGCACCTGGTTTGGATAAGGATGCAATTCTAAACGCTATCAAAGAGGCGTATGAGGAGTACAAACCGGATGTCCAGATCGAACAGTATGGCCTTGAGCGGCATGAGATCCTTGAGTGCCTCAGAGAAGGCCTCGAGCAACATCAGTCCCCTGAAGGGAGCCAATCTCTTAGCCGTGCCGAGATTATGGAAGCCATTCAGGATGCAATGAAGAACTTTCAACCCCCTCCCCCGATCAACGAAGCGAGTGAACTTCGCGACGAGATCCTGAACGCAGTTCGCGAATGTTTAGATGAGTTCAAGCCAAGCCTAGCGGTCGCTAAGCCTGCCTCCGTGAATTCTCAAGATCAAGATAGACTTCTGGACATGATGCGGCAAGTAGTGCTAGATGCAGTTAAGGCCGGGTTATTGCAGTCAGGCGGCGTAGGCGGATCGAGAGAGCTAGAAATTAGCCAAGAAGACTTGTATGCTGCAGTATCTAATGCGTTGAACTCGTCAGGCTCGCCCTTCGGCCGCTATGGAGAGCAAGTTGTGGCTCAGCTACAGGAGGTGGTTCAAAATATGCATGCCGAGTTCAAGGAGTACTCTACAGCCAATGGGCGCGATACTGAGCAGGTATTGGATGCCATGAAAGACGGCCTTGAGTCCCTACGTGGAGAAATCGAGCTCTATGTTGACCGAGCGCAAGATGTAACCCAGAAGGACGACATCATCGAAGCAATACGGGATGGACTCGATCGTCTTGGTCGTGATGTACAGGCTTGGTGCGCAGCAGGCCCTACGGGTGACAATTCGATCTCGAGGACCGAGATGCTAGAATACATCAAGTCTGAATTCGAACTGCTGCACCAAGAAATTAGCGATCGAGAACGAACATCGGTTATACCCTCACCGGGTGATAATGCAGCTGTTCTTGGCGCTATTCACGACGGCTTCGAGATGCTTAAGGAGAATCTACGCTCCGTTGAGTTCAGTGAGCTCTCCAGAGGCCAAGTAGATGAAGAAATGCGGAATGAATTGGAGCAACTGCGCGACACGATCCTTGGCGGCTCTTCTATTCATAAAGATGAGATTATCGACACCATCCGAGCACACTTCGATACTATGCATGGCAAAATTGACGGCGGTGCATTCAGTGGCACCAGCGAAGAGATGCTTCGCGAACTGAAAGAAGAACTCGAACACTTGAGAGAAACGATTGCAACTTCACTAGCTCGACCAACGTGTGACCTCGACAATGGTGCCATCCGCGAGATGCTACAGGAAATGCGCGAACAAGTGGTCTCAGAAAATGGCGCAGCTTCGCGAGAAATGCTTAGCACTATGCAGAGCGAAATAGAGCAGTTGCGTGAGACGCTGTCTGGTGCTCTTGTGGCAGAAGGCTCGAATGTAAACAAGGACGAGATCATGGAAGCACTTCGTACTACCATGAGTAGCGTTCAAAATCTCGCTGACCGGCAACCTTCTCAGATCGACGAGGAGCTCCTTGGCGCTATTAGAGGGGAATTCGAGATTCTCCGCTCGAACGTCGCTAATGGTTTCTCTCGTGGCTTGCAAACTGCAGACCGTGAAGACATTCTTGAGGCTATGCGGCTTGGCTTTGATGATTTACGATCAGATCTGATTAAGAAGATTGAAAACCCCGAGCAGCATATGAAAGCGACAGGTGAACTTCTTGACGCATTGAATGAAGGACTAGAAGGGTTGAAGAGTGAAGTCCGCGGCGGGTCTAACGCCGAAGATAAACCAATCGATATGACCGTGTCCTACGAGATTCTCGACACTTTGAAGGACGGAATCGCAAGCTTGCGTGCAGACATGGCTAAATTGAAGCTACAAAATCTGGACGAAGAAGAAAGCGACGAGCCGCCAGAGTCATCTGACAACGCCATAGTTCTCGCAGAGAGCGATGTTGGTGCTCCTGTATCTCGCGAAGTCAGCAGCCCAGCAAAATCGCGCAAGCGTAAGGATCTGGAGAAACTTGAGGTAATGCTTGCCCAACTTCAAGTCAAGGTCGATGCCATGGACGCCAACATTACGGAATCCACGTTCCAGCCTCCGGCCACGGCGCCCGCAGAAGGCACTGCCATGAAGACAGATCTCGAAAGTATTGAAAATCTCATCAAGGAGTTACAGGCTACCGTTGATGTTCTTGCTGCGCGTGAAGATGTTGATATTTCTGGTTTACCCAAGAAAGAGGATGTAGAGGCAATCGAAACTCTTCTCTCGAACACAAAGGCCAAGCTTGACGACATCCAGATGCCTGATCTTTCCGCCACTGCCAGCAAAGAGCAACTGGAAGCTGTTGAAACTTTGATAAAGAGTACTCGTGAGGCCATCGACGAGCTCAATGTCCGCGTCGAAGATAATATCGCGAAGAAGGAACAGGTTGCAACAGTGGAAAGTCTTATCCAGGACCTTAAATCCGCTATTGACGACATGAAGCTCTCCAAATCAGAAGATAATGGAGATAACAAGATCGAAAAGTCCGACATTGATGCAATTGGTTTGATTGCTCTGGATATCAAGGAAAAACTCGGCTCCATGAAGGAAATGGACGACCTTCCTTCAAAGGCAGATATTGAATCACTCACTGCACTTGTCCACGATTTCCGAGACAGCCATGAGAAGCTCAAGGAAACTTACGAAAGCGACGTTGCCCTCACTGCCAAGGCCTTTGATGATCGCAGAAATGAGAACGAAGATATCATAACTGCGATAGGTGTTGTCAAGTCCTTCTTATCCGATGTTAAGGAGGAACTCAAATCTAAGCTCGATGTTTCCGCTCTTGAAACTACGACGTTGGCAGATAACTTTAAAATCATGGAGAAGACGATAGAAAACAACTTTAATGTTATGGGCGACGTTAAAGAGCTGATGGAGATTGTCAATCGCGAATTTGAGCGTATTCATGGTACCTTTGACGACGTAAAGGTTCAGCAGGAGCAGAAATCCACTGAGGAGAAAGAAAAACACGACGCAACCAAGGAGGCTGTTATTTCCGAAGTTTCTGCCAAATTGGACGAGAAGTTTGACGCCATTATGTCCAAATATGATGATGCACAGCATGCAGCTGAGGCACAGGTAAAGAGCATGGAGGAGCGCGCTGCGGAACAACAGGTCCTTCTGCAGACAACAAAAGAGGTTTCTGAGGAGCTAAAACTCAGCGTTGACACATTGGGTACTACTCTCACTGCTATTGATGCTCACTTCTCAGAAATTGGGGATAAGGTCTCTTCAGACTCGCAGACCGTATTCACTAAGCTCGAGACTGTTACTGAGGGCTTTCAGAATCTGGAAACTCGAACCGCTGCAAAAGAGGACCACGAACTTACCCGTGCCGAAGTTGCTAAAGCATTAGACGCAATCGGAGGTATGGCTGAGCAGAACACCGAGTTCCAACCTAAGATCCTTGTGTCCGTACAGGAGCTACATGCTCTTGTGGAAAAGCATTACGAACTCTCGCAAAAGGCTCAAGAAGCAGCACAACAGCAAGCAGAGACTGCTAACGAACAGTCTAAGTCCCTCGCCGAAGAAATAAAAACTTCATTTTCAAGTCTACCTGCACTTCTGCCTCCGCCACAACCAGCCATTGAGGCTGCATCAAATGATGTATATGACGATGCTCAGGTTCAGGAGAAGCTCAATCAGGTGCTTGAAAGCCTTAACACTGCCAAGGACTCTTGGGGGCAGCTTGAACGTCTTGATCAGATCCACCAACAAGTCATGGCTACAGCTGCTGAGGTCTCTGCTTTTGTCTCAACCCAGACTCGTCTCATTGACGAAGGCCATGAAAGCAAACAAAAGGAGGCGGAAGAAATGGCACTATTACTCGAGCGCCGTACTGCTGAAAAGGAACATCTCGAAAGCACAATCGAAGATCTAAAGGACGAGAAAGAGAGCCTCCTTGCTCTAATTGAGTCTCTGCAATCCGAGCGCGACTCTTTGGCCATCCAGAAGTCTCGTTTGGCCGCAGATGTTGCAGCCATGCAGACCGCACTATCCATTCGTCAGGAGGAGTTGGATGCAATGGATGCCAAGGCTGAAGCACTTGAACGAAGGGTCCTTGAAGGCATCATGAATCAGTCCAGGTTGTTAATGATGGCTAAGGGTACGAGCAAGCCTGGTACAGGTGAAGCCCGAATTGCAAGCAATGCATCGCACAGCACGATCGGACAGCTTTCTTCTCTTAGCGCCGCTGGAAAGGGACTCAGTATGGCCCTTCAAAAGCGCCCTGTTGCAGGTCGTCGCAATGCAGCTTCGAACAATCCAACAGCTCGTCGAGTCATGTCATTGAACCCAATCTCGCATAATACCCCGACTGGCGCTCAGGGGTATTTGGCTGCTACCCGCAACGTAGAAAACAGTGTTTTGAAGCGCAGTCAAAGCGTAAGGACCAATAAATATCGCAAAGTGTCGTGGAACTCAGCTCCCGACAAGCAGCACACCTCGTCCATACATGAGATGGCTGAAGATAAAGAGAACAATGTTATCAGTGAAGCCAACAGTGAGGACGAGCAGCTTGACGATAACGATGACAGCGACACTGTAAGCGACTCTGGAACGGAACGTCGTTCGAGCCATATTGCCGAGACTGAAGGGCAGCCTACTTCTTCGTATGCAGGTAGCGTATCCGAAGATTCAGAGAGACCGACTAGTAGAGGTACAATGACAGGAACTGAGTTTAGCGGCAGTTACGTGACTGAGTCGGAGGTTTCCAATCGCCGAACATCATACGCTAGCACTCTCCGTTCTACGTTAGGAGCCGATACCGTGATTGACGAGGAAGACGAGGAGTCAGACAGCGAGCGTGAGCATGATTTAGATGAGGATAGGGTCAGTGCTTCTGAAGAGAGCGAGGCGGAGATGGAACATGAGCATAGCGATCATGTTACAAGGAAGGAAATGGTTGTATATGCCGCACCGAGCGATAGTGGATTAGGGACTGACTTGCCCACGGCTATGATGAGTGGTAGTGAGACTGATTATTTCCGTAGAAAGGCCGAGGAGGATTAATAGTTGTGGTGAGCGTTGATGTTTCTCACGTTTGATGAGGCGTTCGTTGGAAAATAAGGTTCTGCGAGGTTTTGGAGGCTTTGGGGTGTATTCTTTTCAAAGGTTGCAATTCTATCAAATCACATCAGCTGCATATCTGCTAATCCAATCGTCGATACAAACAATACTTTGCACTTCGATTGATCTCCTTGGTTGTCACATAAATTTTTGTGCCTTAAAGAAAAATCAAGCCCAAGAAACAGATACATGGCTTGAACAATGATTCTCATGGAGTACGAGGATCGCGGGAACTTGGGGTTTGATATACGGACACAAAGCCACCAAAAAAAAACATCATTTAACAAGTCCAAAGTAAGTCTTGCCTACCTTCGGCCATATGTCTATTGAGTATCAGTAGAGAAAATATGCACTGTCTAAATGCACCATGTAGAAGCCTTTTTCGCCTTCCATATGTGAAGTTGCAAATGGCCCAAGAAATAAAGAGTAAGATTTACTACGGTTTTTCCTCTTCCTTTTACCCAACTTAGCTTCTCTAAGTCAAGCTGTCTTTTGTCGCCAAAAAGGAAAGTTGTTTTGATCAGTGACATGTTTCCTATCCATGTCATGTAGTTGCCTAATCCGCTCGATTACATGAAGCTTCCACACACCGGCCAAACGATCCGGTACACTAGTTTTAAGATGTCTCATGTCGTAGGGGAGAGCTGAAGCAGAAACTCGAATGGAATGTTAGAGATTGCGAAGTTGCTTGCCCTAGCCTAGGATTTAATGTGTAAAAGAGAAGCTCACTCGACTAACCGTCGCGGGAGTAGCTATATTATTCAACCGACAACATGATCCAGGCTTAGACTTGACGCTGTCACCACAGCACAGTCCACTCTTTGTTGGAATTCCGTTCCATGTTGTTAAAAAAAATCACTCTACATACAAATTGGAACCAAAGTGCTCAAAAGAGCTTTCATAACCACTAAACGAGAAAATAGATTGGATTGTGAGCCAATGAATGAAATGCAGAAGATTATTCCTCGTATACTGACCAGCAGGAAAAAAGTGGATAAGACCAAACTTGCAGACATTCGGCTGTTATAATGAAAAGATTGTAGAGGATATTTTGTATGAAATAAATCTTAAATGTAGTTGAGAAGTATCATTAGGCTCTCCTATTATCTAGAACTCAGTTGATACTATATCCACCGTCGACTACCAGCGTATGCCCCTGAATAAAACTTGCTTGTCCCGAACACAGGAACAAAACCGCAGCTGCGATCTCTTCTGGCCTGCCCATTCTGTTCATTGGTGCGATAGGCACGGATTCGGCTACACGCTGGCGGATCTCTTCTGTGCGTGTTGTCATTGGGGTTTCGATGATTCCGGGACACACGCAGTTGATCCGAATGTTATCTTTGGAATAATCAATGGCATCTGATCGTGTCATGTTTATAACTGCTGCTTTGGATGCGCAATAGGGAGCTATTGCCTCTATTAGCATGTATCTATATCGCACAAGATTCGTTTAAGTGCACATTGGCTCAAACATCTGTATGAGCTTTAAACATCTGCGATTTACAACAAAGACGAAAGAGTGTAAATCATCTAATGGTGAGAGTCGTACCAGCATTTGGCCTAGCTATCAGGCCGAGTTGACTTGCAATATTTACTATTGCCCCCCTTTGTTCCACATGTTCAGGCAGTGGATCCTGAGTTAACATCTGAGATATCCATGCTCTTTCCGAGAGCCAACATCCCCTATAATTTACGTTGTTGATGTGGTCAAACAGTTCAAGAGAGGTTTCATGGGAGCGTAAAGAAGGCGCATTAACGCCTGCACAATTAACTGCGTAGTCAATACGACCAAACGCCTTTACAGCCTCTTCGGCCAATTTCTTCACAAATACTTCATCCGCAATATTCCCTACCACAGCGAGGATCTCTGCCGAGGGCCTGGCAGCTTGCAGTGTCTTTCGCGTATAAGCCAAACTGTCCTCATTCAGATCGGAAATGACGATCTTATTGCAATTGCTATCAACGAATGCCTTGGCCACAGCACTGCCAATGCCTTTCGTATACATTAGCAATGATAATAACCTCTTTCTAGTACATACCTGTCCCCCCTGCTCCTGTGACCAGTGCCACACCTGGAAATTTGTACGACATTGCGCTGCCGAGCTTGTTATGATGGAAACCTGTAAATCAGAAGAAAAAAAGGCACGGTGACTGAATCGCTTAAAAAGAAACTAGAAGAGGCCATCCGCTTGATTCAGGTGGCCCAAGATATTATGGCTAATCATCAGTCGGATGCAGCTAGCCGCTGCTTAAAAGCGACCAAACTGGACTATAATCAAATAGTTTTGCGATCCCAATCCCCAGGCTCTTTTTTTTTTTAAAAAAAAAAAAACAAAGATGAAAAAAAAACCTGTTTCCTTTTTCATTTTCATTTCTAAACCCTTAGGTTATTTCTTGTTCCTTCCTCCATACAATCTACAACGTAATGACGGACGGCAGTGTCCAACAAAGTTTTTCTAACCATCAATATAGAAGCACAAATCTACAGCTCCACGGATAAAAATGAGATTTTTTGGCAGAATGATTCGACTAACGCAAGGTTCCCTGATGTATCCTATGCATTAATACAATGTACGCAAGCGCGCACAAATCGCAGAGGGCTTTTTAGACTTTCCACTTCTTCTCAGCTACTCGCCTATTTTTTCTGTGCCTTTTGATGCCCTCCTCTACCTTTTCTTTTCGCCAGTAACAAACTTCCGCGAATTCGCAGACTTGGCACTTGTAAGCTTCCTCGATATCAACACCTCGTGCATTTCTTCGTCCTTTCCACCAGTCTAGGGTTTTTGAGATGTAGCGGTCGAGCACAAGAGAATCAAAGACGAAACAGTGACTTCCCATAACCTTGCCGTTGTTGACCTGGCGAAATTCGGCCTGCAAGACGCAAGAAATCGTCTCTGGATTAGGGATTGTGAGTTGCATCTCTGTGATCATAAGTGACCACAAGCTTGTAAGTGAGTCATATTGTGCGAGCTCAAAGAATCGCTGTTTTGTAGTGCTGCTCAGAGGATCATGATTCCCAGTGTTGCAAACGGATATCATGTCATGCTCCAACTCAGCAATATTGTTAATGAAAGATTTCGTGAACGATTTGCGCGGATCGAGTCCATAACGTGCGAATACCGTATCTGCCGGGACCAGGTTGGAGGCAAGGTCGGTGAGGAGTCTGTGGTAGAGCATGAGCTGCATCTGGACGCCGCGCAATGCTGTTCCTTTTGGGATATATTTGCTGCTACGGGTTTTAATGTCGGTGACGTAAATTTTGTGGAGAGGGCGCGGACCGTCTAGCCAAATATCGAAATGTTCTTGATGAGATGTACGGAATGGCCCTTGAGCCTTCCGCTCATTTGGAACCCTCGCACTGGACTGATGAGAGAGTTCAAGACTGGCTTCTAACTCTGGATCTGGACAATCATACGACAATTCGTCGATGACACCATTGACGACTTCTCCCTCAACAATACCCCAGATCTCGAGCTCTCTGGTTAAGCCCGTTGCTCGAAGTGTTCTGAGTCCTTGTATTGTATTCCAAATCCTCAAGCCATATCTATCTTCTTTGGTCTCAACGTCAATCTCCACATAGGTGTGAACCTGATTTTCGAGTTCCTTATGAACTTTGGTTCCCTGTTTCATAGCCGGCGTTCTTTTGATTTTGCCAAATTTTGTTAGCGAAAACCAGTACTGCAGCTCACACCAAGCCGGAGATACGATATCGGTCACTGAGAGTGGTTTGTTGGGCGATGTTCTGAATCGTTGAATGGGCGATTGCTGATCCTCGCCCGGAGTTTTAGAAACCCAATGGTCTGGAGCCTCTGAGACCTCCTCTGCGTGCTGAACTTCGACATTGGTCTCCCTGGGTGAATCTAATAATTTTAGTCTCTCACATTCGTTTTGCTCTTCTTCTAATGCTCGAGGTACTAGGCGCTGTTAGCCACGACAGTCAGCTTGATAAAAGAAGCCAGGCAAAGCGGAAGACATACGAGTGGGTGATTCCGGAATATCGAAGTCGACCAATTCATGGAGGCTATCGTGAGCGCCGATACTCTCTTTTGCCGTGTGAAATGAACTCGCACTTGTCTTACTGCTGTCGTGTTGACTTGAGACCAGCGGGACATGGGCCAAACCTTTTCTCCCACCCTCATAGTCTTCATAGATCAGCGATTCAGTGACGACTTGCGCACCACCAAGCTCTGAGAGTATACGCGTGATTTCCTCGTCTCCTTCACTATCAAAATCTGAACCGTAGTCTGAATCTGCGACTTTCACAATTGTGTCATCGACTTGCGAATTAGCTTCGGAAAACGCTTCGTCAATGTCAGATCCACCCACTCACTCGAGTCTCTTTTTATGTTGTGTGAAAACTCTGTACTAAGCATATCCGAAGCCATGCCATGCTGGAAGACAGGAGATAGGTCAGCGGCGGTACCGCCATTCCAGCATTAAATGGATGCGTGGGTTCATGAGTTGTTACATAGCAATGCAGGCAACGCGAGCCGAGCCGCGTTATGTAAGTCCAGAGACGACGCTTGGCCAGTCCCCTCGTTCGAATCAGCATCGCAAATCGTCACAGTTCAAAGAGCAATCGATTCTTAATTGCAAACTTTACCACCAATGGACACTTTACTTGACACACAACTACAGCGCATGGAAACAGCGCTGGATGCATTGCTACAGTCCATCATCACATACAATCCTTCCGTCACCGCAGCCGACGCGCTTCTTCAAGCAGATGATGAATTGAGCAAAGGCCTAGAGCAACGTGCGACGCACTGTAACACGCTCTTAATTAAGTTTTGAAACTGATTGCGACATAGTTACGCGACACCAAAATAATTACATCCGTATACTACAGTTAAGGGAAGAAGCGGAGCTTCTTGATTCCCAAATTAAATCCAGTGTGCAGCTCCTCGCCGAAGTGCGCAAAGAACTTCTTGCAGTTCCATTAGACACGTCGAAAGAAAACACACGTCCAGTACCTTACAAAGAATTGCTCGCATATGCAAAAAATATCAGCCCGTTTACGATACCAGCAGCCTTCCGACCGAAACCTGCCGCACCAGCGTCGACATCTAGCGACGACAAGCAATGCTCTGCGACTGCGACAACAGCAATGGCAGAAATCAACGATCATGCCATAGCGAATACACCAGCTGTAGAAGGGGAATCACGAACACAAGAAGATGGTGACAGCAGAACCATAAATGTTTTGAACGAGGAGCAACGAGCATGGATTGCGGATCTGAACAACCTCCCTTTCCAGCCTTGGCCTGGTGAACAAGAAATGGCGCTGGGAGCACTACATGTGCTGAATCATCAAGTTATTAACGGGAATGATCCTACTGATATTACTCGCATAATTGAAGACGAGCGCGTGGCAAAGGAGGAGGCTAAGAGAAAGACAGAGGAGGAAGAGAAAAAGAAATTCGCTGGATCAAGACCAGTAGCATCGGGTGCTAGTGGCCCTACAGTAGCACAATCGACAGTAAGTGAAAGTGGGCGGGGAGGAGGTGCAAGATTTGGATTGGAGGATTCAGATGACAGCGATGACGATTGACCGACTACACTGCCCTCGAGAATATCAGTTGAACCGTAGTTCTAAACTTAACATATGGGGTAAAACAAGCATGGTCGCTTTAATCCCGTGAATATAGAACTCGAAGTTGCGGTATTGGAGCAGAAGATTACAGTGTTAGCATCTGCTAGACATCGCAAGTTCCCATCCGTCCGTCGTCACCTGAGAAGAGCGTATTCATGATATAACCAGCCGGCTCCCTCAAAATTCAAAAGCAATGCATATTGGTATCATTTTTTCTACCTTCTCAAGCGGCACCAGTGCCTCTAGGCTTCGACTTCGCAGCCTTTTTCTCCTTCGCTTCCTCCTTCTTTTTCTTTTTTGCCTCCTGTATCTTCTCCTCTTGTTTGCGTTTTAGCTTTTCCTGTTCTTCTTTGGAGCGTTGTACCGGCTTGAAGAATCCCTCCAGTCGTGACTGCTGCGCGGTTTTCAAATTTTTCTTTAATTTTTCCGCGCCAGATCTCACCCTGTCCTCATTAAACCCTTTCTCTTCGACCAGGAACTTGACAAGTCCTTCCACGTCAGGAGCCTCCCATTTAAAGTCACACTGCGGGTCATCTGCAGGACGTACGTCTGGCTCAAGGAAAAGAAGCCGTGCGTCTTTGTACGGCCAGTCTTCAGGAACGGTGTATTTATTCCCGGATTTGAAATGCTTAACAACACCTTCGAGGTTCTTATGTTCGCGTATGAGCTTGAGCGCAGTAGAAGGACCAATGCCCTTGATAGGGTCAACGTAGTCACAGCCTAGCAGTATGCATAAGTCGATAAACTGCTCGAGGTTCATTTCCAGTCCCTGAAGAACCTTATCCAGATGAATCTCTTGTATAGGCTCCTTTCGCTGCTCGGAAAAGGTAAGATGTCTGAGCAAGACGGGTGAATTGAAAGTAAGTGTATCCATATCCTCAGAAGCAGCGGCATAAACTTTACCAGCGCGAGCCAATACAGCGCACTGTGCTTCTGCCTCTGTAGGCGCTACGATATACGGAATACCCATGAGCTTAAGCAGTCGCTGGCACTCAGCATTGTGCTCACGAGTAACTCGTACAGTTCGTCTCGAGAAACGTTCCACTTCCTCGGCAGTACCTGTCTCTTTCGCCTCCTCATGCTGTTCTAGTGCTTCAGCTTTGCGCTGAAATCTTTTCGCCAGCTCGCCAGACTTTAGTTTGGGTGGTGCTCCGTCGAAAACATAAAGAGGTTTTATTCCGTTATCGACGATGCGTAGGGTACGGTAGAACATGCCCATGAGGTGAGAGGTAGTCTCTCCCGTATCAGACATGAGTTGTTGGCCATCGCTACGGACCGCTATAAGGAAGGAGTATATGGACATGGAGCTGTAGTTGATTAGGATTCTTGAGGTGGTTTACGGTGTTGGGGAAACATTACGCATCCTGTACATGCATTAGTACACTCAGAAATATCGAAGACACATTACGTACTATGGCCACCTTGCGACCAAACTGATTTTTGATTTCACCCGTCTTGATCGCATCAGGACAGTTCTCATTAATGAGCTGGTACAAGTCTTCCATCAATTAGCCTGAGGGTTTCATTGTGCATTCGCCAACTGTACGCACGTTTGATACCCATCGCCGAATGATGTTGCGCGGAAACTCCAATAGGACAGACTATATTTTCATAAAGCGTGTCGTGCAACCAACCGTGAGCTCCTCGTGAATGGTGAACGTCATGGCGCGGTCGCGATACTATGAGGCGCGTTCGCTATCACATGATTTCAGCCTCTCACTTTTCCGTTTAAGTTTAGCTTATGGGCGGAATCATGGATGAGGGTGGAGCGGACGGCTTGGCAGCGGGTTTCCGCTCTCGATATTGAGGCCACATTCGAAGTTGGAGCCAAGTTGGCAGTGAACAGCGACCCGGACTTTCGCTGTAATAGCTTGCTCTATAAAGCCACGTATCGAACAGACCTCTCTAGGCACGCAATGCTATAGGGAACCGAACAACTTGCACCTAACTTTCGACATCCCACAGCAATCTCCTTTAGCACACCGCGTTCCGAATCCTTATCCGCTGTAAAGCTTCCCTCGACAACATGGAGTACAACGACAAGCCAGCGGCCGCTCCGCAGAAGAAAAAGAGAGCTTACGCAGCTCAGGCCTATGAGTTCGGAGCAAATGCCCCCAACCAGGCCGCTCAAATGCCCTCAGGTCCAGCCTACGGAGCATTTGGGCCGCAGCCGATCGCATCGCCGCAACTTGGAGCTCCTCAGATGGGCACGCCGACACCATATGGAGGACAACCTCCTGTGCCTGGCACTCAAGATCAACTGGCCAACCAATTTGGGCAGATGAATATTCAGCAGCCGCCTCCTCACACAACGCCAGCGCCACAAGCTCACATGATGCAACCTCCGCAAAACATGAACCAGCTCTATCCCTCCGATTTAATAAGCCAACCGTTCCAAGTGTCGGAGCTAGACCTGCCTCCTCCACCAATTCATCTACCTCCAAATACCAGCGTCACGCCTTCACCGTATGCAAATTGTCCGCCAAAGTTTGTGCGATCCACATTGAACTGTGTTCCTACTACCCACAGCTTGCTCAAAAAGTCACGATTGCCCTTCGCGTTAGTTCTCTCTCCATACACAAGTTTGCATGACAATGAGGACCCAGTACGTCTCAAGCAGTGTAATTCTTCTCGATCTTAATACTAATCCATTACAGGTACCTGTATGCACAGATCAGGTCATTTCTAGATGTCGACGCTGCCGCTCCTACATCAATCCATTTGTAACATTTTTGGACCAAGGCAACAGGTGGAGATGCAACATGTGCAATTTGACCAACGAAGTGCCTGAACGATTTGACTGGGATAGACAGACACAGCAGGCTGTGGATAGATGGCAGCGTGCTGAACTGAATTACGCTGTCGTTGAATTTGTCGCACCACAAGAATACATGGTACGGCCGCCACAGGCTTTGACTTACGTGTTCCTCATCGACTGCAGCAGGAAGGCCATCGACAATGGCCTCCTGGGCACGGCTGCACGAACCATCTTGGAATCGCTCGATGTTATTCCCAATGCGGACAAGCGAACGAAATTGGCTTTCATTGCTGTTTCTTCAAGCTTACACTACTTTTGCATACCCCAGGATGGCGGCGAGAGCAGTGAGCCCAAGATGCTTGTCGTTAGTGATCTAGAAGAGCCATTCTTGCCAACGCCGGAGGAACTGCTGCCAAGCCTTCACGAGAGTCGACACTGCATAGAGGTCTTTTTAGAAAAGCTTGGTGGCTCAATGTTTCAAGATTCCACAGATCAAGGTTGTGCTATGGGTTCTGCGCTACGCGCTGGACTACGTCTAATCCAAAATACTGGCGGTACGTTATCGATGTATAGTTGAAGACGCGTTTGCTAATTGAGTTCATTCAAGGCAAACTCACCGTGCTCTCTGCCTCGCTACCAAATATTGGCCATGCAGCACTCACCGACCGTAATGACCCGAAGCTGCTGGGTACGAGCAAGGAAGGAAGTCTACTCCAGCCGGCAAATTCCTTTTACAAGAGTTTTGCGGTGGACTGTTCAAAGCAGCAGGTTTCGATCGACATGTTTTTATTTGGTTCATCATACCAGGATGTTGCAACTTTGTCGAATCTGCCGCGTTACACTGGCGGCCAGACATGGTTCTACCCAGGCTGGATGGCCAGCCGAAGCGAAGATGCCATCAAGTTCGCCAAGGAATTCACTGCGTATCTGTCTGCGGAGATTGGATTGGAAGCCGTTTTACGAGTCCGTGCTACAACAGGTCTACGTATGAACGCATTTTACGGCAACTTTTTCAATCGATCCTCCGATCTTTGCGCATTCCCAGCATTTCCTCGTGATCAGAGTTTTGTGGTAGAGGTCGCGATTGATGAAAATCTGACGAAACCATACGTCTGCATGCAAACAGCCGTTTTGCATACGACATGCAATGGCGAGCGACGAATCAGAGTCTTGACACTTGCTCTGCCGACAACCGAGGCGCTATCGAGCGTATACGCATCCGCCGACCAACAAGCAATTACTGCATATTACAGCCACAAAGCGGTAGAAAAAGCTCTGGGTAGTGGTCTTGACGCAGCCAGAGACTCGCTACAATCAAAGGTCGTTGAAATTATGCAGACTTATCGGAAAGAACTTGCGGGTGGTAACATGGGAAGTGGCGGGTTACAGCTTCCAGCGAACTTGCGCGCGCTACCTGTTCTCTTCCTTGGCTTGATCAAGCACGTTGGACTGCGCAAATCCGTCTTGATTCCAGTTGATCTGCGCGCTGCAGCTCTGTGCCTCCTGTCCACCCTACCACTGCCTCTGTTGATTCAGTACATATACCCTCGCTTCTACTCGATTCATGACATGCCTGACAATTGTGGCATTCCCGATCCAGACACAAATGAGATTGTTTTGCCGCCTCCCATGAATCTCAGCTCGGAACGCATCGTGCCCTTCGGTCTATACCTTATTGATGATGGACAAACTCAATTTCTCTGGCTTGGCCGAGACGCTGTACCTGCGCTCACTAATGATGTTTTCGGAACAGAAGATAAGAACTTGGTCAGGCAAGGCAAGACCGTGCTTCCTGAGCTAGACAACGAGTTCAATGAACGAGTGCGTAACGTTATAGAGAAGAGTAGGGATCACCGCGCAAAAGGAGTAGGCAGTATCACCGTGCCACCATTGTACGTGGTTCGCGAGGACGGAGACGGAAACATGCGCCTGTGGGCCATGACTATGCTGGTTGAAGATAGAGCGGATCAGAGTGTCAGTCTGCAGCAGTGGATGCACACGCTGCGGGAAAAGGTATGTTTTCCTAATGCGGATACACATTTTGTCAGGTCCTCCTGGCCGGATTAGGCTAACGATACATCCCGGCATGGCAGGTCGTACAGTGATAGAGATGAACATTCGTGAATTTTCCGGAAGTGGCAATGGCTTAGCAAAAATGCCCCGCTCAGTTGCTCTCATTGGACTCGGCGACAAAATTACGCTGTATCAGAGCGTGATTGAGGACATTCCTGATGAGAAGCAGGGGGGAGCTCTTGTGCGGTGTGTTCGAAGCTCTGTAAGTACCAATGAAAACGATATACAGAAATGCCAATGCTAGCTTAAATCAACATGAGAATTGACATGTCCTAATTCTTGAATCTGCTTCGTAAATCCTACCCCAAGTTGATGGTCATCTAACCCCAAAGAACTCTACAATTTTTCCGTCGCAACCTCTCTCACGGTAAAACTTCTGCGAAGGGAAGAAGTGGGCATCCAACCAAGCCCATCAACGACAACAGAAGGTAGGAAAGTATGCACAAGCTTCGGCAATGCGCTATGGCCCTAGTTTACCTGCGATTTGGCCATACGTGCAGATTGATCATTTTCCTAAAGGCGCAGTAGCTAGCGCTAGCCTGATTTGACAAATTGCCTTCTGCACGTCCAATTCGAGTATCAACTCCAATGCCCTTATTCGGTAAATTGTGCGATAAAACTAATTGGCACATCGCATCCCTGCTATGATGTACGGGTGAAGCAAGTTGTGTCGGAACGGGCTTTTTGACATTGTGAAGTCTAAACCTCAAAGGCTTCAGTAAGTATATATGGCCACAACATAGACATTTTGCACTGCAGTTTCGCGTTCCTAGGCTTCGTACCTTTCGCGACTCATCTCACGGTCTTGCAGCGCCTGCGCTGAAGAGGCGAAAACGAGTGCGAATGCAAATTTTTGCATTTTCTTAGCGAATCTTGGAGTTTCGTGTTCAACCCAGTCGTGTTGGACCTGACTAGTGATCCTCAGCAGCAGCCATTCTGTAGAGTGAGCAGGGGTACGAATTAAATCTGCTGCATCCAAGTCAAGGCTTCACTGAGAGGCTCGGCGAATTCGCTCCCTGTTGGACATGGATTATCTATTTTAATGACGACAGATCTCCTGGCGATTCGTGCGCTGCGTTCTTTATGCCCACATAACTGTACACTTGCGATTTTCCCAAAACAAAGGCTTCTGCTACTCAATACTTTCCTGACAGCCGGGATTCTCGGAAGTATGGAGAACACAAACCACATGCGAGGGCAAAAAGACAGTCAAGAGATAGTCCAGCACAGCAACAAAGAAACTGCAGGAAAGCCACCCCCTGGATCGACTTCGAAGCCAACAGACCTTCCACCAATCTCTACCGAGCACAATGCAGCATCCGGTCGTATGAGCCGCCATGAGTCACAATCTTTAACCTCATCCATATCGATGCTATCGTTACAGCCACAAGCGCCTATGTTTGAATCGCCACAGACGTCGCTTCCCCAGTCTGACGAGGAGAAGGCTTTATCACAGGAACTAGCTCTGTGTGACTTTAGAGCATATCTTCTCATCATGGAAGCGCAGAATCGCGAACGGCTGCGGCAGCTTCAAGGAACTGAAAATGTCTACGGTGAGGTCGTCGGCGACCGGCCGGTTGATCCGTATCAGCCCTTTGTAGATCACGAGATAGTTGTACAAGCAGACAAGCTGAGGCTACGGAGGACAGAGCTTCAGCACTCGCTTGAGCAACTGACGGGGCGATTGTATCCAATGCCCGATATATATACGCTGGCAGTGCGAACGCCGGCCCTGACGTGCGATGTAAGTGTACGAGAAGCTTTCGCCGCTGTGATGACTCTGTTAAGCAGTAATAGGCTGTTGATTCTAGATTGGTCACGTAGGTCGTCACTCAACGCGGGCCTAAGAACCACCCTCACCGGTTCCTTCGCTTGTCCTTCAGTTCGGGAGCACGAGCGCCGGTATTTCAAGAGGACAGGTAGTGCGAAAACGATTGGGTATCTTCCGAGCACAGCTTCCGCTTACCTGAAGTCAGGTCGCCGGTTTTGTCATCCTACTTCGGTGATGGTTGTCGCAAAATATGTGAGCTGGGGCCTCGAAGAATATATTGTGTTTCTTCTGCAAGAGAAAAATGCCTATTGTGGTTCGATATTCAAGCCGTCTAACGCCACGCTAAAGGCTGGCAGGCAATGCAAAAGCTCAGCTCAAAAACAAAAACCGTATTTTTCACGCCGTAAACGCAAGACCGACACGCATGTTCTCGACAGTTTTCGCACCAACCCCTTTGAGCGCTCCTAACTGTACAAGATCCGTGATCAATGCTTCGTTTTCTCCCTGGGCCATTTCGCATAGACTGGACACTATCGCTTCGGCCTTCTTGTTGCCCACACCTTTCAGAGCACGAATTTGAGCAATGTCCCGTGTGTTGATGATGTCGAGCAGCTGCTGCGTTCTAGGCGAGGGCGGTCCCGCATTGAATGATTCGTCCTTGAATACTGCAACCTTAGTTCTATGAGCTGTCCTCTTTTTGGGCTTGTATACGAATGACTCCTCGCCCTCGTCTCGAGGATCATAATCGTCGTGATAGTCGCTGTCTTCTCCGTCGCGTGCATGTTTGGAGACCTGGTCCCGGATTTCACGGGACTTCAGCTCGTGTTTCTGCCGTATCTTCTCTCCCAAGGTCTCGATCTTCCGTGCGAGTTTCTCGTTATGAGGAAAATATGGCTGTGCCAACTTATACATTCGTAGTGCACTTGCGTCTTCGCCCCGGGCATGGTGTTGCTTTGCCATGAGCAGGAACTGTAGACCCTCAGAATCTTCCTTTTCAGCAACTCGCTGTTCCAGGGCATCGAGTCTGTTCTGTAAGTCGGCTGGCAGCGACTCGACAGACTTCACTTTAGCGCTCAACGCCTGTTCGGCAATTTTCTCGTCTACCTTGCGATCGATCAGTGCTTCTATCTCCTCCTTCGATAGACCATTCCGCGATTGGTCGTTTGAGCGAAAGGATTTCATAGGCCTATTTGATCCTGTAAACGATGCGTCCTGACTTCGCTTCTGAGCAGTAGGCCGAGGTGCAGAAGCGTTTGGTGGTCGAGCGTCTGACTTTGACTTGTCCGAGTATACAAGGAATGACTTGACTGGCTTCTTTGGATTATCAGTATGCAGCTGGCGTTGGATATTCGTCATAGATGCTAGTGGGCGCAGCGGCTGCCTTTGCAGCGTTGGACCCGTAGCTGACGGGACGACCTTAGCGATGGCGGAGCCCTTAACCATAGGTTCATTCTCGATTTCGTTTACTTCAATCTTCTTTGTACGGTTTGCGAAATTCAGCGAGCTGAGCGTATCAAGGTGATAGCTGCGTACAGGTGCCAAGTTAAGAATCATTATTGTCATGCCGTTGTTTTGACCTAGCGCTAATATCCGTGTCATTTTCGATTCTCTGTATGGTATGCGAGCCTGTCGTTTTGAAATTGCCTCTACGCATTGCGCAAGGACGAAAAGAGATTTGTTGATTGCGGAAGACTCGACCAATCGATCTCTGTTGTTGTCTGTTCTTCGATTGTCTTCTGAGCCTGCAAGGTCAATGGCAGATGCTGTGCTGACAAGGACATTTTCCCCAGTGCTCTGTATGAGCTTTACGCACAAAATTGCATGCGATCTTGACGAATGCGCATTGAGCTATTCTCGTCAGTCATCTGAAAACGATCAAAGCATATTCGTTGTCTGCATTCACCTTAGTTGCCGATGTAGAACGGTTGATATTTGCTTGATCATAGAGCTGCTCGAACTCCTTCAATGTCGTGCATGGTCGTTCAGACAAACCGACAACTACCGTCTTGCCGTTGTTGTCACGAATGGGCAGACCCGACGGTGTTCGCTTTTCAGGGGCCTCAAACAAGTCGAAAACGCGGTCGTTATAGATCTCGTAATAAGACATTGCGACCTTCACAGTTGTCTCGCCTGCTGAATCTTTTTCTACTTTCCGTGCTCGTCGGTATATCGCACTTAGCAGTCGAGGGATCACCCCTCGATCAGCTAATGACTTCCCACCGCGCATAGTGTGCGTCTTCCCTGTACCTGTAACTCCATATGCAAATATTGTGACATCGAAGCCGTTGAAGAGGTGTTTTACGGTGGGAGCCACTGTGTCCATGAGTAACATGAATTGTGACCGAAAAACAAAATGGCATACCTTCACCGTCAAACAGTTCCTGCTGAGTTGTCCCTTGCTCATATACTGAATTGAACTGGAAACTGTACTGCTCCGCATCGTTCTTCGGATTCGGTATACGCACAACCTGTGGTCGACTGCTCGCGGACGCCGTTTGGCCGTGTGATGCCGTCACAATAACATCTTTCTCAAGCTCTCCCTTGAGCAAAGGGCGTATGCGAGCAACGACACGAACGCTCATCGTGCGTGGTTTTGAAATAAGGAAAGGATCCCTCAAGACAATGCTGGGAGTCTGCAAACGTTGGAGTTTTCGTGTGCTAAGCGCTCTGTGGATCTTTTCGTTACCCGGGCAACCGCATTCAGGTTCATTGGTTCAATGGCCGAAGCCGATCCTTCACGTCACGTGAATTCTGGTTCCGTGTAAGAATCGTTCGTCTCGGGCAATCCGCTTGCGAACTTTGAGAAATACGAGAGGACGAAGAGCATATACAGCTTGTAAGGTCGAAAGCTGGAACGCATCCACAAAATTTTGAAGCGATTGGAATTCATGATTGAGGTTTAGAGACACTGCTGCGTCTAGCTCCCCCTTCGCCTGAGCAGAGATCATGTGGCAATTTGAGGCGAAGGTACGACGGGTTAGACGTGTCCATAACCTGATCTTAGTCTTGTCATTTAGCTACCTTTGATGTGTGTGTGTATTTCATTGCAGTTGCCAACTGGCACCGTTGCTGAATCACAACAATTTTCAAGCTTGAACTGTAGATGTTGAAATAATACTGTGAGTTTGCATAGCTTGAAGGTCCGCTGAAGTCATTACACTCTCCAATTAGATCACATGGTCTCTTCTCAATTATTCGAATCCGTTTGAGGATGGTACTTTGGAAGGTCATCCCGTCTGTACATGAGGATTGAGACTATCCTTGATTAATGTATCTCCCAGTTCTTTCCACAGCATGCGACAATTGCTCATGTCTCTCTTGGTTTTCGTTAAAAGAATGCGTGTATCGCATCTCATTTATATTCATTTCGACTGAAATCTGTACGTCTACTGCTAATCGGTTTTCTTGCAAGGTCTTACCTCAACCATAGGGATTCATTTTTGGCAGTCACTCATTCCGAACTTGCTTTCCAGTACTACCCGAAGGAGCAGTTTCTGCAATGCCGCTCGGACATGTCGTCGCCAGCATCATTGACCTAGTTCACTCTGACCTTGGTAGCCGTTCGGCACAGCACATATTGAAGATAGCCAGTCACGCTCGTAGACTTGAAAAATGTGTCGCAGAAATCAATCCACACACACACACGTTCGATGCTGTTCAGTCGATAATACAGAGCGCTTCGAGGCATGCAGCTGGTCCAATGATAGGTTTCGATGAGCAAATAATGAAGCGATACTCTAGCACAAGTATAATAACGCGCCCAGCGGTGCTGTGGGAACGACCAATTGTTGGACCAAGTTTAAAGATGCTCTGGACATCGCGCGAACGAGAGGCTCCGCTTCCAAGTTCAACAGTCTAACGTGATGCGATCCTCAGCTGCAGACAAAGAGCAAGATTTGTATTGTTAACAATATGCGGTAAATCGTGGTGCTACCGGGGATTAATTCTTCGGACATGAGCAGAAATTGCAAAATGGGCCAGGTATCATCGGCGAGCATTATTCCTTAAATCGGCTCCGAGAACGCCGAAGCCCGCTGCTTGCCACTTCAACCACAGAAACTCAACATGCAAGCGCATTCTTTCATGGCTGAAGATAATGCGCCACCTCAAAACTTTCTGCACAGATCGATGCTTCAAGATTCAAGATTACACTTCTGAACCACAGAAGATTCCCTCAGTAAGGACGAGAATGAAGGGCTGGGTTAGGGTTCATGCACTAGCGCGACTTTCATCTTGCTTAGCGTTGTTCTCCAGCTTCCTCCAGCGCAACTGCGGAGTCCTCAATTCTCCCTTCAAGCTTGGTTCAGCGTGCAGTCCTACAGAACTCAAAAAAGGGGAGGGGGACTCTAACCCTGACCATGGTTGGCTCCTCACTACCAAGGATGAGCACATTGCCGCCTTCTTCAAACCGCCAACTTCGTATTTGGACGTCGCCAGAAAGGTCGGGTCTATACGAGATGCGGAATTCATGCCGTAACGTGACGGTGCCGTTCTCTTCGCGGATGTGATACGGTCCTGAGTAGCCAAAGTAGCGTCTGGCGCACTCTGCCCACTGAGCCTCACTAGCCTTGCCAACCTCGAACTTGGGTTGTCCAGGTATCTGCATCTGGGCGGACATGTAGCCATCGGGGGTGTACAACAGAATTCCTTGCACCTTCTTCGTCATAGGATGGAACGGCCCAGTGGTCGAGGGTGGCAAGGCCACATAGACGTAGCTCTCCAGCTTCCATCCTCCGACGAGGGAAGCACGCAGCTCGTCTGCACAAGTGGGGTGATTTGTGGAAGCTGAGGAAGACATTTGGAGGGTGTCTGGGAGCTGCAGAGGTTTGTCATCGTTACTGCATTCACAGCATTCTAGGTTCGGCAGCTTCCAATAGACGCCGCGGAGATGCGCAGGGTGAAGTGAACGCCGTCGTCTGGCCACGGAGTTCGGAACGGCGATGATGGAAAAAAACTAGCAGAGCCTCCAAATTTCGAGCAGCAGATGACAGCCTCAGCCTTGCGATGGATGAGAAACTGAGAGGATTCCACACGCTTCGTCTGGGCTGAGGTCCGGGTTATTCTCGCGTCGTCGGTGTGCAGCACGGGAGGGACCGGCAAGAGCGGCCAAGCCACACGGTCGCGCTCGACGGGTGCGTGGGGCACAAGTTTGGACCGTCAATTCGCTGTATCTTCACTTGGCCGCCCCCATGTGACGCGACGTAATCCAATCCTGGCCCGTCCCGCTTTGCTCTCGGGGATGAGAGCATCGTAGAGATGTCGGCGCTCTCGGAGTAAGGCCTTCTTTTCTTGCGAGCCCATTAAGGCTGACCAATTGAGCATGAGACAATATAAATTCTTTCTAAGCTGACCATGTTCCATAAATACTGCTCTCGTATGTGCTCACAGACTTGACACCTCTCCAGCGAACGCATCGGATTTACTTCCTCGCCGTCCACACCACTTTATTTGCGCACCATTCTGACAACAGATGTACTCCAGTCGAGCAGCATTTCAGTCGTCGTGGCTGCACGTGCAGCGCCCAGCCATGACCACACTGAAGAATCTCTCAGCAAGACCTCCCACCGCTTCCATAATTCGTCCCACTACGATTGTCGTTTACCAACAGTCGAGTCCCTCGAGACAGTTCCATACCACACCCCGAAACCAGATAAAGGAGTTCTTCCCGGCTCCGGATGCGCCCAACATCAGGAAGACATCCGCAGCATGGCCTCACCCCGTATACACCGAAGAGCAGATGAACAGCGTCCAGATTCACCACCGCGAGGTGCGTGACTGGCGAGATAGAGTTGCCTTGGCCACGGTGCGTCTTCTGAGATGGGGCCTGGATTTCGCAAGCGGCTACAGGCACAACAAAGCCAAGGAGTTGAGCGAGAAGGACCCCGTAGAAGCGGCTCGTAAATATGGCATGACGGAGAAAAAGTACCTTACCAGAAACATATTCCTCGAGAGCGTCGCAGGCGTGCCGGGCATGGTCGCAGGTATGCTAAGGCACTTGCACAGCATGAGACGGATGAAGCGCGACAATGGCTGGATTGAGACGCTGCTGGAGGAAAGCTACAACGAGAGAATGCATCTCTTGATCTTCCTCAAGATGGGTGGTAAGTAGTCTGGAACAGACGGGACACCCCAGAAACACAACTAACGATGCCGCAGAGCCTGGTTGGTTCATGAGACTCATGGTTCTCGGTGCCCAGGGCGTCTTCTTCAACTCGATGTTTATTGCTTACCTGATCAGCCCAAAGATATGCCACCGTTTCGTCGGATACCTCGAGGAGGAGGCCGTCATCACCTACACTCGCGAGATTGAGGATATCGACAGCGGGAAGTTGCCGCTGTGGGCAAAGGCTTCGGCTCCACAAATAGCCATTGATTATTACAAGATGCCGGAGGGTAAGCAGACAATGCGGGATCTGCTGTTACATGTGCGCGCCGACGAAGCGAAGCACAGAGAAGTGAACCACACACTTGGCAACTTGGACCAGAACAATGATCCAAATCCATACACCAGTACGTTCAAGGACGACAACAGACCGCACCCAACAAAGGACTTGCGCTTCCTGAAGCCAGCGGGCTGGGAACGAGACGAGGCCATTTAGCTCGAGTTTTTCCGTGCTATGATTACGGGGCATATTTCGATTTGAGTATTTCAAGCTGGCGTTTACGGCGAAAAACACGTCTCCGTCCGGACGGTTGTAATATCTTGGCATCTTAGTCATAGGGTTGTGGGGGGAAGGATCATCCTAAAAAATTCTACTTGGAATAAGCGAAGAGTCGCTGAAGTTTATTTAAACGCTTGTGGAGCAAGTGGTCGTAAATAAGGCCAAAAATATTCTTAGTTCATCACATTCTTCTCTCTGCTAATTCAATTCTGTTCCATGGACTGGAGCACTTGCAGATAGCTGCCCCATACATACGGTGATATGCCTGACACGTCATCTGTCCCCCAAGGGTTGCGTCTTCACCCATCGTGCTAGATTGTTTCGTGGATGCTACTACATGATGGAATGAATGATCTGGGCCGGTTACGGCAGCACCTGTCAGGCGTGTTGTTCTTCTGCTGCAATCATCGACTGCAAAACATTGGGTTTTTTTTCCCTATATATTGCCAGCGCTGCAGAGCGCTGACGCCATACACTATCTCACGTTCTCGTCCGTCATCATGAGGCTCTTTTTCTCGTCGCACGTCACAGGGAAGGGAGGATGGGTTTTCCATACGTTATGGTTTTACAGCCTCTGTACCTTTGCATAAGCTTTTTCTTTTGCGGCTCGACCTCGCCTTTTGCTCTGGGTAAAAAGTGCTAACTAGCCTCGGTGGCATTGCCATTCCTGGATTGGCCGGGCGCTGCACTGCAGCATTTCCGTTCAACTTCCGGTTGCCATGTTTCGAAGGAAGTCTTGTCCTTGCTCCGTCTGTGGGCGTTGGGCCCATGCTGCTGCAGGCATGGGACGGGTAACACTCAAAACGTGGCCAAGTCGGCTCCGTGGACGTTCTTACGCGAAATGGTTGCTGATACCAGGGTCAATAATAGCGAAATCGTGAGTTGGGCTGTTGAAAATATTTTTCTTAAAATAAAAAAAAGGAAAGGAAAGAGGAAAAGATATTCTGGCTGACTCTCTTGTTCGGTTTGTCCCCCAAACATGGCCAGCGACGACATGGCAACAATGGAGTTGACTCAACGAGCTGGGAGTACAACAATCCTGCAGCCAAGCTGGAGTCGACCTGAGCGACTCATGTAGACCCACTCGCGACCTGTACGCAGGTAGGGATTGAATCTGGGGTAAGGTCAAAACCCTTCTAGCCACATAACGGGAGTAGCAGTGACCTTCGGGGAAACGATCAGGCTAAGAACGTCACCACGTCTGAAGCTCATCCATGATACCTCAAGAAGTTAGCCATGCCACCTGCCTTCAAAGTTTGCTGTCTTGACGTGGCAAAAGCCCTATTTGCCGTTGCTGGATTGTCCACGACTAAATTCGCCATTGTTCCCGCATATTTCTTCAAGCATGGTTCCCTTCGCAGGTCAGGGTCGTTTCGACACGGCAGAGCCAGGAAGGCAGAAACCATCGACGACACGAGAGGTGTCCCCTTCCCAAAAAGACGTTTCCAAGAGGGCCAAAAAAAAAAAGGAGAAAAGACAAGGCTCTGGTTTCGAGTCAATACCAAAAAGGCCCCAGTTTGAGAGAGAGAGAGAGAGAGAGAGAGAGGAGGGGAGGGGGGAAAGGGGGAGAAGGGACGGCGTTGCAAAAGTTACGGTCAGAGGTTGAACTTTGTCAGTTCCCAACCGGTATTCTGTCAACCGACGTCTCGGGAACGACGAACGTCCAAGAAAGACACCCAACCTGATGTGCTGTGAGATCGATCTGCGAAACTTGTCGCGTGTGGCCGGTTTACACGCTGGCGGGATCTTGACGACTTTTTTGGCCATATACGCTTGGTGTCCAACCCGGCTTCCACTTGCCCGATCCCTGATCCATGGTCTGTGGCCGTCTCCGTGAAGCGAAAAAAAGGGGCTTCGAGCACGGCAAATGGTTTGTGATTGAGTAATTGTTCATGGAAGGTCTGTGCAAGAACCCCACGAACATGAAACTATGGAAGCAGTTCGCGATTAGCAACAACAGAGCCCTAGCGTTGAGGATAAGGCTGCGGATCGTGAACATAGATAAGGCCTTGAAGAGCTTGTGCGTCGTGATAAAAAGGGACTTGTCTACAGAAGCACCCCTAAGAATTGTGCAGGGATGGACAGACTTGAGTCATGAACTCTCTCGTGGATTTGCATTTTTTTTTATTCTCAAGGCTGAACCATGCTGATAGCGGTCAGATGGCCTGATTCAAGGATACAAGTCGCGGGGAACTCTTCCCTAGCAGAACGAGTCCGCGAGCCAAGCAAGGTGATCGCAGAAAAAACCTTATGCTTGCTATGCGCGCCATGTTTCGCCAACCACAAGTGCGCCGCCATCATGCAGTAAATCTCCATGAACCTTCTTCGCTGTGCGTCCATGAAATGATGCGTCCAACGTCATTTGACAGGGACCAAGAACGCCAGTGTCCTATCCCAGACAACCTTTCCATTCTCCTGTAATCCAAACAACCTTATATCCAAAAACAGACATCCAGCTTTTGTGGCCCGGTGGGAAGATGGTAGTGGATGTCTTCGTGACACCAGGCTGACCGAAACGCCCGGCTAGTACAAACAACCAAGGGCACCAGTGAGGTGCAAAATTGTACGACAACCTTGTGCTAGTGTTTAGAAGCTTCATTGGGGTGGATGGAGAGCGTCAAGGGGCGATTTTGAACGGTGTTCCTTGATCGCTGGAGAATTGGGCGAGTAGATGTCGAGCGAAACGCATGTGCCAGTACCAACAAGCATGACCTTAGTCCCATAACGCTGCCACCATGCGGGCAGGCTCATAGTATGGTGCAGCCGCCTTTTTCCTTCCTGTCGCGTTTCCGGCGATCTTTGTCGCGCCCGTACGCTCGCTCGTCTCGTGGTATCCGACGACCGTGATCGGAGTTGTGGGTTCCTCTCCTGTGATCAGATGAGCGATACATCTGTTGCCTCTGGCGTCGCAGCTGGCGCACAACATCGTAGAAGGCCTTCTCGACGTTCACACAGTTCTTTGCAGACGCCTCGACAAAATCGCAGCCGAGTTCGCGTGCAAGGGCGCTGCCCTCTTGTGTCGAGACCTCTCGCTCTGTGACACGATCGCACTTGTTGCCCACGAGCATGATGGGCGCTGGGCCGAAGCTACCGGAGCCGGTTGATGTCGTGCTCAGCGGCGAGCCGGGATACGAGGGCGATCCCGATTGTGATGACTCTTTGACTCTCTGAATTTGACGATGGAACTTCTCGATTCTTGCAAACGATGCTCGTGATGAGATGCTGTACACGAGCACGAAGCCCTCGCCGTCGCGTATCCACTGATCACGAAGTGCCGTGTACTCTTCTTGCCCCGCAGTGTCGAGAACTTCGAGCATGCACGATTGGCCGTCAATCTGAACCTGCTTGCGATAAGAGTCCTCGATGGTGGGGTCGTACGTTTCGACGAAATGGTTCAAACAAAGCTGTCGGTGCCGTCAGCCACTGAACGTGTGGTGCTTCTTCCTGTGTGAAGGCGATGAGAGCTGATTTTGAACACGACGCACCTGTATGGTGAGGGCCGTCTTGCCGACACCGCCATCCCCCAACACCACCAGTTTGTACAAGGTCATTTTAGCCGACATCTTGGGCCACGTTTGTTTTGGGGAGGTCACAGCACTTGCGGAGCTTGGTTTGTAGGTGTCGAATGTGGGGTGGGAGGATCAAACCAGTCAAACGGAAAAAGGGTCGAGATCTTTTGGCGTGCGGAGCGAATCGATCTCCGTGCGTCTGCAACAACACACCCGGACTGTGACAAGGCAGAGCAGAGTCTGCTGTGTCTTGCCGTATGTGGTCGATTTTCTTCCGAACCTGTCAGGTGTAAGCTCAGAGCAGCTGACTTGTTCGACCAGGAAACGACGGACAGGTGACCAGGCCGGTTTGCACACTGTCGCAGCACACGACGATGATCCGCGTGGGCGGGCAGCGATCGTTGGCGTTGAGAGGACAACGAGACAGAAGCACTCGCTGCAGCTTCGTTGCTTGAGAACGGCTGCTTGCTGCACGCGTGGCCCGCTTTCTCGCAGAGCCTGGAAAGATTGGGTGCGGCGTGTGTGGCAGCCGTGCTTAGCAAAGGGTAGACTTGGCTGAGCGGCGGATTGGGCCAAACGGTTGGTGAGGGCAGAGGAGGAGAGAAGAGGTCCAGGCAAAGGCGAACTCTAGAGCTCCAGAGCGTCCAGACCAGCGCAACGAGCGACCAAGGGCAGAGAGTTTGTTTTGCTTTGGGTAATAAAAGGGATTCAGTGGAGACGAAAGACGCTCTAGCAGGACGGTTGGCGACAGGGGGCGAGGAACAAGTTTAAGAATGCGCCGCACGTGAATGTCACCCGTCCTTTCTATTGAGCGTAGAGATCTGGCCACCACGAAAACTGAGCTCTAACAATGGAGAATGGATGAAGGAGGCGGCGACGGTCTTCGTCTGGCAGCCGGCGTGGGCAAGGAGCAAAGTGGGGGTTTGAAGTGTATAGATGGGGCGTGGATATGCAGCAAAAAAGCAATCTCAGCGTCTTCGCGATACGTTTCCGCGAAGGGACGGAGGGCGGTGGTGAAGCTGACGAATGGCCGAATCGCACCAGAAATGAGAAGTCTTTCGGCCAGCGGAGCAGCGAACGTAGCATAGGTAGAAGAGCAAAGTCCGTCCCTCTCCAGGATGCTTCTTGGGACGCTCTTAGCAGACGTGCAAAATTTTAGCCCGCTCGCATGCCTCCATACTACTAATGCTGGCCCGGATCGTTTGGAGACTTCCGGCGCTTTGAACAAGTGCTTGCCGACGTACATCATCCCCTGGGCCGAATCTGACATGGCTTTGACAGCGTCCCATCGATTTCCATCAGGAGAGAAATCCTTCCAAAGCGTGCTTCAACATGGTGCCTTGTTGTCGTATCATTTCAATCGCCGTGCGTGATTGGCTCATGGAGGCGTTTAGCTAACCAATGTTACCATCCGCTTATTTTGCGCCGTGATGATGCTCAGTGACCTCGATGGTTCTGCCGCCGTCGTGCGTGAAGTCCCGGGTCGCCTAAGAAAAGCCCACCAAGCCCATTGCACTCCTCATCCACGGTATTGGAAAAGATTGCATCGCGCCAGGCGGTAGCGTACCATGACACACGCGCTATGGCTGGCCGCATCATGGCAAGCAAGCAGATAGCCGTCGTGGGTTGGTGCTCAGCATTCAATTAATTCTTCTTGTATTTTTAAAGTCTAAAAACTGCAGCAACAAACAAGCAAGCAGCGCCAACGACAACGGCTGCCTGTTCGAATCAGCAGAAAGAAGCAATTAGCCTTGGACGAGCAAGCTAAGGAGCCATGGTGCTGGCACCTCACCTCAGGACCTCCGAATCGAGCGCTTCAATCCCGCGCCCGTTGGTGGTTCTCGGCCGCGGGTGCGCGAAAGCTCAAACGATCGTCACCAGTTTGCATATGAACATCTGCGCTCAGAAGAACCGCGCCGCTGGAAATGCGCTTGTACTGCCCTCGCAAGGGCCACTTCCCCAGGAACCACTGCGAAGAAAATAAAACCCGCCCAACGCAGAGACCGCAGGGTATCAATGCTTGGGACAAGGCTCGTCGATTGTACTGCTACCCTCGTCTCCTGCCCAGCATGCCTACCGACGGGCGCAGACGGCGAGCTTCGGCAACGTGTGCGCGGAGATTCGACAGGCTCGATCCGAGCCGTGAAGAATGTGTGTGCGTGTGCGAGCTCGACCGGCTTTCACAGGATTCTCGAAAGCACCAGCTGCAGTGCTGAAGCATGAACTGTAGATCAATGTTGGTTCTGCGTGTGTCCGCCAATCCGACGGTGTTGAAGCTCTGGCTGTGCGCTGCATGTACATACGCGAGCTTAAGCACATTGATGGGCCTTCAACTGCGTCCAGGTCGACACTAGACAATCTTAATGCAGAAGGTACAAAGCGACGTGCGTCACAGCCTCTGGGCCAGAATTTCACCTCGAGTCGCTTACGGCTCGGCTTCGTCTGCTCCTGTAGGTACCTAGGTACCGCTTGAACGTCGCTCCGTCTTCTAGCCAGCAGGCGATGCTGCTGACAAGCACGCGGCAGCACAGCCTGCCGGCCAGAACTCGCGAGTGATCGACAGAGCACCTACAAGTAGTCGCCTCTTCCTCGCACACAGCTGGAGGGTAAAGAGGTCCAAAAACTGCGGCATCGGTACGCGACATGGCGCTGTCTGCTAATCTGAACCAGCAGGAGCGAAACAGTAGCCCAAGTCATTGATTTGCATTAGACTTCGCACGATGCAACAATGGCTCAATGGCATCCCTCCAACGCATCCTGACATCGGAAGCCCTCGACTGGCAATGAGGTTAGAGGCTTTGGGTTAGAGCCTTCACGGCTTGACGGCCCCAAAGCGCCGCGCCAATCAGGCCGCGGCCGTGGGCTCCTGGGCTATCGGATAACCCATCAACAGCTTGACTAATTTTTTTTTTCTTTTCGCTTGGTGCTGAGTGCATGCTGCCAGTTGACCCTAAAATCACGAGCTGGCCTGGACGGCACAAGGACTCTTCTGTTGCCAGCCCGCCTTTCCATCGATGCACCACTGAGCGCTTTCTTCTCCAACCGTCGTTGCATAGATGGCCCGAGCGTGAACGTCTTGTTCTCGATGCAAGACAGGCGTTTGCATTCCGTCCAGACAAGGCTGACCGTGCAAGTGCTGCACACGCGGCTCGCAACCACAGGAGATTTTGGCAACGTGATCGTACCTTGTCTGCATGGTACATTGATGCATTCGTGCCCAGCTCTGCCGTAGTACGTGATTGTACTCCTCTTCCACACCAGAGAAATGGCTCCTCTCCGGGTACCGTCGTTGAATAGCTTCTTATTACAGACGAATTAATACACACGGGACTTCATACAGAGCATACCTGTCCTTCATCTTCCTGCCCGGTTCGTGCAAAGGGTGGGCGAAGGGCTGGTAGAGCATTCAGAGAAAATGCAAATTTCGCCATCGGCCGGGGAAGAACCAGGCACGCTTCAGCGAACGGTGAGATTTTCCGTTTCCGTACGTCTGCAGGAGTCCACGGATCTGCGCTAAAGTCGAGAATGAATCCTCTGTGCATCAAACTGAAATTTCACAAAGTAAGAACGAAAAAAAAAAACCCCTCATTGGCTTTGCCATGTTATCTACCCCCATGTTACAATCCTCTCTCCTCTATTCACGACAACCCTGATATCAAACAGGGGCGAATATACAATATATATATATATATATATATATGCATGTATGTATATATACATATATCGCCTCACATGTACATAGATCCAACAAGCCTTGCCGTTCGCATCCATTCCCATGGCGGAATGCGATATTGGATGGGTCGAAATGCAATGCATAAAGTGACGCCAAGTCGACAACGATGCGGGAGATGTAAGGGCGACACTCCACATTCAACATCCGTTTGGTTTACTAGCGGCATCTGGCAGCTCGGGTGTAAAACTTTGGTTTGACGCCGTGGAGCGAGTATTCCCGGGTCTTCTAGCCCAACCCTTTGGCGGGAACGACCCGCACCTGGGGTTCGAAAGGAAGAACTATCTGCCAACACCTGAAGCGAGACGCGATTTGAATCTGCCTAAGCATAGGGCGAATTATGATTCGTTGCACTCTGCCTCGGTAGCATGCACAAAACAAATTTTCGTCGTTGCATTTCCGAAATCTACCTATCGTACAATTTCTTTCAGCTTTTTACACAGCCCTTGCGGATCTGCAAGGCGCATCATCTCTTTGCGGGGTAAAATAAGGGGAGAAAGAGCAGTGGCTGAAAATTCATCCGATTGAGTCTTGAAGCTATGATCTAGCCGCGTCTCGGCGAAGCAAAAGATCGATGTGTGGAACGAGGGACTAGGAAAGATTCGGCAGACAATATCTCGGAAGCATATGATGAACGCAATGGGCCAGCGAGGCAATCACAACTTGGCCCTGGCCTCGATCGACCGGTGGAGACTGCCCTTCTTCTCGAAATATTCCTTGATCTTGCTACGGGCGACATTGACGACCTCGACATCTTCAATGGTCGTTGGGACTGCAACTTCTTTGTCGAAGTCCCCATGCACTGCGTTTTCAACCAGTTCTCGAAGCACTCGTCTTAGCGTCTTGCCGCTTCGTGTCTTGGGAATCATCTTCGCTCCTTGTATCATGCCGCCCAGTGACGCGATGGCTCCTATTTGCGTTCGTACAGCCTGGTTGACTTCCTTGAACAGAGCATCGGCCGGAACAGCGTCGTGCGGGTGATCGTGCTTCGCTAGAGATACGAAAGCGAACGGCAGGTGTCCTTTCATGGCATCAGGTATGCCAACAACGCAACATTCACCAATATCAGGATGCGAGGCAATAGCCTGTTCGATGGCTCCAGTAGAGAACCTGTGAGCTGCCACGTTGATGATATCATCTGCCCTGGACATCACATGGACGTAGCCTACGAGGATTAGAATTATCAAGTAACCACGACACGCGCAAGCTTACCGTCCTCATCAATCATGCCAGCATCTCCGGTATCGAGCCACTTTCCACCAAATCTCTTCAAATAGCCTCGATAGAATCGCTCTTCGTCTTTCCACAAGGTGGTCATTCCAGTAGGCGACCACGGAAGACTTACCACTATGTTGCCCATACTTCCTACTGGGAGTTCTTTACCTTCGTCATCAACAATTCGGACATCAAATCCTGGCATAGGTTTCCCAGCAGAGCCAGGCTTCATGCGCAGGGACTTGGATTCAGTCTTGGTCTTGAGATCTTTTCCAGCATTCGCTGCCTGAGCAAGTCCTGTGATGGGGGAGCCAGATTCGGATGACCACCAATTATCGACGACCATGGCGTTTCTTGCTCCGAATTTCTCCAGAAGATGCTGGTACATCTGCACGATACTAGGTTCGCTCCGCTCACCTGCCAGAAATAATGCGCGCAGGGACCTGAGACCACTTCTGCGGCCAACTGCTCCAATGAAGTCGTTGTCGGGGTCCTCACGACGGATTGCGCGCAACGCTGTTGGCGCGGTAAACATAGTATTGACCTTGTACTCCTCCACAATTCGCCAAAATGTGCCAGCATCGGGAGTACCTATTGGCTTGCCCTCAAAGAGGACCGTGGAAGCCCCAGCTAACAAGGGAGCGTAGACAATGAAGGAGTGTCCGACGACCCAACCAATGTCTGACGCTGTAAATATAACATCGCCTGGGCCACGGATGCCGAACAGGTATTGGATCGATAAATTAAGACCCACCGCGTGACCGCCAGCCTCGCGTACTACGCCTTTCGGCGTGCCAGTCGTGCCTTGTGTTTGGCATGTAAGCGTTCACTTAGATGGCAAAAGTGCCGGTATTTGTATACACATACCTGAAGTGTAAATAATGTAGATGCCTTCATTGCTACCAATTGGAACAGCATCTGCCTTCAAGCCACGATTTCTCGCACTTTTTACCAGTCTTTGCCAATTTCTTTCGCCGTTTTCCTTTATGATTGGATCCCACCGCAGCTGGTCACGCTGCCAGACAATGATCTTTTCGGGCTTGAACGAGCTCTTTTCTATCGATTGCCTGATGAGTGACTGATACTCGATTGGCCCTTTGTTCCCTTCAATTCCGCAAGAAGCAGTCATGATAACTCTTGGCTGTGACGCTTCAAGCCTTTGCGCAAGCGAGGGTGGTGAGAACCCGCCGAAAACGACGGCGTGTATGGCGCCGATACGGTTGATGGCGAGCATGGCGAAGAGCGCCGCTGGAATCATGGGCACTACTCAAACTTAGCAATTTTAGAACAGCCTTGACTTTCAGGGAGTCTTACTGTAGATGACTACTACGTCGCCTCTTCTTACACCCTCCTCTCGCAGGACACCAGCGAGCACTTCAACCTCGCGCAGGACCTGCTTGTACGTGTACTTTTCTTTGCTCCCACTCACAGGACTATCCCAGTAAATGGCAACATTATCCCCATTCCCCGCCTCCACATGTCTGTCCAAGCAGTTGTAGCAATTGGAGATTTCACCACCGGGGAACCATCGCCAGGTCGGATGCTCTACGCCACTCTTAAGCTTCTTCGTGGACTTCTCCAGGACCCGGGAGGGCTTTTTGTGCCAATGCACATATTCCGCTTGTTTGCCCCAGAAGGCGTCCGGGTTCTTAAGCGAGAGCTCGTACACTTCGTCCTGAGGATGCGAGGCCGGAGCCATCATGTGCAAGCCTTGAGTTCGATCGCGATCGTTAATTGAACGTAGGTGGAAAAGTCTGGAAACTCATACTCTCTCGGTTCGAGGGCTTGCGATACGGTATGCGATTAGGGCAAGCAACGCCCACCGGCGACGAGGTTGGTGTTTAAACCATGTCGGTCTAAAGGAGCGCCCGTCCGGTCCGAGGCCTGCATGATGGGGAAGAATGGGTGATTTGTCTCCGCAGCCATCCAACGCTCCCGCGGGGGAAAACCTCACTTGCCCCAGAACAAGAAAAAGATCGGCAGATTTTCTGAATTATGGCTCGCCTATTTTTCCACAGCTGCATCGTCATTCACTCGCGAGTATTGGAATCAACATCGGAAGAAGAGTCTGCAAATGATGGACGTATAGAATCGCCATATCCACAGCGGAAGGCCTAAGTCATGTAATGTCGGCATCCCATTGGCCTTTTCTTTCTCCGTTGGAAGCAGTTGCAGCAGATTACGCCAGTTTCGTTGACTTGCCTGCTTGTGCTGACGACTTGAGAAGGCTGAAGAGGCACATGAGATTTGTCCTAGCTCTAAGACGAGGAATCCGACTGGGAATTTTCAATACAAAAGAAAATATATATCTTTGATCAGACGGACAAGACCTACTGTTCTCTCAAATTTGCAATACATTTGTCCGGACTTCGTACCCAGTAGCCATTCCGGTACGATTTTACACCACCACTTTTCTGTAGAAGTTACACTCATCTTCCCTTTGCGTTGCAGCATCTGTTTCCTGGCATCAATTGCAATTTGGCGGCAGCATGCAGGAGAGCCGTATTCGCCATGCTTTCGAGATCTTCTCAATTTCGTTTCGACGTGTGGGCAATCGATGTACCAGCTTTTAGAGACCATAATGGTCAAAAACTAGAGACGTGAGAGCTTGCAAATTCAACGGAATTCCATGGCCAAGGTGCAAAACTTTCACGGGCACATCAGCGCACAAGCAATGGCCAAATCTGCTAGACGAATCGCTCCGTTGGGGAAAGCAACTTGGGACGAAGATTGACAGCGTCAATAGGTGGTGAGAGACGCTCTTAAAGGACGGCATCTTCTGTTCCTTGGTAAGTTTTCGGCATGCTCGCCGGGTATTCTTGTGGCTTATTCAGCCTACAATAGAAATACAACTCATCCGTGCTTGCACCTAAATTCAAAGAAATATCTCCTCGTGATTGAGTCTAGGCGACGTACTTGTTTCACGTCGAAGACACTGGCTGAGGGCGCAGGGGAATGTTACAAGTAGGGGTCTACGTAACGTCACCAGGTGTCCGCTTAGCGGTGTTTACATGCATCAACAGAACCAACAAAGCAACACCCAAACTCCTCTTCAATCGTAAAGCTAGCCACAACAGCAGTCAAAGATGGCGGACAAAGGAGATCTGATTGATTTCAGCGTCATCGAGACCTGTAAGGAAAATATTCAGTCCATACCAGGGGGCCGCAGTGCCAAACAGCTTTCGACAGTTCTGTCGCCCCTCGCTGCAAAGAAGTCGCCTCCGCTCTCAGAAATACAAGGCTCAAAGGAAACGAAGCGACAAGAATTTGAACAGGAGCTTTTAACGATCGCCGAGGCAGACGATCCTCTGGACGTCTATGATCGCTATGTAAAATGGACCATGGACGCCTACACATCCGCACAAGGCACGAACGAATCGAACCTTCTGCCCCTCCTAGAGCGCGCAACCAAGGCGTTCTTGACGTCCTCACTCTACAAGAATGACCCTCGGTACCTGAAACTATGGTTGCTATACATTCGTCTGTTTTCCGACAGTCCGCGCGAAACATACGCTTTTCTCGCCAAACACAACATTGGCCAAGGACTGGCACTGTTCTACGAAGAATTTGCGGCTTGGTTGGAGAACGCTGGCCGTTGGGCCCAAGCAGAAGAGGTTTACCTCAAAGGCATTGATTGCGAGGCACGACCACAGGAACGTCTGATCCGCAAGTTCGGTGAGTTCCAGCACAGACGGGAGTCCAAGGGCTCGGCACAGGACGGCCCAACAAGCCCGGCGATGCCCAAAGTGCGACCTGCATTAGCCGCCAAGCTAGATCCATTCGCAGCTGCGGCGGAAGAAGCAGATCCCCAGGCACGGGATCGAGCTGCTTCCTCTACGTCACGCACTTCAAAGCCAGGGCGCTCAAAGATGAGCATCTTTGCCGATGGTGACGAGCCATCTAAACCGGGAAGCTCTGATAGCAATTCGGGGTGGGATTCTATCGGTTCGCTCAAAGAACGAAGGAAGGAGAACACAAGAGAGGCAAAGCCTTGGGTTGGTGAGACATTGCAGGGTGGTCGTCGTGCAGTCAGTGGCCCAAAGATGATGGTTTTCAGGGATCAGGTAAGCCTTCCGCCCCATCGTTCCATCTTTTTCACTCATGTGGGAGTAGTAGGACTAATTTGTTTGCCCTTTTTTGCGGCTCTTTTTTCAATGTAGTCCTTAGGCGCAAACAAGAATACGAATAATGAACATTCTCAATCAGAGCTACAGTGCAGCATTAATCCCAAGACTGGACGGAAAGAGTATGTCTTTGCTAACCTAGAGCTTGTATACCCATCAGGGGATGCAGAGAGTGGCTACGAATTCTGCTTTGAGGAATTGAGAGCGATGAAAAGAGGGTTGATTGACCCCACGGGCCGTGTGATCAAACCTAAGAAGCAGACTGCTACAAAGACAGACATTGAACAAAGGCCAGTTACACCTCCCAACACGGCCGTCTCGCCCAAGAACACAAAGGTTAGCAGTTCAAGGAAGCTAGACATTTTCCAGGATACTCAGACGAGCAAAATCCCGGTCAAGATACCTGTGTTTGATGATAGCGTGGCCCAAGACCAACCCGTGTCCACGACAAAAGTTTCGAAAAAGATCCCTGTGTTTGACGAAAACGGACAACCCCAAGTTGAGACAGATGCAGCCGCTAGGGCAGTGAAGAAAAAGATGCGCAAGGAGGAAAGGGCCAATCGAACGAGGAAGATTGAGATAATGGAGGTCAAAGCAGAGCCACAGACTAGTAAGGCCTTAGAGAGAGAGAGAGAGAGCAGCGTGATTTTAGGATGCTAACCACAAGACAGTTCAAACCAATCTCAATTCACCAGCAGGGCCAAAAATTAAGAGAAAAAAGTCTGGCGAGGCGACGATGACTTTGCATACCAAAGAAGCAATGAATGAGGTTTATGACCTGTTCAATCAAACTTTGACAAAGGTGTCGGAAGAACCAGTGGAAGATAATCAAAGCCAAGTTGATAGTAGCGATGACGACGATGATGATGAAGATGATGACGACTACACAAGCGCTGGTGAAAGTACAACCACTGGAAGATTTTCTGCAGTCACGAGCGAAGCTGGCGACGAAACCCAAGCCGATTTCACAATGGCCACGCAAAGCAATGTCAGCGTTGGTGAAAATACGAACAACTCCGACTGGTCCGAGTTCTCTGAGGTCAAAGAGCTTCCTGAGCAACATGGGAGCAACGTTGGCCTTGAAATAGATGACGAGAATGATGTGGGAACGCAGGAAGAAGTCTTGACCCCCACATCACCACAAAGACTGAGTGAAGATCAATATGAAGAGGATCCGCAAGACATTCCGTCACTGGAAGCGCAAGACGAGCCAGGCATGGCACGACGAGGTTTCTCTTATCGTAGCCGTCAGCTCCCATTCATGACTCCGATTGTAGAGAAGACTGAATCGTCACTAGGAGCTATGACTGTTTATGCGGAGAAGGAGTACTTCAACACAAAGACACCAAGTCGCCAGAACAACGTAAAGAATGCGCAAGCTAAAGACTGTGATGTATGGAGTAGTCCATTCCAGGCGAACACGGAAGAGAACAAGGAGAACATCAAAGTGCCCCAACCGGAGTTCGTTAAGCCGGTGAAGGCTGATCAACAGAAAGCTCAACCACTTGCTCCCAAAGACTTGGGAAAGGAGAAGCCAAAGGGCCCTATCATCAAAGAATTGCAGTGCAATCCTATCGAAGAGTCAATACGAGCCACAATTCTGTCCCAAGTTCAACCACCTTTGGGCACCTACGCTGGCTTTTTTGATCGCCGAGGGCAGATCGCGGCACAAGGAGTTGACATTCGCAAATATACAAAAGCTGTAAAGAATAAAAACGACAAAACGTTGAGCGCAACAACACCACCAGTATTGACGCTTAGTGGCTCCTCGCGACGGTATCAGGTCCGTCGCGAACTCGGAAAGGGGGCGTTTGCGCCAGTTTATCTTGTCGACAGTCAACCGTTGCCTGCATCACTTGAGCAGAACGAAAGCACAGCTGCGGCAAGGATGGGAGAAGGCGAATTCGGACTCCGTCGTAATGAGCAAGAAGCAGTCAAGATGGAAGAACCGCCTTCAGCCTGGGAGTTCTACATCATTCGACAAGCAAAGCGAAGACTCGGCGTTTCGCGGCCGTCAGAATCAATCGTGGAGGCTTACGAGATGCATCTTTACGAAGACGAGTGCTTTCTGATCGAAGAATACCGCAATCAGGGCACATTACTGGACTTGGTCAACGCATACCGTGCGGAAGGTGGGGTCATGGACGAACAGCTCGTCATGTTCTTCACCATCGAGCTCCTCCGAACGGTTGAGGCTCTTCACGCCAAAGGCTTGATTCATGGCGATTTGAAAGCCGACAATATCCTCGTCCGACTGGACAGCTCTGACACGGAGTGGTCGTCTCAATACCACCGTTCCGGTACAAATGGCTGGTCTGATAAGGGCATCAAAATCATCGACTTCGGCCGCGGCATCGACATGAAAGCGTTTAAGCCTGAAGTTCAGTTTATAGCCGATTGGAAGACCAGCGAAGCCGACTGTGCAGAGATGCGCGAAATGCGTCCCTGGACATATCAGGTAGACTATCATGGACTGGCTGGCATAGTTCACAGCATGCTATTCGGGAAGTACTTGGAGACGGTGGCGGAAAGAGGTGGCACACTCGGCGCTGGCGCTACGAAGACATACCGGATAAGGGAAAGTCTTAAGAGATACTGGCAGACGGAAATATGGAGTGATGTATTCAGCCTGCTTCTAAACCCGCTCATGCATCTTGACGGTGAAGATGGAAGGAGGCTACCTGTGCTGCAAGGAGTGAAAAGGCTGAGGGAGAGAATGGAGATGTACCTGGAGACCAACTGCGAAAAAGGTTCAGGGTTGAAAGCGGGACTTAGAAGGGTTGAGAATATGATCAGAGAGAAGAGGAAGTAGTCGGTTGCAACAGGTACGCAACGAGTGTTATCTGCATACCTGGGGGGGGGCCAATTTCTTGGTGGGCTTGACTGCATTTTTGTGGCGTTCCGTTGTGGCACTGGGGAGATTGGATACCCGCGGAGTGATTGGTACGCTTTTGGAACATTTGGATAAAGTTTCAAGATAATCGATCCTAATCATAAATTATGCGAGCCTTTTGCACAGTTGTGTCATGGTCTGACATTCTCACTTGCGTCCTCTGTAGAAGCCTCGTCGCGCATCCGTTGAAGGTGAGACTACCAGCTCACTACTCCCGTACCATATGTGATCGGCACCGATAGATTACGAACGGGATCGTCGGTCAATCTTTGCTAGCCTGACTTCCGCGAACTGTTCTTTGTCATGTCGAAGTTTGGATTGACATGGCAGTCATGGTGCGTGTTTCGGTAGGGTCCATTCTAGAGCGCAGCACCTGTGAATTTCTTTCTGCAGCCGCATTCTCGACTGTACCTGATGGAGCGAGTCGGATGCACCAGTCTCCCTTGGTAAGGACGCGGCCGACGAGCTGAGAATCCTGGCAGGCAGATCACCACAGCGGCCATGGGCTGGAGAAACCTTCTTGCTGATCGAAACGAGTCACCAATCGATTGTCCGGGCCGAACAGACGAACACGACAGCAGATAGGATGGCGATTTTGGTGAAGCTAAATATTGAGGTTGCCCTGCCCTGCGTAAATAAAGCCAAACAATAGGGCTCGAGCAACAAGGAGTCGAAGGAGGATGCCCTGGCAAGAGGGCGTTGACGCGTGGTGCGAGATCACGAGAGCGCCTTTTCAGAAGTCCAGATATCTTCCATCCCGTGTCACCTAACTCTAATACCCACCTGCAAGGCACAAAGTGCGAACATTCGACTTAGCCTACAAACCCACGGAGCAAACTAGCGACAACTTTGAAACCTTTGTGGGGCTGGCGGTGGTGCACGAGGTCAGCCGGTGTGGATCTCTGCCCCGGACCGATTCTTCACAACCGGCTCTGGGCTAACCAAGTCACAGAGTTAGAACCCCGGATCTGCACCGGCCAAAGCGGAGGATGATCAAAGATGCCCTGCAGGGTTCTCTATCGTCGTTTGCCGGCTTTTTGGCCTGGATTCCGAGACCGACATAGTTCCGTGCCTTGCTGGATCTCGCTAATGGTGGCGATTGGCAAGCGGGGGCATTTCCGCATACGATAGAGATGAAGCTCTCTCGAATCATTCGCGTGGCCGGCTGCCCTCGACTCATGTCTCCCCTGAGAGGGTAGCGCAACGGTTTTTCGCTCCTAGCATCAGCCGTGGGGAGTGACTGTAGCTTCGCGGTTCATTAAAGTGTACGTTCCCGACCTTCCGCACCGCGCTGGCATCTTTCCTGTATGTCGCCATCTCAGAATCCGCCATCCTCTTGGTTCAGTCGTCGTCGTTCTCGTCTGGTTCCATCAAGAATCATCATTGATCGTGCCAATCGGAAAACACCCTAGAGGCTTTACGAGGCGAGCCGCTGTCTCGCGCTCGTGCCAGCAAACATGCCGGGCGGCCCTCATGTTCCTTTGGAGGTGGCCATGTCGTGGAAGTCAAACTACGTAAACCCTCCCACGCATGGCTCTGGAATCGTCGTCGAGGAGAGCATCCTGTTGGGACTATGTTATCTCACAGTCGCTCTCCGCGTGTACACGCGAGGATTCCTCGCAAAAAACTTCGGCCTAGACGATCTCCTCATCATCATGAACCTGGTATAACGCGATTCTCCCCAAACCTCGAATTGCGCATTAACGAGTGGCGTTCAGATCCCCTTGACAGGTTTCGCCGCTATCCTTATCCTAGGTATGGGCAGCGTCTGTGTTCCAACATTCCAGTATGAGACACTGACTTGACGGCGCAGCGTTCACGAAGTACGGATGGGATAAACACATTTGGGATATCCCTCCTGACCAATTGGTTCAGGCGCGAAAGGCTATGTTCGCCATGGAGATTATCTATCTTTGGTCCTCTAGTACTACAAGGATCTCGATTCTGTTGTTCTACAGACGACTGGGTGGATCTGTGTCACAGGTATTCCGCTACACCGTGTATGCTGCTATTGCCTCTGTCATGATTTATAATATCGGCTACAATATCTTTGCTTTCACTCAGTGCACACCTTTGAATGCATATTGGAACATGGGTAATGCGTTCTGGCTGCTTGCTCACCAAGGCGACTGGTAAGAGATTTCACATTTCCCAATCCTGCTAGCTGCCTCTGTGCTTGGAGTCCTGCGCCAAAGCGTGGGCATGAACGGACGGTTGATATGTTCGTGTTTGTGAGAACGAATGAAAAATGAAACTTCGATAGCCGGCAAATGAGCAGCAGGCTGACCAACTTCTTACAGGAAATGTGCCGATGAAGCAGCTGCAGTCGTCACAGCTGCAGCTATAAGCATGGTGCAGGACTTCTTGGTCTGCATCCTGCCTATGGCGTTGTTCTGGCATCTTAAGATCTCCTTCAAGCAAAAACTCGCACTGACGGGCATATTCGGTGTTGGTTTCTTGTAAGTTTTTACGAATTGTTAGATTGATCTACAAGTGGTTCAAAATTTTAACTTGATTTCAGTCTATGCATATGCGGCATCCTCCGCATGATTTACATTATCAAGATCTATTTCTATACTTACGACATGACCTGGGTATCATTGCAAATTTGGATATGGTCTGGGATTGAGTCGCACGTTGCAATCATTGTCGCTTCACTGCCAGCTTTGAATCACTTCTTTGGATATGTCAAAGCAGGCAAAGTTGTGAGCGGATTGAAGTACGGGACCTCGAGGACAGGTGGCAGCAGCCGGAAGGGCTACGACCAAACAACATCGCAAACCAACAGCCAAATTGGCTACGAATCCAAGACAGCCGAGGCCTACGATAGGGCAATTCATGTCACGCATGACGTCAGATTGGAGGAGTTCGTCAATGACAAGAGATACGACTTGTACAACCCGTCGGACTTCGATGATCAGCCTTGGACAAATAGCAGTCGCTTCGATGACGTAGAAACAACAGCAGAGAGGACACCAGAACAAACCTCGACGACTTGGCTGGAGGATGATACATCTGGGGAGGAATCGGCACCCGAAAAACCCGGACCGGAGCGAAAGTATTCTGGTTTCGCTGACTCGCGGCGTTTCTATTAGCCACGCCTTGGTAATTGTGAGTGTTCAGCGCTCAGCGTCCGCCATCCATGCGGACCCCCTCCCCTCTCAACACAGTGCCAGAGCTTGACGATTTTCTAAAGAAGAAAAAAAAAATTACATGGACCCGTATATGGGATTCTGCATATTGGCGATGTAATGATACCCTTTCCAGCATTGTGGCGTGTCCTAGAAATCATAGCTGGTACCAACTCTGTACATAGATAAATCATCTTACTTTTCGACCGCGTTGTTTACGAATGCTCCTATGCCAGCAAGATCTACCTGTCTTCATAATGACAGAGCTTCGAGGTCGTGTCATATGCAAGAAAGACTTCATAGTTCGATAGAATTTTCTTTTTTTTTTTGGTGAGCTGACAGAACTTTAGCGGCCTATCTCCCAGTTTAATGGAGAACTGAGCTACATTTCTATTATTGGGTGACATGAGCATTTGAGCTATGAATTTAGATACCTCCCAGGATTCTGTGCGGTCTGATGCAAGCCCAACAGCCTCGCTTCACTCACATGAACTGTCTACCACCTTGTGCAAAACCTATCCTCCGTCTTTTCCACCCCGGAATATCCTCTCCTCCTTTTTCGCATCTTGTCTTGATAGTTTGCCATACATTCGGCCAACCTGCCTCTAGCGTAGGCTTCCTTGTTGCGCCCTGGATTGCCAGTTTCTTCTGTGTGCTCACGTAGCCATTGATCAGCCCCTGACTGACCAAGCTACTAACTACACTCTCAATGACTTGCAAATCGGGCAAGAGGAATGGATTGACTTCCTCGTCGAAGAATTCATCGTCTTCCTCGAGACCTTCGAAATCATCGTCCACGTAACGGGAGGCTTTTGGAGGATCTTGTGACATGAATACCCAATTCGTATGGCGATTTCCAGGACCACCATCACTCAAACTAAGCGGGTTAAGCGCACGTTTTTCAAGATATTGGGCAACAGTCACAAGATCTTCAAGTTCGAGGAATGGTGGACGACGAAGCTCGGGTTGCCCGCGATCGCCGTGGAGTATCCACACCTTTCGACTGAGAGACCGCCACACAAGGACTTCACAGCGACTTCGAATCTGAAGGAACACGCGGTGAAAGAGAAACCACTCTGCGTGTTCGTTATCCATGGCAGTGAGTCGACGGAAACTTGCCAAGTCGCCGCTGCGTATAGCGTTGCAGATGGGCTGATAACGTTCTCGAAAGCCTCGTGCCTCGGGCTTCTGGTATAGGGCTTCGGATGGAAACTTGCCCAGGATGATGTTTGAGGTGACGAGGTAAACAAGAATGAGTCGACGTTGTTTGGTGGCTTGTTTGTGACATTCGTCATATGCCGCTTGAAGAGCAGCTTGTGCGCGATAAAAGTGATTGACTGTAAAATAGAACCGACCGAGGTAATATAAGTATGTGGCTCGTTCTGATCGCGGATAGATCTCGATGGGCGGTGACTTTGCCCCTATGTTTGTAAAAATCTGCTCTGCACTTTTTGTCTTCTGGCATCCGAAAAATATCTTGAGACAGATATTTGCGAGCTTGTAGATGCCAGCATGTCGCCCGAAAGGTTTTGTAGCTTGATTTGATGTATATTGTGCCATTTCATTGAGACATGCGACGAAGCCGTTGCGTATTGTGTTTGCTGCTCTCTCAGGCAAAGACAGGCGCTCCCCGCCTTCATCTGTTTGCTCTACGAAGTTTGCGATCAGCTCCGGTTGCTTTTCTAATCCAAGGGCGAGTCGGGCCAGCACTTTTGCGTAGGTTACTGCAACCGGCAACATGACAACTCCGACCTCAGAAGCACTAAGTGCGCTGTTACACTTCGATACCAATTCCGTCAACTGTCTGTACGTGCTAAGTAAATTTCCTGGATCGACCTCTCGAAGGTAGACAAGATACTGGCACATGAAAGCAGCAAATCCAGTCCATTCGTCGCCGTTTGTCAGCAACACTGATGACAGTTTAGGTCGAACTTTCTCCTCAAGCTGCGAGCTAACCTCAGCAGGCTTTTCCGGGTCTGCAGGAAATTGAGATCTCATTTCTTGTATAATATTGTTATAAATATCGGGGAAAGCAGGCTCTATCGGCATCCAATTCCGAAGCTCTTCAGCATCGCTGCGATTTATTATCTCGGAGATGCCTTCAAGGAATCTGTCCACTGTCGGTGTAGCCATGATAGCCATGATGGGATTGCGCAGCCAAAGCAGGAATTTTCCTGCCTAGCCAAGGCCGGATTGAATAGTTTTCTTTCAGACAGATATCATGCCCAGTCGATTTTTAGATGAAATACCAGTATTGAAAGTCCTATTGGATGACTTGGAGTGGTCGAGTCCTTGCCCACGGGATATTTGACAAAGCCAAGTTCGCGTCAACGTTTGTGTATATCAGTGCCCAAGACCGTACAGTTAAAGAGATATCATTGAGATTGATGAATGGTATGTGTTGATATTGTATGAAATTTTTTATTTTGTCTACGATCCATCGATAGCAAATTGGTATTCGATATTCTGTTGACGGGCATGGACGGAGGACGTGGCTGTTCTGCGGCTTGAAAGCTGCGGAAGGCCCGTGCCATCTTTTTCACATTTGAGTGTTGAGTCTCTAAGGCCTCAGTTTTTGCGAGGCTGCACGTCTGCGCTTCGAATCCTCAAAGGATGACGGTAGACGCCAAGGGACACATCATGATGGAAGACGACTTGGTGGAGCATGATATTTCACAGCTATGCTTTGACTTCTCGAAATGGCATCAAATGCAAACTGAAACGACCAGCTTTTAAATCACGCCTCACGAACATTTAAGACGTGGAATCAATATCAGCTGTATCCCAAGGCACTCATGTCTTTCTAGTGAAGTGATTTCGAGTTGTACCTATTAAACCCCAGATGGATACCTCAGTCTGCCTCTTGCGTACAAAGGTACAAAATGAATTTCTTTTCTATGATGAGCTGTGCAACCTGAGACCTCCGACCCTTGTTCTGGTTATTTGCTACACTGAGCAGAACAAGAGATCCTCCTTCGAGAATTTACTTCAAAGAGCGTTTACTGGCTGTGCGGTAAACTGATTACGTCGTTGACGGGCAGTCTCATGTCATCTCTGTTCATTCCTGAACAAGATCACAAATAACTCATGGTGAGTGGATGCATAGTTTGATCGGCCAACTTTGAACTTATTGGCCCAGCACCTGTCCTTGCTAGATGGTAGAGCGGCCTAATTGTGCAAAAGGTAGGTTTACCTTCCAAGAATACTCACTTTATAGGAATGACGTTGCACAGAGTTTGGATGCGACATTCTCAGGAGCATCATCAATCCCCCATATCCCATTCGACTTCATCCTTTGGCTCTTTCGGTTCCTGCGCCTCGTGAAACTGAATGGCATCATCAATGTAGCTGAGAATGCCGCCAACACTATCCTCGTTTTGGGCGTCCAATTGCAGAAAGGACACGAGGCTATAGTCATCGATTAACTTTGCAACTGCCCTGTTCAGCCGTGCAAAAGAAGCTCCAGCCATCACATTCTCGCTCGCTGTCGGGTCGATGGCCTCTTCATCGTCCTCTGTAGCAAAGTTGAGTCTCTGGTCTGCTGAAGGAATGTCGTCAAGTAGGTCTAAATCAGCTTGGATAAAGCGGCGTAACTCCTTTCTCGTGACCGTGCCTTTCACAAGATCCATTTTACTGAGAATGTTGACGTGCGGTATTCCGAGCATAAGCATAGCGCTCATAGCAGACAGCGTACCAGCAAAGAACTTTGCACGGTCCACTATGAACGTAGCCTCGAGCAGGTAGGCAGCGCACAGTCTAGTATTCAATGAACCCTCTGTAAGTTGTTTCGTCAAGGTTGGCAGTATAGGCACGTGGGTGTATAGCTCTATCTGTCCGGGCATATCGATGATAATAAGATATTCTTCAGTCACACTCTCAAGAGGATCTGTAAGAAAGTCCATGTTCTCTAACAAGTACTCGAAGCAGAAGATAAGCCCTCCATTTGGGCCAAGGCCCATCTCCTCCATAACATCCTCAAGACTGACAAGATCCTTGATGTCAACATCTGGTTCATAGGCAAAATCTTCTGCAGCTGGGTCCAAGTTGATATAAAAGCATGATCGCTTGTTCGTTTGTAGATACTGTATCAAGGCGGTGCAGAATGTTGTTTTGCCTCCACTTGCATCAGTTTTAGGAACTATCACAGCCCGCGGAAACACTTACCAGCGCCAGCTGGCCCCATGACCAGAACGCCATATCTACTCATGCTGAAGATTAAGGAAGTTCGTCGAACGCAAGAACACTTGGTCCGAGCCACATCTGTAGAAACCTAGGGGTACAGTCGCACTCGGAGTTTGAAGTTTAGTGCAGAGCGATCTTCATCCAATTCAAGCGAAGCTAGCGCGCTATTAAAGTATTTTTTCTTTTAGCTTCTTTCGGTTTATGGAACTGCGGCGGCGAAGACGCCGATGTGTCCGGTTGTTGCCTTGCAGCCTTTCTGCCTGACAAATTCGTTGTCCGATGTCGCAAACTCCTGTAAAAAATGCTTGCGGTTGAACTCGGACTCTGGTGCGTGACGTTAATTGCTAAAAGATGGCGTTTGGAAGCAAAGAATTTTAGCGGGGTATATGAAGCAAATTAAATAGCAGAGTCTGCCAGTCTCAAAACGTGGTCTCAACGAAGCCTATCAACGACGTGCGTGGTTAAGCGATTGCGAAATCGCGCTAAAATCTTTCGGCATTTATTTTTCGGGACGCTGATTTCAAGATTCTTAAAAGACCTCAACTCTTCGCTCCCGTACATATTCGGTCGTTGCACCCTCGCTCACTTACTCCAGTAACCGGGAGCTACTGAATTGTTTTTGCGATTCTTTTTCTTCGCACACTCTCGTCCTTATAATCCAGTTCAAAATGACGACCAACGGCGTCAAAACCCCAACATTTCTCTTCACCTCCGAGTCGGTGGGAGAGGGACATCCAGAGTGCGTGTGATTGACAGTCTAGCTTCTAATATGTACTGATTTTCTTCACAGCAAGATTGCGTAGGTTTTCTGCAACGTCTATTGCGCCCAATCTCTTCTAACCAATTTCTACGTACACAGCGACCAGGTGTCCGATGCTATTTTGGACGCATGTCTTGCTGAAGATCCACTCTCCAAGGTCGCGTGCGAGACTGCGACCAAGACTGGCATGATCATGGTCTTTGGCGAGATTACTACAAAGGCACACCTTGACTATCAGAAGATCATCCGAAATGCTATCAAGGACATCGGCTACGACGATTCAAGCAAGGGCTTCGATTACAAAACCTGTAACGTGCTTGTCGCGATCGAGCAACAGTCTCCCGACATTGCTCAAGGTCTACACTACGACAAGGCTCTCGAAGAGCTTGGAGCCGGTGACCAGGGTATTATGTTTGGTTACGCTACGGATGAGACACCGGAGATGCTTCCACTAACCGTTATCTTGGCGCACAAGCTTAACTCTGCTATGAAGGAGGCACGCAACTCCGGTCGTCTGCCGTGGCTGCGACCAGACACTAAGACTCAAGTTACGGTTGAGTACAAGCACGACTGTGGCGCCGTTGTGCCTCTTCGCGTTGACACAGTTGTTGTCAGCGCACAGCATAGCGAAGACATCACTACGGAGCAGCTACGAAAGGAAATCAAGGAGAAGATCATCAAGGAAGTCATTCCAGCCAAATACTTGGACGAGAACACCAAGTACCACGTATGTCATCCCTGTTTGCGCAGAAACTCAGTCTGTACTAACTTGTGTTTAGATCCAACCATCTGGCCTCTTCATCATTGGTGGTCCTCAAGGCGATGCTGGCCTGACTGGTCGTAAGATTATTGTAGATACTTACGGTGGCTGGGGTGCTCATGGCGGTGGTGCCTTCTCCGGCAAGGACTACTCCAAGGTGGATCGCTCGGCCGCGTATCTGGCCCGTTGGATCGCCAAGTCCCTCGTCAACGCCGGTCTTGCCCGCCGCTGCCTCGTTCAGCTCTCCTACGCAATTGGCGTTGCTGAGCCTCTCTCGTTGTTCGTTGAGACTTACGGCACCTCTAGCAAGACCTCCGAGGAGCTTGTCCAGATCATCCGAAACAACTTCGACATGAGACCCGGTGTCATTGTCAAGGAGCTTGATCTCACCAAGCCAATTTACAACCAGACTGCGAAGAATGGCCACTTCACAAACCAAAACTTCGCCTGGGAGAAGCCAAAGAAGCTCATCTTTTAAATGATCCTTTTTTTTCCCACGAAACTTCAACATCTAATCATATATCACGGGCGGCGTTTGTGACTATCTGTTCATCATGGATCTGTTCTTTTTGTGGCGACGAGACGAGTTTAAAGATCGAATGCTATACGGAAAACAGACACGTTTCTTTTCCTCATGCATATTCAACATAGACCCTTACGGAGCGGTCCAAGTGCAGATCATGTTTTCAAAAAAAACGACGCCGATCATGATTCATGAGCATACAGCGCAGGCGTTATTGAAACTAAGGGAGGCTTATTCAACATCTCCCATCAAAAAGATACCACTCCTCGGGGGTTTTTCTTTCTGTTGCTCCGCAACGACGGTTTGTTAGCTTTTCTTTATCTTCTGCGAATATACCCAGACTGGGTGATGTACCGTATGCCTGGGCACGTTGTCTTTCCACGGCAAGCTGAAGGATCAGGTAGTTGTAGAGGTAGTAGAGAAGATAATGAAAGAGAAATGGGTTTCGCAAATCAACTTGTGAGCCTGAACACCAGATTTCGAAACTCAAGTTTCAATTCGTCTACGTGCCTAGCAGTTGTGTCTAGACCAAATAAACAGCAGTTCGATATGCTAACATGCAGGTTTAGACAAGACCGAAATTCATGATGTTCAAAATGCCTTCCAGAAACCAATATTCCTTCGCCGCCCAAATGCGGGTATAATACTCCAAATGCTTAAAATTGCGTTGACGCAAAATCCGTAGCTACGCTTGATCTACGAATCAGAGGAGATCGATGTCCTCATCGCCATCGCCAATGCCTGCGTTAGCAATGAAAGGATGTCTCAAAGCTTCATCGGCCGTTATCCTCTTGCTTGGATCACACTCCATGCAGCGCTCAAGAAAGGCCACAGCCTCTTTCTCGTCTGCTTTCAGACCCTGTGTGCGGTTGCCGTTTTTATCCTTTTGCGAGCGGTTTGTAGACCATAATATGATTTTTTCAAAACTATGTCCCTTATCGCTGTAGGACGGGATGTTTGTCTCGAAGATCTGTCCGTGCAGGTATGCGGTCTCCTCCATCTTCTTTTTTCCCAGGATGTTTGTCAGCTCGAGCAAAGCGTCTATGTCATCTGCACTGTGGAAAAAAGGAAAGCGACGCGCAAGGAGGGTGAGAAGAATCACACCTGCGGACCAGATATCGATACTGCAGGTTTGCATTGTGCATTTCAAAAGGACTTCTGGAGCGCGAAAGCCTCTTGTTCCAGCACGATTAGCACGTCTTGAAGGACGAGTGTCGTTTCTTGGATATAAAGCAGGACCATTACTCCCACGATCGCAAGCCATTTCAACAGCAAGACTATTCTCATGCCGGTATAATCGCTCTTCAGGAGTCCAGCTACACGGGCACTCCTGCCAGTCGACTCCTTGTCGTTCAGCGAGGCCGAAGTCCACAAGGACACCTCGTGCTTGCGCAGGATTGTAGAGAAAATTAGTAGGCTTGATGTCACGGTGGATTATATCAGCTTTGTGGACAGCTTTCAGAGCAGTGAACAAACTCTTAAAGTATTGTCGCATTTCACCAACGGTAAAGTCTCGGAAGTACTCCCGGAAGTCGCGATGCTGGAAGTACGGTAGAATGGCTACCACTTGGTCTTGATGGCGAAATGCAGTAATAAGCGGACAGACAGAATCAGAATCCCTTAGATCGTGTAGCAATTCGAGCTCGTTGAGGATACGGATTGGGCTGCTTGTGACGTAAATCTTTTTAATTGCGACATACCGACTTCGCTTCGGCCTTGGTCGATGACCTCTCCGCGACGGGGACTGCCATTTCAAGCGTTCCTTCTCGTCAATATCCCAGTCGTTTTTGAACTGGTCGTATTGAAGATCCTCTGCCTTGTAAACGGTCGAGAATGTTCCTGAACATTATCAATTTCTGCATATCAGTTGAATTTGAACACCCTGACCTTCTCCTATGCGGTTGATAAGTCTGTAATTCTTTCCAATGTCCTTGAAAGACCTCTGGAATTGCTCAATATCTTGAAGCACAGAGTCGTCAATGTCCTCGTCCTCGCTGTCGTCTTGCGTGCATCCGCTTTCCTCAAGAACCTCTCTGCTCTCTTCCATGACAGTATCATTTTCGTCCTCGGCTGATGGTTGTTGAGGATCTTCATGTATCTCCAGTGGCGCCTGCTGACGAAGTCGCGTGCCACGCATTTCGAGAGTCGCGCGTATCGGCGAATGAGATTGTGACTGTGACTGTCTATAAAAGGCTTCGAAAGAGGACGCAGGCGCAGACGGGCGCGACGGGCTCTCCATGTAAGATGGTGATGGCACGGCAGGTAAATTTCGGATAGAGGTCGCAGCGAAATTGGTGGCTGTGGTGATTGTCGTGTTGCTGGCACTTACGGTAGTAGTACCTGCCGACTTTCTTTGGGAGGGTCGTGGTTGCCCTGCTTGGCATTGTTTGTCAACACAAAAGCAGTCGCGTTCAAGCCACTCTCTGATCGCACAAGTCCCAACCGCCCACACTATCACGCATTATCGATGTGAACAGCTACCACCTTCAAGCTAACCTTTCAAAATGGACGAACGGATAGAATTTGATATAAACGATGCTCTCAAGCAGTATCTCAGTGACCCCACCACCATCGCCACTCCCGAAGCGCCTTCTGATTTGGCAGACTGCGAGAACGACCCGGAGTCTCTGACGCCAGCGCTCATAAACAGCGCGCTGAATCCTGTGGTGGATGCTGTTGCAGAAAACCCAGATGCAATCACGAGAAGACTCAATTTTGACACTCTACAATTCTTACTCAAGTGCGCATCTACCATTTCATTGAAACCGCAGCGAAATGTAACATACTGACTCTGCGCCTTTTTGCCTCTCTAGATCATCGTCGATACTCCCACCTACAAGTCTTAGCAAGATCCTTGACCTCATAGTTTCGAGCGTGTCGGCTGCTGCAGATGCTGCCAACGCAGACTTAGAGGCCGATGAGCAGGAAACGATTGCTCATCACAAGCAACTCTTGGAAGTCTACGGCTTCCTACTTCAATGGGTTCTTGCAGTCGTGGAGACCAAGGCTTCAGAGAAGTCTGCGTCGTCAACTGTAGTCCGCGGAAGAGGTGGAAAAGGCATAAAGAAAGGCTCAAACAAGGATGGCGTTTGGGATTCATCTGCCCAGCTGCAGACTGCCTTGGACGTTATGAGCAAAGTCCTCAGGTTGAAGCTAGCACGAATATTCGTTACTACCTCCGAACGAGATACATTTGTCAGCCTATTCACACGACCAGTGTACTTAGTTCTTGAGAGCGAGGCTAGGGTGAAAAGCCAGGCGATCAAGATGCACGCATTCAGAGTGCTTTGCATAGCTGTTAAACACCATGGACACGCTTTTGGTATGTTCATTCTTCTGGTTCCAGGGCTGATACTCACACTGGGCAGCTGCACAAACGGCGATTGTTCAAAATTTATCCTATTTTGAACATTTGTCAGAACCTATGGCAGAATTTCTTCAGATTCTTTCTGAGCAATACGATTACCCTCAGCTAGCCGAGGACGTGCTTCGCGAGCTAAGCAACAAGGAATTCAACAGCAATGATACCAGAGGGCCAAAATCCGTCTCTATATTTATTGCAAAATTGTCTGAGCTGGTTCCTCGAGTAGTCATCAAGCAAATGACATCAGTTGCGAAATTCATGGATAGCGAATCTTATACTCTCAGATGCGCCATTATCGAGGTTTGTGGAAACTTGATTGCCATGTTAAGCAAGGAGGAGCCAGATGGTGAGCGAAGTGAGAACCACAAAGCTCAAATCAACGTTTTCTTTGACGTTCTCGAGGAAAGATTCCTCGATCTTAATCCGTACTGCAGATGTCGTGCTCTGCAGGTCTACGTCAAGCTTTGTGATCTCGAGACCAAATTCCCAAAACGCAGACAGACGGCTGCAGAGCTCGCTGCAAGGAGTCTGGAGGACAAGAGTAGCAATGTCAGGCGCAATGCAATCAAACTGCTTGGGAAACTTGTGCAGACTCATCCGTTCGCGGTCCTACATGGTGGCCTTCTTACCTTCAAAGAGTGGAATCAGCGATTGGAAACAGTCGATGCAGAAATCAATGCTTTGACGCCTCCACAGGAGCTACGAGAGAAGGAATCTAGCGACAACACTGTTGACACGGCACTCCTCGATGATGCTACAATGGTCGAAGCTGATCAACCAAAACCGGCCGAAATGACGGATGAAGAGAAAGCTGCTGCAATAGAGAAGCTTGAGGCCGAAGCTGCTACTGCTGAAGCACTCAGCAAACTTCAGCTCACGAGAAGATACTACGTGGAGGCGCTAAAGTTCATAGAAGTTCTGCATGATGCATCGCCTACAGTCATGCAACTACTGTCTTCAAAAAATAAGAGCGAAATAATCGAAGCAATGGACTTTTTTGTCATGCTCGATGCATACAAGGTCGAGACGGCTCGTGATGGTATCCGCAGGATGCTGCGACTAATTTGGACCAAAGGGAACAGTGACGAAGGCAAGGGTGTCCAGACGCACTTGATTGAGTGTTATAAAGGCTTGTTCTTTGACGCTCCAGACTCTTTCAGTCCTAACGATGCGGCCAACTACGTCGCACGAAACATGATCAGCTTAACATTTGGTGCATCACCAGCCGAGCTGACTTCTCTAGAGCAGCTCTTGAGCACAATGATGACACAGGAAATGATAAACGAGGCTGTCATACAGAAACTGTGGGCTGTGTACGGTGTGCAAAAGAAGGATATCTCCAAGAGCCAGCGTCGCGGAGCCATTATTATATTGGGTATGCTCGCTGTAGCAGATCCTGATATTGTAGTCAAGGAGCTTGAGACTTGCTTGCGTATAGGCTTAGGCGAATTTGGTCGCCGTGACTTTGTGCTTGCCAGATATACTTGTGTTGCTTTGCAGCGCATAAATGTCATCGGGAACAAAAACAAAGACCAGAAAGGCAAGTCAATGGGTAGGCTTCCAAATGACCATGCTGTGCTCATGCGTCTGGCTGCCATGACGGAGCTGGTTTCGAGCAGCAAGGAGTGGTTTGGTGTCGCTGAGCAAGCCATTGGCGCTATCTATGCGCTCGCCAAACATCCAGACGTCTTATGCACAGAGATTTTGCGTCGCAAAACCAAGCATGTTTTCACGAAGACGCAGTCAAGGACAACTCGTGATCCTGATGCAATGGAAGTGGATGGCGAGGAAGAAGAGCAGTCGAGGCCGCCAACACCTGTTGAGACACAGAAGCCTGCTTCCGCTCTGTCACAACTGTTATTCATTGTTGGCCATGTAGCCATCAAGCAGATTGTGCATCTTGAGCTCTGTGAACAGGATTTCAAGCGGCGAAAAGCAGAAAAGGAAGCGAAGACGGGTGGAACGAAGACGCCTCGCAAGTCTACGCCCGCGCCGACTGAACCGCCGACCACAACGAAGAAAAGCAAACGCCTAACAAAATCGAAGACTCCAGCGCCAGAAGAAGAACAGGATGAACTCGACCTCATTGCCGGCACCACGGAGGACGACTTCACTGAAGCCATTCAACACATTCGAGAGCGTGAACTTCTCTACGGACCCAAGAGCATATTAAGCTCATATGGCCAACTCGTTGCCGAGATCTGCGCCAACAACACTACATACCCAGATCCCATCCTTCAGTCACAAGCTGCACTTTGCATGGCAAAACTCATGTGTGTTAGCTCCGAGTACTGTGAGCGACAGCTTGGGCTACTAATCACTATTCTTGAGCGCTCCAAAGATGCAACCGTACGTTCCAACCTGGTTGTAGCCCTTGGTGACATGGCCGTATGCTTCAATCACCTCATTGATGAGAACACGGATTTCCTGTATCGTCGTCTCAATGATCAGGATGTGTCCGTCAGACGAACATGTCTGATGACGCTGACATTCCTGATCTTGGCGGGCCAGGTCAAGGTCAAGGGACAGCTTGGTGAGATGGCCAAGTGCACAGAAGACGACGACAGAAGGATCAAGGACATGTCGCGCATGTTCTTCACGGAGCTCGCAACAAAGGACAACGCTGTTTACAATCACTTTGTGGACATGTTTTCTCTGCTCTCTGCGGACCCCAAGCTGGACGAAGACGCGTTTAGAAGGATCATCAGGTTCTTGCTCGGTTTCATCGAAAAGGTACGTTTGTTTCTCCTGGAAAGCGCCAGATGGCCCAGGCAAGGAAACACCAGTCACTGACAGTGTGTTGCCCACAGGACAAGCACGCAAAGCAGCTCGCCTCCAAACTTGCTGCCAGGTTACAACGCTGCGAGAATGAAAGGCAATGGAATGACGTGGCATTCGCTCTTGGGCTTCTGCAGCACAAGGATGAAGAGATCCAGAAGGCGGTGTCGGAGGGCTTCAAACTGGTTCAGGCGCAGGCTTAGTTGCCCATAGCCTTGAAGTGTCTTTCTTTCATGCTCTAGTTGTTAGGACTTCATTGCGTACGATGATAATGATGCTACTACCCAAGGAATTGGCAAGGTTGGGACGATGAGGGTTTCTTTCAATTGTTCTTTGCAGGATGCCGATGAATTCAGATTCTCTTTCGGCTACAGCTCTTGTATTCTAATGAAGCTCGTAGAGCCTACCAAGCGCTCCGGTCCCCCATCTCCTCTTTGGAAACCTGATCCATTCATTCAGTCAAAATAGTGGTGGAAAAAAAAAACGCCGTGCATGCCGTTTGGGTATCACAGCCACTTCTCTCACGCTCGCCGTCTCCCGAAGTGGTTCCGCCTCCCTCTCTTCGTTAAGTAGGGTTTCAACCGACGCGGAAAAGCCAGACAGGATGTCTAATCTTATCTCATCTATCCAATAACAAGGGGAGGGAAAAATGGACCATCAAAAAACAAAACAACGACAACAAAAGGTCTTAAAACTCCGTTCCTGGTCGTCTAGGTGGTATCATGAATGAGCGTCGGAAGCCCGAACAAAGGGGGAAGAACAAAAGAGAAATGTGGAAGGCGGACAGAGTTCGTGCTGTGTGGCGTTGCCGAAATAAAGCGAGATGGAGAATAGGAATGGGTTAAGGAGTTTGGAGTATGAACATAATGCCGGGAAGGCGGATATTTGTTTCAAGGTTTTCCAAGATACTGGTCCGAGTTGCCGTCGTGCTCGTCGCCCTTGCCGGCCAAAGGGCCCGAGCTGAGGTAGATGCGCTCCTGGATCCAGTACTGGATGTGGCAGGGCTTGCGATTGGCGATCTGACATATGAGCGCGCGGTCCAGGCTCTTGAAGCGAGGGCCCAGCGGACCATTGACGTAGTGATACTGGCCCGCGAAACGGTACTGGCGCGGGTCGTCGAGAGGATAGAACTTGTCGCCCCAGTGGCCCCACAAGTAGAACCAGCTCGTGGGCGCGGTCGGGTTGAGCGTCGAGGCACGAAGCAAATCCTTCTTGTAGTCGTACGTGTAGGACTTCATGTTGAGCACGGGGTCCCAGAGGGGTCCACGATCGGTGATGTCATGCAGAAGGCCGAAAGGCAGGACGTATGTGTGCACGCCAGGCGTGGCGTACATGGCGTGGGTTCCTGTCGCAGAATATGTCACGGGCCGCTGACCGATCTTCTCGACGGCTTCCCAGGCGTACGCCGCGCCGCCGTCGTGCTCGCTGAGGAAGATCGCTTTCGGTTTGCCTTTGTAGAAGCGGATACAGGTGTGTTCCCAGTCGCCGACGTGGTCGCCGAATCGGATGTTGAAGACTTTGTTGCCAAGGTTGTAGCTGTAGAAATAAAACCAAAACGCGTCGACGACGTCGTTTCCTTTGTCGACCACGAGCATGATCACCGGTGCGTCACTACGGCCACCTGCTCTCGGCTCGCGTGTTGTCCGCTTCTTCAAGTCAGATTTGAAAACGCTTGCGGAGTGATAGTCGTGAAGACGAGCTTCTGCCTGACCCGACGCCGATTCCTGCCAGATCTTGTGGCCATCTGGCGTGGTCGTGTTGGGGCTCCACCACTTGTCAAAGTCTGGGTCTTCGCGAATGCCAGGGAACGGATGCCATCGCCAGTGGCCCTGACGGCCTGGAAACCGGACACTCTCGGGAACATGTTCGTGCGACGCCTCTGGAATGTTGTACTTCGACCCTAGCCATTCCGGCCTCTGCTCGACGTTGTCGTCGCTCTTCAGAAAGGTGTGTATGCCGTACTTGTTGAGATTGTCAAGGTTCGACAGATTCGGACGACGCATGTCTACATCGACGGGTGTGTAGTTGACGTGTGGCGTCGTGTGTACCAGATGGTCGCCAATATCGCTGGGCCAGAATTCTTCTCCGGAATACAGATGCACGTAAGGCGCGTGGTCGATGACGTACTGCGGGATCTCGCGGAGGATGCGTTCCGAGGTGGTCCACAGTCTCTCATCTTCGTCGCCAGAGTCCCAAAAGCCGGACGAATTTCTCGGCTTCTTGGGTGGACTGTACGTTTCTCCGGGCACGCTTCTCCACCGTGATTTCTGCCAAACATGTGCGATGCCGCATAGACCGAACCAGCGGCACACAGCTCGATCGATGGCCGACTTGGACGTCGCTATCCACTCGCCGTCCTCCAAGGCCTCTGCCGTCATAGGCTGTGTGGCATAATGGGTGAGCAGGCCGCCAATTGTGATTATGAAGATCACGGAGGTTATGAGGGCGGCGCGAAAACTGAGCAAGCGCATGGCTGCAGGTGGTTGAGGACTCTTTTGCGCTCAAGGCGCGCTCGCGGGAAGCTGGGGCTGACTATCGATGTGAGGGCATAGATTGTCTAAGCACGAAGATGACAGCTGTGGACGCTGCGCGGGGATATGAAGGCGCAAGGATGTCGCCTTCTCAAATGGTGAATCGGTGTGTATGCGCCGCGTTGCGTTGCGTCGGTGAATTGGTTGGGGTGGGCCGGGCGGTGATGTACAGAATGTCGCAATTCAAGGTCGTCAACGGGAAAGAGCGGCGGTAGAAGAGACGGCAGTTGAAACGAGACTGCCTACAAGGGTGACGAAGAGGATTGTGGAGGAGGAGGAGGAGGAGGAGGAGGAGGAGGAGGAGGAGGAGTGGTTGAGTGTGAAGAGGAAAAGGTTCGCTGACTGAGCAGACACCGATGGTGAATGTACGGTCAAGGCAGTATGGGAGGCATATGCAGGGTGCGATTTCGGGGCCAGCGAACAAGGTCTCGGACGTGGCCAGGTCCTGTGGCCAACGGTTGAGCGGGAGCGCGCAGAGAAGGCGGAAGCAAGCGGCAGCTGAGGACGACGAACACAGCAGCGAGCGCGGCAAAGCGGGGGGACGCTGCTGTGCTCGGGAAGGGCGGAAGGTTGGCGGGTGGGCGACGCTGCGTCAGAGGCTGGGGCTATCGATAGCACGGCCAGTGAGCCCGGCGCCGAGTCGAGCCGCCCGCGATCGGACGTAGCGGCTCCGGATTGGGCACGCGGCGCCGGAGCCTTGCACTTGGCACTGGCGCCGGCGGCACTCAAGCTTTGCGTTTCCAGGCCTTGGCCGGCGTTGGGGGGGGCGTCGTCGGCGAGAACGGGGGGACAGGCACGGCTGCCGAGGGCGAGAAGACGGGGCGCTGGGCTCGAAACAGATGCGGAGCACGCAGATTTATGTCGAGTCGCGGCGACGAAGAAACAAGAGCCACAAGCCCGCCCGGCCCACGCTCAGCACACGCGCATCCACTCGCCGACACCGAACCGCGCGCCCACGTTTCAGCGCCGGTCGCAGGTCCGACAGCGCAACCCTGCCTGGTGCCGCCCGCCGTGCGATGCAGCAGAGCAGCGACGCAGCAAAGCGAATGGTTCCGGGCCAACAAAATCGGCACGACCGCCCACTCCAGTCCTTCTTCATCATGCCCTGTGCACCACTTGGATCATGCAGGTGGTGCCCTGCGTTGCGACAACCCGGGCCTGGGCCACCAGCTCTCTGAGTCGAGCTCTTGACGCCCTTCGTTGTTTGTGTTTGGGTGTGCCCTCGTCGTCTGGACGACGCTCCTGAGCAGACGGCCATGGCCTCGTCCAGCGATCCGTCTTCCCAGGACGCACTGCCGCTTTGCCGGTGCCCAGCTGCAGTCCGTTCAGAGACGCTGCTTGGCCCTTTGGTCTCATGCCTGTAGTACCTCTGTAGTCATCATCGCATCCGCGCCTGGTTTAGGGCGAACTGTTGGGCAACAAGGCCGCAAGACCCTGAACGATGCACACGCTAAGCTGGACTGGGCATCTCTGTCGTCACTCGTGATTGAGAGGGAAGACGGGGAAGGAAAAAAAAAAGCTGTTGGAACAGAGCATTGCAGCTCCCCCCATCCATCACGGGTTCTACGTCGGTAACGGAGAGACAAAGGGCGCGACGGTTACTAGGCCACGTGAGAATCGCGAGAGCATCAGCGCAGCAGCTCCCGTCATCTGCAAGACAGTCTGCAAATTCTCTCCCCCATCCCAACTTGCAATGTCGCTAGCAAGTGCATGTGCCGTCAAACATGGACATGATTGGCGACGACGACGCTGACTGGGAATATGAGTACGCCGAGAACGAGACAGAGGTGAGCAACATATCAGGATCCGTGAACGGGCCCACATGCTCTGTCGGTCTTCTAACGCGCCTGCCAGGACTACTACGTCGTGCTCGAGCTGCCCGACACGTCAGGCCTGAAGCCGAAAAGCAAGGCCGACGAGCTCTTCGCGCCACATGATCCAACCAAAGCGAGGGGGAAGGCGCCGCACGCAGGCAAGAAGCGAAGACGTGGCCCTGAGGATGGCGACGTCGACGGCGCAAACGAGGGAATCGAAGGCAACGATGGCGATGCTGCATCAAGTCCCGCCGAGCACAAACCCAACGACGACACCGCCGCCTTCACTCAGCCGCGCCTGCTCCGCGACCTGGAGGCTATGAGTCTAGCCGCTACAGGAAAGCAGTCGGACGGCTTCGTCTCTGCTGAAGACGGCTTGCAGATCGTGGATCTGGGCACGGACGAGCCCGTGATCAAGTATCAGGGCCAAATCTACAACTGCCAGTGGGCCGCGAGCATCGGCTCTGACCTTCTATTTGCTCGAAGGCCGGAGCAGCCAAGCCCAGAATACCAGCCGTTGTACTCCTTCAAGGATGTAGACCTCCTGGGCATTGGCGCCGCGAGGCTCATCGCGTCGCCCGCCACGATCGAGCGAAAGCACGACCTCACGCGGCAGTCTCCCCTCGACGCGCCGCTGCCCGAAGGCGGTCAGGCAAACTTGAACAAGGACGTGGTAAGGCAAGCGAGGTTCCTGGGTCGCATCGCAGAGATCAAGGCGAGCAGGGGCGAGCAGGTCGGCAACCTCAAGACGCTGGCCGAATCCGTCTTTCGCACTCCGGAGAACTTTGGCCCGGACGGCAGGCCCCTGAGAAGAGGCAGGGGCGGAAGGGGTGCTGCTGCCCGCGCTGCTCGGAGACGAGCTGGCGCTGCGGCGCAGGTAGCGACGAACGTCGCCACCGACGCAGCCGCTATCGTCTCGACACACGCAGGAGGAGTATCAACGCACAGCGAGGGCGGATCGACGCCGACGCCGGTTAGGTGGGCAGATCTGGAAGACGACGGGAACGCCAAAGCAAGTTAAAAAAATTTGGCACACCTTCACGCGGCCGCGTTGAGCGTGCCTCACAGATGCTACTCGAACCAGTGTGGCTCAGTTTGCTCGTGGTCACTCAAGGCGATACCCTTAGGCTCTCAAAGAGGACGGGTCAAAAGAAAAAAAAAAAAGGCAGACACAGTAAAAACAGAAAACCCAAATAAAGGGGGAAAAAAAGAGCAAAGAATAGAAAAAATAAGAAACAAATTCAAAGATGTGAGATAAATGTAAAGTAGAAGCAGTCGGGGATCACCGACTCTGACCGTCTCTCTTAGCTGCGAAAAAGGCCCTCGTTCCTTGCAGTACTTCGCGCATGTCGTCGCACGTTCTCAGGCTGCCTCTGATCCATCCGGGCAGTTTCCCCTGTATCCGCTCGCTGCCGTACCGCCTGTCGATCAGGAAGATGCAGGCGTAGTCGTTCCTGTGCCGGATTGCTCGCCCCACGGCCTGGTTGACGGCTCTCATCGTCGCGTTTTCGTAAAACTCCTGCGCCGCGGCCTTGCCGCCGGCCGCGCCATCCTCTTTGGCAGCGACGTACTCCATCCTGGCCTTCCACTCTGCGGACTGGGCGTTGGGGAAGGGCAGTCCGAAGACGACGACCGCTCGGCCGAGGCGGTCCGAGAAGTTGATGCCCTCGGAGAGGGAGCCGTTGACGACGGAGAGGAGGAGGGCGCCTCGACCGTCGGTGGATTCGCTGATCGTCTTGGCGAACGAGGCCAGAAGGGCCTCGGTTGCCGCGGCGCTGGGTTTCGCGCCGTTCGAGCTTGAGCCTGAGTCGCCGCCTGTGCTGCTGCTGCTGCTGCTGCTGCTGCGGGGCTCGAGGAAGACGGGCTTGACGGAGTTGAGCTCGTCCCATAACGACATGGACGCAGGTGCATGCTGCGACCTGGCCTCCCTCCACGCCTTGACGCAAGCGTCCAGGTAAGCGTAGCTAGAGAAGAAGGCGACCACGCCGTCCGGAACCGCTCGAGCGAGCTCGATCAGCGTCCGGCCGGCGCCGTGCATCGTCGACCCGGACGCCCGGTTCTGGAACGTGAAGCTGAACTCGTGCCCGGCGCTGTCGCGCGCGACGGACCAGGCGAGCAAGTTCGACGGCGGTATGACGTGGTCGCAGGACAGCGTCATGATGCGTGCCGCCGGCACGTACGGGAAGAGGTGCTTGATGTAGTCGTCCATGGGCGACATGGTGCCGCCGGCAAGGATCACGGCCCGCGCTTCGTCGACGATGTCGCGGAAGTGAAAGGTGGGATCGAGCAACATGTACTGCAGACCGACGCCCTGGTCGTCCTCCGCCTTGAAGAGGAAAAACCGGCCTTCTTTGGAAGGGTTCATCAGGGCCATCAGAAAGTTCTCGATGAGCGTCAGCACGGGAGTCGAGCGCTCCCGGTCGCCGTGTGACGCCTTCCCTCCCGCGCTCTTCTGCGCCTCCTTCTCCGTGAACTCCACGTATCCGTCCACCTTTCTTGCCAGTCGGCTTTCCTGTATGTACTTGGACAGCTTGAACAGGTTGATCTGGTCCACGCCTTTGCCGGACATTAGGTCCGACACGGGCACCACGCCAGCTTGCCGGCCACCAGTCCCGTTTTCGGCCTTGAGATAGCTGATCAAGGAGTCAAGAACGCGCACGATTTGAGTCACGTAGACGCGATTCTTGCCTTTCAGTCGGTTGCGAAATTTTGAAAGGTAGAGGATAAGCTGTGACCGTCCTAGCTCGAGCTGGGTGAGAGATATGCTGGCCGAGTACATGGCCGTGATCGCGTCCATGAGATTGTGGGCTTCGTCGATGATGATGACGTGGTTCTTCAGCGATATGTCCAGAGCCTCGCGAGCAGTCTTTTGAAGCAGTAACGGATACGGGAGCGTCACGATCTGTGCAAAGGTCAGCCTCGTGCACCGGAAGTCGCGCAGAGCCGGTTCTTACCTCGCTCGGCTTTATGGCCGTGCGAGCAGCGTAGTAAGGGCAGATCCCAATCCTGCGCCCAACGTTTCCCAGATCCTCGATGTCCCTGATTTTGGCGAGCGCATGGTCGCGGAAGTTGTTGACCAGAGCTTGGTCTTCCTTCTTCGGCAGATACGGACATCGACGATCAGGGGATGTTTTTGCCTGCTGCAACTCAAGGCAGCGTTCGTTGATGGCGGTAGCACCGGACAGCCTGCTCACTTTGGGATGTATGCAAAGGTTCTTGCGCGCGCCCAGCGTCAAATGTTTTATTCCTTCCGAGACATCATCCTCGCCCGACCGATTGACGTCGCTGTCGACCAGGATCGGAGGTATGCGAACCCGGCGGAGCTCGTTTGCAAACTGTGAGAGTTGCGAATGGGTTCTCGAGCAGTAAAAAATCTTGAGCTCGTCGGGCATTTCCATGTCGTCCTCTTCGGCCTGCATTCCCGCAAACATGCCGAGCCTTTTTAAAATCGCCTGTGTCTCTGTTGAAACGCCGTAGTCTGTCGCGGCGCCGAGCTGGCGACCGCCCTGGCGTTCGTTGTCACTCTCATAATCGTCCAGGATATATTGGTCCTCGCCGCCTTCCTCATCTCCGCCGACTTGAGCAGTTTTCTGCCGCTTGGAAGGAGGCTCGCCACGCTCGTATTTCTTCTGGAGGTTCAGTTCATTCTGTCGTATACGTGCAAGTCGCGCTTCGAGATCTTGCCGATGTTGCAGAGCCCTCGCACGGCGCTCTTTGCGAGCGTGCTCCACAATCCAATCAGGCTCATCGATGTCTGGTTCATCTTGTTCCAGACTTGCTTCAATGTCCTTTGCTTTGTGATTCCGCAGCCAGGTCAACGAGCCGCATATCAGGCTCAAAGATTTGCCGGTGCCTGTGGGTGACTCGAAGATGCCTATTTTGCCTTGCTCAATGCATTCATAGACCGCGGTCATGAATTGGGTCTGGATCGGATAGGGCTCATAAGGATGATGGAAATTCCGAGGCGCCATTTCTTGCCCGCTCCACCACGACCACGCTGCTGCTGTGGCTTGAGATGAAATTGCATTACGCGGATTTTTTTTCCCTTGCTTCCACAATTCCCGCTATGCATCTAGAACTAGTCGCAATCGCGTGTGAGGGCAGCAGTCCTTACGAGTCGCGGCTCGCCAATGCGGCGTATTATCACGTGATTTAGACGCCGCCCGCGGCCGGTGCTACAGCTGATCTGGACTCTTCCCGAGCCGCCACCGATCTTTGCGTCGTCGTTTCGCCGGACGGCCCCAGCCGTCGAGGAAATAGGAGGATGCTCTCCTCCTGCCGCCCGCAATTCAAGCTGCGAGGATCACCATACTCCCTGGTGCGAGGATCAACAAGCGAGCGGCGTTTTCCTTTGACCTGCGTTCTTCACTGCGATCAACATGTGTTGATCCTGAACGAGCAAGACTTGCTGTTGGAGCGTGCTTCCTACTACCCCTGACCCTCTCCCCGTTGTCTTTCTCCACTCTTGAAACTCGGGTGATGACGCGGAACATGGATTACGTTGCGCTTAAGGCACGATATTCAATGATAGGCAAAGCAAAAAGATTCTGGGTAGAATTAAAAGATGTTTCTCAGATCGAAGAGTTGGCGCCGAGCCCTCTGCTCTGCTCAACTTTTCACGACATTCATCGAGCAATCTGCCTTGTTGACACATGCTCGGCCATTCCTTTGTTTCACATTCGGTCCTATGTTCTGGTTAGCATAGATCTTTGTTTTTCATCGCAATCCCTTTTTTTGTGATCGGACAAGTTCCATTCCGCTGCCGAAACAGTCGCTCACGTACACTGTTCCTTTTTGCATGTCGAAGTAAATGCCCCCAGCTGAGGGTGGCCGTCCGTACCGCGACATCAAGACCGCTTCGTCGCTTAGAGCCTCGGTCAAACCGACAGCCTCTTCCGTCTTTCGTATGGCCTATGATTTTGCGGAGAAGGGTCGAGGTATGATGGGGTGGCCCTCGGACATCAAGTTACCCTCGCCACGGCCGCAGCTCCCACGCAGACGCTCGTATCGCAATTTCTTGATTATCTGCATTGTCGGTTTGCTATGGATATTTTCTTACAGGCACTACGAGTGGGTGAAGTCGACAAACATACCCATCCTCGGCGCTCGACCGTCTGAGTTGCACGGCTACTTCCCTCCAATAGGGAATAATTTTCTACCAAAAGTTGCGGATTACAATGTGTATCGAAGAACGCACCCAAGAACGCCCTTGTTCATTCCGTTCACTAGAAACAACTCCATGCTTCGTCAAGCCGTGCTAAGCTACATCGCAGCCGGCTGGCCAAGAAATGACATCGTCATCGTGGACAACACCGGTGTTATGGATTCCAACGAGAGACATCTGCTCGCCGAAGATAATCCCTTCTTCTTGGACTACGACCTTTTCAGGCGTAGATACGGAGTTTCAATCCTTCAGACGCCTACGCTGTTCAATTTTGCGCAGCTGCAGAACTTCTTTCTAAGGACAGCGATCGCACGACAGTGGCCATTCTACTTCTGGAGTCATATGGACATTGCGGTCCTTAGTGGTGAGGACCTTCAGCCTTTCAAGTCCTTTTACCATCGAGTCATCGACGTTCTCGATTCCGTGGGGCTGGATCAGTATTCGACTCTTCCTCCAACACCCGAGCAGGAAGCCGGAAAGGAGGAACCGAAGTCAAGGCGCTCCTTAACTGAAATGGCGAGGAGAAAGCAAAAGGAGTTGAAATGGGCGATCAAATTCTTCGAATTTGACAATTTGGCACTGATCAACGTCGAGGCTTGGAAGAAGATCGGCTCCTGGGATGTCTTCATCCCATATTACAACACTGACTGCGATGCTTACGCCAGAGTGTTGATGAATGGATACACCAAGGATGAAGTGCAGGCAGGCTACATATTCGATGTGGCTGACCTTGTGGAGGACCCAGAAATTCGCTTCTTCCCTGCGGAGACAGAGAAGGACCGGAAGAAGTGGGGTCTCTCGCCATCAGGACCCGAACCGTACGGCGGAGAAGTCAACAGCGCGCGTTTTCAATGGCTGAAATCCGAGCTTCAAGAAATGATGGACGTGAAGAACACTAACGAACTTGGACGCAACACATGGCAAGGTGCCTCGGCGGATCGACGGCCCCCCCGACATCCTGAGCCGTGGTCGCATTCCCCCAAGGACTTCCAGGCCTCCTGGTGGGCGGCAGCAGATGCTGGTCGTGCAATTTATATCAAGAAGTGGGGGACACTTCAGTGCGACTTGACGGAAAACAACCGAACTCTGCAACATGTCTGGTTCCAGGAGCATGTGCAAGAAGAAAGCCCCGAGTGGGTTGCAAGAATGCAAGAGATGGAACACTGGAATGGCATCTTAAATGAAGCAGCCATTCGGTAGTAAATCCATCGGGTCAGACAGCTAAGACGGCATCGAAACAATCGCGCAGGCTATCGCGAACTTGAAGAACTGAGTGAGCAGAAAAACACAGTAGGATTGGCGCCAAGGAGGTTCAAATCGAAGATCAAACGTTCCACTCCGAAAAGGGTTGGAAGTTAAATGGTTTCATCGAATTTTCTGCTCGAGCAGTGGACGGAATCGAAGAGAGAGATCCGGTTCCAGCTTGGGTAGGTTCGCAAGGGAATGTGAGTTCACCCGAAAAAGTATATTGCGGGATAGAGATTTCAGCCAATGACGGCATTCCTGATTTCAAGTGGGGAAATAATTACCCATTCAAGCGATTATGTACATAGATCGATATCCATAGAGCTATCTTTTTGCCTTCTTTTTTTTTGTTTGAGATATTCTCAAAGTATATATTTATTTTCCAATTCCAAGATCATTTTCGGGTTCGCTCAGGCCTTCGATTTCGTTGAATTTCGTGCATTGTATGCTTCCCGGATTGCTGACTGAGAAGCGCAGTATGGAAGTCACACAGGTATGTAGGGCTTCGCCCCTGGTGCAGACCAGGCATTGAAAGCAGGAAAGATCTTTATATATCCAATCAAGTCGTTACGTGGAGTGGCAGTGGAGAAGGCGACAATCACCAAATACGGCTTCTTGTACGATCGCTGCTACATGTTAATCAGAGAGGACATAACGGCTGCCAACGTCCAAAAGAAGCATGGCAGCATGCTCGTCGGCCTGATCCCAGAGATGGCTCTCTTCACAACTGCCATCGAGCTACCGAGCGACGAGAGTCAAGGACATGTCACAGTTACTTTCAATCCCCCTGGTGCAACGTCGTCCAGCCTTGTGGTACCTTTGGTGCCCGAGACAGCAGGACTAGATCGTCTCGACGTTGATCTCCATGGTAGTAAAACTTCAGCGTACGATATGGGGGACAAGTACGGAAAGTGGTTTTCAGAACGGTTTGGCTACGGCGTCAAACTTGCTGCCGTCGGCGAACATGAGCGAGACATTTTGTTTCCGGGCTTTCCCTTCCAGCAACCGTCGACGTCGTCATGGCTTGCTAGCCTCGCGCGGAGCATTCCAGTAGTCGGAGGTCTCATCGGGAGCCAGGAACCGCGACTCAAGTTCCAAGACTGTGCGCCGTTCCTGGTATGCACGGAGAAAAGTTGCGACGCAGTTTCCGACCTACTTTCCGACGCTGCAAAGTTCGACATTCGCAAAACGCGACCTAACATCGTTGTTTCAGGACAGCAGGCGTGGGAGGAGGACTTCTGGGGCGAGATCGTTATAGCCGAGGGCGATTCAGAAGTCAAGATACCTTTGCAACATAACTGCTTGCGATGTCAAAGCTTGAATGTCGATTTTGCTACGGGCCAGTACAGCAAGGAGAAGAACGTCGAAGTTCTGAAGTTGCTACAGAAATATAGAAGGGTTGACGCTGCCAAGAAGTACAATGCGGTCTTTGGAAGATACGGATTTATCACGCCAGCTGACGTAGGCAAGGAGATTAAGGTTGGGGATGTGGTGGTTGTGTCCAAAAAGAATGCGCAAAGATCAGGATTTGGTATCAATCACAGCCCTCGTAGCTTGAACCAAGCTAACACGCAACAGATTGGCCAGGCTTGTAGACACGTCAGAGAGTGGATTGTACATGTTTTCTTGCGATCTGTCAAGGCTATGGAGACAATTGGACTGCTTAATGTCAGGATAGCAGCTTATCACTTCCTTGGAAACGTGACACATGATTGAAGAGACAGGATTGGAAACGTAATGAGCACAAGGCAAGGCTTTATTGTAGTATAGGAAATCGGAGATTGAAAACCTTAAATTCTTATACTCACTGCACTGGGCCGTAGAACCGGCTTGATGGCCTGAGATCTTACAAACGTGGAGCGCAGCACGTGTTCTGAAATGTCAGAGTTAGAAGCAAACCCCCCTTTATCAAAGTTTGCGGCTTACAGTACCTACATGGGAGTGCGAGCTCACCTCGCCGCATTTTCAAGAGACACATCACACACCTGTTTGGGAGAACCGAAGATCTGTGTGACACGAGAGCTTTGCTATGCATGCGCCCCACTTCTACGCAACCTCCGAGATGGCATCAGAACGCCGTCAGCTCCAGAGCAGGCCATTGCTTGTAGACCTGAAAAAAGCTTGGAATGCGCCAGCTCAAAACATTTCCTACATCGTTCCTCCGGACTGACCTATTTTGAGACGTCGAATTCACAATTCTTAAAGGCGTGGCGACAAAGGAAAAGAACAACCAGTCGTGGAAGCAGCGATTTATCATGGCCACGGACACTTTTCCTCCGGAAAAGCTGGCGAACATAGCTCGAGAAGTGTCCGAACTGTTGAAGGAGAAGGAAAAGTCTGTTGCCGTTGCGGAGACCGTGTGTTCATATCCGTCCTTGCTGTAGCCGGAGCGCTAACCCGTCGACAAGGCTGCGGGAGGCTTGATATCAGCGTCGCTACTTGCCACACCCGGCGCTAGCTCTATCTATAAGGGTGGCTTGACTGTAAGATTCTTGCTAAAGCATAAATTTTGATTGATCAACGGGTTAAGGTGTGGTTAGCTGTACACGCTCGAGTCAAGAATGGCGTACGCTGGATGGACGGAGGCGACGCTCAAGGACTACAGAGGCCCAACAACGGAGATCGTCGCTGGCCTTGCTGAGCACACGAGGAAGACACTGGGGGCCTCGTATGTTGTCAGTGAGAGCGGAACCGCTGGTCCAAGTGGTGGCACCACGAAGAACAGAACGCCGTAAGTGGTTAAGCCGAGTTCAAACGCCCGCCTTTTATCATCTAACCAACAGCAGTGGTTATGTGGCACTCGCAGTGAGCAGTGAGCAAGGCACATACAAACGTGAGCTGGATACAGGCTGTGGAAAAGACAGACAAGCAAATATGGTTGCATTCGCTGTTGAAGCGCTAACTTTGCTGCGAGATGTGCTGAAAGGTGACGCAAAGCTGTGACAAAAGAACATCGTAGCACTTTGTAATCAGAAGAGCGCCGACCTTGTGGTCCATTGCTTCTTCTGAGAGACGATCAGATATCGAATTTCAAAAGGACTGCGCCGTTTGTGTGCATTGCTTGGCCAGTCGTGATTTCCGCAGAAAGCAGACCCGTCTCGACTGAGGACTCGGTGCCTCAAGCACCGCACCCACGTAATCTTCAGCACGCGACACTAACACGCTTCATATCTTTTGTTCTGACACTCGTTTGCGGCCGTCAATGATGCCAATTCAATGGCACATCTGCTCCAAGAAATCGAAAGCTACAATGAATCTGGCCGCACAACGCCGGTCAACGGTCTCAGAAGCAAATTCAAGGAGCCGACCGAACCCAACGTTCTTGAGGTAGTTCTCGGTTCGTGGTGGATCAAGCCCTGGTACCCTTCGTTCTACCCAGAGGAGCTAGTAGGAAAGACATGCGAGCGCCTTTACGTTTGTAAATGGTGCTTCAAGTATACGCGGGATGCCGTGCAGGAGTATCTAAGGCATATGGTATGATGTGTCCTGCCGACCGTGCGCTCCCCTGGAGAAGTATAGATGCTAAGTAAAGACCGGCCAAAAAGAAAACGTGCGAATACAGAGACATAAACACGGCGCTCGGCGCGCCCATCTACAGACAGCCTACGTACACGCTCCACGCACTTGATGGCGAGGAGCACAGGCTCTTCGCCCAGAACCTCTCCCTGTTCGCAAAGCTCTTCCTCGATTCCAAATCCGTCATGTACGACGTGACCACCTTCAACTTTTACGTCCTGGTCTTGCACGAACCCTCGGCCGCCGAGCCTCAAATCGTAGGCTTTTTCAGCAAAGAGAAGCTTAGCTGGGACAGCAATAACCTCGCATGCATCCTCGTCTTTCCCCCGTGGCAGAAGCGAGGTTTTGGCCAGGTGCTAATGGGCGTGAGTTACTATCTCGGTCGGCGAGAGGGACGGCTGGGCGGGCCCGAGAAGCCACTGAGCGAGCTGGGAAGGAGGGCGTACGTGCAGTACTGGGCGGGAGTGATATGTCGGCACGTCCTTTCTCTGCCAAAAAACAAACCTGTTTCCGTGCAGGACATAACGGAAAGCACGTACATCGTTGCTGAGGACGTGATCAGCACTCTAAAAGAGATGGGCGTACTAGAACGTCGGAACAGCATCGGTACAGGAAAGAAGAAGACGTCTGGAGCCGTGATCAACAAGTCCAAGATTAAGGAATGGATGGCCAAGCACAGGGTCAACAATAAGAGTCCTGTCGTGGAAACTGCCTTTGATCTGCCAGAACTTAGCGACGAGGATGAGATGGAAGAAAGCGAATAGATCAGTGAGTTGCGTGAAACATTGTGGGAGAGGCGCGAGAGGATTTTTCGAATGTGATATGATACCCATAGTTTAGATAAGGAGCTTTGTACAGTGTGCTCCTCGAGAAATAATTGTCTAAGGTTTCATTCAAAAGAAAATCGAGTCAAGAGAAAGTCGTTGTTTTTTGGTATCACAAGGAGAATACACAAGCCAACGTTATAATTCATTCCTTAATCTCTCTTTTTTTTTCTTCGCTATGACTTTGTCGTCTAGCCCGATTGCGCGCCAGGTGATTGTCTTGAGCAGCAAGTAGTCAATCACAACATTCCATCATCATTCGTTTTGCTTCACTGCTTTCCATCTCCTTGGCTCTGCAGCATAAACGCTGATTCGTAAACTTCCCTGTCTCCTCCACAGTCTGAAGGCGGTTATAATAAAGAGCTTGACGGTAATGCCAAAGGTAAAACTCGCTGAACACTAGGTAACAGCAGACTTCGCTTAAGAGGATACTGCAACTAAGTTGAGGACTTTATGTGCACATATTTTGCGTGGAAACCTACTTTGTTCGACTGTACGCTTTACGGCTGGTAAGGCTTTTAACGTAGGGTGTTCGCAGCACAATCAAATGTTCCGTCCTCGGCGAGACACCACACTTCATCGAACGTGGAGGCCACTGAAGGTGGTGAAGGACGGTAACGCGAGATATCGCCCTTGCTTGGCAAAAAAAAGAGCAGAATTAGCGACATAAAAATGTTATATCTCGCTCTTGCCACCCATAACTTTCGCTGCTTGAATTGCATTCATCTTAGCCGTCCAGCCAGGTGCAGGAGCGAACTTCCGTATTGCACGAAGCTCATCCGATGCGTAGCCTGGGATACGGATGTTGTAGTTGCGTTCGAGGATAAGTTGAATGTCGCGGACGTCAAGAGTAGACGAGTCACGTAGCTTAGCGAGTTTGCACGCGGCGGTGATGACGTTATCAACGAACTCGTCGGCCATCATTAGAACAGCCTAGATAATCATGTGAGCATGTTTTACAACAGATATGGCTGCCGATCAAAGATCGTACCTCTTCGACTTCTGGCGTCAACATCTCCCCACCCATTCCTTCCCCACCGCCAGTGACTTGCCGAACCAACTCGTCCAATTTCTTTTTCGACAGCACGCCGCCATTCTCCGTGCTCTCCATATTGAAGCTTTGCTTCACAATAGCTGGGGTACCAAGAACTCCGCCGACACCATTCCCTGGACCCGCCATCGTTGGACGCGCTTGCGGAAAATTCTGCACAGGAACAGGTGGCGCTGACAAACTCGGCGATATTACCTTAGGTGTCATCATCTTTGCACTCGGATTCATTGTGGACGTAGACGTGGTGCTTGTTTCACGAGGAGGAACTTGACCTCCAACGTAAGGTTGCTGGTGCGGTGCAGCGTGCGGCGGCTGACTGCTTGCTGCTCCAACAGCTTGTGGCGTCCCTCCGGAATATGCCCGTTGCAACGCTTGCTGGTGGGATAACGGTGTGGGCTGGCCGGACTGTTGACCATTCTGCGGCATTTGCTGCATGCCTGACATCGGTGGTTGTTGATTGCTGATACCAGGTCTCTGAACCTGCGGGCCAGCTGACTGTGGCGTCTGTTGCGGTGCAGACTGGTTGTTATTCGCCTGTCCAGCACCCGAAGGCTGCGATACGAAATTGTTGTTGGTTGGTTGCGCGTTCATGTTCTGTGCTTGTGTATTCGGTACGCCGGGACTGATGGGGCCGCGATTATTGTTGTTTGTGACTTGCTGTGGTCCAGTGACTGGAGAGGCTTGGTTACCCTGTGCATTTCCGCCGGGCATGTTCATCTGCCTATTTGTACCACTTGCAAGAGCGCTTCCGTCACTCGGTTGGCCTTGCTGCCCTGCAACGCTGCCTGCCTGTCGCGCTTGCTCGTACTTCTCCTTCGAGGCTTTTTGACTGTGCATCCATTTCTGCAGTTGCTGTCCCAACTCATTCGTCTTCGTCTCTACCTGCTGTCGCATCTCTTCCAATTGAGCAGGCACTTCTTGGCCTGCCTGTCTAAGCTGCTCGATGCGCCCGCGTATCTTTTTGAGCTCGTTCTTGTTGCGTTCGTTGTCGAAGAGAATCTTTGCGTGCTTGACCTTGACATCTTGTCTGTACTCCTCGTATTTAGGATGACCGGGCCCGATGCCGGACGGATGGTAGTACGTGTAGTTGTTCACAAAGTCCATAATCTGTTTGGGGATCTGAGGTTGGTTCTGGGCCTGAGCGCCCTGCGCGGATGCTCCTGCTTGACCACTGCCTTGTTGTCCTTGATTCGCCTGGTTTACGTTCTGATTTTGCTGTGGCACGTTCTGTCCTTGCAAATTCACCTGTCCCGTCTGCGAGCTCTGTCCGGCGCTCGCCGCATTTGCTGCCTGACTTGCGTTTCGACTCGCGACGTTACGAGCCTGGATGTACTTCTGCGTAATGCTCTGCCATTGCAACAACGCCCTATTGTGCTCAGGACTTCCAGGAGTAGAATTCTGAACAACTGCTGAGCACTGAGAGACAGCTTGTACCAATGACGCCTTTTGCTGCGTCGAAAGGTTCGGAAGTTGCTGGATATGCTGAGCCCTGACGAGCTGGTTCATGTTTACCTGGCCCGGTTGGGGCTGCTGATTGTTAGCCTGCATCGTGGGAAGATGCTGACCAAACAGCGACGATGACAACGACGAAGGAGAACGTGGATTGTAGGGTCCGAAGTTGCGATAAGCGAATGGTGGTTGATATTGAGATAGGTAGGTGAAGGTTGGTATGGTCGGATGTGGAGTACTCCGTGGGCATCCCTGCCTGGCTGCGCGCGCATGTGCAAGGCTGGAATTTCTTGCACATCTCGTATGGATTCCTAACATTGCTCCCTATTTGATCTTCACTTCTCCCTTGCAGAACACTGATGTGAACTTTTGTCGAGACGCATATTAAATGATAAATCTGAAAAAGGGTCACTAAGAAGGAAAGCTATCTTTTGATGTTTGCATTATCTTTTGATGCAGCCGAACATGGCTTTACGGATGCGTGGACGCTCCATAGCTGTGAGCGGACACCATAAGACTTCACTCAACAACTCGAGAGGGATCTCCAAGACATTTCACCTCGTCACGCCACTGATATCCTTTTCCATATTGCTGACACGCTCCTCCAAGCTGCGCTTCTTGCGTTCGAGCTCCTTGATCTCCTCTTCCTCTCTTCGCATGTCCTCTTCAGTGAAATCCTCGAATGTTAGAGCCTCTTGTGCATCCAGATCGGCTTCTCCATCGTAATCTGACCCGTAATCTCGCGGTCTATTTAGCTTTGACAGTTGTGCTGCTTGTTCTGCGATTTGGGCTTCGTAGTATCGCAGCGAGGACTCCAACCTCTGATGGCGCTGCCGCAGCGCCGCAATCTTCTCTGCTGCTCCAGGTATTGGACTCATTATTGTCAGCATCATCATCTTGGACCAAGAAGCACATGAACACTCACTAGACGTTGCAGAGCTTCTCCGCACCTTCGAGCAATACCTCAACATCCACTTCTCCCTTGTCTTTCCCCCTCTCATACGCTTGGTATCCTAGGGCGCTACCAGCACCTGCGCCTCCTGCCTTGCGGATCCTATCCACCAGGTCTTTGCCCAACACGGCGGCAACAGCTGTGTTTCTCCTCGGAGCCCTCACGGAGTCGACATTCAGCCCCGGCCCCGCGCTCTGCGATTGAAACACTGTTGTTCGTCGCTTGTTGCTTGTTGGGTCCTGTGCCTTTGGTGGTGGGGGCGGAGGGACGGAGAAGAGAGCACGCTCGTGTGTCTCCGTGTCACGGATCAGTGTGGTAATGTCGTGGCCGCCGAGAAGAGCGTTGGTGAAGATCTTGGGTGGTGGGAAGGACAGTTCGGCAATTGACTGCGCGCATAGCGATATTTGTTCCAGGTGGGCGTCTATTAGCGACATGACGGACATGTGGAAAGTGTTGATGAAAATGGTGGAGGGGCTCGTAAACACGCGTCTAAAGAACGCGACTGCAAGAGAAACACGGTCTGCCCTCGTAGCTGAGTGCGATTAAGCAGTTGGTAAGATGGTGCTCAGGAGGAAAGTCCACGCAATGCGCAATCGTGATATGCAAGAATTCGTTTCGCGTATCTAGCATTGCATTGGAGTAGTGGGAAATGGCATGCTTCTGTGTTTTGGGAGACCCACAGTCGCTGGACGCGGGCCGTAATCCCCGCGACGACTCCAGATGCCACACTAGCAACGCCCAGATCTCAGTACATAACCTACAGCCATAATCATGCAATGTATGCCCATATCTCTACAGCATAAGGGTCACGCGGCTAATAGTAGCAAAGGATCGACGTATCCACGCGCCTAAGGAGAGGAATAGTCCTCAACGATCTCCTCCTTGTCAAGCGCATCATACGCAACAATCCGGCATGGCTGCGCAATCCGGACTTCGACGATAAAAGCAACACATCTCTGCATTTGGCTGCCAAACTTGGGTTTTGGGACATAGCTGTACACATACATCTCTTCTTACTTTTGGCACGGAGCGAACTGTCGAAACTAAGACTTCGTAATACAGGCTTTCCTCATCGATGCTGGCCACGAAGACGATGGCATATCCCGCAACTCGGACTGGGATACACCCCTCATGCTCGCCGCCGAAGCCAAGCAAGTTGAAGTTGGCAAGCTTCTGATCGCACATTTCCCGCGCTGCGTACCGTGGGCCAACAAGGCGGGCATGGACGCGCTGATGATCTCCTCTCGCAGTGGTGCACTCCCCTTACTTCCCTTGCTCCTTACCTCGAATCCGCCAGCCTCGCCAACGGCATACGATAACGACGGCAACACTGCATTGCACCATGCATCTGCGGCGGGCGAGCTCAAAGCGTTAAGGGTCCTGTTGCAGTACGGGGCCAACCCGCTCGCGCAGAATAACTACTCATGGACGCCTATTGCGTACTCGTCCACGGTGGCTGCGGAAGTGTACTTCAAGCAGCTCGTCACCGAAATGGAGATGAGACGCATGGAGGGCTTGATGCAGGAGAGAGAACGGGAGGCGGCGACAAGGCAGCAAAGAATTGGGGGTGTACGACTGGTAACTCAGGATGATGGAGGTGCGCCCTTGGGCTCCACGGTACAATTCCGACAGCGAGAGGATAGTCTGAGCAATCTTGCACGCCCTAGCGCCGAGTGGAGTCCTGTTGAGAGACGAGCCATGACGCCAACGGACAGCCAGAGCACACCCACGGCAAATTGGAACTATGGACGAGGAAGGGCTAGCAGCGGGGACTGATTATCCTTCACGGTCATGTACGCTACGAGACACGACAATTCGATAACATTCTACAACCCAAGCGGGCATCTTAAGATGCGAAGTGCTGATTGCGCCTTTCACTTCGTAGTCACGACTCGTGCATTTCTGGCTTCGTTTCGAACTTTACCAAGATTCCAACATCCTCTCGGATTCTTTTAATGTTCGCTTTCACACCTCTGATGCCCTTCTGGAATTTTTCCCATGTGTCCAATTGTCTTCTCGAAGGCAACTCTAATTATATCATACTACGACACGCCTTTGGATTCATCAACCTGACGTTGTCCTCTTCGTCGGGATACTCTTGGTTGCCTGGCGCATCATCCCCTCATGTTTCGGCAATGTGTCCTTCGACGTGTCGACACGTCCTCCTTTTTCAAATACAAAGTCGTGCGTAGATATACACTTCTCCACCCAATCATGCTCGCACGGAAGGACTGAGAACGGAGCATGTGCGGCATCCCTCACGAAAGTAGAACCGTTCAAGATGTATGATGCTGCAGTTAATCGACGTCCCGCCTTTATATCATGAAGATATCTGTGCAAATAAGTAGGTAAGACGCATACTATTAACGATACCAGGTTGCTCGCAACTGAAGGTGCCCTTGAAAATATAGCGAATAAGTCTGAGCTTATCATGATCATGGCGCGCAAGGTTGTTGATAAAATTTACTGAATAGACACATGATATTTCTTGAGCCCCCACTTGCCGACTCAATTTGCACAGCATGCTTCGAACGGTGCTAGAGATATCGATTACACCATGGGCGTCTCCCAAGTTCCTAATTTGGGGCTGGAGAGCAAACCGCAGAAAAACCAAAACGGAAAACTGTACGGGGCATGTGAGTTTTCCAATGACGATCCTTGGCCCGTCTTTTCTCAGAGCTTTCCGCCGCCTGTGGCAGGATCACAGTCTCACGAATACGGCACTGGGCAACCTGTACTCTGTGCTCTTTGTTAGGTTCCCCATTCTTGAGCGTATTCACGCTTGGAAGCGCAGGCCGACGGCACCAATGAAAGATGCCATGGTGCTTCAAAAAGCGGTGGAAGGAGCGTGACAAGTGGATAGTGAATGGTAAGAGAAATGAAATCGTGCATGACGGCCAAACTCATGACATTCGTATGCTCCTCTGCCCTGGTGGACGTGGACTGCCGGTGCCTTTGCTCCCGTTGGATATTCGTCTGAAAGCTTCCTTCTCGTACAGGCCTCGTTTAGGCCGCGAAGCCACGATGGCTTTGCCATTCTGTCACGAGTCGGTGAGCTCCTGAAGGCCTGCGCACGCATCTCCAACTGGCGAAACTACGCGGCCATTTGCTTCTTGCATGAACATTTGCTCAGCGTCCCGGCCGGATGCTCAATCTACGTGCCTTGTGCCAACGGCCAAGCGCGAGGCGCACGATCGCATCGTGTCCAAAGCGACACGTCCAGAAGGTGACCGGCGGGCTCGCATGACACGGACGGTAGAATAGATGCTAAAATCAATGCCCCCGGGGGGGGGGGGGGGGGTTTCGAAATTCTCCGATCCGGACGGCTCGTCTACGGCGGCATTATTTACCTGTCGAAGGGAGACTGTCGAGAGACAGCCCATGGACGCTGTGCGTCACCAGCTTTTCTCGTTGCGCGGGCCGGCAAAGTCCTTGAAGGTGATTAGTGCTCGAGAAAGTAGCAGTTTTTAAAGATGTCGCTGCTCTAACCTCCGCATGAGCCTGCGCTCGTATCGCACGAACCGTTCATTCGACAATGGTCGCTTGAAAATATCGAGGTACTGTGCGTTCATGCATGCATCCAGCGCACATGCAGACGAAATCGGCACATGTAAGCGATGGCGTGAAACAGTTTGTCTGCAGAACCCTTGCCCATGCATTCCTTTCAGTTTCGTCACAGAACGTATATGCACGATGGGTCAGTGAGAGGGTATTTCCGCGTGTAAGATGTTTGGTTAAACGTTCCCGCGTCATGAGTTCGATCAGGTGAGCTAAACCATTGTGTCTTTCAAGGACGAAATGTCGCCAGGCCATTGGTAACTGGGTGTGAAATAAGGGTAATAGAGCAGAAATACTATTGTACAAAGCTTGGTCCGATAAACCGATTTTCGGGGGTATCTTTGCGGTCTTGCGTATCCAACTCCTGCTTCCATGCTGCTACTGCTGCGTTCCTGATAATGGTTATTCGCACAAATCGACATCGACCAACGACTTTCAACATTAATCGACTGCGCTCAATCCGAAACATCGCGTCCGTTCTGTTGCACCATTACAGCACCCTGCCCTTCCCCTCAATCGAAGGTTCCTCGCGATCCGTTGTTATCCGCTCGAATGAGAGTCAAATCAGTCATATGTGCGGGGGAGCCAGCTCGTGCTGCAGGCTGGACAAAGTCGTCTGCGCCCCATCTGGACGGCTGCCAAATTAGGCAGCTCTACATAATTCGCGCAAAGCCTGGAGTTGGATGTGGACGCACACAAGAAAAGACATACATAGATACGCCCGTAATGAGTGCGTCGAACTCGGTCGGCACAATCCCCCCTATTCCAATTTGGCTTTTGCTGTAAGGCCACACTGGTGGACAAGATCTCGCAAGGATAGAAGAAATCCATCAGAATGAAACCAAAAAAAAAAAAACTTCCAGGCACATATGCCAGGACTGCCTGATCTGGGCAGAGTCAAAAACAAGACTTGGAGAGTTCGCCCACCATGTTTGTGCTTACATCACCCCATTTTCAAGTATTGCATCGAAGGGGATCGCAAGTTTTGTCGCCGCCGTTCCTCTGCATCCGATATGATGTTGGCGGCGAGCCGCAGACTGGGTGCTAAATGCGAGTAACGCTTCATTTCATCCACAACTTCCTTAATGATGTCGTTGATCTGGTGTGGTTGCGGTAAAAGGCCTGATAGCGACGGTGAAAGTGTTGCACCCATGACGAGCAGGGTCTGCGAGACGATCCTGGGGTATATGTTAGTCGCCTGGTCGGAAAATTCTTAATATGACTTACGAGAGAGCTCCTTGCCAGAGGTACGGAAGATGCCCTGCATGGTGTGCGGTGATGTTTTCCAGTTGACGAATGCACGCCTCTAGACATTTTCGACAGTTTTCTTGCACTGCGGGATCCAAAAAGGCAGTCTCCTTGATCAGGACGGCTAGAACATACGGCCGATAAATGATTGTGCGACAGGCGAAGTAGCGTAATCGAAGCACGCTCTGCACAGGACTTGCCAGGGGTGCCACGCCGTGATCAAACTGTAGAGCGGGAGGCAGACCGTTGTACCATTCAATCAGCTGGTTGTCCAATTCAGCAGCCACTGGATCTAGGGCTGCCGTGCTTGTGATCGGCGACGCTTTCGAATAGATCGCATTGCTGACTCGGTTGAGCAGACGGCGTAGTGAGATCTCAGCATTGAAATAACGCAGATCATCCACACCAGGAGCTGGATCTCCCATGTCTTCAAATGGTGTAGGTAGACCGACCACATCTTCGTACTGAACAATGCCAGAGTGCGGGAGCTCTAACTCGGCGAGCAAATCGCTAGACAAAAATTAGTTTTGGGAACTTCAAAAGTGAGCCAAACCTGCCTTTCAAATAGCAGAGTGTTCCAGAACACACGTTCGCTAAGCTGCTTGGCACCTGCCGGCATCGTACCGTTCAAGAGAAGCTGCAATTTCATGCTGGTGCTCGCCAGTACGTTCCATGCTTCCAGTGGCCGCACAGCGTAGAAGAGATATGCCGCGGCCAGAATTTGGCATTGAGCCGCCAGCACGTCCGACCTCACCAGAAGACTGGGCATGATAGACCACGCGGCCCAAAAGAAGGGGTAGCCTGGTAGTTCCGTGTTCTGCGGCAGCTGCGATATACTCCCTGCAGTGCTCGCGCAGCCTAGAGCGAGGACCAAGAGTGCCATACAGCTCTCCGCACCTTCGCGAAAACCTTGAGATCGTGCCTTGTGATAGTACCTGTTCCAACTAAAGGGGCTTACGCATGCATACCAGACGTTGACACGCTTGAAGTATGCCTCTGCATAGATGTGTGCGTTCGTGAAGTCAAGCGGTCTGGGCTGACCGTAAAACAGAGGCTCGCGATGAGTTTCAAGCTGAACCAGAATCTGGGGGTCCCATCTTTGCGACACCAGGTCTCGAATCTTGGGCCAGTGTAACAAGTTCAGAGCGGGGGTTGTATGATTTTTGGGCATGGAAGAATGAGCAGTGGGGTTGAACCACGGACCGAAACCGTCGTTGGTAGGAAGGCCACCTCCTGGGGCAACTGAGTTTCGCCTCGATTCCGGATCCTCGCCTGCGTTGATCATAGGCATGGGCGAATCGATCGTCGTTGCAAATCCAACAGGAGCACTTCTTCCATTCGTCGCCGAGGTGGAGGGCAAGGGAGTACCAATGCTAACGCCGGGCGTCGTGATGGCGGCTGTGTTAGCGGCAGCGGTGTTGGCGAAGCCCGTCTGGATCATTGCCTTGATCTCGTTGAGCTGCTCCAAGATGAGCTTGTCGCCGGCATCCAGCTTGATACCAGGCTCCCGATAGATGCATTCTGCTTTCAGCTCGGAGCACAATCTGCACTTTGGGCGTGCGCCGTCGCATCGTGATTTTCTCGACCGACATATTTCACACTGCAGCAGACGGCAGCTAGCGTTAGCGTATCGGACCACTTCACGCTACCGTTTCGCAGAGAGGCTGAGAATACTTTGAAAGCTATGAATACACACGTACCGCAATGGTCGCCCTTCGGCGCGGATAATCGACCACATCGTTGCTAAACTTCCGCTTCACTCCTCGAGAGTCGGAGTCTGCGTCTCCAGAACCGTCCAGCCGGGACGACTTTATGTCTGTTGACATTTCTCGGTCGGTGGAGGACTGCGACATTTTGCGCAGCCTCGAACTTGAATCCTCCGTCATGGGGGAAGCACCATACTCAAAGTGGGCCGGACCAGGGTCGACAGTGAGTGGCGGGTGCGGCTTCAGCGACGGCTGGCTTGGAAGAGTCGAGTTCAGGTCCTGGGAGAGGTCGACGATGGCGTATGGGGACGAGGGGAAGCTCGAGTGAACTGCGTCTGGGAAGGACAAGTCGCCATGTGGACTTATTGCTGGTGGTGAAGGAGGGACAGAGGTCCAGGTCGCCATGGCGCGGGGATGCGCGAATGCGCGAGCTGCAGGGAGATCTAATACCACCCTAAAAGCGCCTCGCTCTGCAAGACGACGCAATTACAATGAAGAGCAGATGAAACGTCGCGCGCGAGGGCTGCCGCAGGATTTTGAGCTCAGACGCCAACAGCGCAGGACTTATGCAAAGGCTGGCCGACGTCCAGTGCAAGCTCGAGGCGTGTGTGCGGCCGAATGTTTGTGTGTGTGTCTGTGTGTACGCAGGAATACGTGTGAGAGCGTTTGCAAGTGTGCGTTTGCTCGTGTGAGTGTACGTACGTGCGGATTTGCGCGTGAGTAAAGGACGTATGATGTATTTGTGTTTATCTGTATGCGGGTGTGTGTGTGTATATGTATGTACGTATGGTTGTGTGGACGGATGGGTCAATGGATGTGTGGATGGACGGAAGGACAGAGGGATGGGAAAAGAACTTCTCTTCCACTTTCGCTCCGAGTCGAACTGAGTGCCATCGATTCATACAGTCCATGGCTCGTCTCTGTCTTCGTCTCTTGCTCTAGTCTGCCCGTCGGTCTGTCATGCACCGTACACAAGAACAGCAGCCATCAACCCACCACCTCCACCGTGCGCGGCGCCGTGTCCGCCCTCAGCCAGTACTATTGTTGCGTTTGGCCTTGACAGCCTGCCCCGGCCAAGCTCGACAAATTCTCCACATCGTTAGGTACATTCAGTTCGGCTACGCTTGGGGCTAGCCCGTCGACACCGGCTGACGGACATTTTCCGTTTCCGCCCATTCATCACCGTTCTGACCTGCTAAAAATCCCCGCTCGAGATCGAGTGCTTTGCTTCTCAAGGCTTGTCAACCGTCCTCGCCCTCCGGTAGCCTGGCTTCTGCTCCTTGCCAACCACGAGGATTAATTCCCCGATGTCTCTCAAGTCGGCTATGTATCAAGCAAAGTACCCCAACTCTCCAATCACGCGCCGCTCTGAGCCCTGGTCCGCGACGTCTCTTTTTTGCTTGATTCCAAAGCAGGCCTGGAGCTGACGCCACCCCAGTCTGCAGGAAATCTGCCCCCCTCTTCCTTCCAGGACACCGAGCGAAGGGGCTTCTTTTGTCTCTGGAAGGAAACAAAAGGCACAAATAAAACCCTCCTGCGGCCGCTCGCGCTGTTGGACACGTTGACATTAGGCGAACCGCTGCGCCCGTGGGGTGTTCCAGCCATGGCTCCATTCGCGCCAAAGAGCCAAGCCCGCGGCTGATGTGGGACGAACGTCCACCATCCCCAAACATTACGGCCTCTGTCTGAGCCGACCCACTCTTTTGTAAAGCTATCCCGGACCAGTATTCGAGGCCGTGCTTCTTGCATGTTTTGTTGCGGGGGCTGCAAATCCGGGGCTCCAGTTTCTCACTGGTCTTCAGCAACATTCCCCCAAAGCATCATCACGCCATTGGTCGCATGAGCTGAGGTCACCCTGGACAGAACGGAGCCTCTCGAAACGTGCCAGGTGATGTTTCCCACGGTTCATCAGCGAGGTTTTGGTCTGCAATCGAGATGATGGCACCGTGTCGACCTCATCGCCTCCGTTTGGTTTCCCTGCAGCTGCGTCCCGTCCTGAGCCTCTCGCAAGCTCTTACTCTGTTCATCTGATCCTTGCTCGAGCGTACTCCACCACGAGCCTGCACGTGAACCTACGCCGGGCGATCCGTTATCAGCGTCTGCACATTTGAGCCAGGGATGATACGCTGTGAGGCAGTCGACAGCCTCTTTCTGATGAAGTCTCTGCCAGGGTTTTTGGAAATGATGACTCGCTGTGCACCCTCCATTTATTTCCTTAGCATGTTCCTGCATGGCAGACATACAAGTCCATGTCAACACACCTACGCACCTTCGGGTGATCACCGGAATGTCAAATAAAGGGTCTAGGCTGCACGCATTTTAAGCTTTTTAGGAAGCGCAAGCGAGCTTAGAATAGCTATTCTGCCGAAGTGATGATTCTACCGCTGCGGCCTTGAGTCAATGCGCTTGTCAGTGCGCACGGTAAGAGTTCGCTGAAAGCCTCTTTTCCGCTGTTAATAATGATTGACGACATTTACGCTGGGGCTGAACGGAGTCTGTACTCGCAGTGCGAGCTGCAAACGCGGAGACAAACCATGGTGGAGGCTTGCGAAAGCGAATACGAGATGCCCAAGTAGAAACCAGCTTGGAGCTTTGGCGACTCTTGAGATATGACCTTAGATTCGAATCATTGTGCTGCTGCTAAGACGCGTGATTCTGTCGACGGCAAAACAAACTTTTCGTCTTCTTGGTATCAAATACAGGTTAAAAACCGTTAATAAAAACCCACACTCAAACGTCATCACGCCTAGAACAACAGGCCTCCGAGCAATGCTCCACCAAGCAGACCACCCACGATAGGAAGTCCGTAACCACCACCGTAACCGGATCCGTACGGTCTGTACAAATTCCTGTCAGTAAAATGCTCCTCATTCTTCGAGTACAGCCAAAGTGAAAACTCACCTGTTGTACGGGTTGCTTGGTCTCACGAACCGGGCATTCGGATTGGCATAGACGCCAGACGCGTAAGGATTGTACCCTCTGGCGCCTGGCGGTATTGCAGGGCCATTGGGTGGCTCGATGTAAATATCGTGACCCTGCTGATCCTTTGCAAGGAATTGTGGCTGTCCGGTTTGTATTGCGCGGGACATTGCACGTCGAAAAGCCAAATGGGCCTCGTATGCTTGTTGTTCTTCTTGAGCCCGCAAGTAGCGTTCCCTTTCGCGCTCCTCATGAGTGCTTCCAGTGATCTTGTCCTTGAGCTTGCGACCGTACTTGTGCAAGCCACGTGGCTGTTCCGACTGCGCGGCTGAAGACGGGCCAGCTGCTGTCGACGACGAAGGAACGGTTGCTTCGCCAGTTCGATGTTTGTGCTTTTTCGTCGACGACCCAGCCTCGTCGTCACTGCTTTCCACGGCGATATCTTTGAGGCTGATGCTCCGATGCAGATGCGTTACTATTTCCCGCTCCTCGGGTGACAATGACGCCAGGTACTGCTCGTCATCGTAAGGATGATGCCATATTGATCGCGGCGGATTCGCTCTGGTATCGACGAAGAATTGATGATTCGACTGGTGATCGAACTGGCGAATCCAACCGTCAGGAAGTGGCCTGTTTTCATCCTCCATGCTCCGTCTCTGCGCTGGCGTAATTCCATTTCGGGCTTCTGGAACTGTTCGCAACCCGGTTGTTCCGATCTTCGTTCTGCCCGTCGACTGCTCATACGACGGTGGCGGCTCGTTTGGCACCTGCTCATTTGGTGCTGCCATGACGATGTTTGTGCGTCCGAGGAAATTTATCTTCGTTCTTGGAGTTTCAAGTAAACAATGCGGTGCAAACTAGTTCTGGCGTTGGGAGCGTTATGGCTTATATGCTGCGCTGTTTTCGCCCCCCTCACCCCTCTTCTTCCTCATGGCGAAAGTCTAAGCCAGATGTAATGACGTATCCCATGATTCCGAAGCAAAGACGCTCAGCCACTGGCCAGATTCCAAATCGCTAAGTGATGCGAGTTTGCTGCGTCTGTAATTGGGCGGTTCGGTGCTGACACATCTGCCCATGCACTGCATCAGCCACCGAGCTAGCACGCACACGTTTGCGGTCCAAAAGTCTGGGCGTTTGAACGAAGCAAAATATTGCAGCATTCTGATTGGATAACGGATGCAGCATTGCAGAACTTCGGGAGGCCGCACGAGCAAACTATCAACCTCAGATATTCTTGATTTGATATCATCTTCTCTTCGATGGAAAGAATCTCTACTGGCGTAGAGAGCAGGTAATTTTCCATGTTTTTCACAGCATGTGAATTGCCGTCAAGGCACAAGGCGAAGTCGGCTCTCGGTTCGCGTGCACCCAATCATGACGATAAGACGGACAGGAACCGCAGCACGAACAGATGCTTCGTCACCTGCGAGAGAAGCTTCTGCTTCTTGGCGTGGGACCTTGCTAATGTGCGTTCGTTCGAACGCATTCTTGGTGTCGAGATCGAAGCGATACAAGGAGCTTGCTTGCCGATATCGGGCTAAGCGGATTGGACTTGAAAACTGTGTGTAGAAACCAACGGAACGACAGACAGCCAGACCACTGGGATTCTAGTTCGAGATATTCAGGTGTCGCCCCGAAAAGCCCAAGCCATGGGGGAAGCAGCAGAGCAGTTGCCCGACAATGACGACATACTCTCCATGGTTCAAGAGCGGTGGTCCCGCCAGTCCAACGCCTCGGCCATCTACCGCTTCCTGCTCGCGCCCGTAACCATCGTCTCCGCCTCGAATGGCGTGGTCGTCGGCCGTCTGACCCTGACCAAGGATCACATCAATTCAAAAGGTGGGCTGCACGGCTCCGTGTCCGCCACGATCGTCGACGCCTTCGGCGGCCTGGCCATCTCCAGCACGGACGGGCGGGAAAAGACCGGGCCGAGCGTGGACATCAACGTCAGCTATCTGGGCATGGCGGGCGAGGGCGACGTCATTGAGATCGAGGGCAGGGCGGAGAAGGTGGGCGGCAGCTTGGGGTTCACGGAGGTGAGGATCAGCAAGGTTATCGAAGGCGGTGCGAAGCAGCTTATCGTGCTCGGGAGGCACACAAAGTACGTACGAGGGACCGGTCCGCCAAGATGAAAAGTTTCTTGTTGAGCACCGTTTGTTTTCGGCTCGGTACCAAACGCAGTGTGCGGTTCGACTTTTTCGGCAGAATCGTCCGGGCTCGACTAGTTGATTTCGAAAGATGGGTGGTTAGAAGGCAGTGGCGACACAAAATGTGTAAGCGGGCGGCGCGGTCTCCGAATCTGCTGACTATGCGAAATAGAGAGCACACGTCAATGACGAAGGTCAACAGAACAAGATAGTATCAAAGACTGATTGTTGGTATCACACATACATGTCTCTATAGCTCTTTCAACCTTGAGATGCCATCATACTCTTTCACGAGTACATATCTCCAGAAACAGGAAAAGAAAACTCAAAAAGAGCGCCGTCCAAAATATTCACGGATGGACTACAGCTCGTCCCGTGTCGGCGCATCAGCAGGGTCTGGTCGTCCAAACTCCTTCTGCAGATCTACACCCTTCTTCGCCCGCCACTTCTCCCATACGGCCCAGAATTCCTTCTCCATTCCGCTCTCCATTTGGTCTGGCAACACTACGACGTACTCGATGTGCAACTTGCCAAACTCGAGTTCATGACCCGGTCCGTTCGAGTGACGATGCCAGACGGGCATGCCCTCGCCTTCAATGACCTCGACCATGCCTGGTTGTACAACCTGTCCGCGGGGCCTGTGGAGTTTGACGACATGGCCATCAAGATGTGTTATGTTGCGGGTCCAGTCACCCATCCACGCTTCCCGCAGAGATAGGACCTCTCGCCAGAACAGATCACGCCCTCTCCGTCGGAAGAAAGTGCCATCAGTTCTCGCCAACGGATCGTCAGAGTGCTCTTCAAGATGCGGCTCTGCCTCTTGCACTTCAATGATAAGGTCACCGGCCTCCCAGTCTGGATGTTCGTCAGCCTCCTGTTCGAACCGCACCTCCGTGCCGCGGGGTATTCCCCGCTCAACGTGCAGCGTGTATTTCTCCGTCTCCCTGACCACACGCTGGCCATGACACACAGGACACGGATGCCGAATCGTCTTGCCCTTTCCACCGCATGCGCCGCACTGCATCTGTACCTGCTGGAAGATACCCGGCGCAATGTTGTGTCTTTGAATCGTCATGCCCCTCCCTCCGCACGCGGAGCACGTATCTACCGTGCCATCCTTGCTGCCGCTGCCTTCACACGCCGAGCAGACGACCTGCTTCTCGATCTCAAAGTCCCTGTCTGCGCCGTTGTAGAAGTCACGCAGGGGCAACGCCATTGCGCCCCTTTTTTCCGGGCCCTGCCTCTTTCCCTGATGATGCCCGTGTCCAAAATGGCCGCTGCCACCAAAAAAGCGCGAGAAGAGATCAAACGGGTCATGAGCTTGCGCGCGGCCTCCCTGCTTGTGCTGTTTTAGGCCCTCGTGGCCATACTGATCATATATGCGCCGGGTTTCCTCGTTCGAAAGAGCATCGTACGCTTCGGCGATAAGGACGAATCTGTCTGCGGCGGACTGGTCTCCACTGTTTTGAACGGGTCAGCGCACAAGAAACTGAAAGGCCCGAAGTCAGAGATCTTGGGCAAAAAAAAAATCGTACGGGTTCTTGTCTGGATGGTACTGCTTGCTCAATCGGCGGTATGCCTTCTTGATATCCCGATCTGATGCATCACGGTCCAGGCCGAGCAGCTGCAGCGCAACGTGTTGTTAGCACATCTGTTTTCGACAACAAGCGCGCATTGCAGGGACGCTTTGCGGCTGCCACGACGGAGGATCTCGTACTTTATAATAATCTTCGGCGCACCAGGCGAGGAGAGGCAACATGCTCATAAGGAGCAGCGCCGTCCAGCTGGGCAGCAGCATCGTGATCTCTTTATATAGCCGTCGTTCGCTGGCCTTCTAAGACTCCACTGCCTACACGATAGAGGAAGAATAAAGAGCAAAAGGAAAAACACCACCGTCCGTGTCTCACAAACCAGGATAGTTGCGCATTTGCAAACACAGGGGAATATTAAGAAAGGAATGGAGGTTCCCGGGAGCGGAGAGAATGGGAGAGAAAAGGTGTGGGGGAAGAAGAGACTCGAGACAGCAGTCAACTTTCTTGCCAGATATGCGCATTCGACGGGCTTGGCAGGGTCGCGACAGCTCACTAGCGCGAGGCTCAAGTCCAGCCTTGCCTGCCCGTGCGTCCTCAGCATCCCGCCTCCAGTCAAAGAGGAGATTAGATCTGTCGCATTTCTATACTCATGGTCTGCAAGTCTTCTGAAGAAAATCATAATAAAAATCAAATACGGAAACACGGGACGAAAACTGTGATTGCTCGGAGGGGTGTGGCACTTGGTATTTCTGTTCTCTGAAGCACGGTTTCTAGGCTGACAAGCCCCCAGTGCGGTGCTATCCGTTCTCAGCGAGCCTGACTTCATGGCCGCCGCTCAAACATACGCTCAACCCTTTGTGCCTCACTGATAGTAGCCATAACAACAAGACCTGCTCATGTGTATGTGGTCCAACCTGCTCTCTGAATCATCGACCCTCAGGCCTCTTGGCCACTCATGCTTGGGACGGATGGCAGTTGATGGTGATGCTGAAGAACGTCGTCGCACAGCGAGATTCAACAACACACATATAACAATAAAAAACATACATTTCCCTTCTTTTTCTCTTTCTCTCCATTGCCCAAAAAACACGATGCAAAGCGAGGGTATACACGTCGTAGATAACATTTCAAGCGAGTGTGATCGTTTCAAAATTTCCCAATGCTCTCCGACCCATCCCATTCGTAATTGCCGTCATTGATATACCGGAAATAACACAAAATGTAAAGGCTACGCTGGGAGCTATGATTTTTTGTGCATGCGCCACTGAAAATGCTGGAGTAGACAAACAGCTGTCGCCGCTAAGATTGTGCGACAAAAGAAACGAAACTTTGCAAGCTATATTTGCAGTAAGAAACCAATGGTATCGAAGACCCCTCATACCGGTCGATACACATCACTGCTGAGGAAGTAGCCAGAATTGTTAGCCGGATTTTTGCGAGCCGTTCCTGGCGTGGTAGGGGCTCTGGAGACAGAACTGTCCCGTGTGCGGTTTGTGGCCATAGTCTGCGTCCATGACGGCTTCATGAGCCCGAGAATTTCGGGACGATCTAGGTCAAAGGGATCAGAGACGCGGGATTGTCGGTCCAGTAGGTATGAAGGGTATTGAGACGTGACTGGTCGGGTTGGACCAGGCGAGGAGCTCAGATTGCGCCCATTCAACATTGAGAAGCCTGAAATGCGATTTCCATCACCAAACGGTGAGTCTTGTGATGATACTGATGATCGAACGGAACTACTAGCACCCCTGAAAGACTGCACGGTAGACAATTGCCATTCTCTCCCAAAATCAGAGACTGGTCCCTTCTGATCGTCAGACTCCTTTTTCTCGTTCACAGGAGATGTGGCGGACACAAATCCAGAGTCAACACTTGACTTGCTTGGCTCGCGTTTTAGGGGGCGCCCAACCGAGATGGTGTGGTTTCTCGAATGTCGGCGGGACTCCGGTCGCAGAACACTATCAGCAGTTGTGTAGACAGACGTCGGTGACACAGGTCGGCCTTTAGGAACCGGATCATTAAAAGGATTCTGAATTTGCGATTGCGAGAACGAACGCTTATGTCGAGCTTGTTGAGGCGGTTTTATAGTTGGAACGTCTCCGGAACCGACAGCGAGGATGCCTGGCGAACGTGAAGAGCTATTCTCGGACGATGGCAGTGGAGGGGATTCGCCCGAGGCCACTGGCATTAATATTGGAGGGAGTCTGGTAATTGTCTTCTGAGTGTTCGATCGAGACAAAGCGTCAGGATTCTTAACTGTGAGAGGTTGGTTCGGATCAGGATCCCGGAAAGGATTGTTCGTCTCATCTGTTGCACTCCACGACTGGATGAAGGAAGATACAGAAGCCGCGGAGCGTCGGTGTTGCGGTATCGGACTTGGTAATCGAGGAGGAACATTCCCAACCCTATCGCCGACAAAGCTGGTGTCGGAATCCTTGCGTAGATGGCCTCGACTTCGGCTTCTGCGAGTCTTGAAAAACTCCATCGCCCTCGTCTTAAGCGCCATAACAGGCACACTCGACGAGCGGCTGCGAACTGGCTTGCTGTACACACTTGATGATGCGTCCCGCATCCCACGCTCGAGATTTGGCGTAGGCATACGAGCCACGCTAGACTCCGTCTCTTCCCTTGCTGATCCTTTCGTCTTCGCGAACACAGCCTCAAACGTTTCAGAGAGCACAGCTCTCACATTGGAGAAATTTGAACCTGTAGGCCGACGCTTAAAGACGGTGCCAAGTTTCTCTGACATCGCCACCTTAGCATTGGAAAAGCTTTCTCCAGAAGGGCGCTTCTCAAAGAAGGTGCCGAATTTTGCCGCAAATGCAGCTTTTGCGGACGAGATGCTGCCACCGGAAGACAGAAGTGGGGTACCACTGTTTCTCTTGTGACCATTTCTTCTTCGCTTAAGACACATGAAGATGAAAGAAGCAAATGCTACAAAAGCAATCGCGCCAAACACACATCCCACGACTGCGCCGGCGGACATCTTCTGCCCACCTGAGGGGTTTGCGTCAGAGTGTCCTGCACCATCGGTATGGCCATCCTCCCCGGAATGAGCTCCGGGCGTAATTACAACGGCCGACGTGATGGAGGCTACCTGTCCATTTGTTGCCGTGCTGAGGAAAGTTGTTGTTGAAGTCGTAGGTTCGTGAGATATGATTGACTCGAAGGCTGGCACTGCAGTGCTGCCATCTGCACCGGAAGTCACCAAGAAAGGAGAGGGCGACAAGTCCGGCTGAGCTACAGCCGTTGTGCCAGCTAGCTGTGGCTCAGCTGTAGCTTGTGCTGCTGAAGAGTTTGCAGTCGTCGCGGCTGGATTTGCGGGCACTGCGCTGTTTGTAGGTCCAGCTTTCGGGGAAGTGAGAGGAGTGGGTTCCGGATCAGGCAGTCTCTGGCCCCCACCAGCAGGAGCGGTCGGAACGGGATTTTGTGTGTCGGGTGTCCCGTTGGAGATCTGTGCGGGTTGCGTATTCTGCGCCTGCGATTGATTCTGAGTCGAGTTTTTAGGAGGTGCTGCAGCTGCTGTGTCTGTGCTGGACGTCGTCGTCGCGACTGTAGTGGTTGGTTGCTGTTGCGCAGGAGGAGAGTTCTGATTCGCACTTTGCGCAGTGGTCGACGTTGTAGAGGCCACTTGGTTCGTAGTTTCTTGTGGCTGTCTATTTGGGGAGCCGCCGTTCTGCTGAGTAGCAGTGGTTGTCGGAGTGGTTGTTTGTGCGGCATTTGTCTGCCTCCCGTTGTCGGTGGCTGTCGTCGACGTGGATGTGGAAGTTGACGAGGTAGAAGTCGACGTTGAAGTAGAAGTAGAAGTCGACGTCGATGTCGACGGCGTAGACGTAGAGGTGGTCGGGTTGGATGGCGCAGCGGTGGTAGTGACCTGCCTCTTCACCCTCGTGCACATCCGCCCCTGGAACGTGGTGATATTTGGGTCCGACATCTACGACGACATGGAGAGTTGCATCTGGTGAGCGAATGGCCTTGATTCAGACATGTGGGCGCATTTGAGCTAGTGCAATGGTGGGTACGAAATCAATGAGAGGAAAAGAGTAGAGAATAGCAAGGCAGAAGAAGAGGATCAACCTGAAGAGACGCACGTATCAAACGATTGGTGACACAGCACGCAAAACGCACGGTGAATACATGAAGAAAAGAAGGTACGGATCGTGAAGACGCATCGAAGAGACAGGAGCAGAAAGGAAAGGACAGGTCTGGGTCTGGTTGCGCTCCGACTTAGACTGTGTGAGAGCACACGGCTGAAACGCAAGGGGGCAAACAACCCAGCGAGTGGTCGTCGATGCACCCTGGCGAGCCGTGGCAAGACACAGCCGAGAGCCAGTAACATTGCCGCGCATAAATTAGTTCCATGAATCAACGCTTCGAGGGCGGCGTCGAGCTGCTGCTGGCGCCGGACTGCATGTATGTCATGGCGGTCGTCTGGCGTGCATTGTGCGATGGGAGAGAAGAAAAAGAAGAGTCCGCAGCGCCTTCCTCAGCTGAAGCACAGCAGGTGCCCGCGGGAGGGGCAGGGGGGAAGGGGGTTGAGGGGGAAGGCGCAATTGGTGTTGAGGACAGGCTGCGGTTTCCCGTAGAGCGGGCGCGCGACTAGGCTCGTTCTTGCCTAGTCCAACCCCGTTCGTCACGTTCCTGCAGGGCTCGCGGGCCGAGTTGTTCGGCGGAAGCTCTAACGAGGGCGGGTTCGACTAAGCAGAACGGTGTGCAGGTTGGTCGCAGCAAAAAAGAGTGCCCGCGGACGAAACGTTCGATCCACTCAACGGCAGTGCTTGCCAGTCCCTTCACCTCCCTCGTGCACCAGAAAGAAATCCCCCTCTGCGCAGCAGCAGTCTGTCCCGTCTTTCTCGTTTGACTTGTCCCACGAGATTTCGTCTGCTTGTGCTACCTTGCTGCACGACCTCGGCCGCCCTAATTCTGGACTGTGCTCTCGCGAGCGTTCGGGTGGTTTCACACCTATGTCCAAGAGCATCACCTGAACGCATCGCCCGCCCCGACTCTTTTTGTTGCGACGCTTATTTTTCTCCATTCTGGTAGACTGGAACTGTCCGAGAGTCTGCGCCCGCGGGGCCTCGCCTGTTCGCGCACCGCCTGCTTCCATAATCGAGCGGCGCGAACACAGCGTGGCCGTCGGTTCCCAACTGCGAGCTTGCTGGTGCAGAAATGACGGCTCGCAGTCGGCCCCACGAGACATGACCGCCGCTGCTTAGCTTCTCACGTCCACCATCCACGGGTAGATCTGTCACACTCACGTTTCCAACTAATAAGTATGTTTTCCTTTCTAGGAGGTAGCAGTAAGTCCGCTGTTCACTCTCTTCGGCTGATTTGCTTTGCTTTGCTTGCACCGTGCCCTCTCCATTGCCACATGCACTGCCCGCCCTAGGCGGCCCTCGCATGCCACGCTCGCTCTACCTTTCGTATAGATGCGGCTATCAGACCGTCTGTCTCCCTACCGCACGAGCGAGAAGTGGCAGACAGGCGCGCGTATGGCGTCGTGCCCCAGCACGTGTAGCTTGCCGAAAGACGGGCACGCCTATGGTCTGCTCGTTTGAACCGTTCCGGTCTCTCTTCAAGCCACAGACACCAACTGCGCCCGGGTCGTGCAACACCAATTTCTCGAGGTGCACCTGACGCAATCATTCTACCACCGACGATAAAAGTGGTCCACAGTCAACAGTCTTTCACTAGAGGGTGATGCTGAGCTTACGCTGCCAGGTTCACTGCTTGCCGCTCGCCATGATCCAACAAAGGAGCGCCCAGCGCCCCCGTATCCGACGCCCGTCTCCTTCCCCAGGCTCGAATCTTTTCGAGAAGCACCGCACGCATGGACGGAGGGGTCGGCACCAGATCTCTTCAAGCACTATAGTCGAATCAGGAAGCTAAGCGACGTCTCAACCCAGCATCTGGCAGCCCTGAATGTATCCCTACGGGACATCAGCCATGATTTTGACGACTTTTTTTCAACGAATGAGCTTGCCCACGCATTTGTCCCGCCCGCTTCGTGGTTGGAACCTTCCGCGGCGCCTTCCTCGGCCCTTCCTGCTCTGCCAGGCCAATCACGTGTGCTGAGCAATGGTCGCCCTTTCCCCTCGCAGCAGGATTTCTCGATCAGAAGCAAGGAGCTTAGACACACCAATGAGGATGCCTACCGTGCGCTTACTCGGACGCCGCACAATGGCCAACCCCCCGCACGCCTAGCGCATTTTCGCCGTTTCTGGGAAGCTTTAGACAACATGAACTATTACTGGGACACGTCATGCGACGAATACATTCCAGAAGGGTCTGTATCGCAGTCTGACAATGGAAGGGCGCGCAAAGAAGAGTCCTCCGAAGACGCAGATGAGGCTGTCGTCGACACAGACGAGCCTCGAAAGAGGGTTAGACCCAATCCTCAACCGGACACCAGCGGTGCAGGATTCGAGCTACCGGTAGGGCCAGCGCCGCCCTCGGGAGAGTTGCTGCTTGATATCCGCCCACCCAAGGTACCCGGGAGCGCTGAGAAGCCACCAGGCACGTACCGGGGGAACCGGATTGGAAATGGTGCGGGCATGCCAGAATCATATCGCACTGACGCAGCCCGAGCCTTTGTCGAGCCCATTGCATGGTCCTTTGGCTTCACAATGGCGGCACATCGTAAGCCGCCCGTGCTGGAGATCAAATCGTTGCTTGTGCCAATCAAGCTTTCTGGAACTGTTTGGCGGCCACCCAACGAGCGGGAGAAGGCACGAGCTGGGTGTCTCCAAGGGCCAGTCCTCGGCATTAGCTGTAGGAGTGAGACTGAGTTTGCCGAAGGTAAGGCTGATCCAGTGCTCGACGTACTGAGAGAGCTCGGTGCAATGCTCTGTTTGGCTCAGGAGCGCGCGCGTGAGGGGCGAACAGAGCGTAAACCTGGAGAGAACAGATGGTGGACAAGCGTGCCCCGGTGGGGAGGCGGCCCAGGTGGAGAAATGGGCGAAGCCATCACTTCAAGTGATGATGATATCGAACCTGGTGGCGAAGAAAAGACTGCACCAAACTCCGAAACAAAGGCAAGAGCAAATACGCGTGGAACGAGCTCGAAGAGAAAGCAGGCCATTATCAACGCCTGGAAGACACTACGTGTTGGGTCAGGCTACTGGGATCCAAGAGTTGATTATGCTGCGGTCGGGAAGCCTCCTGGATCGAAATGGGATGAAGTACGTTGATGCCATGTGTCTCCCCGCTTATCTGTGCAAACAACTTATGCCGACTAACAAAATCTCTAGATATATCTCGTTTCGTCCCTCAACCACCACATTAGCATTTTAAGACTTCGCGTGCATGACGACTACATTCACTACCTTCTCACAGGCGACTGCCCGAAGCAGGTTACAGATCCCGAGTGGTCAACGCCAGTCTTGTCTCGCAGCAGGTGGTTTGATCTTTTCACGCCAGAGGACAGACTCGAGGCTTTCAGGCTTTTGTGGGGTATTATGGGGTACTTGGCTCGCGTCGATTAGACACTCGAGCTGATATTTTGAGACTTAATTATCATTATCTGATTAGATCCCGATAAACGAGAATCATATAATGACTATCTGATGGGAGTTCATGCTTCATGACGTTCTTCTTGGCACTTTAACAGCCAAGCCAAACCAAAGCACGTGTCTCATTTCCGCTTTTGAGTTTCAAATCCATGGAAAGGACCTTGTGGCTCAGACATCATCTTGCAAGTTTCAGCCTCGCATTTGGCATACCGGTCGTCCTGAATACGCGATGCACATCGTTGTGATCGTCGATTTCCACCAGGCTGTTGAGTGGGACAGGACCAAGGCGATAGCTGTCTTAGGTAAGGTCGCAGTACATTACCTCAAGGATTCAAGTGGCTGTGTCGATCTACAGTGGCGCCCTCGATTGGGTCATCGTACGCAACCGAGTCTCTTGCCCACACCTCGCCCCACGCCTTCGTTCTTGAAACTGTCTCTGTTGCTCTTCATTCTGCTTATAAGCTACGCGCCGATTGACTCTTGCCTTACAGCAGCCTGACGACCGCAAGAACACGCGCCCCGCAACCGCAAATCGAACGAGGTCTGTGTGTACATCACTGCGCATCGAAGGGACCCAAACATGGGTAAATCGTAGGCAGCCTGGGACAAGCCTTTCCGTCGCACAGTGAAGCTGATCATTCCATATACAGACAGTCGAAGCTGTCGCAGCAGGAGCTAGCAGATCTCCAGAAAGCCACGCATTTCGACAAAAAGGAGTTGCAGCAATGGTATAAGGGTACGGACTCGCCACTACCACCCCACTATCACGTCCGCGAGGAGGCGGATGCGATGCGCCGTACAGGCACTGTGGTATAGATAGCGCGGTAGACTGATGTGCGGATGTTCAGGCTTCCTCAAGGACTGCCCGTCCGGAATGCTCTCCAAAGAGGAGTTTCAGAAAATCTACAAGCAGTTCTTCCCGTTCGGCGATCCTTCTTCCTTCGCCGACTACGTATTCAATGTCTTCGACGCCGACAAGTCCGGTACGATTGACTTTAAGGAATTCATTTGCGCACTGTCCGTCACATCGCGCGGGCGCATGGAGGACAAGCTGACGTGGGCTTTCCAACTGTATGACATTGATGGCGACGGCAAAATCAGCTACGAGGAAATGCTGGCAATCGTCGAGGCTATATACAAGATGGTTGGAAGCATGGTGAAGCTGCCTGAGGACGAGGATACGCCAGAGAAGAGAGTGAAGAAGATCTTCAGGATGATGGACAAGGACGAGAACGGCAGTCTGGACATGGCAGAGTTCAAGGAAGGCAGCAAGAGAGACGAAACCATAGTTTCTGCTTTATCGCTATACGACGGTCTCGTATAGCTGGGTTGTGCTTCCAACATAAGACCGTTTCGTAACGGAAAATGTGCGTTCATAGACAAGTGTTCACGTGATATATACGCTGCGATGACATTGAGGTGCTTCTAGGGGATGGGAGGATTTTATTGCATGCTTAGCAAGTAGGGTATCTGTATTTACATTGAGACTACAAGACTCCGTGCTAGGCAAATGTAACGTCATGATCAACACAAATAAGGGCATATCGATGCTATCGAACCGGGCCAACGACGCATCGGGAGAAGCGCAGAGCGTAGAGGCGAAAGCTATAAAGACAAATATCGATCGCCGAGCGTCAAACCGACCAAGTCCAACCATACTTTTGATGCGTAGCTCGCAGCATGTCAATGCCCAATTGATAGCTCTTGTCCCGCTTCTCCTTCAACGCACGCGGCAGGTAAGGAAGCTCCAGCCAGCCATGAAATGCTCCCTCTACAACATGAGCCTCGCAACTTCTTCCCTGCTTGTCGAGGCCATTCTCGACAAGCTCCCTCTGCACCCTCTCAACGAAGGTCAGTTGCTCATGCACCAGAATGTCGATCGCCGGAACAATGAGCAGCATGCGCTCGGGCAAGCGTCCAACATCCGAGAGAATGGGAGACAAGCGCGGGTTCTCCATGTTCTCGGCTCTGACTGGACCTGCGTACGCATCGTACAGTGGCAGAAAGACTGCCATTGGATCCCTTTTGGGGAAGTTGTCTGGCCGCGGCTTGTCGACGGGCTTGAGACGAAGGTCAACCTTTTGCATTTCATCATCAACCAAAACGTTCCGTCTCTCGCACCTGGGTCCTGCCACTTACGGGCGCGTAGAAAGTGACACTGGCCTTCACAGCCGTTTCGGCAGGTGGGTGGCATCTGTCCTGCTGGCATATCGCCAAAGCGAGGTTGCATCCAGCGGAGAAGCCATCGACGGTCAACAGCTTTGGGTCCGCGCCCCATAACTCCTCGGCATGGTTCAGGCAGAATTCGACGATGTCGTCCGCATCGTCGATTGCAGCTGGGAATACGTGTCTCGGGGCAACCCGGTAGTGAGGCGCAATCACCACAGCCCCTGTTAGCTCGGGCAAGAGCTTGTTGAAACCGGACTGGACTTCTGGGAAGCCTCCTATGAAGCCGCCGGAGTGGAAAGAGATGTGCAAGGGGGACAATTGGCCCTCCCTACGTCGCCTGGGCAGATAAACGAGAGCGCGCAGCTTCTGACCGGTCCTGATAGGGATGTAGACGGTGGTGAAGGGAGCTGAGAACAGATATGGTATTCTGATGATGGAATACGTTATCAAGGTGAGAGGCTGCAGTAAAAGCAGACGCCAACGGTAGTCAAACGCGATGTTTGGTCCGAACAGAGCATCGATCGCGGGCTGAAAAATGTATGAGATTATGCTGAGCATGATCGTTAGCGCAGCAAGAGACTGAATGCTCGAAAGACTCCATTACGCCCAAAACATTTAAGGTGCAACATGTTCTGTGCAGCGCGCCCGTTCTTGAGAAAGGGGCCAATGATTGGGACAAATGTGGAAAACGCCAAGATACTCGACTCACTTCATCAAGGGTATCATTGATGCTTGCTTCGCAAGACGCATTTGAGTTCGTATAAATCGATGCAGCGATGAAAGCAGACGCTCATGTCGAACCGAATACGAGATGCGCAGGTCCGAGTCGGGGTTAGCACACTCAAGCTCTCTCAAAACAACATGGTTTGATACGACAAAGTACAGAGCTCGTATATTTCATTGTTAGATACGATGAGTATCGTGTAGTTCATTCAACCACTAGTTTCCTACACGATTGGTTTTTTTTTATAAAAAAAAAAGTTCCTTTCACGTGCCTATTAATTGATTTTGATTGCTGCAAACGCCCCGAGGTCACCTCCAAATGCTATTTCGTATTGGGAAGTTGATATCCCAAGCAGCAGTGACTCAGTAAAAGTTAAGACATAGGGCGGAAATGACTGGTCACACTTTACGAGTCCAATTTACGTTTGATCAGTGGTGGAAGAGCCGGAGATGCTGCTCGACGAAAGTAACACCAAGCTTCTCTGCGGCTTTGAACACGGCCTGTCAAGCACTTAGCTACTAGTCGGGTGGGTGCAAAGCGGCAAAGGCAGAACTCACCTCGTCATTAACGCTGCCAGTCGGAGCAGCGGCATATTTTGCACCGCTGCGGGCGAGGCGATAGATGTTGTCTGAGAAGGGGAAGAAAGCATCAGAGCTGACTGCGACTTCACTCAGCTTCTGCAGCCATTGCTCTCGCTCTTCCGCGGTGAAGAGTTCGGGCACTTCTTCGAAGTTGAGCTCGAAGTCGTCCCGCTCGACACCGCTCTTCGGAACCTGGCCGCTGCAAAGAAGGTCGATCGCGTTGCTACAACGATTTAGTGCATGTGCTTCACGGACGGGACGTTTCGACGATACCTCTTCTCTGGTCGCTTTACTCCCTGCTTGAACTTCAAGTTCAGAGTGCGTTCGTGGAAACGCATCCACCAGTTGTCCGCCTTGTCGCCTGCCAATCTTGTGCAGTGAATTCGCGATTGCTGGCCCGCTCCAAGGCCGATCACCTGTCCGTTGAGCGCGTAGCACACTGAGTTCGATTGCGTGTATTTGAGAGCGATGGTAGCCACGGTCAAGTCTCTCAGTGCCGACTCTGGCAGCGCGCTGGCATTCGCAGGGACGAGAATCTTTCCAAATGTTTCTTTCGGCACGATCTTGGCGTCGTTGCGATGTTGAGACAGGTTCACGCCGTACACGGTCCTTGTTTCCAGCGCTGGTGGCTCATAGTCTTTGTCCATTTGCAGCACAAGATACTTGCCTCCCTTCTTCTTTGCCAGAATCTCAAGAGCTTCTGGCGCGTATCCTGGAGCAATCACACCGTCGGAGACTTCTCGTGAAATGATCTTCGCGGTGGGAACGTCGACTTCTCGTGAAAGGGCGATTAGGTCGCCGAAGCTGGACATACGATCTGCCCCTCGTGCTCGTGCGTATGCTTGCGCAAGTTGTGAGCTGCTGAGCCCGTCTATATCATTTACCATGTAAACCTTTGCCTCAACTTCGCTGAGAGGTACGCCAATCGCAGCACCGGCTGGGGAAACGTGCTTGAAGCTAGCTGCAGCGGCCATGCCGGTAGCCTCGTCAAGCTCCTTTACCAGAGCCCAAGCATTCAGCGCATCAAGAAGGTTGATATAGCCAGGGGAGCCGGCCAGAGCCTTGAATGGCAGTTTACCTTCTGTGACAGAGGCAGTCGCAGGCTTCTGATGTGGATTGGCGCCGTAGCGCAGGGTGATCAGCTGCGAGCCATCACCCGCATACTCCTTTCGAAAGTAGCTTGAGATGGCAGTATCGTATTCCGCTGTTTGCGAGAAGGCCTTCAGAGCATACAACTGGCGGCTCTTCTGTGAAATTTCACCGGCTTCAAGCTCCTTCAGAAAGTCTGGATAGTCGCTTGGGTCACTGAGAATAGTGACGCGATCATGGTTCTTTGCGGCAGCTCGCAGCAGAGTCACGCCTCCGATGTCGATCTCCTCAACGGCTTCGGGTATCGTGACGCCAATCTTCGCCACCGTCTCCTTGAACGGATATAAGTTGCAGACGACAAAGTCCACCTTGGAGATTCCTTGCGCTTCGAGGTCCTTTTCGTCGGATTCCAAGTTCCGGGCCAGAATGCCTCCGTGGACAACAGGGTGAAGCGTCTTTACACGGCCACCTAGCATTTCAGGTGCCTTTGTGATGGCGGAAACATCTTCGACCGGTAGGTTTGCCTCCCGAATCATTCGAGCTGTTCCGCCAGAGGCAAGCAGCCTGCTGTGGTTAGGCCGCAGAACAGTAATCACAAGATTGAGAACATTGCACACCTCACATTAGCCTTAAGCAGCCCATTCGCGAGGTCTAACAAGCCTACATTAATAGTAAGCACTTATTCCTTCCGACCCGTTTTCCAAGAACAGAAGAAAAAAAAGTCGAGAATTACCGGTCTTATCGTAGACGGACAAAATGGCTTTCGCGACTATTAGTTGATTTTCTAATCCTTCGGGGCAAGGCTTGCCTCACCGGTCTTTCTCTTAGAGTCACTCATTTTTGCGATATTTTCGCCAGTGTCGTATGCGGCCAGAATTTTTTCTGCCCTTCCAGGAAAGTCCTGTGATGCAATTTACGGACGCAAGCTCCGAAGTCGCACTACTAGTACAGTACCGGGCACTTCAGCGACGACCAGGCTGCATCCGCATGCATTCTACGAGCAAACCACGCCAACGACAGTGATAACGGCGCGCCCCACGTAGTAGACGGAGTAGTTGTTTGGAATAAAACTGGACGGAAACCCCTGAGATGACAAAGGTGCGCTTCTTCTGCTAGTTCTTCAGCTCGGACTCGGCTGTATCAGCAGAATGTTATAGCCCAGCTCGACCACTTGCTGTTATTGAGTTTTATAACTAAACAGAGCACATGTATCTAACCCATTTTATTGTTCTTGGCAGAACAAGCCAGCACCGAGCAAGTCTGGTACAGTGCCAGCTCGGGACGGGGCAGACATGCAGTCCATGGGAACGAGACAACCACTTCTTGAGTTGCCGATCAGAGTGCTGAGCCACAACATACGGTATGCCACAAGCCGACCGTTCAAAGGCGAGGAAGTGTGGTCTGTTCGGGCGCCGCGTTTGATCGCTGAGCTGCGTTTCAACACCCTCTACAACATGGAATCGTTCATCTGCTTACAGGAAGTGTTGCACAACCAGCTGACGGACATTTTGTCGCACCTAAACAACGATCCACGCGATTCCTGGGACTATTATGGAGTGGGACGAGACAATGGAAAAGAAGCCGGGGAGTACTCCCCGATCATGTACAGGCCAAAAGTCTGGAAACTGTTGAAGGGCAAAACGATCTGGCTTAGCGAAACACCCGGCCAACCATCCAAAGGCTGGGACGCAGCATCCGTCCGAATCCTCACAGTGACGCAGTTTGAACACATTCAGTCTAAAACGCGCGTAGCTGTGCTGAATACCCATCTCGACGACCAGGGAACGCAATCACGATTGGAAAGCGCTAAGATGATTGCCGAGGAGGTCAAGACGCTCACTCCATTGCCAGTGGTTCTGGCTGGCGACTTTAACAGCGAGCCGGGCCAGGAGGCACACTTGACCCTGTGTAGAGAGGACTCTCCTGTCTTCGACCTGCTTGACGAGACGAGCGCTAGCACTGTGTACGGACATCAGAATACGTACACCGGGTTCGGGTACGAGGGGGAGCCCAAGAAGCGAATTGACTTCTTGTTTCTTAGCAAAGGTGGGAAGTGGGGAGTGAGAGGGTACTCTGTGCTGGAGAGTCGCTTCGAAGATGGAGTCTACAATAGCGACCACAGGGCTGTTGTTGGAGATATAGTGCTTAAACCCTCTTCTGCGGCTCCATGACCGTGTGCTCTCATCGAAGCCGTTCTTGAGGGTTGGCGGAGCGATGAGCGCACATTCCTCACGTCTTGTTGGCTCTCTGCGCGTGTCGCCTTGGCCATGTCCGAGACGCGCTTGTACTTACATCCCTTGCTGCCAGCGTTATGCTTGCAGCACAGAGACGGGATCCGCTAAGTTGATTTTAATTGCAGGAGATGCTGGCGATGGAGGCGCTTCACGTGTTGGACGAAGTGAGCGATCCCTGCAGGCAATGACGAGGGGAAACAGGCACGTCAAATGGTTGGACGAGGCAACCTTCCCCTCCATCGTATGGCCCACCAACGTGAAATTCATACAACACAAACTGCCACCATCGAGCTCGCAATTTGCTCGACAGAACATCCCCAGCCATGGCCACTACCGAGGAAGCGCAGGTCGGTGAGTGCACGCATACTCTTTGTTCTTATTCCACACTGCACAACCGTCGCGAGGCTCACCTCTTGAAATCTAAACTGCCCCACGCCTTTGAGGGAGCTTCGAGCCACACTCGGGTAGACACGCGACCTTTGCGGTCCAGACATGCAGCCTGAGCACTGGAACCATTGGTTATCGCATTCTCATTGCTTTCCATCGACCGTGACACGCGAGCATCGTGACGCAACCGGCGAGAGCGACAGAACGGCTAACTTGTGTGCAGACTATTCGCTCAACAACCCCGATACTCTGACCAAGTACAAGGAGGCGGCCAAAATTTCCCAGAAAGTCCTGGAGGCGGTGTCAGGTATGGTGCTCCATCAAGCCCCGATTTTGATGCGAAAAATCCATTTTTCATGTCCGCTGCAGGCATACAAACCTGCTGAGGGGTTACTGGGTTTCCATCGCAAGGTAGGCTTTACAGTGCTAACCAATGGCATTTAGGATGGTGCACAGAAGGTGCTAAGATTGTTGAAATCTGCGAGAAGGGCGATGCGCTTATGGAAGAGGAGATTGCAAAGGTGTACAAGGGCAAGAAGATTTCCAAAGGCTTCGCGCACCCCACCACAGTGTCGCCGAGCTCGTACATCACGCCATATACGCCGCTCAAGTCAGACACAGAAGAGGCAAACCGAACGCTCAAGGCCGGCGAGATTGTCAAGGTCCAGCTCGGCGCGCAGATCGATGGCTTTGGTACTATTGTGTGCGACAATTTCCCCGTTGGCGGAAAGGTTACTGGGCGCGAGGCGGACCTGCTCTTGGCCACGCATTATGCAAACGAGCTTCTATTGCGGCTAATGATCCCGCCAGGACTGACAGCGGCGACAGAGGAAGAGAAGAAGGAGCAAGAAAAGGAGAAGCAGGCATCGCAAGCAAAAATGAATCTCCTTGTCGAGAAAGTGGCGAAGGCATACGGCTGCAGCGTCGTTGAGAGCACAACTACATGGCTATTCGGCCGCAACGAGATCGAAGATAAGAAGAAGATCATCCTTAATGCCGCAGAAGGCGTCAAGGGTGAAGGCCTACCCGAAGTGGGCGAGGTCTGGGGCGTCGAAATGGGTCTTAGCCTGGGCAGCGGCAAGGTGAAGACGCTGACGGACCGTGCAACACTGCACCGACGAACGACCACGACATATGGCCTGAAGCGTGACTCTTCAAAGAAAACACTCACTGAGGTTGTCAAGAAGTTTGGCACCTTCCCGTTCAGTTTGAGGCAACTTGAGGATGAGCGTAATGGAAAGGTCGGTATTGTTGAGTGTGTGCGTGGTGGTGTTGTCAAGCAATATGAGGTGGTTGCGGACAAGGACAATGAGCCTGTATCTCGTTTGTTCACCACGGTTGGTAAGTGCTTCCCTTGTTTTCTTGGTTTAATGTTCTATGCTCTCCAACGTTTTCTCCCCTATCGAGTCTCTACGTTCTTCTCAGTCCTGTCATATCATCCAAATATGTCGACGTGTTTGCTACATCACATTCCCATTTATAAGCCCTGTAGACTCTACTAAATGGGCTAATATCGGTGGTGCATTTGTTGCTGGTCGTCATAGCTGTGTACAAGCTCCATTTCTACCCCACGAAATGTTCTTCCTGCACAGCTGTGAGAGCCATACTTGATGTAATCTCAACACATTTGCGTGTTGACACGAGAAATTATTTGCCTGAGACTAGTCTTCCGGATTGTGTGTGGATTTGATTTCTACAGCGTTCTCTGATCCTTGTTCTGCCATGTTCTGGCTCGTTCTCCACCCGGAGTTGGCCACGCATCTCTTGTTTCATCGCTGACGTGTTGAACAGCCATCACCAAGAAGGGCTTGACAAAACTCGCTGAACCTCCAGCATTTGACGTGTCGAAGTACCAGTCAGATAAGAAGATCACTGACGAAGAGATTCTGAAGATACTGGAACGGCCACTTTCGAAGGAGAACAAGAAGAAGAAGAAATAAACGCTTACTCTTCAGACCTAGGCGGGACCTGACAAATTTTCAAGGCAGTCGTAAGAATGCCATCGCAGAGAAGTACCTTTCGCATTCCTGTATTGATAAGTGTTCAATGCAGATGACGGAAGCATCTGTTGATGTCCAGCATGCAGATGGTCGGTCAGGTCTTCAGCCAAGGCAGATTTTGCACATGACCAACACTTTGCTACGAAAGTGGTTGAGAACATGAAAAATGAAGGCGTAGGCAGCCGTAAATAGACAAAAATCGATACCTTTCGATCATGACAAGGCCGTATGCTTCATCCTGAGTTTGCCCCTGAAGCGGGTGCGCCGTAGATATGGCTACATGCAATCGCTACCGCCTTATTTTTACGATTGTGTCGTTAATATATATCAAATAAAGCGAAACAAAGATATTCTGACCAGCTCAAAAGACCTTTTCCTGCATGTTGTGGGAAAATAATGTTGTGGTTGCCGCTCATGTGATCTGAATGGAAAGGGAGCGGTCTTGGTATCTCTCTTTCACCCGTTCATATAACTTGGATCGCGACGATTCTCAACAGCGCGCCTCGATGCGGCGTCTATAAGACTCGAGATCGCTTGGTACAAATAAAAAACTCCATCTAATACTGTCCAACGCGCTAACATGTGTGCAGTCAACGCGCAAGCGATTCACCCAACAGGACGTCCGCCATGCCAAATCTTCGTGGCACCCGTCAACGGCCGAGTCGCACGTCGAGTCCATTCGTGCGGACAGCGAACACTTCTCCCGCGCCGCCAAGTGAATCGAAAAGGGAACAAACGCAAAGTCGCCTGGATGCTTGGGTAGAGCCGCCGCTGCGTAGCCCCGTTCCCAGTTTTCAGGACCATGGCATGGAACGGACGGCTATCTTCCAGGACATGGCTCCCCTAGGCACCATGCCGCCCACCAGGTTGAAGATAAAGATGAAGGGAGACTCTAAGCCTGACAAATCAGATTCTCTGCCTGCGTCGGACGTTGCGACGGCTACACCTGAAGGAACGCCCCCGATCGAGACCAAAACGTCAGAAACTGCATCGCAGGAAGAGGCACAGACGAAGCAAAAGCAGGTCAAGAGAGAAATTCCACCAGTGAAGGAGGATAATCTGGCAGACAAAGTTGTCAGTAACGGGCCGTTGACGACTCCGCACGTACGATCTCCAGCGGTGCAAAATGGGACACCTACTCCCGCACACTCCCGAAAAACATCTACCAACACGATTGCGTTGCCCTCACCACAGCGACCTATTCCTATAGCTTCACGAGCTTCGCGGGATCAGAAATTAGAAAAGGTTGTACGGAAGGCCATCGAGATGGCTAAGGCGTCAGGACAAGACAAACTTGCTGCTGTCATCACGATGTTCTACGAGGAGACATTTTCCAACCCTTCACTTGCGGTGCTGTTCGACGCGGTCATCACGAAAAGCGAGACAGAGGCACAGAAGAAACAATTTGCTATTGAGATGAAACGCATCCGCAAAGCCGTCAAGAAAGAGTCGCGTGAATCTTCCAGGGCACGTACAATGTCCAGCTCAGGACCCCCTTCAACTGCGGGCTATTCAGGTCAAACCCCGATAATAGGCACAATGGCCTCGCCTACATCAGGACAACAACCAACAATGGGCTATTATCCTTCATCCCAGATAAGTCAGAGAACGCCCTTCTCGCCGCAGCAAACGCAGCAGCCTCCTTTTTCTACCTTTCGGTCCGTATTACAACCTTCACCCTTCTCACCAACCCAAAGCCATCCAGGCTCCCCAACTCACCCCTCTAATGCACCGATGCCTTCAGAGCGACCTGGCATAGCTTCTTCCCAGCAAACCCTTGAGCATAGCGCGGCTGTTCTGACGCCTCAGCAAACTCGGCAATCATCTCAGTCACAAGCCCAGGTCCAAGCAAAATCAACGCCTCAGCCATCAACTACCACAGTGGTGAGCACTCGTCGAAGCACTCGAGCTGCCGGTGCAGATGCAACGGCGACATTGCTTCCTGTCACTGGCGCTTCTATCGTCCATCCTACAACACCTACTCCAGCGGAAGCACCTCCCACGAGCCAAGCTATTGAAGTTGAAAATGAGGAAACTACGACAGGCTCGGATCGAGATCTGATGACCAATGGCACCAAGAAGACGGACACATCGGAAGGGAGCTTGACGTCGAACATTCGAACAGCCACGAAGGAGACGACAAAGTCACCGAGATCTGCTAAAGGTAGGCGACGCAGATCTCCCTCCGTTGAGTCAGGATCGTCCTTATCTTCTGTCGACGAAGCTGTCGTCGAAAAAGGTAATCCGACTGCCGTTTCGGCACTTCCCGCAGCCCAAGCTGAATCGCTGCAACCTTCTCGTGCAGTATCCCGCAGTGCGACACCACGGCCGGGTCCTGGCCCCAAGGCCAAAACCAAGAAGGGGTCGCATCTTAAAAATCTTGCAGGGACTAAGCGGGGTGCCTCGGAGACTCTGGCTCTCGAGGAGGTCGACGAGGAAACGCGCCTGCGCCGTGAGAAGGTGAAGGCGAATCTTGATCGTGACCTTCGTGATCGCAAGGCAGAGGAGCCAAATGAGCAGGAATTCAGCTCCTTCCGTGACTCTGAAGAATATGCAAGCAGTCTTCCAGATGGTCCTGGACTGCGCAGCCGAAGAACTACTCGTCGTCAGAGTGCTCCAGATACGTCTCGTGTCATCTCAACGCGAAATTCAACGGCCGCAGCAACTCCTGAGGTGACTGGAGGTCGCCGTGCTCGTCAGTCGACGCAGAATCAGCGACTATCGGCCATCGATGTCGTATCAACAGCCCCTCGTCTGGAAGTGCATACTCCTTCAACACCTGATCATCCTGCTAGTGATGCAGAATCTAACGGCGACCCACCTCCAAAACGCAGGAGGACTGCTCGCACCAAGTACTCACCCGTCAAGCTTCCAAACGGCGTCGCTCCGAAGACGTTCGAGCCGGCCAGCAGAAGTTCTCCACTGCCAGACGGTGGTCGTGAAGGCAAGAAGCCGAACCGCGATCAATGCTTCTCTTGTGGCTGTGGCGGCGATCTAATATGTTGCGATATGTGCCAGAACTCTTTCCATGCCGAGTGCTGGGATCCTCCTTGTAAGGATGCCAACGACGAGCAGTTTCAGGGCTTCGAGTGGATCTGTACGCACTGTCGGATCTGGGAGAAGCGCAAAGACAATGAGGAACGCGCGCGGAGAGGCGAACCGCTTGAACTTGACAGCAGCGACGAGGGCTCTGTGGCGACTAAGGGAAGCGACGTCCCTGAGACGCCACCGGATTGGAATCTGCTCGATCGAGTGCCAATCAAGGTTCCTCTCTTCGAACAGCTCACCAAAGGCTTCAAAGAGCTGTTGCCAGAGCAGTTTGGCCTCAAACCTGTTATCCGCGATGCATATGATGGCTATGTCGTGGATTCAGAGCGTCGCTATCGTCCTATACAGAAGGCGCCCATCAACGTGTAAGCATTTTCAGCTGAAGATGTCTGATTGCGATGTTAATGAACTATAGTGATTCGCGTTTACGACCAACAGAGGCTATCTTCGATGACGGCAAGCATATCAAGGATCCCAAGGACATGAAGCAGTGCGTCTACTGTGGTCTCTCTGCTGTTAGCAAGAAGGGGGACTTAATCAAATGCGATACATGCGGCGACTTTTGGCATCTCGATTGTCTCCCCAGCCCAACCACGGCCCCGCCACAGACATGGTCTGCTGTGGAGAAGCGCGGCAACCGTATGACGGATGTCTACAAGAAGCGCTACTGGGAGTGCCCTCGCCACGTTGAGCAGGACATGATTCTACTTTCCGATCCAACGACGTATTCAGGCGATCTGAATAACGTGCGTGGTATTAAGGTCCGACTTCCAAGGAGGCAAGTTGCTCAAGTAGCCGCAATCAGGGAACAAGCCAAGGCTTCGCGGTCGCAGACTGTTCGCGAGGCGCCCGACGACGTCATGCTCGTTAATATCGAGGTTGACGATTCTTGGTGGGAGAAGTATGATGCTCGCAGGAATGAGATGAAAGAGACAGAGAACAACAGCTACACCATCCATGAGAACAACGTACTAGCGGACTTCGCAGCAAAGGCTCGCAAGTAAGTTATCATCTCTTTTACGATAGATCCGTGTTCACGTACTTATTTTCCACCAGTAACCGCCTCGTTCTCTCTCAGAGCAATGATGAGCTCATTGACGCTCTTGTGCCAAATACATATCAGCGGGACCAACTCAAGAAACTGTGGCATGATCGTCAGCAGTCGGAGATCGAGATTAAGGTTCAAAAGGAAGTCGAAGCGACAATGACCCTAGCCGGCCTCCGTCAGCAAGCACAGGGCATCAACGTTAACGACCTTTTGGCCCCAACTTCCGATGAAGAGGCCGTCTCTCGTCTCGTCGGGTTCATGACACATGAGCAGATCAAGCAAATGCAATTGATGCTTGATGCTGTCAGTAAGCGAATACGCGAACATCCCGAGCTTGCCTCTGCTGAACGTTGTGCTGAGCTCGATGGAGATATGGATGCCATTCTTGCTGGTGGTACCGCTAGGCATATAGATAGCGTCACTGCCGCGACCTCGACTGTTCCTGTGGATAGTAATGACGGAGATGAAGAACCGAGCGCCAAGCGTCGCAAGACTCATGGTGAGCTCGCAGACAAGGCCATGGGCGAAGACAACAGGCATGTGTATAGATAAAGGGCATCCAAAACTAGCAGTACGACACTTAATAACCATGTGAACGCAACTACAACGGCACTTACCAACTTCGATACAATAGGAGGGACCAGCGCAAAGGGTGCACATGACTGGCTCACGAGCAAATGCAAAATTAATGCATGTACATGGGCAAACCTTTGAATTCAGCATGGGGAATTTGTGATTAGTATCTGAAGAGTTTACATATTTTTTATGTCTGCTCACATTGCGTTACCAGTGGTATGTATGATGCAGGAGAGAAGGACTACGTGACAACACGGAGGGAACAGCATTGCAACTGGGGATTTTTTTTTATTTGGTCATGGCGTGGCACTATTGCGTTTGGAATGGTGTCCGCGAGTAGTTTTCCGTGCTATTCAAAACATTGGCATGGATCGAGGCTTAATAGCGGCACCGATTCGATACCGCGATCATATGCGTATTTCCTCCAGAGCAGCTCTGTAATGAATGTATTCACATACACTGTTCAACTGAAATCCCTCGCATCCCGTTCATCTTGACGCGATTTCAATCTCTCGAGTTCAACCTTTCCTTGATCTCCTTGAAACCAGGCAACACATGCGTAATCAATGGTACCGGCGTACCCATCCAAGTCGCTCGTTGTGTGTGATCTCTCTCGTCGTCGCCGGTATTAGGATGAATCAGCGCACTCAGTGGGCCCCTATGAATGACAAGCCAGGGTATGAAAGCGCCGAACTGCTCTGCAACAACTCGCATGAATCATCAGACGTTCAATGGAAGAGAAAACAGAGTACGTCGAAACGTACCAGGAGTGAACACGTTCACTTCGAACATTGCAATCGGATGTGGCCCCACCGGCCGATCCCAGACCTTGTATATCCTGAGCTCAGGAAACTCCCTACGGATTCGTTCCCACAGCTCCTTGGCGAATTGGTACTGGAAAGGGTCGGTGTGAGCGTAGTAGATGTGGACGTCGAAGCCAGCCCGGTTGCCGTTGGTGATGGGCGCGGGGAACGACGAATACGCTTGCGACCTCGACGCTGCGGGCGGGTTCTTGAAGGACTTGCCGTCCTCGTTCAGGTCACTTGATGCAAACCGTCAACTGGTGATCGACGGAAAGAGGGAGTGGGAACATGCTTTGGGAGTGGCTCAAGGTTCTCATAGCCCTCCAGCGGAGACGGATACGAATACAGCAACGGATCAGCTGGCATGATTGCAGGACCGAGCACAAGAGAAAGCCACAGATATCAGACCAGAAAAGCGACCTCGCGAAATGTGCAGCTCGACGAAAGCTGTCCCTGGGCAATGTTAGATTTCTTCTCACCAAGCCCAGAAAGAAGGTCCGCAGCATGTTCGGCTCAGCTTCGGCGCAAACCTTTCCCATCACCCTCCTCGTGTACCGGGCCCAGGGCAGGGAAAGGTCGAACCTTGGAGCGTGAGCTGGACTGACGGTCATTGGCGTACAAGTCGGCAGGGACGACGCGGTGCGAACGACGGGAGCCCCCTAAACCCCCTCCCGACGGAACTTTGAGCTGGCTGTCGCCGACCGGCCGCCTGGTTCTCGCAAGCGAGGACGACGAGCGAGGACGAAAGCGTCGAGACATGGTCGAGCGCCGGGACGCCGTTGCGCAAGCATGGACGGCGCGGGGCGCGTGCCGCTTCCCGCAAAACGCTGTCGGTCATGAGAGAGGCAAACAGAGAGGGTGCTCCATCTCCCGACGTTCGACATCAAGTCTCGAAAGAAAGGTTGGTCTGGACAGTTTTATGCCGGCCACGCGTACAAACGGCTTGCCGCAGACGCAGCTGCGTGGTTTTCTTCGCGTCGTGAGACCTTGCCTTCCTTCACGCTCATGCATGTGTCTTGTCAGTTTTGCGCCATTGGAACCGGGGGCTGTTTGAGTGAGCTGTTCTTGTGTCAGAATAGCCCATTTTTTCGAGCTTTTGGTCACGACTGAACGAATCTCGCACCGAGAGGCTTAGGCGCCATTTTTTAATTCCAATCGCCAGAGCCGGCGAGGCCGTAGTCGTGATTATGTTATAGCGTTCCAGGTGTGTCCATGTTTACTCGGAACAGGATATGTTGCCTCTCAGGTAGAGGAGGACAGTTTTAAAGAAAGGACAATGATCGCGAGAATTCTCGCTACGCGTCCGACTCGAGAAAGATGTCACCAAAACACGTCTTGTGATGGGAGACTCAATGAGACTTCCAAAAAAGAAAAACAAAATTAAAATCTGACAGCAAGGGGGAGGGGAAAGAAATAGAATTCCACGGGAACAGCTGACTGCAGACACGAATTCATCTGCGCCAAAAAAAAAATGTATGTAATTCCTTCTCCTAGTGTCTCAGCCCAGATGCCGCCAGTGCGTTGCTGACAATCAAGTCTTGCCCTTCCACTTCTACGCCAGCACAAAGATGTCAAAGGTATCTCTATTCTACCTAGCCGCCCGCCATCTAATTTCCGTCATAATCATCGCGAATTGATCACCTAAGAAACAAAATAAAAACGCAGCTCGGAATGAGAAACCGCTTTGTCGTTTGCAAATTGGTGGCTTGTTGCCTCATGGCTTGCAACGACCCATAAAGCGTGGATACAAGCAGGTATCTCTCACAGTCCACTGGTTGCAGAGCCAAGCAAGGAAGCGCTCGAGACCGAGACCGTAACCACCGTGTGGTGAGGATCCGTACCTAGCAGGTGTAATTTAGCACAAACATTCTTCCACGACTAAGTAGGGTAAGAGTCGTATCTCACCTTCGCTGGTCAGTGTACCAGTAGTAGTCTGTCGGATCGATACCCTCTCGCTTGTATCCCTGCATCAACTCCTCATAGTCGTCCATCCTCATGCTTCCTCCGACGATTTCGCCGACGCCGGGCATGAGAACATCCACACTCTCGGTAACGCGGGGATCGCTGGGGTCTCTGTACATGTAGAACGACTTGATCTCGACTGGGAAGTGCGTCAAAAAGATGGGACGGTTTATCTCGTCCGTCATCTTGCGCTCAGCCGCCTCGGCGATATCATCGCCAAACTCGTGCGGCTTGCCTTCGTCAGTGAGAATGTTATGCTCGTTGAGCCAAGCGATCGCGTCCGAGTACTTCATTCGCAAGAACGGCTGCTCGGGCATCTTGAACTCCGGGTTGAGCTTTTTGATTATGGCAGCCACCTCCGGATCGGCAAGTGTTTTCTTGAGAACGGCGCAGATGACGTATTCAAGGTGATCGAGTAGGTCATTGAACGTGATGAAGTCCAATTCGGCTTCGATATGCGTGTACTCAGACAAGTGACGGCGGGTGAGCGACTTCTCAGCGCGGAACGACTTCTCAATGCAGTACACGTTGCCAAGGGACGGGAGGACAGTCTCTAAATAGAGCTGCGAGCTCTGAGTGAGGTATGCTTTCTCACCGTAATAGTCGAACGAGAAGAGAGTGGCGCCACCTTCGACCTGGGGGAGATTTTCCTTTAGCTTGCACAAGCATCAAACACGGCGCCGTTTGTGCTTACCTGTGTCTGCACAAGCGCGGGGGGTGAGACCTTGCGCATTCGCAGTTCCTTGTACACGGTGTTGAATGCAAACTCAACGGCGTCTCTCACGAGCAAGATGGAGCTCGAGTTGTCACCTCGCAAGGTCAGGTGCCTAAGGTCCATCTTTGTCTGCGGGTCGGCATCCGGAGCTACTCTCGTGGTGATCGCATCGTCACCCCCAGGTGCCTTGAACTTTGGCTCGACGCGGAAGAAGTCGACTCGCAGTTCGCGACCAAGCGGTGCTTGTGCTCCTGAGGGAACTTCGTACAGTTCTCCGATGATCTCCATGGTTGTCTCCTGCGTGAGTGTAACGGCGTCATACGTCTTTGCGAGGTCGCCGGCAAAGACGCATTGCATCTTGCCGTAGCCGTCCTTGAGAACGACGAACATGACGTCCTTCTGCTTTCGAATGTGATGTGCACGACCTGTGCCTGCCGTCAGCGCCGATCAGAACACCCTGTCCGAGAATTTCTGCCTACCCAGTACTTTGACTCTCGTGCCTTTCTCCTCGCTGCCTTCTTTGTGCAAGACGATCGAATCGCCTGTCTGGTCGAGTCGAATCCTGATCGGCTTGGGCAGGCTTTCGTCCTCAGTGATGACAATCTTTTTCGCATCCTCGAGCGCCTTTTCCCTTGCCTCTTGTTCCTTCTTCTGCCTCACCGCAAGCTCCGCCTCCTTGGCCTGTTTCTTTTTGTGTGTCGCCAGAGCGGTGGCGGCTTTCTTTGTGCCCGCCTTACTGGCTGGTGCATATTCAGGCTCTTTGCCCTCCTCGTATTTTCTTTGCAAGTAGGTCCCCTGGCCGTCGTTCTGGATATACGCATATGCTAGAGACTGGTACGGTGCGCTCTCGGTCCCCGTCGCGCTAGCATCATCCTTGCCCGCCTTCTCGTCAACGTATATTGTCTTTTGCGACTCCGCCATGGTGGGGGTTGGATAGGTGGGTGGGAAATGAACTTCAAGCGCAGCAAAATTCAATCCCTGCCCCAAGGAATATGTTGAACACTCGGACGCGGTCTCTGCGTCTTGTAAGTTCTGCCACAATTGCTCGTGTGCCCAGATTTAGATATATATTTTTTACCTTGGGAGCTTGCCGGGCGAGAGTCAAAAAAAAAAGCCCGGTCTAAGTTTGATGACTCAAAAGGAGGGGGGTACAAATATCACTTGATAAGCAGTCTACAGTCTCAAATCTTGTCGCAGACGGAGAAACAGTGCTCCTTCAATGTTTTCGAAAAAGACAACACACGAGGTCTGTTTTATCTCGCCAGAGACTTGTGGTGTCTGCTTTCGCTAGCTTAACGTCTTTGTGGTAATTCGATATCGGAGCGTCGGCCACAACATTCCAGCCTTGCTCTTCTTGGCGTGTACATTTTCAGGTATATCATCATGAAGCCCAGTGTGGAGAAATGGAATGGACACAATCATCGGTGCGAACGAGAACAGTGGTCGTGAACTGGAATGGGTATTTCTGAGCAGTCTACATTGGTTTGTCTCCTTTTCTTTCTCATACATGAAAGCCAGGAATTGCGTAGAGACGAAAGGAAATCAAGTCATCGCCATGCATGCTGCGTGCATTCCGACTAAACACTCCGTTCCTACACGTAGCCGTCTATGCAAACTGAGAGAACGAGGTAGAGGTGACAGAATAGGCTACTACATTGTATCAGAACATCTAGGACTTGTTCTGTCGCTGCTGATCAATGCTCCTAACGTATGCCTCCGGCGCCCCTTTTCGCCCTGTTTCCAACCAATTGCATAAAAAGCATCATTATTCGTCGTGTCTTCGCTCTATGCGATACTGGATTTGCTTATCGCATGATTTCATTGTAGATGAGGACTGAGATCGGGTCAGTGATTTGCAGTTGCTTGTCTTCACGACTGTGTCTCACCTTTCAGCTGCTCCTTGGTTAGATTGTCTTTGTTCTTGTCAAAGTCGAAAAACTCTTCGGGGATTGGATCTGCCGTGGGCTCGTCATCCGGATCGTGGTACGGCTCCAAATAAGGATGCTTCAGAGCTTCCTCCACCGTGATGCGCTTGACCGGATTGAATGCGAGCAGGCGTTCGAGAAGATCGAGGGCGAGGTCGTTTGTGCGGGGGAACATGACCTTCCATGGGATCTTCTTCTTGAACGGTAGTGATCGGATGTATTCGCGAGCACGACGGGACTTGATGCCATAATAGTCTTCCATGGTGGGTGTGCCGAGCACATCGAGAATCAAGGTAAGCTGGTGGTGATCTTGACACGGAGTTAGCCTCGGGCCTATTGTGTCCTGGGCTAAGATGACTTACAGTCCTTTCCTGGGAACAAGGGCTTGCCGCTTAGCATCTCCGCGAGAATGCAGCCCACACTCCACACGTCAATGGCCTTCGTATACTCCTTGAATGTCAGCATAATCTCTGGTGCACGGTACCATCTCGTCGCCACGTATTCTGTCATAAAGCCCGAGTTGTCCTCGGTGGAAGCTGCCGAACGGGCAAGACCAAAGTCGCAGACTTTCAGATCGCAATTGGCGTTGAGCAGCAGGTTGGAAGGCTTAAGATCACGGTGCAGGACGTTTGCGGAATGCATGGCTTTGAGGGCACGGAGGGTTTGGTAAATGAAGTACTGGCAGTGGTCGTCGGACAGCTCTTGCGTGCGGATGACTCTGTGCATGTCCGTCTCCATGAGTTCCTGGTTGTTGGATCAACACCGCTCGTCCTTAGCTCACGGGCTTGTCCGTCACGTACCTGAATGAGATAGACTTCAGTGAACGTCTCCAAGCTTCTGGGCTTTTGGATGTCAAGGATGGAGATGATGTTTTCATGGTTGAAGTAGCGCAGCAGCTTCATTTCTCGCAGCGTTCTCAGGCAGAACATGGAGTGGTCGAACGGTGTGATCTTCTTGATCGCAACCTTTTGACCCGAAGGCTTGTGGATAGCAGAACTAGGGCAGACATGTCAGCAAAAGGCGAGTTGCAAAACTCGCAAGGTAGGAAGCATACCAGACGACACCATAGGCACCTTCGCCGACCACGTCTTGGATGTCATACTGCTCCGACACGTTGAAGGATATTTTCCGCGACCCTGGCGCGGCCTGTTGGCGGGACATGGTTGAGCGAGCCTTGGAAGCGACTCGTCAATGCTCAGGAGAGGAATTGCGCTCGGTATGCACGGCGATCGAGAGGCTGCGATATGGAGCGCCCGTCCGTGTGATTTGCGGATGTGCAGGTGTTGCAAGGACAACAAGAAAGTGAAGAGGGAGACTGGTTGTGTTCCTGCGGGCGGGCCTGCGACTCAGGGTTCTGGCGGGAGGTGGGCGGGAGGTGTGCGGGAACAGGTGGGCTTGGTGGTGAAGACAAAGGACAGCGCGTGCGATGGGCTCGCAACGACGGCCAGATGATTGTAGGGTCAAGTTCTTTGTTCTCGAGACGGCTGGAAGGGCTGAGACTGATGCTGCAACAAATACGAATCTTCGTAGCGCTGGCAGGCTCAGGCCGTGGCGGTCGTCGTGTGAGAAGAGCAGAAGCAGCAGAAGCAGCAGAAGCGGCAGAGACAGCAAACGCAAGGCGAGAGAGGGGTACTTTGGCTCCCTCTGGCTCCCTCTGGCTCCCTCTGGCACGCTCTGGGTCTCTCTCTGGGGCTCTCTCCGGTCGCTTTTCACGCTTCTGCTATGTCGGACTGGGGTAAGGTCCAGCCGTCGACGGCCAATCACCACGTCCCAGCCGTCCTCTAACCGCTGGGCCTTTGTCGTTGGATGGTTGTGACAGCTGCCACAACCAACAACATGTCTTTTGCCCGTTCCCACTTTTCGCGTGGCGTCGCTTGCGGCCTATTGATACCTTGTCTTTGCGTCGTCGGGGCTGGGTACGGCGCGAGCCATGATGCAGACGTGAAATCCGGTACGCCGCCCCGAACAACCATCACGACGATGGCATCTGGCCTGTGTCTGGCCCTTCTTAGCTCAGGAACCCGAAACAAGCGCCCTGGACGGGCGAGCGAAAAGAACAGGAGGAAAAAAAAAAAAAAAAAAATTCGCCATGCCCGTCTAGCCGCCGGGCAGTGTATCTTGCATATGTTGGAAACCCATTCCGGGTGCGCATGACATTGCCTAAGCCTGGTTGTCTGGCAAAGGCCGCTGTTGCTACGCAGGTCGATCGCACAGACACGGAGAAAAAGCATCTTCTCTCAGCGCCGTGAGCACGTCGTGTCGCCGTCCATGCGAGACCATTCGAAATGGTGGCTACTGCTCCTTCACGCACGGCGGGTCGATCGCTAGCATGTTTGACGGATGTTTCGAAGCATGTCATACATGCTTGCTCTGACCACGAGTTGAAGCCAAGGGACAATAGCGGCTGTCCCCTCTGCGCCCCCCCGGAGTACCTCCGATCCGTGAGCAAGCAGCCATGGAAGATCTTCCCCGTGCATTTTGTTCCGAGCAAGCGTGATGTCATTTACGAGAAGAATGATAGCCTGACTTCGCTAGGCTGTTCTTTTCGTGTAGGGTTGCGCTAGGTAAGCTTGGCTGTTGTGCACTATATCAACGGACTAAATGATCAGGCACGCCGTCGGCAGAATCAATGAATACGCTGTGCATTCCATTTATTTATTGATTTAACTGACTACTCTAAGCCTGCAAATGTGTGCTGGGTGCTTTGGTGGTGACTTCACTCTGTTCCAACAACCATCTGATCACGCGTTGGCGTTGACTTCGCAGTCTCCCAACGACCGTCTGATCGTGCCTTGGTGGTGCCTTCACTGTCTCAACTACCGTTCGACCGGTTTTGGGGTGGGCGTTCCTCTCTCACCACCACGAGAAGAGCCCACGGAGTCAGTCGGCAGTCTTACCCATAGGCGGATATTTCTTGCCGTCCTTCTCGACCTTTGGCTCGCACTTGCATCGGTCGGACTCTTCGACCTTGTCCATCACCCTGAGAAAACAGGTCAGCTCCACGTGAGGCACGAAAGACTAAGATAAACAGATCAAGGTGAGCTGCGCGAGGAGGGTTGGAGGACAGCAGAGAGAGCTTACATGGGTACATGATTGCCACAGCCCCACCAGGTCTTTCCGTCTGCTCTGCACATCAGTGACAATGTTGTAGCGACGTTGGATTAGCTCGACTCACGGCATTCGCTGCAGGTCGCTGATTTACACATAATGTCTCCAGGTGTGTTCTTTGATGACGATTGGCTGTGATGTGATGTCTGAAGGCGAGCTCTGTCCCGCGTTGAGAAGCACTCTTGGAGGGTTGAAAAAGTGTGCGCGAGCTGAATAGCTGGAGCTTGCGCTACATATAGAATCTGGACCGTCGTAGAAATCACGCAGCCAGCTTCCTGTAGGTCGCCGATTACAAAAGTGTGAAGGTGTTCGCCGAGCTCGCTACCAGAAGCAGGATCGTTCTGGTCCTGCCGCGATCAGTCCCACATAATCACTGCACTCTTGTATGTCTCGCATCGTGCAGACGGTTGAGTACGCTTCACTGGACGAGACACGTACATACAGACATCTCTCCAGCCAGCTACAGGGCTAGGCCGGTCCAAAAGAACGGCCCGTCGTTGGCCTCCAGACCACGAACTTGCTTTGCGTAACCTTGGCCAAGGATGGAGGTCACGTGAATTTCCACACAGTCGTCATCCTTTGCCGCCATCAACGTAGCCAGAGCTACTTGGTAAGCTGTGCGTGAAGCAAGGAAGCGTTTTCGATGATGAGACGGGCCGTAGACGGGCGAGTTGAGCCGTGATGCGTCGTGCCGGTTGGACTGGGCAGATTCTGCACCCGAAGCCACGTGAGTAAGTCTGACCACTCCTCTCAGACTCCGCAGCAGCGCGGCTCCCGACTGGCACTTCTCGCGTCGTGACATCGAGTATTGGGACTTCAGCCCTTTCGCGACGTCTAAACTTTCCATAGCCTGGTACGTCCATCTCTCTCCAATGGTTTTTTGATGCCCGTGTGCCCATGCGTCCTCCCATTGACTGCGTTCTGCTCCTTTTTGTTTTCGAGCGCCAGCCACGGCATGCCCTTTCACTGAAGGCGACTTGAGGCCGCGACTTCGACGCGCCTAGTTCATCCATGGCCGTCACATCTGCTAACGGATCCAGGTGATCTTGGCTTTTGCGTTGGTTGAGTCGCATGTATACCTAGGTGTGGTTCATGCGCTCTCGCCCCGGCTGTCGTCCACAGGAGAATGCTGTCTCCTGCTGTCGCATCGGACCCTGTAACCTCAACGAACACACACAACTCGTCTGCCTCTTTGCACACCCCTTCCGTGCTCAACAACATCAGCGGCCACGGTAGCGCGATCTTGCAGCCTGGCGCGAACGGCACCCACGCAGGCGTAGCGGCGCCGGCGAGAGATGTGATACGTGAAGGGAAGGAGAAGGCACGAGCCGTAATGGCGGCATCAGGTATTTACATTGGAGCGAATACGCCGACTAGGGCGTCAACATTCGACGGCGCCAGCGTGTCTCCAATCACGAATGGCGTCGCGCATGGTCGCAAGCGATCACGGTCAGGCTCGCCGAGACCACTGTCGAACTCCAGACAAGCGAACGCGGAACAAACAGCAGCCGACGACCATGGCAGGTACTTACTAACACAGTATCGCATACGCGATCAGTATAAATCAGCACACATCTCTGAGCGCATATCGCGCCAGGAGGATCTCCAAAGGAGCAAACTGCAAGCAAGCCAGGAAATCAGGAGGCTAGAGGCACCACCGAAAACTTCTCATGAAATGCACCAAAGAGTCTGGGACGCTGCGAGAATATACGGCGGCGGATTTGAGGGTTGGGGTAATGGCTGGACCGTCTCACCGCAGCCTGTCCTCATGTATCCTCACGATCCGCAGAAAAAATGGCCGGGGCACAAGACTCGTCACGACCGCCGTATTCGCTTCAACAGGAAGCAGCTGGCGAACCAAGCAGAACAGCTGGAGGATTTGGTTCCCATACGCCTAGACATTGAGCATGACAAAATCAAGCTACGCGATACTTTCACCTGGAACCTGCACGAACGAATAATGGAACCTCGAGTGTTCGCCGAGACGCTTGTTGAGGATTTCAAGATTCCCCAGGAACACCTGCAATACGTATCTCAGGAAGTCTATAAGACGATACAGGAAAGCATTATTGAATACTACCCTCACATCTTTCTAGAGGAGAATCCCGACGACCCTAGCGCACCCGACGATGTGAACAGAAACGATGAAATGCGGATTGTAATCAAGCTGAATATCACCATTGGCGCGCATACCTTGGTTGATCAATTCGAGTGGGACATCAACAACCCAGACAATGACCCAGAAGCCTTTGCTAAACAACTGGCCATAGACATGGCCTTGTCAGGAGAGTTTACCACTGCGATAGCACACCAGATTCGGGAACAGGTCCAGATGTTTACAAAGAGCTTGTACATCACGGGACATCCTTTCGATGGACGGCCAGTTGAGGACTCGGATGTTCGCGATAACTTCTTGCCCTCGCCAATCAATTCAGTCTTCCGACCGGTTCAGTCAGCTAAGGACTTCCATCCATTCTTGTATGAGCTGAAGAACGAGGAACTCAACCAGCAGGAATTGTCGATACTGCGCGAACAGAGAAGGCAGAAGAGGTCAACGACCCGGCGTGGTGGTCCTGCTCTTCCAGATCTAAAAGATCGCGAGAGAACCGTGCGATCTCTAATTGTGTCGACCGTCCTACCGGGTGCGGCAGATTCATTAGAAAATGCAAGGGTGTTCAAGTATTCGCGTGCCTCAGGTCGCAGAAAAGGCGGCAACCGCACCTTTGATGGCTCGGATTCGGAAGAATCAGAATCGGAGGAGTCGGAGGCAGAGGAGGTTACTCAGATCACTGGTGGTACCGCGCGAACGCGTGGTATACGTGGTGCAGCTTCTGCGGCACAAGCAGCCATGAGAGCTACATTAGGTAGATCGCAAACACCTGAGGTTACGCAGTTGGAAACCCAACAACAGGAACGGCGGGCCACGTCGCGATCTCTGCGTTATGAAATGCGAGAAGAGAGTGTGCCGGATCCTACAACCATGATCGTCAAGTTAAAGATCAACCCCACCAAGTTCCGAGCATGGTTGAGAACATATCAAGCACGTCCATCCAATGCGTCTTCCACACCGCATGTATCTTCACAGACAGGCACTCCGCAGCAACATGGTCAGGGGGGATCATCGATGCCTCCGCCACCTTCGCCGGCTCCAGGGAAAAATACGACGCCAAGACCTCCGTCGAGGAGTTCCTCTGCGAACGAAACAAAATGGAGATATCATCCCGATGGAAGCGTCGATGCTCCGGATACTCCTCCCGATGATGACAGCCAAATAGTAAGTCCTGCATGAGACACATGTTCAAATTCAGCAACTAAAGTTTCCACAGCCACCCCCACCGACTTGGCTTACAGAAGCGCTTTCGGGCTTGAGTAAAGAGCGGCCTCGTGATTCCTTTGAAGGCTTCATGAAACTACTTCATGCGGACAGGCGAACAGGGCACCAACTGAAGCCCGACGAGCTGCAGAACGTACCTAAAGAATTCATTATGCAGAAATGGTTCCCAAGGATCCGGTGTAATGACTGTCCAGGGAAGTCATACAATGCTAAACCCGCGGATGTTGTGCAGAACTTCATGGTACATCTTAACAACAGAAAACATAGGGACCAGGTTGAAGCGAGGATCAGAAATGGAGGCAGAGCTGGTGCTGAGTAGAAGACGTCTGCGAGTTGCTGAAGGATCAGAAACATGTTGGACTGGGACAGCATATGATGCAGTCTGCTTCATAAAATTAGCTATCATAGCTTGGCCTAACCTAGACGGTTCTGGTAGCGATGCACACGATTTTGCACCGTAGAAGAGGAGCGCTGTGGGAAACGATGGGTTTTGTGTAGCGACACTTTCTATTTTTGATAAGGACCAGTGGGCTCCTGTCAACTGAATGATAAAATCAATGTCTCGTCCGAGTCTCCATTGCCTATTCATGCGATTGATGTTTAACACGGCTCGGTCAAAACATTCTTAGACTACTTTGGAAGTATTGTAACTTGCTTAGTGCAACTACCTTCTTCTATGAGGTCAGCCCGTGATGCAGACAAAGCTTGGACCTACCGAACGAGTACGAGGGCATTAAACATCTCGACCTTTTCCTTTTTCCCTTTTACTCTTGCACACAATCAATTCAACCGGGCGTCCAACTCGGTTCAATCACGCGTCATGTCCACCTCATTAAAGACCCGCGCACTGCGAACACTCGCACGCAACGCCGCCCGAACCTCTTCCTCCACCTGCGCAAGCATGCACACGCATCTGCATCAATCGAACCACTCGTACCACTCGGCCTCCTACCCCGAACCGCCCTCATACACGCCCGCCGAATCGATGATCCTGTCCGCGGCGCTGTCGCGAGTCCCATCGCACGGGTTCACGCAGCGCAGCCTGCAGCTTGGGGCGCAAGATGCCGGTTACCTCACCATCAGCACGAACCTGCTTCCCAGGGGGGTGTTCGAGCTGGTCCTGTACCACCTCGTCTTGCAGAGGGAGGGCCTGAAAGATAGGGTCGATGGCGAGTCCTCGGCTGGTGAGGGAAAGAGCCTGCGAGAGGTGTGGGAGCAAGGCAAGGTCGGTGTCGGAGGCAGGGTGAGAAGCTTGATCTTGGAGCGGCTGAAGGGGAACGTGGAAAGCGGCGTCGTGGGGAGATGGCAGGAGGTAAGACGCCCTTTCTGCACACGTCGGACGTCTTTGCGCGAGATGGGCTGACGTTTTTTTTTCTTTGCGGCTGCGCAGGCGCTTGCGATCATGGCACAACCGTCGTACATCCCGGCCTCGACGGGCGAGCTGTGGAAATTGGCAGACGAGATATGGTTCTTGGCCGGCGATACGGCGCTCGACTTCAGCTGGTACACGAAGCGCGCCTCGCTGTCGACCATCTACGCCGCCACGGAGGTGTTCCAGACGCAGGATCAGAGCACCGATTTCAGGGACACACGCAGGTTTTTGGACGCGAGACTGGACGAGCTAAGGACGTTCGGCGCCGCTTCGAGCGCCGTGGCAGAATGGGCGAACTACACGGGGCACAGCATTGTCAACGTTCTGAGGAGCAAGGGCGTGAGGATATAGTGACAGCAAGCGGTCCGCCTCTACTCCTTCGATCGCAAAAGTCTGGGGAGATTGTACTTTTACATTATGTTCCAATGGTCTTCAGACCTATCTTGTCTTGATTCTCTGTACGTCATGTGGAAAAGTTTAGAATCTCTCACTGCATCTTGCAGCTGGGTGTGTATTAATCTTACGTTCGAGTGGTCTTGTTGTCGCTCGAAAAGATTCTGGTCTCGCGATCTAGGTTCAACATTTCTCGTTCCTTCTTGTCTTTCTCTCTCCTGTCGCTGCTTCTGGATTGCTTCTGGGCCTCTTTTATTTTGAGAAAAATGCATCATCCAACTAGCTCACGAGTATGGCGTAGGGCATGTATGGGGGCTTTCGATCACGCCTTCAAAATTTGCGAGATAAATGGATCAACTTTCTGCTCTATCATCGGAATTTGACACCTTATCTCTCCTTGTAATCACTGGCATGGATGCTTGGCTCTTAGCGGGTCGTTTCAAGAAGGCTTGAAAAAGAAAAAGGAATACGGTCATATCCGCTGCACTACGGCTGCTTAATCTGACCGAACGATATTCCACACTATTGCACTATTGCCTCCAGGTTGTCGTGTCTATGGACATGTGGTGCTACAACAGAATACCGGGATTGTCGGACATGTTTCGCACTGACTAAAGGGCCAGAATGGACCTCATCCAGCCAGGTTAAGAAGATGAAAAGTCGGATAGAGGCGAGCACGTGGTTGAGCTTAATGATCACGCTTTGTATTCTGATCTCGGACCATCCACGTTACACTTCAAGGGTTCGTCCAGTCCGGGCACTCTCGCGAGCAAGTTCGATCAGCCGAATTACATTGCGCGCTGCCGCGCCGTCTACGGGAACTGGCGAACCCTCGCTAAGAGCCTGCACGAGCTTTTGATAGAAGACCTTATACGTTCCAGGCTCCAGAGTCGGATACACGTGCTCAGATATGGCGTTGTTCTCTGCCAGCGAGAGCACTCCGTACCTGTCACTCGATTCCTTACCAAGGTTGGGGTCGTCAAAAGCCATGCCGCCCAGGAGCTGAACCTCCTGCGGATCTTCGAAGTGCTGTTGCGATCCCAAGGCATCAGCAAGATGGATTCTGTTGGGGGTTGGTAGATGCGGAGCAACACACCTTCTTGTAGCTTCCCTTGTCACCCCTGATCCAAAACCTAAGCTGCCTAGTGCCTGCGCTCACGGCACTGCATTTGATGGTGGCCAGCATGCCGTCGTAATGCATCAGGATGGTGCAGGCGTCCTCTGGTGCGTCGGATGTGTAGATACGCTGCTTGGAGGTGACAGCTGTGATCTTCTTCGGCATTCCGAAGGTGAAGACGACCTGATCGATCAAGTGAGACCCGAGGTCGTACACGACCCCATGGCCAGGCGTGGTCTGCAGCTTCCATGCTACGCTGGTGGTGGGGGACCATCTGTCGAAGTGGGATTCAAACTCGACGATGCGGCCCAACGTCCCCTTTTGCAGAAGCGCAAGAACGGTCTGGAAGTCAGCGTCCCATCTTCTGTCTGTTCACATTAGTACTTCACCCGTCCAATTCGTCCGTGGGCGACGGCCGTACTGTGGAAAACGGTTAGCAGTTTGTTGTGCTTCTTTGCACAGTCGATCAGTTCGTCACATTCGGCAACAGTGGCGCAGAACGGCTTCTCGACAACGACTATTTCGTGAGATTAGCTTTTGCCGGAGACGGTCCAAATCGTTGAACTGTACCGTGCTTTCCCGCCTCCAGACACTGCTTGCCCAGCGTCAGATGCGTTGCTACAGGAGTGCACAGAACCACGATGTCGACTGTTGGATCTTGAAGAAGCTCGTCTGACGTTCTATATATTGTACTAGTAGGGTGGTCCTTTGCCGCGTCATTCCCCTCCGAGGCTCTTCTTTGACAGATTGCTTTGACCTCCAGACCCTCAGTGGCCTTTATGTACGGAATGTGAAAGATCTTGGCGGATAGGCCATAGCCTATGATACCAACATTGAAAGTCATGACGCTACCGTACGACACGTTTTCGCAGGGCCTTGTCACGAACCCAAGAGGTGAGGACGCAATAGCCTCGGGGCAGACATCGACATGGGCCTTATATAGTCCAAGCGGGATTGTAGTGACTCGGGCATGCTGCCCCACAGTGCGGTTTTGATAAGGCACACGCCCCGATGGAAACGGGTGGAAAGTGTCCGATACTTGAGTGAATAGACACTCTCCATCAACGCATGGGCAAGAACCGTGGACTATGACACTACGCTCGCATCCGCTCTCCGTGTGGTCGCCTTTTCCCATCCTCATATTGGCGTTTTCTGTTCATTTAACATTGTCGGCCGCAACACTATCCTTGCTGTGAAATTATTCTTAATAGTTGAAGGAGGTCTGCCGACTTCTAGCATCAGAAAGATGAGCGGAATACCTAGTGAAACAAAAGACATCTTTTCCTCCTAATTCCTTACTTCCTCCCCCTTTGCAGCGACCTCAATCGTTTTCTCTGTCTCATCAGCATTTTCATCACCTTCATCGAATTCCTCTTTCGCCTCGGTGAAAAGCATTTCCTGAGCACTCCACAACTCGCTGTACAAACCTCCCCTGTCATTCAATTGATCATGAGTGCCCTGCTCTGCCACCTGACCATCCTTGAGCACGATGATTAGATCTGAATCATAGATCGTGCGTAGTCTGTGGGCCACGAAAACAGATGTTCGACGCTTTTCCTTGATTATGCTGTTAATGTTGGACAGCAGAGCTGATTCGGTGTGTGTGTCTAGGGCAGACGTGGCCTCGTCGAAGAAAAGTAGAGGCGGATCCTTGAGGATGAGTCTAGAAATTGCCAGACGCTGCTTTTCACCGCCTACGGAAAGAAAATTTTAGCTTACGGAAAAATTCGCTCATGTGAAGCTACTTACCGCTAATCATCATGCCCCGCTCGCCAACCATCGTATTGTATTGATCTGGCCAGCTCTCTACGATTGCGTCAATTTTGGCGCGTTTAGCAGCTGCACGCACTTCTTCGTCCGTAGCATCTAGCCTGCCATAGCGTATGTTGTGCTCAATGGTCGCGTTGAACAGCGGTGTGTCCTGCGGCACCACACCAATACTCTTCCGCAAGCTGTCGAGAGAGACATCTCTGATATCTTGGCCATCGATAGTGATGCGTCCAGATTCAACATCGTAATATCGGAACAAAAGCCTCAGAATAGTTGATTTACCACAACCGCTGGGGCCAACAATGGCCACCTTCTTACCCGCTGGGATGGCTAGGCTGAGGTTGCGTAAGATCGGCCGATCCGCTCTGTACCCGAACGTCACGTTTTCGAACCTAATTTCACCGCCTTTGCTAAGCAGCAACGGCTGCGCATTCGGTTTCTCTTTCACGGTAACGTTGACTTTCTGCAGGTTGAAGAGGGTCTCCATGTCAAGCAAGCTTTGTCTTAGCTCGCGGTATACACTGCCTAGAAAGTTGAGAGGCACGCTGAGCTGGAAGACAAGCTGATTTACCATGACCAGGTCACCGACAGTGAGAGTTCCCTGAGCGACACCGTCACAAGCTAGGTACATCATCGCCGTGAGGGCCGAAGAGAAGATGATATTCTGTCCGCTGTTCAGGTATGCCAGGGAGGTTGCTACTTTGATCGAGGCCTTTTCATACTCCTGTAGCGCTTTGTCATATCGAGCGGCTTCGTATGCTTCATTGTTGAAGTACTTAACGGCCTCGTAGTTGATGAGGGAGTCTACAGCAACGGTCGCGGCTTTGTTGTCCGCCGCGTTTGCTTGTTTTCTGAATTTCGTTCGCCATGATGTGGTCGTTATGGTGAAGGCGGTGTACGCGACCATGGTAGCTGCGGTGATGGCAGCAAATTTTGCTCCGTACTGGTAGGTCAATATGCCACAAACCAAGCTGATCTCGAGGGCAGTCGGCGCGATGTGGAAGACCATGCTTGTAAGCAAGAAGCTGATGCCCTTCGTACCGCGGTCGATGGCGCGAGTAAGACCTCCCGTCTGTCTAGAAAGGTGAAAGTTCAGGTCGAGTCGGAGTAGATGTTCGTAGACATTTCCTGCGACACGGCGAATCGCCTTTTGCGCGACGGTCGCGAAGACCGCGTTGCGAAGCTCTTGGAAGAGAGTTGCGCCGATGCGAGTTGCACCATCTGCGAAGCTTATCAGCCAGGTAAGTTGAGAAATCATGACAATGGACGAACATGCTACAATTAAGGATCCAGCTACGGTAGCTGCAGTGCCGCCGACAGCCATGAAATCAATATTCATGCTATCGACAATCGACTTGAAGTAGAACGGTATTTGTACATTGAGAACCTGCATGGACAATTTAGCATTTGAGAACAGAAGAGCGTGGGCGATTATGCTCTACCTTTGCGCCAACCAAAAGACCAAGCGATATTCCCACCCGTATTTTGGTGCCTAGACTGTCCTTGGGCCAAAGGTACTTTGTCATCTCTTTCATGATAGCCCAGTCGGCCTTTCTCTGTGCGGCGTTCGACACCGTCTTCTCCGAGAGGAGAGCATCTTGCTTTTCCCCAGAGCTAGTCGTATTTGCGGTGGACTTTTGATTGCTCTCGGGCTTTGCAACCGGTTGCGGCTCTTGCTTGGGTGATATCGACGTCAACGGCTTCGGTATCCTCGAATTTTCTTTCCTATGGCGCGGAAACTCCGCAAAAACACGGCGGTCTGACCATTGAGGGCCACGGGAGAATACTATGGCGGCATCAAGCTCTATCCTGGAGCTCTGCACGAGACACCTGAGGCTCGAGCCTCGGATTATGCCTCTACTGAGCATGGGAGCAGCTCGCGAACATGGCCAGAGCGGATCTAGCCTTCAATGGAGAATGTCTTACATGCGAGTACTGCTTGACGAGCTGCGAGTTGCAAACGGCTGGTCGCATGCGAGTTTTACGGCCTGAAACTTTTGTTGTTGGTCGTTCAGTCACAATTCGCTCGGCGCATCTCGTCATCGGCGAATTCGGAGCTTCGGACCCTAGGAGGCATCCAATGAGGGCAAATTTGCGGACTTACTACTTTGGGATGTGCGTAAGGCGACCGTAACTACGACTTTCCGAACTCCCTGAACTATTTTTCTTTTGATTTTTATTGTTTATCCTTCCAAACTACAAACTATATGATGAGGATCCCGTGCCCTTCAAATGCGTTTCTGCGGGCCTCCGCTATACAAATTGATTCCAGTCTTACCCCGTTCTTGTATCAAACGGCGACGATCCAGCAATGGATCGCGCCGTACGCCCAAGTACGTCCTCGACGCGAACAGCGACATGCATCTACGGCGCAGGCGCGAACTTTACCTGGAAAGCCTATCGAATTAGTCTCCGACCCTGCCGTCGACGCTCCGGATGGGAGCGTGCGATCCACAATCTCCAGCTCTGAGAAACGCGTTTTCGCAAAGCTGCTGGATCCGTCGTACGATCCAAGGGCGGACATCAAAGCACGCGCAAAATCACCATCGAAGATTGGGAAGACCAGGTCTAAAGAAGTTTCGATCAATGCGGATCAACTGCGAATCAACGATGCGTATCTTCAGGCGCAACACCAGCAGCTGCTGGCCGCGAAGAGGAAAGCATCTGCCGCGCATCAGGAGCAGGTGAGCCAGCTCCAGGCGGCCCAAGACCTGCCGTACACGGAAGAGACGGAAACGATGCGGCAGCAGAGGGAGCAGATGTTTGCAACAGCAAAGCTGCAGTTCTCTCGCGCCAGGACGGACAAGGAACTGCTGCAACTACTCGACAAGTGGGCATTCGACGTGTTCAGAAAGTACTTTTCGCTCGGGCAAGCCGGGCACCAGGATGCGAAGAAAGGCGCGGAGCCGGAGCAGAAGGAATGGACGCTTCAGTTGCAGGCCAACTTCCTGACGCAAAACTACCCGCTGCTGCTCGTCGCGTTCCTGGACGAGCTGCGCGACAACTTCCCCTCCTCGCAGCTGGCCTTCTCGATTCTGCCCATGGTCAAGTCTCTCGGTCTGCAGTCGTACGCGCTCGGCGCGAGCACGCAGCTGTACAACGGCATCATTCTCGACACGTGGCGGATCTTCTCCGACTTTCACCGCATCAACGAGCTGCTTATCGAGATGGAGAACGCCGGTCTCGAGTTCGACTACGACACGCTCGAAGTGCTGGCGAAGATCAGGAGACAGGGCGACCGCATCCTCAAGGGCGACCGTGGCGAGCTGCTCAAGAGGGTGTGGCAGTTGGACAGTATGATGAGCGGATGGACGACGGTCGTGGGCTGGATCCCCAAGGTCAAGGACAGTCTGGAGAGAGAAGAACTGAGGCGGGCAAATGAGAGTGCGGAGTCGGAAATTGAGGATTCTGTTAGCGGGGAGGAATGGAACGAGGAGTTTGGAGATGTGGACCATCAGGATGATCGGAAACGAGCGACCACTTCACTTGGGTAGTTCCTTCTGTGCTTCTTGCAGGTGAACGTATAGTTTTCCTTTTTATTCGACTCCACTCAGATAAAGCAAAGCTAGTTCGCTGCAAATCGTCACTCCTCGTGTGAGAAGAGTGATCGTGTATATACATGGCCTTTAGAGTATTTTCTTGGCGAATTCAGGGAGATGGGGCTCTTTTCTGAGCCACAGATTTACGTTTTTGTGCTTCTTGCTTATTCCCTTTCTTTTTTCCCGGCGATCCAACGGGCAATCCCGCCTACGAATTGGAGAAAAGGTAAAGCCACTGCCACGTTTATTTGAGAACGTTCTCGGCAGCGGATACTGGTCCATGTCAGCTTGGTTCTCGCAATCTTCACGTGAGGTGTTCGGCGTACCCTTCAGACCGGTGTTGTCAGGCTCGACATACGCCTCCTTGACTTTGCCATCTTCGATGACGAGCGCGTACCGCTTGCTCCTGTCACCACCAAAGATTGCGCTGCCGTCAAATGACAGATCCAGTGCGTTCGTGAACTTGAGCGCAGGATCGGCGATGAAGCGGATCTGAAATCGCGTTAGTCAAAGATCACAAGGCCATTTGTCGATGAGAAGACCGATGAAGCGGACGGCCTTCTCATCGCACAGGAGAGTCGTACGCCGCTCTTGCCTTGGGGGTCAAGGTCCTTGCGCCATGCATTCATTCTGTGCAATAATGTTAGTTGATCGCGGCATTAACAAGTGGGATTGGAAGACGTGCACAAACGCGTCGTTCACCGACACCACGAAGACCTTGCCGGCGCCCTTCAGCTTTGGCGAATTGATGTAGCCAGGCACGTGTGAGCTAGAGCAGGCCGGTGCTAGATGCAGACGAGTAAGTTAGCAGCCACAACCAGCGTCCTCGATCTCTTCTAAATTTGGGATGGAGCCATCTCCGACTGTGTCGCCTGTGCAACTGTAGTGGGCGGGCTGGACTTACAGAATGCTGCGGGAACGCCAATGATCAGACCCTTTCCCGACTTGAGCTCCGCGGCAAGGTTGACCTTGTTGCCTGGACTGCTCTCCATGAGTTCGACATCTATCCTCTGGCGTCAGTGTCGTGGTTTGGAGAGCAATTGTTGAGGATATGATGCATACCGGGAACAGCGTCACCAACCTTCACGAAACGTGTGGCGGACGCATGGAAGCCAGCACGTGGCATGAGTGGCTGGCGAGCCAAAACGCGTGCGGAAGAGGTTCTCAATGCGAACATGTTGAAAGCGAGTAGGTGTAGCTGACGAGAGGTGTGGTCGGGACTGGAGTTAATGACACTGATATCAAAGAGACAACTACGGGGAAGCTCAAGCGCAGGCCAGGGTCATGATGACTAAGTTGTATTTTACGCCATTGAGCCAATGATGACGTTTGCCACCTTGTACTTGGGAGTTTTAGGTGCGGCCATGACAAGGTGATGGAGGTTTAACAGCAACCAGAGCAGGGGCGCGGAAGATGCCGAAGCTCGTCTCTCAGAGCTGTCGAGTACACAGCATGATTTCCCGGACGTGGTGTCACAATCAGGAGATTCCGATAGCGAGTGCAGATGGAGGCCTTTGCCTGCCAACCGCGGTGGTACAATCGAAGAAGAAGCTCCAGTGAAAAAGTGGCCTCCGCTTGTTTCGAGCGTGAACATGACGGACGGGTCTGTACCGGGCGCAGTCTGATCCTTACGGGTGCTAGACGAAAGGAGAAGAGCACTTTGCACGAGTAAAGAAAGGGCATGGCAACTGCAGCAGCAAAGCGGAGGCCAATCTGCACGAGTTATGCTCAGATTACCGCTTTGGTGAAGTGAGCTTTGGCCCCAGTCTTGGCTCTTTCGCTTCAGCCGCCAATCACGACCGCGGATCATCAACTCTGACAAGAACCGAAGAGAGAACGGGCTTTGGTTCAGCTGGTTGGCGAGGCGAGACAAAAAGCAGCACCGGATGGTGTTTTGTGGCATCTGCTGAAGAGTGCCTCCCAGAGGCAGCGGACGGCAGACGGCGGACAGCGGGACAGTGGAGCGTCGACTGTGGGACAGTAGCCAGTCCGTCATGCTTTGGTCGGCGAGCACGCGGGCGCGGTCGATGACGAACATCTCGTCTTTGGACAGGCATGGGCTCGTTACTCCTGCTGGAACCACCGCGCAATTCCATCCCGGCAGGCACGAGAGATTGAACTGAGCAGCCCCGAAACAGCTCGACAAGCCTTCCGTCCGGACAGCGGCCATCTCCAGACGCCTCCAACACCGACAGACGGATGCCTTCCTGGGCTTCCGGCGGCGCGGGTTGCGCTTCGACAGGCCATGCGACCGGGGCCATCCTGTGATTCCTGTGTGGTGGCGTTGAGCTAAGTCTCGCCGGGCAGCGCTGTGTCCCACCAGCAAAGGGTGCGAGGGCGGTGCTGGAGGCTACTGCGACGGTGCTGGGCACTACTGCGACGCCCGCACGCCCGTTGCTGGACTGCCCGCGCGCTGGAAAAAGCGATCGCTCCAGGAGATGCCAAAAGGCGAAAAGCGCCAGGTTCGCGCGCTCGCAAGCAAAAGCGCACAGCGGCGACGGCGAATCGTGAGAGCTGCACATCTGCGCCAGAGTCGTTGCTTTGCACTTTGGCCCTGCTCTTCTTCAGCGTCTTTGCATCCTCTTCTCCTCGTTCCGCTCCAACGTACGGTACCGTCCTGTCCTGTCCGGTCCGGTCCTGTCCTGTCGCTTTGGTCGCTGCAAAGTATATCCTCGCTCCCCACCTGGTGCAAGATTCCAGTAGCGCCCCGATCTGCCCTTCTCCCTCCAGCTGGCTAGCAAGCAACCTGCTGATCCTGCTTCCGCTCCGCTTGCGAGCCGAACCATCCTCGCTGCTCTCTGTTCGATCCTTCGACCTCCCTTCCATCTCATCCGCATTGGACTCCGTCCTCCCCGTCGTCTTTGCCGATGCACTCGCCTTGCGCTGTGCCTGCCCGTCCTACATCTGAAGCTCGGGCCTGAGCCTATTCGATTTCGATTCGCCCTACCGCAAGTGCCCAGAGCGGACGCACAAAACGCGACGCCTCCTCCTTCGTCATCGCCTCGTGCACGCTGGTGAACAGCTTCAGAGGCCCCCCTCCAACCCCCTGCCATCTCCTGCTCACCTGTCGCGTTGCTCCGCCGTGGTCTGCGAAGGAACCCACTTCTACCCCGACTCTTGCCAACTGCCTCCACTTCGCGATCGCTCGACCACGCTTCCTGCGTTGCCGCGCTCCAATCTCAACCGAGGTCGCGCAAGCTGTTCTGGCCCTGGACTTTTATTTTAATTTTTCCGTTCACGATGGACTCCAATTCGTCGGGCGGCAATAACTCGAGCGACTTTGTAAGTATACGCCGTGGTTCGGTAGCAGCTGGAATCCACCGCTGACCAGCAATTATAGGTTCGCAAGCTGTACAAGTGCGTTGATGGAGGACATCCTGTCCTGATGGACGGCTGCTAATGACGTGACCAGGATGTTGGAGAGTCCTCAGGACGAGAGCGTGGTGCGATGGGGTGACAACGGAGACAGCTTTGTCGTGCTCGAGGTAGTTGCTCAAACTGGCAAGCTCGCAGGCGGATCTGTTTAACGCGATCATAGAACGAGAAATTCACAAAACACATTCTCCCCAAGCATTTTAAACACAGCAACTTCGCGAGTTTCGTTCGACAATTGAACAAGTACGACTTTCACAAAGTGAGACAGAACAACGAGGACAGCGGTCAATCACCCTACGGACCAGGCGTGCGTCACGCGAACCAAAATGCCAGTGGCAGACGAGCTGACGAAGATGTAGGCATGGGAGTTCAAGCACCCAGACTTCAAGGCGAACAACAAGGATGCGCTCGATAATATCCGTCGGAAGGCGCCTGCGCCGCGGAAGCCCGGCGTTAGCAACTCGGACGAGCTCGTCATTCCTACGCAACAAATGGACATGATGAATGGACAACTGGTTGCAATGCAGCAACAGCTTCAAACCATGCAAGATCGCAACTATCAACTGGAGACACAGTACAATATACTGCTAAACGAGTTTATGGGCATGACGAAGACTGTGCTCAACCACGACCACGTGTTGCAGCAAGTCATGGGCTATTTGAATGGACTCGACGCCCAGAGAAGGCGAGACAGCAGACTGGTAACGCCTTTCCCAGGAGGAAACCAGCAGGACGGCCAGACAAACCAAGCCGGCCAGCAACAACAGGCGGAAGAAGAAGATACCCCAGCTTCACCGCTTCTCAACGCGGCCAAGCTTATGAGTGAGAATCATGTGGAAGCGCTCATCAACCCGAAAAATCTCGAGCAGATGAATCAGATGTCAATGCGTGCCGCGAACGGTACGCTTACTACGCCTCCTCCAGAATTATACGCTCACATGAATGGGCGTCCATCAAGCCGAAGTGCGCAACACTCTGCCTCCTCTTCCACGTCGGCGAGGTTTGATAACCTAGACAATCTAGTGTATCCCGTCGGCGTCAACAATGGTATAGATCCCATGTACAGCGAGCACATCCACAATATCCCATACACCTTACCCGTTAAGCCACCAGAATCGGCTGAAGCTACGTCGTCTGCGCAGAACTCTGGTGCCGCACAGCGAAAGAAGAGCACACATATCGATCCCGGCTGGATCCGCCAACCGCAGATCCTTTTGGTTGAGGATGACCCGACCTGTCGAAGAATAGGCGGCAAGTTCCTGTATGCGTTTAACTGCGCAATCGACAATGCTGTGAGTATTTTTTTATTCCATTGTTTTGTCGGGGGCGGGGGCCTTCCAAGTTCCGTGATTACAGCTGACAGTAAGCAGCTTGACGGTCTTGAAGCCGTAAACAAAATTCAAAGCGGTGCTAAATACGACCTCGTCCTCATGGACATCATCATGCCAAACCTCGACGGTGTTTCAGCGTGTCACTTGATACGGCAGTTCAGTTCCACTCCTGTCATTGCCATGACGTCTAATATCCGGAGCGACGACATCGAAATGTACTTCCGACATGGTGAGGAAACATGTGTCACCGCCAACAGAAGCTTTCGCTGATTCGTGAAATAGGAATGAACGACGTTTTACCCAAGCCATTCACTAAGGAAGGCCTTTTGCACATGCTTGAAAAGCACTTGGCTCATCTCAAGCAGCCCGTGCATAACCTGGACATGGGCCATCCAACTTCGGCCGGCCTGCAGCCCAGTTCAGGACGCACGTCCATGAAGGAAGAGGAATCACCTGCAAAATCACCCGCCACTGGTAGCACCTGGAACTCGCCTTCCCAGGTCCCCGGTGTTTCTCCCGTCACAAGCACCGCCACGGAAGAGGGTTACGGACAGATGGGTCAGCCGCACCCTGGATTGTATGCCGTACAGAACCCCATGCAGCAAGTCAACCCCATGACAGGTGGTGGCCAGATGCAGTTCGGGCAACAGTCAGGACTTGTACAACAGCAGCAACGACAAACAAGTGGACAACATCGAAGGCAGATATCGGACATCTCGGGAGGTGCAGACGAGGCGTCTGCAGCAAAGAGGCAGCAGATGTATCCCCCAAACATGCAGCAGAACGTGCCGCCGCATATGAGGGGAAGATGATATGCGGGACGTTTCCCGCTTCATGCATCCCGCCTCTTGATCGAGTCGCCCAAGCTCATGAGCGGCAAATGCCCTCGACTCGTTCAGTCCGAGCATTCGGCCGCGCAGCTTTTTCAGACGCCACGTCTGCTGTACATAATCGTGAGCGCACGCTCCGAGACACTCTTTCTGCAGTGGCATGATTTTTTGCACAAAATTTACGGGCGGTTTTTTTTGGGATACCTCTAGAGTTTGCTGCATGGCATATGGGAATGATGATGACCTATCAGAAGATCATCTAAGGCCACGTCTACATACGAGAGATTTTCTTCCCCTCTAACCCCGGGATAACCCCTTGGAGGTTCCCTACTATTCTCATTGGAGGACAAATGGTACAATTATTGGGAAGGGGCACGAACACCCTATTTTATCTATCCAGTCTTGGGAAGCTTTTTTGTTTTGTGCAGTGAATAGTATGTTCAGCACGTGTGCTCGTTGATGCGAGCAATTTTTGGGTACTTTGTAATCATGACGGATATCAAAGCTGGGGCGCCTGCAGCAACACAAGGCGGATAGCAATAGCAAAATGAGACAGAAATGACGACAAGCCTTTTCAAATTCAAGGAGAGTCTCCTACGGCTCCCCATTCAGACAGCATGAGCCACAGATACAGGCGCAAACGTGAGGCCAACACATGCGTGAGCAGCATGCAAACCGTCTCCATTTGGAAGGAATATGCACCAGATCTCGCTGCTTGCGCAATCTCATCACCACACCCCGCCGACCGATCTCACGGTTCAACCTTAAAACTTTAAAAAGAAACATCCCGGCTAATCTACTTGTAGAGAAGGGCCGGACCCGGGAGCGCGGGTCGGTCAGCTCAGACTACGGGGGGTGGGCGAGAAAGACTCCTTGCGGCTGCGGTCTGCGTGAAGTCTAGAATCCGGCCATGGTGTTTTTGGACCTGGGTCCAGACCTCTGTATAGAGAACCCACCGGGGCCTGCGGTGGAGCAAGTCTGCAGCGAGCCGGGACCAAAAGCCACATGGGTCTGCGCTCCAGATGAGTCAAACCTGTTGCTGTTCGGGCCCTGCTGGGAATTTCGTCGGTGCTGGGTGACTGGCTGGACCCGATGCGGCCGTGTGCTGTTGTTCTGCTGCTGCGTTGCGCGACCACGTCTTGAGGCTGGGCACCGGCCTCGAACCGTGATACAGTGGTCGACCTTTGCGAACTGTGCGTCACGCCCACACACGCAAACACGCAAACGTACACATACACAAGCACACACACATTGGGAACGACAGCTGCGACGCCGTGTCTTTTATTTTTCTTTATTCGTGGGACTGAAGGGGCGGGAAAAACCACGTTCGACTCCCGGTCGCATCTGCGAGCGATCGCACCTTTTTTGGCCATAAATTTTTCTCCCCTCACAGGCTCTGCGCAGCTTGCGTTACAGCACATACTACGTCACACGGCGGACCGGGCAAAAACAAATCCAAATTAGGTTTGTGAGCGCGACAGAGCTTCTGTACGGCGCTAGCTATGCCTCCCAAGGGGCGCAAGGGCGGGAACGAGAAAGGCGGCAAGCGGGGGGAGGAGGAGAGGGAGCTTCCGCTGCAGGCAGTCGTACGTCTTGCACACAACGTCGAGCACGAGGCAATGAGAGCTTACAGACACCGTGCAAACAGATCCTTGCAGACCCCTTCGAGACGCGGTTCTCGCCGTTTACGCTGGAGAAACCGCGGTGCCTGCTGCCACTCGCAAACACTCCGCTCATAGAGTATACCTTGGAATTTCTGGCCAATGCTGGCGTGGAGGAGGTGTATGTGTACTGCGGCGCACACACGGAGCAGGTTGAGGAGTATCTGGAGTCAGCAGCCTTCCCCCACCGTGCGTGCTGCGGACGTGAGTGCTGAGATTGTGCGTACAGGAAGTCGAAATGGGCAACAACATCTCCCCGCAATGCCTCGCCTTTCACCGAGTTGACCATCATCCACTCGACCGCACAGACGATCGGAGCGGCGATGCGAGACCTTGACGACAGAGCCATCCTGGAGAACGACTTCATCATCGTCTATGGGGACGTGGTGTCGAATCTGCCGCTGGAGTCTGCGCTGGCAGCTCACAGGGCTCGGCGAGCGGCAGACAAGAGCGCAATCATGACCATGGTGCTCAGAGAGGCCGACACGAATCACAGGACAAACGTGCACGGATATACGCCTGTATTCGTGCTCGACCCCAAGAAGGACAGGTGCCTACACTACGAGCAGATGGTGCCGGGAGAGGACACGAGGAGGGTCACGTTGAACTATGAAGAGATTTTGAAAGCACATCAAGAGGTCGATATCAGGACCGACCTGATCGACTGTGGAATCGATATTCTCACGCCAGATGCTCTTGCGCTTTGGAAGGACTACTTCGACCTCGAGGCACCACGACGGCAATGGCTGTTCAAGATCCTAGGTGATCACGAACTCAATGCGAAGACAATCCACACGCACATCATCACAGACCACTACGCAGCGCGTGTGCGAAATCTGCACGCTTACGACTCCGTCAGTCGTGACATCATCAGCAGATGGAGCTACCCGCTGTGCCCAGACAGCAATCTTCTTCGGGGCCACAGCTACAGACTGCAGAAGGGCATGATATATCAGGAGCAAGGCGTCATTCTTGCACGATCTTGTGTGATCAACAAACGCACCGTCATTGGCGAGGGCACAAGCGTGGGAGAGGGCACCATAATAGGCAACAGCGTCATTGGACGAAACTGCATCATCGGCAAGAATGTCAAGATCGAAGGAGCCTACCTGTGGGACAACGTCGCCGTGGGCGACGGCTCGGTCGTCACAAAGGCTATTGTTGCAGATGAGGCCGTCGTCGGCAAGAACTGCACTGTCGAAGCCGGAGCTCTCCTTTCGTACGGTACGCGAGTGTCAGACGGCATAACCGTTCCTGGCTCGAGGCGCGTAACCCGTGTGAAGCGAAAACGGATCACGGTCAAGGATGGCGGCATGGACAAGCTCGTCAACACGATCGAACACGGTTCCACCGATCACGCCGTGGTAGGACCGGACGGTGAGGGCTTCGATTTCGCGCCTTCCGAGGATGATCCGGAGGCCGAAGAATACGAACAGCTAGCCAATGTGGGGCTCGTGTATACGCAGCCTGCGTTTTCGCTGTCGCAGGAGTCAATATCGACTTTGAACTCGGACGACGAGAGCGACTTCACCGACGCGACGCCGCAGACCAGATCCGCAACGTCCTCCTTCTCCGTCGCCGTCGACGACGCCCTGGCGCCACAGCCGGCCCAGCAGGGCCACAGGTTCCACTCCGAAGCTGTAGACAGTATCTACGGTCTCATCTCCGAGGGACAGGACGTGAACAACGTCCAGATCGAGCTCCAGTCGTTGCGCATGTCAACCAACGCAACTGAGCACCAGGTCCGCCGCGCCGTAGTGCAGGGATTCATGAAGCGCATAGCACAGTTGTACGAGCAAGACGGCAAGCTTCAGGCCGCCGTTTCGTCCGTCCTCGGGCCGTACCAGACCATGGTCGAGCGTGCCGTCGATGACGTTAGCGAAGAAGCGAAGCTGCAGAACCAGAAGGACCTCCTGCTGCTATTCCAGAGCGACGCAGCTTCGCGCAAGGATGGCGACAATCTGCTGCTGTTCCTGGTGAAAGACCTGGTTGACAAGGACCTGATCGATGTGGACGCCGTGGAGGCTTGGTGGAACGACGCGAAAAGCACGGAGAAGGAAGACCTGCGCAAGGTCAGGGAAAAGACGAAGCAGCTCGTCGAATTTTTGCTCGACGACAGTGACGATGAGGAGGACGAGGACGAGGATGAAAGCGACTGATTTCTGGACGTTTTGTTCGCTCGGATAGACTTTCATTGTCGCCGCATTACAAAATTACCCATATGGCTTTCGTCACGCGAACAGCACGCGTAGTCATCCCTTCGATATTATCGATCCTATCCAACGAACCATCTAAGATGGTCAAAGAAAAAGTAAAGAAGAATTGCATATGTACATGAATTGCCCAGATGTCGTGGCCGAGCATTTCGTCTGTTATGCTTTCCCACCCCATTGAGAAAAAATAATAGAGGAAAAGGGGAAGAGGGGGTTGGTTTTTCTTTTTTTCCTCCTGACCCAGCCCGAAGAGCACCCCATGCCGTATCCCTTTCCGTGTTCATGTCCGTGTCCGTGTCCTAAACGCCTCGTCGCTATGTAAAATGAAGAATGAAGAAAACCCCCGGCGCTCGTGCTGACTTACAATCCGACAGCGAGGGCTCCGACGACGCCGGCTGCGGCGCCCATGACCCACAGAGGCATGTTCGGGCCGTGAATGCTGTCCGCCAGGCCGGTGGACAGCGAGTCCGTGTAGCCGAGGCCGGAGGCGATGGCGTTGCCTACATTTCCCGAGGTCGACGGGGAGGAGGCGCCGGTTGCGCTCACGGGGACGACGGACTGGCCTTCGACGACGAGGGTCGAGCCGGGGCCGAGGACGAACGCGGTGACCGAGCCCGTTCCGGCCGGGTTGGCGATGACGGACGGCGCGACGGTCGTCTGCGTGCCGCCGACGATGAGGACGAGGGGGGACGGCAGCGGCCCGGAGCCGTTGCCGCCGCCGTTCGTCTGGTCGCTCTGGCCGCCTGGCGCTGTGCCAGCGCTTGGGGAGCCGCCGTTGCCGCCGTTGCCCTCGCCGCCGCTACCTTGGTTGCCGTTGGACCCGCCGGAATTGGAGCTCTGCTGCGAGCCTCCGGAGCCGCCGTTTCCGTTGCCGCCACTCGCTTGGTTGCTGTTGGATCCGCCGGCGTTGGCGTTGGAGCTTCCGGAAGGGTTGAGTACGCCGGCGATGGCGCCGCCTACGCCTGGCGTGTTCTGGCTGTTTCCACCGCCGGTCTGGGCGCCCTGTTGCTGCGCTTGTGGCGTGTTCTGCTGAGCGTTGTTCTGAGGTGTGTTTTGCTGCGCGTTGGTCTGTGGCGTGTTCGTGTTCGCAGGCACGTCCAGAGCGGTGGCCGAATTCTCGACGTGCACAATGGCATCCGATATAGTCCGACTATTGGCAGCGGGTGCTGTTACGAGAACAGGATCGGCCGTAACAGAAGTCCTACGTCTCTGAGTTAGTACCGTGCAAGCTCGCCGCTTCTCCGTTGCTAGACTTACAGGATGGATACCGAGACCTTCTGGACAGTCGCGAGAGGAGACGTTTCCTCTGGGGATGAAGCCACCGCCACAGTCTTTGACCAAGAGCAGTCGGCAACGTCCGTACCACCAAATTGATCCGAGACTGCTGGGATCTGATTCAAGTATGTGATAATAGCTGGAGGCGCAGAAATCGCCGTTGGGTTCTCTGAATTGACCGTGGTGCCAGGCGGAATCGGCACAAGCAATCCGGTGATGCTATCAGTTGGGAGGTCGAGCGCACTGAGGTCATTCGTGCACGTCTGCTGTAGATCGACTTGGGTGAGATAGGAAGTGCCTCCTTGGAGCTGCAAGAACTCGACATACGTCGTAGGATAAGTCAGGGTCATTCCTTGCACGATCCACGTCAGTGATGCGAATGGATCAGCAGCCGGCTGTGTTATCCCGCTGCTTGGTGCCGATGCGTCCGCCTGCTGTGTTTGCGTCATGTAGTTGGTCTCTCTAGAGCCATCCGGGTGAAGCGTGACCATTGGAATTATCATGTTTGTTGCCGTGACAGTATTCACTTCCACAGAGTGGGGATACGAGTAGAACTCCTCAAAAGCTAGTATGAAACACGAGTTACATGCTGATACTGGGCTGGAGGTAGAGCTCGAAGACGAATTTGAGAAGGGAGCTGATTTGGATAACGCTTAGCACGATACCTTTTTTTCTTTTTAAAGAAACAACGTCGTTCATGCGACAGCCTTACCTGAGGAGCCATGAACGGCTGAGTAGAGTGTCGATAGTAGCGAGAAAGACAGGAAGTGTGACTTTCGCGGCGACATTTTGGTGTTCGCCGTTCTCTGCGTCTCCGCAGCACAAGTCGCGCTGAGTGTGGGGCGAAGATATAGCGGTCGAGAGAGTGACTTTGCGAATGTCTTTGCGTGCCGAGCCAGACAAGAGCCTGCTCTCAATGAAGGCGAAAGGGTTTTGCACGTTGACAGCGACACACGGGTCAGAGACAAGACAATCAAAGATAAACGAGTGAAGATCCAGACGTGTACGAAGTTGTGAAGACGTTCAGCCTACTGTTCCTGGGCCCTGAGCAAGAGCGTGCCGTATTAAAGCAAGCATGCATGCACGCTCGACTCTTGGCTCGGTACAGCTGCGAGCTCCAATAATAGCCTGAACGCTAAGCCTCAACGTGTGTTCCCTACCCTCTGCTTCTCCGGACCAGTCGATGAATGGATGACCTCGAGAAATAATTCTGCATCCCGATCCAGGACGAACCGGCTCTCAGATGACCGCGATCATTTGCAACACCGCCGGTCTGAGCATGCTGAATCCGGAGTGTTTAGCTGTCCTCTCACCCTGCTACTATTGATGCGGCAGCCGCAGAGAGAAATGGGTCAGAAAGAAGAAAGATGCATCCAGTCTGAAAGTCTTTGCTGAACAGAACATTGCTGCTTGTCTCGTCGCACAGCCGCATTACGAGCCCAGACACCTCGTGCGCAAGACTGTCGTGTTCTGCTTTGGATCGTGCCTAGTCTTGCGCTGGAATTTGCGGAAGATGCCGGCCACAGCCATGGGCGGACAGGACTGGGCCAGCAAAGATGTTGGGGGCCACTACAAACATACCGCCCTTTGATTTGGGCCTGCGCTCGCCGTCATTGGAGAAGGCTGATGAGACTAGCTCTGGTGGCGATGCTGCCGAATTCTCAAACGTGCACAAAATACGACGGCGTTACCCGACAGGCACGGGGGACTCGAGCCTCACAAGACAGACATGTGCTTTGTTGTTCCTTCGTTCCGTCAGCTGGAAGTTTGGAACGCAGGAGATTTCGTGCTTTGCGCGACAGTGCTACCAGAACAAGGCTGGACGAGCAACAAGTGCCGCATTCGTCGACCTCACCAATATAACCCCTCCAGGTCTAGGAAGCGAATAGCGTTCGAAGAGTCGACGAATTGATCGGACGCGAACCGAAAGGAGCGCAGAGGTTACGTCGGTAAATTCAACTTATGGGTAAGGCCCCGAGTTGGTCCTAGCGCAGGACTTCATCTGGACTGTCCACATCAAACTGGAATCGTCAATTTCTCCCGTGCATCAACCGGAACCATTAATTGCGTCCGCGTCAAAAGCACTCTCCGACACGCACTGATTCATCCCAAGGCTCATATCGATGAGCTCAGTCTCCAGGATTCGCAATGCGCTGAGCTTGATTGAAGACCCAAAGATCATTCAGGACCATGCCAGCGCCGTCAAAACTGTAGCCGAAAAGGTCAGGTCGTGCTACGTTGAGAAGCGTCCTTTTCGAATATTCCATGGCCACACGAACAGCACGAGGCAAAACGTGCTTCGAAAAAATGAGTCCATCGACATCAGCAGGCTGAATCGTGTGCTACGCTTCGATCTGGACAACAAGCGTGTTTTGGCCGAGCCAAACGTGCCCATGGACAGCCTGATCCAGGCTACTCTGAAGCATGGCTTGATACCACCCGTCGTACCCGAGTTCCCGGGCATAACAGTGGGGGGTTCGTTCGCGGGCACGGCAGGCGAGAGCAGCTCATTCAAATATGGCTTCTTCGACAAGACCGTAACTTCTGCTGAGGTCGTATTGCCCGACGGTACTTTGACGACCATCTCGAAGAGTTCGGAGCCCGAGCTGTTCCAAAAAATGCCGAGCACCATGGGCACGCTCGGTGTCACGACCGCGGTGGAGATACAACTTATGGATGCTAAGCGCTACGTGCTGTCGACATATCATCCAGTCAACAGCATGCAAGAAGCCACCGACATGATCGAGAAGGAAACATCAAACCCAGAGCTTGACTTTTTGGATGGTATCATGTTCTCGCCAACGAGCGGTGCGGTGATCACTGGTCGTCTTGTCGATGACGTTCGCCCCGGCTGTCCCGTGCAACGCTTCAGTCGGCCGTGGGACCCCTGGTACTACTTGCACGTTCGCGATGAAATCTCGGACACGGCAGTAACACCCGTCACTGAAGCAGTGCCAATAGCTGAGTACTTTTTGAGATGGGACAGGGGCGGCTTTTGGGTCGGACGGTCGGCCTTCAAGTATTTCCACATGCCTTTCAATAGGTACACTCGTTGGTTCTTAGATGACTTCTTGCATACACGCATGCTCTACAAAGCACTGCATGCAAGCAAAAACGTCATTTCGTATGTTGTGCAAGACTGTGCTCTGCCGTACAACACAGCCGCAGAGTTCGTAAGGTATACAGACAAGCATCTTCACATATATCCACTGTGGCTATGTCCTTTGCCAAGGCAAGACTCTCGTGAGACATTCCATCCTCACCACTCGACCTCATCAGCCGAGGGCACTCAGATGCAACCCATGCTGAACATCGGGCTGTGGGGCTTCGGGCCACGAAAACACGCCGATTATCTTGCAGCTAATCGTGCGCTCGAAGAAAAGCTGACCTCGCTCGGTGGAAAAAAATGGTTGTACTCACAGACTTATTATACGTCAAACGAGTTTTGGGCCTTGTATCCGCGCGGCTGGTACGATCGACTGCGGGAGAAATATCGCGCCTCGCATCTACCGGACGTCTGGCAAAAGGTGCGGGTTGATGTGGAAAAAGAAAAGAAATATCTCGGCAGCTGGAAGGGACGAGTCCTCAACATATGGCCCGTTGCTGGTCTATATGGTATAGCAAAGGCTATCATCAGTGGAGAGTGGAGGATACCGCGAACCGTGAGAATCGCCGACATGGACGTGGTGCGAAGGATAGGGACAGAAAGTAAAAAGAACCTGTAATATGTAGCTTTATGTTGTATTTGCGTCAAGCAGTGTATTCCCTAGTCGGCTCCATCTCTTCTTACATGGATTCTCTACTAAGAAGCAGACATTGTTGCCGTTGTCCATTACCTGTGACCTTGATTCTCGTGCAAATGCGCATACTTAAAGACCTTACGTTGAACAGCCATTCCGACAGCACAATCATAAGCCTCTCAAAACTCCATGAAAATTTTACTTTGCTTTTTTCTTCGGGGATTCTCCCTCGATCAATATTTGTTGTTCCCCTGCAGGCGGTTCCATTCTCTTCCAAGTACATATATGTGCTTTCGTTACTAAAAGGGATAGTGACGAGACTACAGACGAGTAGTTTCAAGGGAGGTCAATGCTCATCTCCTCACTTAGAACTACTTGAAGCGTGTTATCATAAATCTGCTCAAACAACAATGGCCCACCATCAACCATCGTTTAATGTCATTCCGGAATTAACTGAGTATTGGAGCACAGACAGGAGCAGTTATACGATTGCAGTCCAGTTTCGGCTTTCTGCTTGTTAAGGGAGTGCGTCTGAACTGTATCAAATGACTCCCATATGTGACAGTCTCTCATTTTTGCATCAGGTGAAACTTTGTCTGAGAACAATTTACTAAATGCTGACATTTGGTGCCAAAGCCTTAACGATGTTTACACACTTCTTCGAGCCATGACCCACGATTGTCGTGGCTTTCCCGGCGGGTATCACAGGAGTATCTTGTCGAAACCCCGCATACATGCTGATCTACGTTTGTCCGCCAGGTAGTATTCCTTATCCCCGCACAAGGCCCAGTTTCTCTGAGACGATAAGTTTTCTGCCGTCTTAGATGCAAGGATGACGAACCGAAGGTAAAATGAGGGGTAAGAAAGCTCGATTAAGCATGTTATAATCCTCGATTCTTCCACTCCGCCGAAAATGGGACATTTCGCGGTGTGTCAAATCGACCTCGCCACGCCTTTCCTTGACATGCTCGAGGATAGCCTCGTTGCGCACTTGACAGCGAATGGTTTGAGTATAAATCATAATGGAATCCAAAAATGCCCTATGTGATGTGGATGAGTTCATTAGTCAGTCTTATGACTACATAGTCGTTGGTGGAGGCACGGCGGGCTTGGTTGTTGCCGCCCGGCTAACAGAGAATCCTGATGTCAAGGTTGCCGTACTTGAGGCTGGCTCCAATCGTATGGATGATGAACAGATCAATACACCTAGTCTGTATCCAACCTTGATTGGAAGAGAGAAATATGATTGGTGTTACAATAGTATACCCCAGGTTGATCACTCCAAATGTTCATTGCAAGGGCAATACTAATATGGACTAGCCGTCAGCAGGTAACAAGACTTACTCCGTCCCGAGAGGACGTGTGCTTGGGGGCAGCTCTGCTATCAACTATCTGATGTATGTCAGAGGCAGCCGAGAAGACTACGATGGCTGGGAGTCGATGGGGAATAAGGGTTGGGGCTGGGATGAGATGCTTCCGTACGTCAATGGCAAGAAATAGGACTTCCATCCTTGCTAATTCGAAACATAGATATTTCAAGAAACATCAGAGACTCGACGCGCCGGAAAAAGCACCAGCAGACAAGAAGTTTATGCCACATGAGGGCAAGGAGAAATATCATGGGACGAACGGGCCAATTCACACTAGCTTCAATGACTACTACATGCCAATGGAGGAAGATTTCTGCAAAGCTGCGTTCGAGACGGGAGGTACACCCAACAATCTGTACGACGCATGGAGCGGTGATCACTATGGTTTTTACTCCAGCCTGGGTGCGGTCGACCGGACGAACGACATCGGACGTAGAAGCTACGCTGCAACCGGTTATCTCAAACCTAATTTGAACCGTCCTAACTTACGCGTCTTGACAGACGCTCACGCTTCGAAGATTGTCCTTCGGCAAGACGGCAATTCGAATCTAGTAGCATCAGGAGTGGAATTTTTGCACGGGAACAAGAAGTATGAAGTTCATGTCACTCGTGAGGTCATTCTTTCAGGTGGCGTCATTGGTACACCACAACTTCTTGAGCTTTCTGGGATTGGTGACCCCGATGTCCTCAGCAAGGCTGGCGTCCATTGCGTTGTAAAGAATGACAAAGTCGGAGCAAATTTTCAGGATCATGTCTTAGGGGGGATGCTGTTCGATCTTAAGGACGGGGTTAAATCCATGGATGAACTACACAATGAAGATTATGCCAAAACACAACAGGAGGTTTACGAAAAAACTAGAAAGGGACCATACGGTAACCCCGGGATGCTGATGGGTTTTGTCTCCTACGCATCGATTGTGGACAAAAAGACTCTGGACGACACAATCGCAGACATAAAGAAGAACTCCCTCGCACAAACCGATTTTGAGAAGGCACAGGAGAAGGTATGTTCCTTCCTTTTACTGTTGAATTCCAGCTCACAGCCGTGTTGTAGGTCATAGTCGACCAGCTCAGCAACCCTACGTTCGCTAATATCCAGACATTCTGCATACCGTGCCGACTGGATCTCTCTGCTGGTCATTCTCAAATTCAGTTTTTCTCCGCTCCTCCAAAGGGAAAGAACCAAGTCTCACTGCTTGTCTGCCTCGAGCATCCACTTTCACGTGGTAGCGTTCACATCACAACTTCCAACCCTCTTGACGCTCCAAGCATTGACCCAGGCTACTTCCGAAATCCCGCAGATCTCAAAATGCTCGCTGCCGGGATTGCGTGGATGGACAAGGTAAGCAAGCACCCGCTTTTGCAGAAGAGTCTTGGGGATCGAGTTTTGCCGCCAAAAGACTACGCTCTTGATACGGAGCAGGCAAGAATGGACTATGTGAGGAACCATGTGAGCACACAGTATCACTTGATTGGAACGGCAAGTATGGGCCAGGTAGTCGACGATAGGCTGAACGTGTATGGGGTCAGAGGTCTGAGGGTCGTCGACGCTAGTGTATTTCCCGGGCATGTCAGTGGAAATATCATGAGTACGACATATGCAGTGGCAGAGAAAGGGGCCGATCTGATCAAAGAGGATGATGGGAGATACCATCTCAATCGGATTGATAGTGCAACGCACTGACAGCGAGAAGTCGAAGAAAATAACAGATGTGATCCCATTCGCTATGATTGTCAACATGCAAACTTCAGATTCTACTCATCTCGTGATTTCAACATCACAACCACTTCTTCGGCATTGATGCCTCCTTTCTCCTCACGTAAGCCACATAGCTGACAAGCAACATTACGTTGCTCGCTATGATGAGGAATGCAAAAAAATTCAGGCTCGGGCTGTTGTTCGCGATTGCTATACTCCACAGTTAGTCGTGCAACTAAATTCCATGAGAAAAGCTCACCATCACTTAAAGTCAAATGGTTGTCATTGAGTGCCATATGCAGCTGATCCAGCAGTAGCTTCGTATGCCCGTTGTTCTCCAAAATGGTCTTCAAGGTTGCAATGTCGTTCTTCAGGTCGTTATTTCCAAGTGCACCCAAAGAATTTTTGATGACGTTGACCTCTTTCTCCAAGGTTTCGACCGTGTGCTTAGTATTGTCAGTATCTCCTAGCATGGTGTGCACGTCCGCAGATATCTTGTCGAGCTGGGTCTGGATCTGTTTCTTCATGAGCGTCAAATCTTCGTACAGGAGATTGACTTGTTTTTGAATGACTTCAAGACGATCGTGGCTGTCGCTGAACCATGCAAAAGCAGTCTTGAACGTTGAAGCATCCGCAAATTTCGAACTTTCCTCATCTGAAAGCCATTTCCACTCCGAATCAGGAGAGTCTTGCTTTCCCGATGGGGACTTTAACGGCTTTTGTTGTGGCTTAGATTTGGGCTTCGAACGGCCCTCTTTGTTGCTCTGCTTCAACCAATCTGCGGCATCGTGAGACCACTGCTCCTCCTCGCTGTCGTACTCGTGCCAGTCCGGTTTGTAGCTCGGACCATGGTCGTGGATGATCTTCTTGCCTTCTTTCATCTTGTGCACGATGAAAGACTTGACTTCGAAAGAGTCTGGTGGTTCTGAGCTTGCTGCAGTAAGGCCAAACCTATAGTTGTGAGGAAGGTGAATCTGATTTCGTGTAAGCGCCTCTTTGTATTTCACTTGTCAGGGCAAACGCACGCTGTAAGTTTCAATACATTTCTGTCCGTCTACGTGAACCTTGAACGTCCAATACGTCTGCTCGATGGTGATTTTGGAAAATTTGCCCAGGTTTCGGTAGGCAAAGTCGCACTGCCCAAAACTCAACTCATCGATGTTGTGGTGAGACGCAAAATTGATGCTGCCATCATTCAAAAATGCCCTTACGGTGCCTACTCCGGCCTTCCCGCCAGCTTGACTGATGACAATCGCAACACCATCGAATGTGCCGACCGTGTAGATGCTATTCGTGTTGATGTCCTCTATTGCATTTCGAGCATACCAAAACTGCAGATTACCATTCCCATTTTCAGGTCCGGTGGCACGAAACTCGAAAGAAGCCTCCCATTCTAGTTCAACCTCTGGTTTTTGTGCCCATATGGAGCCTTTTCTACTCCCAGGCCATGGAGGAGTCAAGACAACACGATCGCGATGTAGCTCTGGCGTGTATCCATTTCCAGAAAGGTCCCAGCCTGTAATATGTGTATGATCTTCTGCCCAGGTCGTTCCGCTCTGACCAAAGCTGACATCTTCAACTATAGCGTCTTCGACATAATCGTGCTCAAATCGATGGTCCGAGGCGGATGCCAGACCCACGACAGACAGTAAACAGAGAGCGTGATGAGAAACCCACATGCTGAGAGAAGGCGCACAGTTAAAAGGCGCGCAACTACCAAGCCCCCAGACTAAGAAAAAGATAGGTCACAGAATATGTTCGTATCAGTCTAGTGCCAGGTAGACTGAAGCCTTCTCGAACGCGATTGTCCAAGCTCTTGACTTTTCGACCCCTGAAGGGCTCAATTGCACACCCGCCTGCTGAAGTAGGAGAAAAAAAAAGGTCACGACAATTTTCAAAATTTTGAATTGACAGACAGTGCGCTTTCAAATAGTGATGTTGAAATGAACTTCCAAGAGTGATCAATGTTTAGGCCAGCTTTCGTACACGAGGCTAGATATGGAGTGAGCTGTCAGTGCTTATCAGCCACAACCAATCTGGGGTTTCGTGTTTCACATAAGGTCGTATTATGTTACAGGTCAGTCTTGGGTGCAACACATAATAACGTGTGCATAGCGAAGAAATCTCTTAACAACAATATCTTGACAGGTACATTCCTTTCCTGTGTAGAACAAAATCTCGTACAAAAATTCGAATGCATTATATGTGCTGGGTCATCATTGAAAGAACTAAATGTGATTATCATTCATTTTGATCAACCTACGCCGCCCATGCACTGGAGATAATCAAAACGCTAAAGATACTAATCAAAGACGTTCCGAACAGGCCGTGATGCTCGACAATCAGGCTGTGGATCTGGAACAAATGATATGCTGAGAAACCTGGTGTTAATAGACTCATCTTTCAGAAACGTCTAAATGCACCATCTGTACGAAGCATATCTGCCTGCTGTCTCTGACTTTCTGATAATTTTTACGACCTGCCCTCGTCTCAACCCCAAATACTTGGCTACAGGATCCGTTTTCTGAATCCTCGGCAACTGACTCTCTTTTAAGCGATATCTCTTGAGCAGTTCTGCCTTCTCTTCATAACTTAGGAGGATGTGTTTGGGTACGAGTTCATGTAGCGTGATGTTAACCACTAGCTCGCTCTCTTGGAAGATTTCCACAACGTTTTCCTTCGGGTCAAGAGCTTGAGTGAGTTTCATACTTGTCGGGGTAGGAGGTGCGGCGGTAATGAGAATTCCTGTGAATGCGCCGCGCTTGTTCACAACTTCTTGAATGAAGTTCTTGATAGGTTTAACACCAAGGTTGGGTTCGCCATTAAACATCACCACAACCTGACCGCACGCAGGCTTGGGGTTAGGATTACGCGCAGACTTGGGCTCCGTAAGCTTTTGTTCCATAGCCAATGTGGGGTTGAGGCTGAAGGTCATGAGATCACGTCTAAATAGTTTTTCTGTCAATAGGATATCCTCAGTCTGAACTTCAGGTCCACATACAGTGGTGCGCCGGTCGAGGGATCAACATATGCAGGTCGTCCGGGGCCACCTTGCGCCCAATCTTGGAAGGATACATTGATTTCTTCGTCAAGAATCTCGTAGCCCTAAAACTTTCCATTAGTGTCTGAATGGGCTTGGTCTTCAACGAGCTCAATACCCTGTCCTGGCACATCTGACGCGCAGTCTTCCATACACGCCATAGCCTGACAGCTTCTCTGTTGGCTTCACCGTGGTCATCCATCTTTCGTGTGGCGTCGGTGAGAGTTCGCGCAAAGTAAAGTTCAGATGGCGATCGCAAAGAATCGCGACTTGCAAAGATCCGCTTAAGCCTTAATTGAGGCCTGGCAGCCTTATTGCCCTACATCAAGTCTCCCAGACACTATTTCTTCCACGCATTACGATGATATCAAATGTCTGACAAGCAAGCACCACAGATCCCGAATCTTTTGTCCCTTCGAGGTACGCGCGGAGGTCGTGGCAGAGGTAGAGAAGCACACCTTGGCAGCTCCTCAGTCGGGGCGCAAACTACTTCGAAGGACAAGATAGTTCAGCAAACGGATCAGGATGCATCCCTCTCACGGATGAGCGCAGTTGCGCTCGGCTACTTGGACGACCCTTTCGCGAAATACTTTGTGCAGGGAGAGGTCCCAAAGAGATATCCCATCATCAATCGTGGAACCTATGTGCGATCGACTGCGATCGATGAGCTTGTCAATCGCTTTCTAGCTACGGATAGAGACTGTTTGAAACAAATTATTTCTCTTGGAGCCGGGTCAGACACCCGTTACTTTAGGATCGTTTCCAGAGATCCGTCTCTGAAGCTTGTCTATCATGAAATCGACTTCGCAACGAACACAGAATCGAAGATAGCAGCAATCAAGCGGTCGCCAGACCTCACGAGAGCAATCCATACTCATCTCCAAGCAAACGCTGATGATGACCTTGAAATATCCTCCAACGGGGCTAGCCTTCAGTCATCGAACTATAACATACATGCCCTGGATCTTCGAACCCTTGCAACAGTTGCGTTGGGGGACTTGCCTAAGCTGCCGAAAGTGTCTCCAACGACGCCCACTTTGCTCCTATCAGAATGCTGTCTCATTTATCTCCCTCCAGCGGCTGCAGATAGCGTGCTGAACGTGTTTGCTAACCATATTATATCACAAAGCACGCCACTCGGCGTAGTAATCTATGAGCCAATTCGCCCTTTTGATTCCTTTGGACAAGTCATGATTTCTAATCTATCTCAGCGCGGCATCGTCCTGCAAACAATTCAAAAGTATGCGACCCTTGATGCTCAGAAGTTGCGACTACAGGCTTCTGGTTTCGTAACTGGCCAACAAGCCGCGGACGTGGACTTTTTGTTCAACCATTGGCTTTCGGACGAGGAGAAGGAGAGGATTGGACGGTGTGAAATGCTTGATGAACTCGAGGAGTGGGTTCTTCTCGCCCAACATTATTGCATTGCCTGGGGCTGGAGAGAAGGGACGAACGATGGTGCTGACGTGTTTGGACGAGCCTGGAACACATTGCCACTGCAAGCTAATAACGACGGCATGGAGCGACTTGCAGGATGATTTTCATCCGATTTTTGTTTTGCCACTCAATGTTACGATGCGGAATCGTCAGCGGAAGCACCACTGTAAGCTTAATTAGTCTTGAAGTTTTCGGAACTTCCCTGTAAAATCACGTGATAATCCCTTTTTACTGGTGTATCTCGTAGGCTCCCTGGATCGACAACTGCGAGCTGTTACCGATAAGCGTCACCTACGCTTTTGAAAGAGGAGGGGGGGGGGGGGGGCGCTTCAAGGCAAGCAGACAGTCGGGGGCGGAACCGCAACATGCATGGCGTGGGCCTGAGAACCCTAGACTTATTCTTCCGACGTTCGGAACATGTCCCCAACTTGATGTATGACAAAGAGATATACTTTTTCTTTTCCGATTGTCGCTACCCGATACCTGTGCTGCAATGTGTCCCATTGACAAGAACTCGCCACGAGGATATGGATATCAAGACACCAAGGGAATTAACTCCGGTGCAACAACCTACGTTTACGAGACAGACGATGTTAAATTACCATCTGGCTCATATGAGAGATATTTCTTTAAGTAATAATCTACGACGTCTAATAGCACTTCAATTGTTCATTTCCGGAATTCTGTTGATATAGAACTATCGTACGTCTTCAGACACAAAGGAATGTAGCGTGATGTCTTTGTCTGCAACTTGGACAAAAGCGTACCTAAATAGTTTCTCATTCTCGAACCTAAGCTCACCGTAGTGCTCCATCTATCTTCCTTCTGCACGCTTAATTTAAGACGGAACAAAGAAGTTCGCCAGGTATAATTTCATAAGCCCAGGTAGTTCTCTGTCGATCCAAGACCAATGATCTCAACGTCAATTGACGATTCAATCGTTCTGCGCCTCAATATCTACAGTTGATACTAAATCATACATTGCCCTCTCCTGGTGTTTCTATGCTTTGAAGTCTAGTCTCGAGACTAACTAGCCATGTCTATACTAAAGATAACAACTTTGCCTTTCCGTTCCTCCCAACTTGCCATCCTTCCTTCTCCATTCTCACCGCGCTCGCCTATACTGCAAACAGCACGAACACGCGTCCCTTTCCACATGTATTGGAACGAAGCAGCAAATAAGGATCCACCAAGGTGAATCCAGTACAGTGGAGGTGGAAATGTCACAAATGTGAGCAGAAATATCCCCTAGGTGACACACGTCGGTGCCTGGAGGACGGACATAATTTTTGCTCTAGTGTTTCCACGGCGAAATCTGAAAGCAGCAGGGCCATAAGCCTGTAAAGACGCACCGCGCATGCCTTAGCGAATTTGATTACACATCATGGAAGGCTCATGTGGAATGTAGGCGAAACTGCTTGCCTTTAAGAGCTCCGTGCTTCAAGCATAGAGACTACAGAGACAAATGTAATTATCCGAGCCCGTGTCGCTGAGGCAAAACGCTCCCTCAAGAATAGCCCTCGCCAACGATTGATAGACATTGGAAAGAGGACATAGGAGAGGAATACACTGGGCGAGGTGATAGATGCATCTCACGGGGGTTGCCACATGCTTCAAGAGATCGAAGTGGAAGTTGATTGAATGGGGCAAATCTTGCCTATTTTTTTTTTTGCTATGGTCCTGGAAAACTGATTCAATCGTGTGGATACTCTAAAAACAGCTGTTGAAGAGACACTGCTAACGCTCGCTGTGCCAAACACGCTCAAAATCTTCAAGGTCTTTATGCACGCGTTGATCCGATGAGCTAATCCAAAAAAAAAAATCACATCGTTCATTTGGTAGTTCCAACATTGAGTTTTATGAGAGCACTATCGAAACGGCCGCCCCAGCAGCTCAATATCTCCCAGATCTTGGCTGCATTTTCTTTGGAGTACAGTCAGTGTGTAAGAACTGTCAAATCATGCTCGATTCGAGTTTCAACAATACAAAATCTTGTTCCTGAACACTCTACTGGTATCTCAGCGCAACAAACGATTTCAATTTTTTTTCGCTATGCTGGATGCTGATGCGTCACTGTCGTAGCCAGTTGGCACTCCCTGTCGGTGTACGTGGTCCCCACGGGCTGGGACCCTGAGTGTATGCTTCTCGTTCCATGTCAACGGATGCGATGGCAACCATGAGCGGAGGGAGATTTATCCTCTCATGGGCGTCCTTTGTGCTAATCTCATCTACCGTCCGCTCGAGGGAGCTTGGGGGGGAAATGCCAGCCAAAATAGTCTCATCCTTCACGGATCTCTGCAGTTCCTCCAGCGAGTCACCTCTGCGGATCTGCTCTAAAAATGCCAAAGCCTCCGGTCGAGGCCGATTTCGAAGAAAGTCCAGAACCTCAGCGATCTGATTACAGTAGAGCTCTAGCTCGCGATGCTTGTTTCTCAGCGCCTGGTATCGTGTCGTGTCCGCGGCTGCGTCGAAGTCGTACACACAAGTCTCTCCGCGCTTGTTGCAGGTCGAACACCCTGGACGTTGTCCATCGCACTATTGGACCTTCTTTAGCGATTCAAGACGACATTGATAATTGGGAAATTCTGACCTACCTTAACTCGCCTGCGCTGGCACACACGACACGCGATCTTGACTAGTTTACCTTTGCGTTTTTCTAGAGCGCTTTTCTCGTTCTCGCCGTCGCTTGTTCTTGGACTGTCTGATCTCCGGGCCGGTGCGGGGAGGAGCTCGCGATAATGGGACGGCATGAGGGCTAACTGTGCGGCACTGGCCGCTAGAGCTGATGAGAAATAAAAGTTGTCATCCGAATGAAGATTCTCAATGTGCTGGACCGGGTGCTATTTCTTTGGATGGCAGTATGCAAGTAGAAAGGCTCGAAGAGGCTTCTCAGCAACATGTATACATTCTAGCGACGGAACAAAAGTCTCCCAAAGTTCTAGGCTTGGCTACGTGGAAGCGGAACTCGGTGGATAAATTACATTACTGCATACACGGCTGCGGAGGTTCCTCCTCCACAACCCTGCAGGAAAGGACATGAGAGTGGGGTTGGGGAGGCGATGGGTGCTTGCGAGAATGGTTAAGATCAAAAGACGCGGCAGAGAACAAACGAACTGGAACCACGTAAAAATGCACGGCGTTCCTTGAAGCTGCCATTGGCCAGCAGAGGCAAGCTGGACGTTTCATTGGCTACGTTTTGGGCGGAACATTCTCCCTGTCAGTGTGTAAAGTCAACTCGGGCTCTGATTCTTTTCGGACATAGTAGCGCTTCGTCGAAATGGCCGGAAAGGACTCCGCTCCACACTAGCGTTCTGGACGGAGTTCACAGTGGTCATGCTGAGCGAGTGGCTTGCGTCAAATCTTGCGGGCTCTCGCTCAGCAGAGCAAAGTTCCTCGGTTCGGAGTTGCTCCCTACCGTTTTTGAGGCAACCTGTAGGAACGGGCCAGTCCGCAGCGACAATCAGCGGCGGTCGCGCCAGTCAGGGTGGCACTTATATACAAAAGAGAAGAAGAAATCGCCTAAGCGAAACGTCGACGCAGTATCAACCCAAGCACTCCTCTCGTCATGCTTCATCTGAAGTCGAAAGCCCAAATCAGTGCTGATGTCAAGCGGAGCCCTCGGGATACGACTTCGGTCTAGAAATGATTCCAATGGATTGTCAACGCGTCGCCGCAGCCACCTTTTGTCTTTTTAACGACATCTCCGCGCCCACTTTTTCCGTTGCGAACAAGCAAGCCATCATGGTCAAGTGCCGCGACGTCGTAAGGTTCAGCGGAAATGTACGCCGAACCCGTGCGCAAATGGCATGATGTTCCACATGCCTCAGTCTCAAGCAAGCAGTCAAGAAGAACCGTTTTCAAATCGTGTTCGAGAGCTGGTGTCGAAGAAAGCCTTTAATTGGTGAGAAGAACATGCCTGGCTGTTCAACGATATCCTTTGCCGGGAATCAACAAAGTGCATCCTCCTTGCAGCCCTGAATCTGTTCCGTCACGACTTGAAAGCGAAAGGTCCTCCCGTCCTCTCGGAACCTGTCACGCATGCGGTTACCGCTTAGCGCGTCCATTTGCCGCACTCCGACACGAAAGCTTTGCTATCCTTCCAACGCGGCTTATGCCGTTGGGGATCATAGATCTCGCTGTGCCTTCATGCTTCTGGAACTTCCAGTTCATCGCCAGTATATACGGAGTCGTTTACGGGGCAATATATTGCATCTATTCCTCGCCTTGCCGATCTCTGATTGTCCATTTTCTCCGGCTTCTGAATCGTCTAAGTCTGTTTTCGAAGGCCTTGCGTACTTCAGATGATGCTTGACGCATGTTGCGTCGGGAATTAGCACGAGTCGACCCTTTTCGCTCATATACATGCAGTAGTGAGCTGACCTCGTGCAAGCTGATATGGCGCGATTCTTTTTCTTCTCCGTAGGGGGTTGGAAATGACTCGACAAGCTTCAGGTTCTCGGGGAAGCGGCCCTCGGGGAATGGAACGCACTCTGATCAAATATGTTGAGATCGAGATCACGGATCGAGATCGCTATGAAACCTGATTGCTTTTGTCACAACTTTCATGCGTCGCAGTCACTTGATGGCCCCCCCTTGACACCAAGTTCACAGGATGCCTTTGAGAGACTTGGCTGTTGACTCTCGATGTCTTTTCCGAAGAGCTAGCACTCCGTCTGTGTGGTTTCGATGATGACATCCTTGTGGCCTTGTCGAAGCATTTCAGGGTCGTGATACACGAATTCTGAACAGTGGGTTTCGCATGGGTCTAGTCCTTGCATTCATCTATTGCAGCTTCTGTCTCCTCAATCGGGATTTACGGGCAATGTGAAATGGGCTGCCACGCTCTAGATGTGTCAACATCTACTCTGTCCAAGCTCCTTCGATGGTTCCGCTGGACTTGCTCCGTCTTGCCCGTTGAGAGAACGGTCAAGTGGACATCTGTATGCATGCTTTTAAAGGCGGTGGCACGGGCAAAATCATAAAGTTTGCTGCTCTTGAAAAAAGACGCTACGCCACGATCAGATAAAGTTACAACGTATTCGTTATTGAACTAGGAAAATCTATACACAGCGAACAATTCAATTCGACAAAGAAGCATTGCTTGATTTCAGTTCGATCAATCTAGGCAACGATTTACGATGAATATCTGATGTTGGGCTTGAATGCTGATCATTGTTGTGAAGCACAACAAGCCCATGTAGAATGAGTTAATAGTCATAGGTTAGTTCGCAATATCAATATCTTAGTTCGAATGTTTTTGGCGACGACATGCACGCCACAGTTGTTAGCGCCATGTTGGAAAGCTGTCTGGCTCGACCAGGTACTAAGTTAACGTTACGACATCCGCTTTTGATGTTATCTCGGAGTTGAAACTCCAAAAGGCATGTTCTTTATGATCGAATGCCCTGCATCCTGCTGCACTATGGCCTGGCGTCTGGCGGTATTTTGGAGGCTTCGGAAGGTTAGGCCTGTCTTGAAGGATCACGTAACCCAGTAGAAATTTCTTGAGCCTTAGAGACCTGCATTAAGCAATTCAAAGGCGGCAGAGGAAGTAGTCACTTTATGTGAGCTAGGATGCCGTTCTGCCCTGTCGTTCGCTTGCCAAGTGTAAGCCAGATGCATGCTTGAGTCTGAGAGCAATGAAAAACGGAGTGGGGCAAATCTGTCCGTGGCCGCCGATCGTATCCAACTTCAAAGCAAATCTATCGTAAGCTAGGAATAGAAACTCTATTCCAGCAACTCGTGAAAAACGATCACTCTGCAAATCAAGCATGACCAAGCCGGTGCCAGCTACCCACAATGCCTACACGGCACACATAAATCCTGCAGGAGCATCGCCCATTCTTACCATGGACCAGGTCTGGGCAGCGTTAGAGCAGAAAGTTCAGCACGCCGAGTGGTTTGTCGCTGGCGCTCTCAAGTCTACCGACGTCTTATCTGTCGAGACAGACGACCAGGGCCACAGGGTTACCACCCGGGAAGTGGTCTTCGTCGAAGACAATAGACGAATAAGGGAGGTCTGCACAGAGTATCCGAAGCTCAAGGTAGAGTTCAAGCAGCCTTGTGGAGGGCTCGTTTGCAACATTGTCTCGCAAGGTCCAGGAGGGCCCGAGGACCTCTGCATGACCTACACGTAAGTGATGGCGGCGACATGTGCAAGCACCCTGGCTGAACAAGAAATAGCTTTCAGTATCTGCATCCGGGAGCCAGTGACGAAGAGATCAAAGAGCTCACAGAAAAGCGAGCCAAGATGTCGAAAATGGCCGTCGAAGGCACAATAGAAGCCATACGGTAGGTCTAATCGTGGCTATGCCTACGTTGTAATCTATTTTGGCACACTGACTCTTGTGCAGAAAAATGGTGCAGGATGGGAGAATAAAGTAACTTGTGGTGGACTGATAAATGAACGACGTGCCATGATGTGGTGAATCTCATGACAATTCTCGTGACTAGGTGTTAAGAATAGACTCTGTTGTCCTAGAACTCCGTGGCTTTTCATTCTTTCACGTTCCGCTCATCTCAAGGTCGTACGTTGTCAACCTCGAAGGTCAACCTCTAACTTCAAGCTCGACGCTAGACAGTCACTTATATGGAAGCAAATGCACGCGTGGATTTGTACAACATTATATTAAATCTGTTAAGTCTTGCTGAACGCTAAACATAACATCGTAAAAGCTCTAAATCAGAGCATGTATCTCGATCCGAGCACCAGGCAAACCGACCGCGTTTTGGTACGTTGCGTACCTTGATGATGGAAAGGTGCCAATGACAACTCTGTTGTCTAGCCCAAGTCTTACGCGCAAATACAGCTCACTCCATGTGCAGTATTTGGCCCTCAGCGTCTCGGTCTAACCTCTTTCACATAGCCCCTAGGTAAACTAACGCTACTCGTGCTACTTCGCGGTCGCGCCGGGTAGTACTCCAGCTCCCTGCGCGGCACGTACTCAACTTCCCTCCTGTCATACTCAATATACTGGGTGCTTCTCCGCGGCCGCTCCTGCACATATTCGATTTCGCTGTAGCGCCGTCGCGAGTGGCTACGTCGTCGGGAGCTGAAACTCTCCTCTGGGAGGCGCGCTTGCACAGCGTTGACGCCGTCCGGGTGTGCGGAGTAGTAGCTCCTGTGCGGGTCCGGGTTGTCCCAGTTGCGCACGTAATGGTCTTCACGTTCTGTCCTGAAGAGGCACATCGTTTGGTGTTGGTATTTGCTTGCCCGATAAGTGGTTCGTGGTTCTGGCGCCGCTGATATCGGAGAGGACTGATGTGTAATCGGTAAGCCGCTACGTATCGGTTGTGCGAAACCTGTGTGGTCGTGGATGAGACTTGTATGAAATCAAATTAGCGAGAGACGTGCGACAATAAGGGCAGGGCAGTTTCTTCTTCGAATGCAACACGGCATGATGAGCAGGATACTCCGGGCTCCAAGGATGGTTCTGGAGGCTTGATCATACGATCTACGTCATCGTGCATGCCAAGCTTTCCTGGTTCTTCAAACATGGCAATCGGGCATCAAATTATTAGGATCAAAATGATTTGTTCTCTTCCCACGTGCACGCAGCAATCAAACAAAACATCACAAATCTGAAAAAGAATTAATTAGAACTTGATTGTGTCAATTTTAACCAAGAATGTGTAGTGCAAAGACTGCATGTAATATTTCGCGAAGGGAGAAGAATGACAAGCATATGCGCCAGCTCTGATGTAGGTTAATTAGTGTCCGTTAAAATGTTCAGAAATCTACACGATGTTCTTTGCTCTTCTCCGACTTTGTACTCTTCTGGTTTTGAAATTTCTCGTAGGCTCTGAACCACAGACCCATATTCGCCGTAACGATCAAATCCAACATCAGAAGCCCCTCTCCCTCCACAATCAGTTTCCCAAGTTTAGCCTGTTTCCCAGCGAATCCGCCGCCGGCAAGCTCCTGGCCGAGCGACAAGTCTAGCTTAGCGTCCTCTGTTGGGTCTTCCGATGCGACCATATCTTCGCCGTGCAGCCTAGTGTCACATGAAGTTGAGGAGCTCTTGTCACTGAATTTGGCCAATAGCCGAGAGCGTCGCGAGACTTTCTCACCACTGGGTAAAGATTTAGTTGGTGATCGTCGACGGGGCTCTGAGGCCAGTGGTCCACCTCCAGGCAGGTTGAAACGTAACTCGCTGACTTGAGATGGCGCGTTGGACGTTGGATTGAGACTGTTCTTTCTCCAAAGATGTCGACACTTCAGGGAGTTGCCCATGGTGCTGGTGATGAACTCGCATCGTCCATCCCAGGGACTCAGGAAGGTGTAACCTCGCGTATTCGAGCGCCTGCTGTCACTGGCAAGCGAAAGACGGCGAATGTCCGTGGTATCAAGGTGAAACGGCGACTCTGGACTCTGGTATGGGCTTCTTAATGGGACGGAAGAACAATCACCGCTGTGTCTAATTTCGAAGGTTGGACGAGACAATGGTTGATCTGCTGATTTGGACTTCTGGTGGCTTGCTGCTCTCTTCTCGAACAGAGAACCTTCAAGCCACATTGTTCGATGGAAAGGCTGCTCCGAGCTTGAAATCGTCTCAGTTAATTCATCCGAGAGCATAAGAGAAGGACTGCTGCGTTCAGTTGAAGCAATGTTCGAAGACGCTTTGTTGTTTGCGCCGAACTTCGCATACGCAGGGTTTGTGATGCTCAAGTAAAGCGGTTGACCAGACTTGCGGACTCGCGAAGCTGTCATGCCGGCCGACTTACCGTCAGAGATGATCTCATACGCAGGTGGGTCGCTGATGATAGCTACATTCCATTGTTCTCCGGATGCAGGATCGCGGCGAATAACCGTGATTTCGGGGACAAGATCCGGCTGGGATGCTGTCGTGCTTTTTGTCGGTCGCTGTACAAAATACGGCCTTTGAGACAAAGAAGCGAGATCGCCTTGATCAGATGTAGCCGCTAAGCTTTCTAAGGGCTTCCTCTGCTGCGAGGAAGATACGGGCTTTCGCGGCAAGTTCGTGGAAGATTGAGTTTGAGCTGGGACATTGGCGTCGAATATTGGAGGCCCATCATCCAACGGATACGGAGGCATTGATGGTATTGGAGGTAAGGGATGGTGATGATTCTGATTTCGATCTGAAGGAGGACCGTTGGAGATCCCATTTTGAAAGCTGAATTGTGGAAGCGAGGGGGGGTCGGGAGTTTGTTTTTCGTTGTGTAGTATCTCTTCGGCCATGGGCTTCCGGAGTAACTCATCTTCAGCACAGCTCACGTGGAGATAGTACAAGCAGCTCTCCACGTCCTCAGCGGTGACTACTTTCTGGCGCGGCTTGATGGGCGACAAGAATACATCTACAACACATTTCAGCCACTGCATTTGAGGAGGAATGTGCTTCGGTGAGTTCTACCTTTGCTCCCAGGAACTCGAGCTATGTATAGTACGAGTGGCTCTAAATCCACCCTCTGTGGTCTGAGGGGAGGATTTGCAGCAAGTGTTGTCAACGTAGACAGCGACTTGGCCTCGATCGCAGTCGTGCTAGACGTCGTCGTAGCAGCCATGAAGTAGACATCGCAAAGTGAAAGTTTCCGGTCATGCCATACGCAAAATCGAGCTCTACATAAAGATCACCTGAGGAGGATGGAATGCTAGATCCCAAGCACTTTGGACAGACGAGGAAAGATATGCTGCCTGTCGCTGACGTACCCGTCCGTTGGCGATGAGCTGTGCCACACTCGTAGACGCCGCAGCTTCACAGTCGATCAACACGGGAAATGAGGAAAGTTCATGCCGCAACGTGCGTAACGCATCAAACGCAGAAATTCGTAGCAGGATTGAAGAGGAATCGAAAGCCCAAGAGAGTCGGCGTCATTCAAGTCAACATCCGGCGGCTTCTTTGAGCATACAATACGCACTCATGCTGGAGCGTAAGCCACACCCCGGCTACAACACGGGGAGATAAACCCTGTGAGCACGGACCATCGAAATCTTGGCGCGGTGCCCAATTTTCAAGTGAAGATTCAACCAACCTGCAGTCTTGCAGACTGTCAGGAACAATTCGTTGGCTCGAAACACCACGTTGTACGTGGCGTCAAACAATTCAGGGATCTGGAACGATGGCAGATGACTTGGAGGTGAACAAAGACTCACACCAGACCCTTACGTGCACGCTTGGCTAACCCACCCTACAGGCTCGTCTACAGAGCCATGCGAAGGCATTCGAGGGTCTCATGTCTCTCTTACCGCCTGATTTGTACTATGGAAAGCAAAACACCGAAGTCGGTTACCCCGATAACACTGTGAGAGGCACCTGAGCACTGACAGCAGTGGTTAGAACGAGTGGATGAAGAAGAAGCAGACCAAAGAGGAAAAGAAAGCTGCGAGGAAGGCAAAACTTAATCCAGCCAACCATAAGACGGCCGCAGATGTCGCCAATGAAAGAGACCAGAAGCGTAGATTAGAGGAGGAGGAAGCCGAGAGGGCAGCGGCTGGCTTTGACGGTCCGATGGAGCGTCCGGGTGAGGGGATGGCAAAGCCAAAAGCGAAAGCACAGAAGATTGCCAAGGGCCAGGATGTGCATTCGAAAGCATATAATGACGAATCTGACGGATCCAAGCCGACCCTCAGACAAGACGGTCCGAATTCGAAGGAGGAGAGACGGAAAGCGAAAGAACAAAGGCGGAAGGAGAAACAGGAGCGAAAAGCTGCCAAGGCAGAGAAGAAGAAGGCCAAGAAGCAAGCAAAAGCGCAACATGTCAACCCATCTGCAGCGAAGGATGCCGGGGATGGTGAGGAAGAGGATGGTGAGGGGGAGGATGAGGAAGAAGAATCTGCAGAAGATGCCACAGACGTAGCTCGAGTTGCTGATATCGATGCCATCGATGTGTCAGGGCTTGTAGACGATTCCTACGAGAAGGACAGACATTCTTCAAGCCGATCACCCTCACCGGATCCTGAGTTCTCCCCTCACCACAACGACAGAGCATCATCGACGTCCTCTGTTCACACTTCAGAGGGTACTGAACAATCTGCGAAACCATCGAATAAGAAACCTGCTTCAAAGCCATCTCATCCACCAAAAGATGAAGAGCACGAGACCCCCGAGCAAGCGAAGGCCCGCAAGGAAGCACAAATAGCAAGGCTGCGGGCCTTGATAGAAGCGAAGCGAAAAGCTCGAAAGGCAGATGGTTTGGACGGCAAGCCTGCTCGTAGTCGTAGCGAGCTGATCGAGGCACGCCGCCAAAAGCAGCAAGAACTCAAGGAAAAGAAGAAGGCGTTACGCGCGCAGGAAAGGGAAAAACTCAAAAAGGAGGAAATGGAAGCTCATCTAGCCTCCCTCCGCGGCTCTCCTGTTCTTGGTTCGGAACTTTTTGCCCCGCGCTCGCGCTCAGCGTCCGTATCGAGCCCCAGCGCAGCCAATAACGTCAATTTCTCCTTCAACCGCGTTACGTTTGCTGATGGGGCGCGCCTCAACTCAAGTCTGACATCTATTGATGAGCGTAAGAAGCGAAAAGGACCTTCAGACACTAAGACGGCGCTTATTGCAGCCGAAAAGCACCAAGCACGTCTCAACAGTCTGGATCCGTCCAAGCGCGCCTCGCTTGAGGAGAAGGATATGTGGCTTCACGCACGTCAACGTGTCAGCGGCGAGAAGGTGCTCAACGATGTGTCGTTGCTGAAAAAGAGCCTGAAGCGTAAGGAGAAGGCGAAGAGCCGTAGCGAAAAGCAGTGGAACGAACGGTTGGAAGCCGTGAAGAGGAGCCAGGAGGCGAGACAGAGAAAGAGGGAGGAGAATATTGCGAAGAGGCGGGAAGAGAAAAACGCGCCAAAAGGGAAAAGGGCGAAGACGGGAGCAGGCGTTAAGAAGAGCAAATCAAAGAAGAGGGCGGGATTCGAGGGCACATTTAGAGGCCGGGCCTGACGAATCCATTTCTGAACATTTACGGCGTGCAGTGGTGTTGTACAGAAACTCGTAATGATAATGGCTTTAACGCGGGTTTGGAATAAAAACGATCATGGCCTTCGCCGAAGCGAAATCTGGAACGACCCTTTTTTTCTGTGAGAAAACTACGTGCCTTCCTTGGTCGAGCTCCTCTATTCAAGGCCTTCATGGTCGGGCGACTTGAACGTCGTAGGCGACACGCCTTCTATCTGTACGACATCGGAGGCTGTGGGAAGCTACTATGACCTCTTGAGTGCCGCAAACCGAGCCGCGAGGTCGTCAATGTCAGGAATCTTTCCCAACGCATCCTCTTTGCTTCCCTTTGTATTGGCCCCCGCTCCGCCATCTGAGCTCTGCTTCCGTGGCCTGCTCACCTTTGGCGCGCTGGCTTTGTCGGGTAACTTGAGCTTGTTGCTCACGTTCTCTGTGCTCGGACTTGCGGGAGCAATGCGTATGGGGCTGGGCTTCACGTCATCTTTCACGTCGCCTTTTGGCGTCGTAGGCGGAATGTGGTCACCTGCTTCAAGTGGCGCTTCTAGAGCCGGCTCGTGCTGGCCACCATCGTCACCATCGCTGTCGTCTACCTCTTCTGGCGCGGGCTCCGGGTCACCAGGAAACCGGACATTGTACGTCTCAGCGATGAGGCGCAGGTACTTGTCGACCAGTTCTGGAGACGGGGTTTCTACCTTCAACTTCTTGAGCACGCGCTCCGCAACGCCTTCCCCGTTCATGGCGGACAATGCAAAGTCCTTGCCAAACTTCTCAATCAGCAGTGCACGCGCCTGATGAAGTTCCTTTATTTCCGTCCTAGGCGCGGCGTATATGATGCTTCTGACGGCCTCCTCGAGCCCAGGATCTATCTCCACATCCAACTCGCTCCCCTTGCTGCTCGTCATCCCGCGGAGATTGAGCGTCGGCGTCGCACCCGTGTCAAGCAGTTGGGACCGCGCTATTAGCAACTCACAGTACAGCTCGAGGATCTCGTGCAGCTCAGTTGTGATGTCGGAACGGATGATGTTCTCAACGCGTATGCGAGCGGACTCGAGCTTCTTCTCTTCCAGCAGCTGAGCCATGCCCCGACGTTGCTGTTTGGCTATAGCTTGGTCCTTTTGCTGAATCATGCGCAGTCGCGATATGGCGAGCTTGAGCTGCACCTTGAGCTTGTTCTATGTAGTTGTTGTAAGCATACGAGAAAGCTAAACGTTCAGCGGGATGGAGAAACACACGACGAGGGCTGAAGCGGGAGCCATATTGACTTGTCTACAGTCCTTAGAGCGCCGCTATGATAAGTGTTCGTTTTACGATTGAGAACGTAGTGCAGCGCAGCGGGGTCGCCGCCTCGGTGGGCAGTGCCAACCGAGTTGTGCGGTATTTCACGTCAGTTGCACCCGCAGGCTGCGCGAAGGGAAACTTTGATGTTATAATGAGATCAAAGCACAGAATCTCGTTCTTTAGGCACGAAGTGTAGTGGGCATATCTCTCGAGACTTTCTGATGCAAGGATTGTGGTAGCTGTGGTGGGGCCAATGAGCCTCTTGCATGGGCGCCGTGACGGAGTCCTGCGGGCCGGGTCTGCCCATTCCTCACGCGCCGCGCAGCGCGTCGCGCGACGTTCCAGACGGTAGTACAAAATCGTTCCTCGACGCTACCCGCCATTCTTCGCATCTATTCGTAACAAAGCCATGGACGTTCCTGACCGAGAAGCTCTAGAAGCTCGTAAACTGCACCTTCGGCATACATTGAAGGAATGGGAGGCTGCATTCCACACCCAGAATGGCCGCAAAGCAGGCCGAGATGACATCAAGGCCGATCCCACCATAGGTCAGTCGACAGACAGACGTCTGTAGGCCAGCTTGCCCGCACAGGTCATGCTAACGAAGGCCGAAGCCGCACACTACAAGGAATATCAGAAGGTCCAGGACATGCTGTCGGGCAAGCAACCATCAACGACAAAGCAAACGCCCAGGAAACAAAAACGCTCGAGACCGGAGACAAGCTTACCCGAATCACCCTCCAAACGGAGCAAGTCTGTACTCAGCACCCCTCAAAAGCAGGTATCAACGACCCTTAAAATACTGTCATCTCAAGAACACCAAGACGAAGATCAGAACACGCCCGCTGTAAGACGCACATTTCTTGACCCAACCCCCCAGAAAGACGGCATCGTGCTTGGTCTGTTCGATCTCCTTCCCGTTGCTCAAACACCTAGCAACAAGAACCGTACCGTGCTCGGCGAACTGGACCGCAATGCTTCTGCTGTCACGCCTTCGAAGCTGTTGGATGCGTCGCTACAGGAAACTGCGTGTCAATACGAGGAGCGCGCACGAGGAAGCAGAACGCCTGCATCTACTGGGAAACGATTCTTGTTAGACCAGTTCATGACACCACAGAGAAAGGAGGGCCGGAGAGGGACCGAAGCTGGGGAGGCGAACCGCAGAGGCCTTTCTACGCCCTCGTCGACGTTCAGGCAGCAGTTCTCAACGCCGGCGTTTCTAAGGAGGGACAATTTTCTCATGGATGCCATTGACGAGGCTCCCGAGAGCCCACAGGTGGCCCAGCCATGGAAACGGAGGTCGTTTGGAAGGTCCCTTAGCGGTATGATACAAGACATGCGGAGGGAAGCGGAGAAGGCCGCGGACGAGGAGCTGGATCTCCTTCGTGAGATGGAAGACGAGGCGGAAGGGCGGCCACGGCCGAACAAGGTAGTCGATGCACTGCTGCGGTCCAAGAAAGCGGTGATGGAGGATTGCCAGGCCGTCCCTCCTACCGTCACGGGTTTGGACAGAGACGGATTTGTTCCTTCAGATGTAGAGCAGTCGGGCAGTGACGACGAGCATGGAAACGACGGGGACACGCAATCTAGACCCTGGCGAAAGAAGGGCGTTAAGAGACAGACTAGAAGGGTTAATATGAGGCCGGTTGCAAAGAAGGTGCAACCACAGCAATCGCGGCAACCGGAAATTGAAAGGGACAGCGATGGCGGCGAAGTTGTCGGCGAGACCAAGTTGTCTGATGAAGATGTGCCTTCCGACTTAGAAAGAACCTTTGATGGCGAAAATGACGAGTCGAAGGATGCAAAAGACTCAAGTAAAGAACCCGAGGTGACAAAGAGGGGTGCTAGAAAAACCAGGCCAGATGCGCACGCGAATTACCGGGCATTGAAGATTAAGAACAAGAACTCGAAGGCAAAGGGGAGGGGCCGGTTTGCCAGGAGAAGGTGATGAAACGATCTCAGCAGACGTGGTTTTAGAGATGGAGCCCGTAACGAAGGTGACGGAAACGCAATTCATGAACATCCTCTTCATGTTATTTCTGATCCTTGCGAGTCTACACTATTTGAAGCTTGCGTAGTGCGACTTGAAGAAGCGAAATCTTCGTTCACCGTGCTCTTGACGCTGTATACGACGCTACTTCGGGGTCTTCGTCCTTGAATACCGTTCTACTCGCCTGGGGCATCCTTCAACGCACCCCAAATGTTATTCAACGCCTCGGACCACAACGGGTGTGCGAACACTGCTTCCCGCAGATCCCACCATTTCAAGCCACCCATCATCGCCATCTGCACCACGGTCATCATCTCCCCCCCTTCCGGACTCAAGCAGGTAAAGCCGAGGATCTGGCCCGTTTCCGCATTGACGACGACCTTCATCAGTCCCCTTGGCTCGTCTGTTTCTAGACCCCGAGCGACCCAGCTCATGGGCCAAGATGCCACTTTGATACTCTTTCTCGAGCCGGCAGGGATCTCGTGAAGATGCAAGCCGACGTGGGCAAGCTGAGGATCGGTGAAGCAACAGTACGGGACAAAGGGCTTGCGCCTCGTGGTTGTGTTTGGGATCGAGGGTCTGTCCAAGGGGTTCAAGGGCGAATTGGACTGGAGTCCCAAATTGTCTCTGAGGATGCGGAAGTCGTCATAAGAGATGTGCGTGAATGCTGGAGGACCTTTACAGTCGCCCATGGCGTAGATGCCGGGAGCACTGGTCTCAAGAGCCTCATCGGTGATGATATAGCCACGCCGATCGGTATGCACGCCCGTAGATTCAAGATTGAGGTTGTCCGTGTTGGGGACTCGACCTGCAGCCAGGAGAAGGTGCGAGCCTCTGACGTCGTCGGTCGTTCCGCTTGTGCCTGACCTGATCTTCAGGCTGATAGGTCTCGCGCCCTCTCCTTGGGCTACCGACACTGCTTCGGTGCTCAAATGTACGTGGAGGCCTTCGTCTCTTAGAAGACCCTGCAGAACCTCAACCACCTCTGGGTCTTCCCTAGGAAGAATCTGTTTCGCCCGCTGAACGATGTGAACCTCGGCCCCGAGCCTGGCGAAGAGCTGAGCAAACTCCAGGCCGACGTACCCGCCGCCGAGCACGATCAAGCTCTCTGGCACCTCGTCCAGCTCCATTATCGACGTCGAATTCAATACTCTGTTCGGCATCGACTTCGTCGTCTCGGCCAAGCCGTCCAGCTTTGGAACGGCAGGTCTCTCGCCGACGCTGATGAACACCCATTTATCAGCCTTGACCCGCTCCTCGCCACGCCCATCGGTCAGGACGACCTTGAGCTCCTTGATCCCCGTGAAGATGCCTTCGCCTTTCATGACCTCTAGATTCTCCACGCCCGTCATTCGCCGTTCGCTCCCGCCCCTGAACGAATCGACGATGTCGCGCTTTCGCTGGCGAATTCTGCTCATGTCTATGCTTTCAACTTTGGCTCGAATCCCATAATCAGCAGCACGACGCGCAAGGTACGCGACGCGACCGGAGGTAACCATTGTTTTTGTTGGTGTACATCCTTCGTTGACACAAGTTCCCCCAAGGTGTGCCATTTCGATCATCAGAGTTTTATAACCTGCATTCGCAAGCGAGCTGGCTAATGGTGTACTACCCTGCCCCGAGCCGAGAAGTATAGCATCGTACTGCTTCATTATGATTGGTAATGCAGGTGATGTTTGCGCTACAAAACGCAGGATACGAGAAGTGATGTGTGTTTTCGTGATGACGACACGGTGTTGCAATGTATCCGACTGACTTAAAGTTCCGGTCACGGTTTGAAAATACTTTGCATGGAATGTGTTCGCAACCTCTGTGATAAAAAAATTTTTTTTTGGTATTATGAACGGTGAGGAACTAGCGACTAAGACTTCGAAGTGAGCATGACAGAGATCAACCCCTCCTTTTTATCAAGAACGCACGATGAGTAAGCACATATTGCACGCTCCGCATCCCAAAGACCACGGATCAGGGTAGTACATTGCACAGGCCGCGATATGATTTTGGAAATATCTCGAAGTTGAACAGAGTGAAAACTATAGTGGGTTGACCCTACGCGTTGCGTCTAAATTTTCGCCAACTTGATTGACTATTTCAATCAATAATCGGCTGCCTTTTGTATTCGGTTGCGGAATCAAAAGTCGAGCAAGGGTTCAAGTATTCAGTCCGCAGGAATGGTCGGAGGAAAGACTGGATGAGTCGAAACAGAGGCCGCGAACACAACAGAGCGAGACACCGTAAAGAAACGCTGTCCAGAAGCTGGACCGACCATTTTTTTTTTTAACTCACGCGTTCACCTATCTCGCATTAGCGGCAGCGTTCGAAGATTGAAGTGTTCTAATGGGCCACGGTTGAATGATATTTCGTGCAAAGCGATAGATATCTTCTGTTTCCCCCCTCCCAAAGAGTCTTGCTTGTACTGCCTCAACAGTCCGGACTCCGCAGAGGAAAAAAAAGTGAAACAGCAATCCGCGCTACTACGCTGTCTATCGTTCCTATACGTAGAAGGTCTCCTGCAGAGCGAAAGCCAAAATCACCACGCAAGTTTTAAAAGGGGGCCTGATATAGAACAGGACTGATCGAAACGATGAGGCCCCGAGATCCGCCACGGTACAACCCGTTTCTCGAAGTGCACCTTATCTTTGTCTCAGCAGTCTTCTCTTATGCAGGCTTGCTGTGGGGAAGGAAGCGCGGGATTCGAAGGGGCTCGGCGGGAGCGAGACTAGGTGGCTATGTTGGCAGACCCAGACACGTATGGTAGCGTGGTGTAAGGAGTACAAAGTTGGTAACAGGCTACGTCAGTGCTGCTTCGTCAATGGGCGACGCGTTCTCGAATATCGAAGACAGCCACGCATAAAGGAGTATCAGTTGACAACGGGCATCTTCCTTGTGCAACTTTAAATTGGTCGTGTGTCTTCTCGACGTGTGTGAGCATCCGTCCAACTGTCGGCCACAGGCTGCTTAGAATAGACCAAGGCTAAGAGCAATCCTCGGCGCCAGGGGTGGGCTTCTTTAATCAGTCGAGAGAACAGACCATCCGCTTCACATGAACGTGGATAGAACGGAGTACGCGAAGCCCAAAAAAGCAAAAGAAAATTTAAGACGTGATGTTCAGCTGATGAAGAGTCGCACCACGAGATGCGACAACCCGAGGGGCCCTCAGTTGTTCAAAAATCTTCAAACCTTTTCGCAAAGGCCAGATAGCGACGGAATCTCTTAGTAGAAACATATGACAGTGTTGCCCGCGCCCTGCAACGTGGGCCTGGTCGACTGCTGAGCTCGTGTGTCAAAGTTTTGTGTCCGCTGTCCGACGTCGGGGTCGACGCGACAGGCTCTGGTTCTTCTAGGGCCCGGCGGAATTCTAAGCGGATTACCTGATGGGTTCTTTGGCGGCCCGTAAAGGCCCGTAGCTGACGAGCTGGTCGATCCCAACAACCGAGATTCGAACGAGACAGTCTAGTACGGGCGTCGAAATCTTTCGCAGAACGAGTGCCGGCGTGTGAGAGCAGCTGGAAAAACCTGCAGCCGGCGAGCTGACTGGCCGGAATGACGAACAGAGTGGGAGCGCACACGTGAGATGCAGGACGGGAGTGGCTGCGCGCGTCACCCCTCGAGCAAAAAAAAAAAAAAAATCCTGACAGGGCTGAGCGAGACTGTTCCACATGCTGTAGCAGCGCACATACGTCGCAGCTGACAATAAGAATCTTGAATGATTCTGGTCGAACCACACGTCCGGCGAGCGAGTCGAGTCGAGGCTCGGCGAGTGCGGACACCCCACGCGGGAACTAAGGCTGCGCGATTTCAGGCCCTAAACATGAAAAAACTCTGGGGCAGAAAGGCTCTCGAAAAAGTGTTCTTGCATGATTCGTTTCGAGACCTGGGCGGGGGATCTGGTTCCGAAGAGATTCGGCTTAGTGTGACGCAGCCACGGCAAGAAAGCCTTTCCGCCAAAAAAAAAGTAGGAAAACGTACAAGGCTGAAGCGATGCTGAGCGGGCTCAGGACGAAGAAAGGGAGCATCAAAAGCAATCGACCGCTGCGATCTGGCGTCGCTTCATGACGGCCAAAGCCTGCGCCCGCTACGCGCCTGCACCGTGGCAGATCTCGTCGCTTCGTCGTCGGCTTGCGATGGATCATGCCAGGAGCTGCGAAAGGCCATCAATATACCGCAACGACCAGACGACGGTTTATCAGCACGGTGTACATCATCCATCGGTCATACTCGGCTAGGCCTGATAGCAACGGGCATATGGGGCGCTGCCGCAGCCTATGATGTAGCGAATCCAGGATGCCCCAAGAGGCCAGGCCCCGATCGGACCAGAACTTCTCGACGCTGTCGAGCGAGGAGGAGATGAATGACTTTCGTGGCATCGCAATCTCGCCGCGTTTGATTGGAGCCTCTTATCTCTGTTCAGCACTCACCCAATGACGGGATCCACCAGCGAAAAGCCAAGTGTGCAGTTTGCACTTGGCATTCTGCACACATTTCGCTTCATGAAATGTCAATTTGTGGGGACGACGGTCCGTTGGAAAGGTCTCATTTGTTCAGGCTTGAGCTCCGTTTGGGGAGACGTCCAGCCTGGCGAGCGGGCCAGAGCGCGCGGGGCCGGTTGTCCCTGGATTACGCCAATGGATCTGTCACTTGCAGAGATAAGGAATGCTTGGCGCTCAACGCCGCTAGGAACAGTACGGCAGAGGCGTTCTTAGCAGGCCTCTAGTAAGGCCCGTTGCCGGAGCCTGCGGCGGCGTTCCAGTCGCCTTGAGCAGTGTGTCGGCTGGTGTGCAGAGCGGAGCAAGCAAGACGGAGGCTCACGGCGCAGCGACGTCTTTGCGTCCACGATGGGCATGGTGCTGTGCGTCTCGGGGCGCTCTGGCATTCTGGCCGTTGCCCGGTGGTCGGCCAAAGAAGAAGATGAAGACGAAGAAGAAGAAGGCGTTCGGCTGCTTGGGTCGCCAAAAAAAAAAAAAGGTCAGGCTGCGTGCAGGAATGTGAGGTGCCGGGATGCTGGCGCACAAGGCTCGCGGCCGCGATCCAACAAAAGAAACGGGTCTAAGATCGTAGAACATAGTGCTCCGACGCCACGTCCCACGAAACTGAACCGCCACGCGCTTGACGGAGTGTGTGTCTGTGCCCTGTATCCAGACGACGGGGATGATAAGCTGCAAAGTTCACAGCGTTGACGTCGCGCGCTGGCGATCACATAAAGCACCAGGCTTGGAACCTTCCGACCTCCTCGACTCTAGCCATCCACACGTTCACCTTCTCGCCCGTTCTTCTTCCCGACTTCTGTACTCTATTTTCTCACCCGTCCTTCCTTAGTCCGATTCAAATCCATTTTGTGTTGCGTTGAACGCAGCCCAAGTTCATCATGTCCTACTCATGGGTGGGAGCGCCCACGCCCTTCAACGGCACCAATGCGGCGTTGGGAGGCGATTCCAGTACGTTGACATTCCCTTCGTCGTCATGTCCGTGGCTTTCACGCCGAATCTGGCCGTCGTCAACTGCGCTCCTCCGGCGTTCTGAGCGGCAGTTGCGTCGACCGCGGTGCGAGCGCCAGATCGTCGTCAATGCAACAGACAAACCTCGACAACATGCACGCTGTGGCTGACCTTTTGCATCAGACACCGAAAACTTGAATCAATGGTATCAGTCTGGTGACTCCGCGTACATCATCGTGGCATCTGCCATGGTCTTGATCATGGTTCCCGGCCTGGCTTTCCTCTACTCCGGTCTCGCACGCAGAAAGTCCGCTTTGTCGTTGATCTGGGTGTGCATGATGGCGGTAACGGTCATAACGTTCCAGTGGTACTTTTGGGGCTATTCTTTGGCATTCAGCCAGTATGCAACCAACGGCTTCATCGGCGACTTGCAAAAGTTCGGCCTCATGAAGACCCTCGGTGCCCCCTCTCCTGGATCTCCCCTAATTCCAGATCTTCTGTATGCCTTTTACCAGGTGAGAAGAATCGATGCGTCCCAGCCATGCGTCAGAATGCTAACTCCGAGAACAGATGCAATTCTGCGCTGTCACCGCAGCTATCTTGGCAGGCGCTGTCGCAGAACGCGGTCGTGTCATCCCCATGATGATCTTCCTCTTCATCTGGGCCACCGTCGTATACTGTCCGATCGCATGCTGGGTGTGGAATGTCAATGGCTGGGCCTTCAAGTGGGGTGTCCTTGACTACGCCGGTGGTGGGCCCGTCGAAATTGGCTCTGGTCTGTCGGCCCTGGCATATTCTATGGTCCTTGGCAGACGCCAGGAGAAGATGATGCTCAACTTCCGCCCACACAACGTCTCGCTTATTGTCCTCGGCACCATTCTTCTATGGTTCGGATGGCTCGGCTTCAACGGCGGTTCTGCTTTTGGTGCAAACCTGCGTGCAACCATGGCTTGCTGGAATTCCAACCTGACTTGCGTCTTCTCAGCCGTCACTTGGGTTCTCCTCGACTATCGTCTGGCTCGCAAGTGGTCCATGGTTGGTTGGTGCTCTGGTGCTATTTCTGGCCTCGTCGCAGCTACGCCAGCCTCTGGTTTCATTCCCCCATGGGCCAGCGTGGTTCTCGGTGTCGTCACCGGTGTCGTATGCAACTATTCCACCAAGAGTACGTCTTCATCTTTTCCAGCAGCCACCCTTCTGATGCTAACATCCGTCTAGTCAAGTTCTGGGTTCGAATCGATGATGCCCTCGATGTGTTCGCCGAGCACGGTGTCGCCGGTATGATCGGACTTCTCGCAAACGGCGTTTTCGGTGACAGTGCCATCATTGGCCTCGACGGTGTGAACACCGGTTTGTTCCCCGGCGGTTGGGTCAAGCACAACTGGAAGCAGCTCTACATGCAATTCGCCTACCTCGTCGCCTGTTCCGCATATGCATTTGTCGTCAGCGCCATCATTGCTTTCGCCATCGACAAGATTCCAGGTCTTCACCTTCGGGCCTCTGAAGAGGCGGAACTTCTTGGCATGGATGATGACCAGCTCGGCGAGTTTGCCTACGACTATGTCGAGGTCCGTCGTGACTATCTTGCATGGACCCCAGCCAAGGGCGACCATACTGGCAGCAGCGATATTCCCCAGGGCGATCGTCATGGTATCGCCCAGCACAGCCAGATGCTGGAAGGCAAAGAACCAAGCGAGAGCAGTGGTGCCGAGCACACTGGTGTTGGCGGCGACCGTCATGGTATTGCTGCTCAGGAAAAAGCGGGCGGTGACCCGATATAGAGAATATCACAACTTCCAATGTGTGTGATGGTTAGCGATATCTGTACAATTTGGTTGTGACAAGCGTAGTGCTGTTGATGCGTTTTGGATACAGGATACCACAAAGAGTTTCTTTATTTTTAATTGTTTCCAAAATTTTTCGAGGAACGACGTCGACGCTTCCTGTGGAATGGAATTAGTCGCAATAAAAGTCCTACACTCGTCTACGAAACCTTCGAGGACCAATTTTTTTTTATCATCGTAAAGTCGATTGCGAGTTTAAGTATTCGAAAACAATAGCAACACCTCGGGCACGACAGGCGTTTGGCGACGGGGAAACTTTGATGGCAAGGAGTCGGCGTCACATATATAGACTTTAGCAATACCAAGAAATTGATCATGGACAGTCGTGTAGACGACTTGCCTGTTGTGCATTATTGTTACGGCATACAACGTTTGTGTTACGGCATAAGGCTGTGATCGTGGGGCGAGAGGAGGCTCAAAGAGGTTTAGTCAGCGCGCGCCCCCCTTAAGTTACGTGCGGAGAAGCCCCAGCCCGACACTGTCTGGGTTTCGAGCGACGCAGGTCTTGGGAAGTAAACAGCAGAAGTGCTTTGGTGAACCGTGAGCCGTCAGTACACACGTGGGCAATCCTGTCGAAATCACGATGGACAAAAACTCCCTCGATTTCCTCTTTGAGCGCGAAGAAAGCGTGCCGTGGGATTCTTTGGCCCCAGCTCGAGACAGGAGCTAGTAAAAAAAAATAAAAAAAAAATAAAAATAAATAAAAATAAATAAAAATAAATAAAAATAAATAAAAATAAATAAAAATAAATAAAAATAAATAAAAAAAATAAAAAAAATAAAAAAAATAAAAAAAATAAAAAAAATAAAAAAAATCCCCACCATTTATCGGCGGGAATGGGATCGAAATTTCAGACATGGTAAATGATCGCTTTTTGAGCCCACAGTTTTGCTGCTGATCATCAGACTGCCACGGGCCCCATTCGTATCAAGAGGGCGAGCTTCGCGACCAGGTTGAGATTGTCATCCAAGCGGGTGTCATTCATTCTCATTCTCTTTCTACTGTCAGCTGCAAATGTCCACCGTCACAGTGAATCGATGCGAAGATACGGAGAGTGAAATTTTTCCTAATCAATATGGCTTATGATATTTTAAGACTCTTGTTTCCTCGCTTAGTGGCCCTGCTTTTATGTCTGACCACTTGGAACAGGAAACGGACCTATCGCTGGTCTTGGGAATATTGGTGCGCCGTCCGCGCCCCAGGTAAACTTTTGAGTGCGTATCGTCCGCGCTTGCCATCCTGTAGAAGGATCATGCATGCCGTGGTAAACAATCCAATCTTCACTTCCGTCTGGAGATTTCGTGAAGCTCGCATGCCCCGTGCCGTAGACCTGCTCGTCAGGATTTTGATAGAACACCGGCCCTTCCTCATGCTTCTTCCATGAAGCAGGATCCATAGGATCTTTCCCCACGAGCTCCAACTGCCCCAAGCAATAGTTTCTGTTATCTGATCGACCGCCACTATAGATTACGAAGTTCTGACCAGTCTTTGGGTTGACTAGCTGTTCCGGGCCTTCGTTCGTGGACAGTCGATCGTTGACCGTTCGTCCGTACGGTGTCTTTTCCCACGGCAGTGTTGGCCGAGATATCACTTGTCGCTCAGACAAGCTTGAGCTGACCGTATACGGATTCGACATCTTGGTTATGCACAAGTTCGCGGGCCATGAAGAGTACTTGTCGTCCCAGCACGAATAGATGTGGTACAATCCTGTTTCGTGCTGAAAGTATGTGCCATCAATCGCGAATTGGTCAAACGTGTCGAGTTCACCTTTGTACGCGAAGTCGATTGTCCATGGATCCTCGCCCTGTCCCTCGAGCACAAACATGCGGTGATAGACAGCAGGGCAATTCTGCGGCAGAGTTAATGGCCAACGTACAGGATGCTGGTTGCACTCTTCAGCTTACGAATGGGCAAAGCATGTCCACATCAGGAGGCGGCGAGTCGCCGGTAGAATCGGCCGTGAATATCACGTACCACGAATCGCCAATTTGATGTAGCTCGGGCGCCCAGAGATCTTTCGAGTAGGCCTGTCCCAAGGGCGGGTCAAACAGCAAACGACTTTCGGCATTGTTCCAATCTCTAATTTTTATGAGTATGCTTGAGCTGGGCAGAACGATGCAACCTACGTGAGAACTTTGCTTCGTAGTAACGTAATGTTGTCGTTCGTGGTGTATGTCATGTCTTGCCGTCTATTACTGCTATGTTGACAAAAACGGGAGGAAAGGCACGTACAGTAGTACCCATTGCTCTGTATCACCCACCTGCAATACTTTCAGTCATTCCAATGCCTAATGCGCAAGAACATAGAGCTTACGGATCCGCGCCGATGCTGTTCAATATAGGATTTGAAAATGTCAGAGTCGTGTTTGAATTTGTTTCCGTTGTGTTTATGTTGATGGAGTACGAGCTGACACCAACAAACAAAGCGCAACAGTAAGCAGCGCATAGCTGCAACGCTTTGTGAAGCTTCATGGCATCAAATATCGCACCCAATGCCATGACTATCGTCCCCATTTCAGTTTTAAATTTCTCTTTCCAGATTCTTTCGTTTGGTTGTCAGACCCGCTAATTTGACCTAAGAAGCTTGATCGCTTGACAGGTGGATGCATTAGCAAGTTTAAAGTTGTGTTTTCCTGACAAAACCAAGCTCGTCACTGATGCCACGACGACAACGTTGTCGGTTGCTTGTTGAGTTTTTCCATCAACCAAGGTGGCTCTTGACTTAACGACAGTAGCGCATGGCTTCAAACGGTACAGATTTGCGCTGCGGGGGTTGCACTTGACCACTTGATGCAGGGGTGGTCCATCATGGGAATCGGTAATTAACAGCTCAATTGTTGATTCATAAGGTATTTACACATAAAGGAATATGGCCCGATTGATTGCCGCTACTAGCCATAATTAAATCTCTCTCTGCAAAGAGGACAGCTGGTGCCGTTGCTGCTCTTGAACCATTTGAAGAGGCAGATACCGTGGAAGCTGTTTTTACAGGTCCTGCACTTCTTGCCTGGCACTCGTCCATCTTCACCAACTACACTATAGCAAATCGCGCATTCAGTTTGGCCCTTCAGGGCGCCGAAGACATTCCGTCTCCATGCAAGTAAGCCGTCGATAATACTGTTGTTGCTGAACGCAATAATGGCTTCAGAATTGATCAACCATGTATTCCAACGTCGTTCTTCCACTGCCATAGCCTTTGAAGGACTACTGACTTTGGCATTGTGGAGTGGGAATGTTGGTGGAAGAGACACGACTACCATTGCAGATTGACCTTCGTCATCCATAGGATAAGAAGCTGTGAGTTCAGACGCTCGATGGTTAACACGAATGACAAGCGGTGGTGGCTGTTCAGAGTTGCGCGCCATCTCTTGCGTTGTTGACCAAGAAACCACAGCTTCTAGTGCATTTGATATCACAAGGGGCGAAATGAATTTTGCAGTCCATGTTTCGACACTGATATGTTTCTGTCTCGATTCGCATTCAATCCACCATGTCTTTGAAAGTGAAGGGAAATGTGTTAGACAAAGATAGTATAGGTGCGTGATTAGCCACTGGGTATCTTTAAGTGGCTCATCGGCCATTGCTGAACTGTTGTACGAGGCGACATCAAATTTGGTCACTTCTAACGGGCGTCCTCTGGAATGCCCAAGAAAGTCAAAAGCGAAGTCCAAAAAATCTTTCAAATGTCCCGCTTCTTTCATGCTGTCAACATAGTCGTTCCTGACTTTATGCGAAGCATTGCTAAAATGATCAAAGATAAGGAGCCAGCTGAGCAGGTAGCCGCGTAGTTGCAGAGGCACAGAGCGTTCGAAGTCTTCTTCAACAAAGTCAGATGCGACAGGCGCTTGCAAGACAAGTGATAAAAGTTCATAAGGCAAGCGTGCCTTCGTCTTCTCGAGAACGGTATCGAGTGAGATCTGCTCCTGTTTTGAGGGAATGTAATGGTGAAGCAGACGATATGCCGCTTGCTGAACTGCTGGGGAGGTCGAATATAGTTGCGGGTAGAGATCCTCGACACACTCCAATTTGCTTGTAAGGATCCGAGAAACTTCGCGAGAAAGCAGCTCATTCAGTATCATGAGAGGCTGATGCTCATCATCAGATACATGGCGCGTCACCTTAAGGCTGTTCACTATGGCAGCATGAATTCCATTCTCGTGTTCATTCCACGCCTCAATAATGTCGTCGTTTCGCTCATCCTCCTCCTCCTTGCACTTCTCGCTCGACACTATTCTTCGTATTATCGCAAAAAGTTGGATCGAGGCATGAATAGCGGGAATCAGAGCGGGAGCATTCGGATCCGGTAGCTCTGAAATTAGCTCGAGATTGGATTTGATGGAGTCCAGGATAATTTTCCAGTAATCGCCGTACAGGTTGCTTACTAGTGGTAGCAATTGTTTCATCATCCGGTAGATCTCGGCCACAAGCGCATCGTCAATGGATTCATCCTGCAGCCAAGCCACGGACTTACTGATGAAACGTGAAAGGCGAGGTTTTGCTATGGTTTCTCCCACATCGTCGTAGTATGTTAGGATAGTGTTGAGAATAACGAATTGAGATAAGCCATCCTCTTTCAACATCTCCGAGTCAAGCGGGGTCAAATCTGCGATCAGCTCATTGCAATATCGCATCACTTGAGATGATGCTGATAGTGCAATCTGATATCCGTATAACGTAGCCAGGATGCTGAAAACGTTTCCCTGAGCCCGGTGGCGCTTAAGTAACGATTCTGCCTCCTCTAAGGTCGTACTTGAAGACCTAGCAATCTCATCGTTTTGGTTTCGAATCTTGCAATCTCCAAGTGCTAGGTAATATGCTTCACAACTGTATCCTTCAGTTTGAACCATTAAATTCGACTTATTTGACTCATGATACTTTCTCAAGATTTGCTGACAACTGGAAACAAATTCGGAAGCATCGTCGAGAACATCGAGTTGCGAACTTGACCACAGATTCGACGGATCATACACGCTTAGGTGGTCATTTGCCATGAGTCCAGTCAAAGTCAGCAATCGGAACAATTCTGCTGAAATGGTTCGTGCGTCTCTCAGTGTATCCGAAAAGAGCTTGACGGTATACATTGCCATGCGTAAGGGAACTGAGAGGCCGTTTTGATCGCGCTCGATATCGGTCAACGTTGAAGCATCAATAGATTCTCGTACAAGATAAACGGCTCCTCCAAGCGGACTCGTCATAGCGTGACTCTTATCTATCGGCTTTCGAAGAAAATACTGTAAAGATTCGTACCAGATCCCCGTGTTTGGCAGAACGCTGTCCATAGATTGTACCATGTTGGTATCTAAAAGCCTTTTCGCATAATTTACCAATGTATCAATAGACACAGAAATTGACCCGGCAGAGTTCAAGCCATTTTGTATGACATCGATAATGGCATTGCTGGTTTCACCTGAAGTCATTTCATTCGCGAAAAGTGTTTGTAATTCCGGTATCAACTCCTTCGCCTCCTTCGAAAGTCTCTCATTAAGTTCCTCGCTCAGAAGCAACAGATTCGGTAGCAGCTGCTTCCCATCATCTGTTGTCAAAAAGTTCTTAAGAATTCTCGGACACGACTTCATTACGACCCGCAATCCATCTAGCGCTATCGATGTGTCGCTCTCCGCATCGATAAGGCACATAGTGATTCGTCGCAAAATAAGGTCACCCAAAAGCTTTGAAGTAATAGCCGAGTCCCTTAACAAAGGCAAAATTGCGTCCCATTTACGATTTGATTTGCAAATCTCGTCCAGCATGGGTATTATTTCTGGCACAAGGGTTGGGCCAAGGTGCTGTAGTTCACTCTCGCTGAAAACTTTTCTGCAAGCAAGTAGTTCTGTAAGTGCAGGGAATCGTCGGTCCGACACGTCCCCCAGAACAGCATTCAAGCACCTTGTCCATGCAGGCACAAATACTTCTTCTTGATCTTCGCAGGCAGACAAAAGCGTAGCAAGCTGTTTGTATGAAGGCGAGACAAAGATCATAGCAATGTGCTTGTCCAAAAAATCCTCAACTGTTGTTGCGAGTCTATCAGACGCATCGATTAAATGACGACACTGCTTGATAATGGCTGAGGCAACTATCGCTGCCCCGTACGGCTTCCCATTTCTTTGTATCAATACGGATAATGATTCATCGAGAGCACTAGCGGTTGCGTTTTCCAGTCTCTCCGGCATCGTTTCTGGTGGAGTTAGGGCAGCAATAAAGGCAGCAAAGCGTTCACCAGCCTTCCCCAAGTCATCTTGTGAACGGGAATATTCTTTCGCCTGCTCTGGAAGTGACAGTCTGATCTCCCGAACAAGTTTCGCTGATAGACTCGTCACTTCGTTGAGAAGCATAGACGTTAAGCCCTCATTCTTAACCATATCTGTGAGCAGTGACTGAGCAGTGGTTTGAGGTATGTCCCATTTGGCGTTCTCGGCCTTGGGTAAAATGTATTGCGAAATTATCGGAAAGATTGAATCGGCGAGGAAAGGCACTCTATCACCGTCTGCAAGTACGCAAGAAAGAACAATGGCAACTTGGACGTAAGTCGCAAGACCTTCGGAGATGTAATGTCGTGGTTCGTCCTTGTGAGTCACTCCACTATGCAAGGCTTCGATAAGATCGCGAGCTGATTTTGGATCCGATGGTAGCGTCTCCCTTGGTAATGCCTTGAATAGTTTGGATAAACTTCGCCAGTAATTCAGTGCTGCTCCTTGAGAGCCCCTCCTGACAAATTCTTCTAGTCTTGATGAGGGTCGCTTACTGTCCCGCCAACGTTCCGTCCAAATGGTGCTCTCCGCTGTAGTAAGCGCAATCAGAGCTTCGAGATAGTAATCGGCTGAGCCTTTCTGATTCGATTTCATGCCTTTGGTAAGATAAATCTTGCTTAACGTATCCAGGTCAAGACATGACTTTGCGAGCGGAGATTCCAACACAATCCGCAACATCTTGTGTGTTGACTTTCGCACACCAATATCTTCACTAAGAGCCTGTTCCCATAATTTCTTGTCCTGCAACGCCTTTAGATAACGTGAATCATTTTTTTGAAAGTCTTCCTCCCGCAGTTCTGACATCAGATTGGAAAGCAGGCCTAACGAAGAGATCACAACTCTAGAGTATTTTGCATTTGCCTCGTCTGGACTCACACTTCGCTCATCACTGAGTGTCTGCGGCGATTCCTTATCGAAGACGTCTCTGCAAAAGTCCAGCAATGGGTCCTGGTAGGCCCTCCACAGTGCCTGCCTCTTCTCCGCGGTTGCAAATACTTGGCTCAACGATTCCGATGCAGCCTTAGCGACAGCCTTGTCAGTGTCATATAGTCCTGCCAGCCATGCGCCGACCACGATAGGCATTCGTTTCGCTATTCTCTTGCCACTCTTTGCCGCGATGTGGCCTTGAAGCGTGTGCGCTAGCTGCCGTACTCGTCTCTCGGTATCGATCGATGTTCGAGGGTAAACGTTTGTCCACGCCTCTAAAATGCCGTCTTCGATATCTCCACCGCGATCGATCAGTTGCCCCTGTAAATCTTCCAGAGCTTTCGTTTTGGTGATGCTATCCCGCTTTGACAAATTCTTGAAAGCCACGACAATATTCGAATCTGATATTGAAGACAAATTTGGCAGCTCATTAAGATATGACAAAGGTGAAGGAGAAGCTCCAAATCCTGGAGAAGCTGAAAAGCCAAAGGCCGGGCTTGCAGTGCCAAATGCGCGTGCTGCGCTTGCCGAGTGTTTGAACTGCTTCTTACTCATTTTGAAGGTATATACAGGAAAAGTGACATGTGCAAGTCCAAAACGAATTTACAAAAGCTTTTGTACTAGACGCATGAGGCCAGCGTGCTGACCTATTGAAAGGATGAGCATTCGGGGAGGTCGAAAGCTGAAGCACAAAATACATGAATGACGCATAGTGGGAACCAGCGTCGGCGAAAAAAGCCTACTTACTAATCAGCCTTACCCGTCTCTGAGCGAGTGGTCAAAGCGCGAGGCAGCGAACGAGTATCAAACGGGGCGTTCACCACCTGGTCCGAAAGAGTCTATCATCACTGTCGTCAAGATGAGATTCCACATTGAGTATGTGAGAAGTTGGGTCTAAGATATATGATCTAACGATAACAGGGAACTTGAGATCCTCTTTCCGTATCCACGCATCTATCCCGAGCAATATGCGTACATGTGCGATCTCAAGCGCACACTGGACAATGGCGGCAAAGCCGTGTTAGAGATGCCTTCTGGAACAGGAAAAACAGTCACTCTACTGTCTTTGATCATTGCTTATCAAATGCATCATCCCGAGAGACGGAAATTGATTTACTGCTCACGTGAGCCTTGAAACGTCCAAATGCGAAGGGAAGCACTCACAGAGATGCAGGTACAATGTCAGAAATTGAGAAAGCTTTGCACGAACTGAAGGCATTGATGAAGTATCGCAAATCGCAGCTTGGGTACGAAGAAGAATTCCGCGGGCTGGGGCTAACCAGCCGTAAAAACTTGTGTTTACATCCTTCCGTTAAACGAGAAAAAAGTGGAAACGTCGTCGATGCGCGGTGCCGAAGCCTCACAGCGGGCTTCGTGAAGGAGAAACGTGAGAGAGGAGAGGACGTAGATTTGTGTATCTACCACGAGAATCTAGACTTGCTGGAACCGCATAATCTTATTCCACCTGGAGTCTGGACCCTGGATGACTTGATACGCTACGGAGAGCAGCATAAGCAATGCCCCTACTTCACTGCGCGTCGGATGATGCCATTTTGTAACGTCATTATCTATTCTTATCACTACTTGCTGGATCCAAAGATTGCCGAGCGCGTATCTAAAGACCTGTCAAAGGACTGCATTGTTGTCTTTGACGAAGCCCACAACATCGACAATGTCTGCATCGAGTCTTTAAGCATAGACATAACCGAGGACTCATTAAGGAAAGCAAAAAGGGGGGCAGACAATCTAGAACGCAAGATCACGGAAATGAAATCGACAGACGCGCAAAAGCTCCAGGACGAATACGCGAAACTTGTCGAAGGCTTGCGTGAAGCGGACACAGCGCGAGAGGAAGACACGTTTATGTCAAATCCCGTGCTCCCGGACGATTTGCTGAAAGAGGCGGTGCCAGGAAATATACGTCGAGCGGAGCATTTTACAGCCTTCCTCAAACGCTTCATAGAGTACTTGAAAACACGAATGAGAGTCCTACACGTGATTTCGGAGACACCACCTTCGTTTCTCAATCACCTTCGGGAGCTCACATTCATTGAGAGAAAGCCATTACGATTCTGTGCTGAACGTCTCACATCTTTAGTGAGAACGCTCGAGCTCACCAATATCGAGGACTTCCAGCCACTCCAAGAAGTTGCTACGTTTGCAACTCTGGTGGCAACCTATGAGAAAGGTTTCCTTCTCATCTTAGAACCTTACGAAACAGAAACTGCCACAGTGCCAAATCCTATTCTGCATTTCACCTGTCTCGATGCTGCCATAGCAATCAAGCCCGTTTTCGACCGCTTCAGCTCGGTAATTATCACGTCTGGAACAATTTCTCCGCTAGACATGTATCCCCGCATGCTTGGATTCGAGGCCATTGTGCAAGAATCATACACGATGACCCTCGCGCGCAAATCTTTCTTGCCCATGATTGTGACTCGAGGATCCGATCAGGGTGTCCTTTCATCATCATTCCAAATACGAAATGATCCGCAAGTCGTTCGGAATTACGGAAACCTCCTCACAGAATTCTGCAAAATCACCCCGGATGGCATTGTCGTCTTCTTCCCAAGTTATCTCTACATGGAGAGTATCATCAGTATGTGGCAGGGCATGGAGATCCTCAATACGATATGGAAATACAAACTTATCCTCGTCGAAACTCCCGACTCGCAGGAGACATCGCTTGCTCTAGAGACATATCGCACAGCGTGCAACAACGGCCGTGGCGCTGTATTGCTCTGTGTCGCACGTGGGAAGGTTTCTGAAGGTATCGATTTTGACCATCACTACGGGCGTACTGTGCTGTGTATTGGTGTCCCTTTTCAGTACACCGAGTCACGTATCCTTAAGGCACGTCTCGAATTTCTTCGTGAAACGTACCGTATTCGCGAAAACGACTTCTTATCTTTCGATGCAATGCGCCACGCAGCTCAGTGTCTGGGTCGTGTGCTACGCGGTAAAGACGACTATGGAATCATGGTCCTCGCGGATCGTCGCTTTCAAAAGAAACGCACACAGCTACCTAAATGGATTCAGCAAGCGTTAACAGACGCGGAGACGAACCTGAGTACAGAGCAGGCCATTGCCATTGCCAAGAGGTTCCTGAAGGATATGAGTGTTCCATATGAGCCGAAGATGCAAGATGGCATAAGCAACTGGAGTATTGATGATCTCAGGCGCCATCAAGCGAAGGTTCAAGAGGCGGAGATTGCCCAGCTTCGAGCCATGGGTGCTAAGAGTGACGTTATGGAGGTCCAGGAAGGAAGGCCGTCGCACGTGCCGGAGGATGAATATGGCATGAATGATGTGGACGAGGATGCACTCATGGAGCTTGGCAACTAAGCATCCATCGATCTATTTGGAAAATTGTTGCCAAAACTTTTTTGGTCCACAAAAAGAGGGAATAACTACCTTGTTAGATGTTATTTGAGCGTGTATTGTAAGATTGCATTGCGTCTATCCGTAAAGCTCTCATTGCCCTTTCGTGGTTCATCGCAGAAGTCGACAGGAGTAGAGCATTTCTCTTCATATCATGATTATATCCATGCCAAAACCTCTACGAGAAGTCCTCCTGCTCAGCAGCTAACTTCTCATACACATACGTCAAAATACCGCCCTGGTAATCATCAATCATAACGAGTCTCCCTTGCACAGCCCTGACAGCATTATCAAAAGCCTCCTCATCACTCTGCTTAATTGCGTCAATAAGTTGCGAAATAAGCTGTCCCTGTGGCTCGTTTGCAAACTCCGGGTCCGCGCTTCTAATATTGTCCTCAAAATAAGCTCTGCAGCTTGGCTCATCCACCAATCCCAGTATTGAGATCGCAGCATTGAACACGTCCTTCTTTGCCAGTGGTCTCATCGCCGGCCCAGACCGTCCACTCAATGACAGCTTAGCGCACTGTAGAAAATCATCTGCAGCCTCACGATACATTCCCATCTTGCCCTCCAGCGCAGCGGCGCTGGCAAGCTCACCTCTGGCTCCGCTCGTCATGCCGTCGTGTGTCAACAGCTCTGCACATTCCTTGTACCAGCGAACAGCATTTCTGAGATCGCCCATCTCGGAGTACAGTTCCGCAAGCTGCTTGCCGTATCGGGGGATACGGTCACGTTTGCGGTCTTGCTTGCACATTTCGATGGCTTGTTCAAGGGGTTGGATAGCGAGCTGGGGATCTACGGCTCGGAAGGCTTTGGCAGCGCTGGCGTACGAAGTCACGGCTTCAAAGCGGGAAGTGTCGACTTTGGCTTTCATTTCTGCAGCAGACACGTAGGCGCGTCCGGCTTTCTCCCAGGCTTTCTCGTTTTCGTAGGCATTTGCTAGGAGGGCGTCAGGCATGTCTCGTTCGCACTCTGGGAGTGGTTTGATAGGGCATACCAGCATTGAGGAAAGCTTCTGCTGCCGCGTCTATCTTGTCCTAGAGAGGTATCAGCCATGAGAGTGGCAAGTATACGATGTAGTTCCACTGGTCGGCGTACTTCTTTGGGCCCGAAGCTGAAGAAGCCGCCTGAATTCGCAGCCGAAGCGGCCTTCTGAGCTTTCGCCAGGAGGGCATCACCACTCTCTAACGGCATGGTTACGTGGTTTTGATATATACGCGAAGAACAAAGGTAGCATGTTAGGGTTGTGAAAGCGGGACACTGTGTCTGAGGCTTAGTCTGTGACGTCTGACACTAGACCGAAATTGGTGTCAAGGGAACTTTTCAGCCTCACGAGTGTCCATGCATGTATAGCACGTAACCCTCAAACATTCGGTACACTACAGGTTGAATTGGAAAGATAGCCAGTGTTGAATCACCACCAATAACTCAAATCAGGTAACGAGAAAGCTTAGGAACTGAAATGTGAAATACAACCGTTTAATTGCAGCATCGTAGCCAAGTTTTTATCCATGGTTAGCCAAAGAATCTATTGTCACGCTGTCGCAGCTCAGTTGAGATTCTGTCATTGCCAACGCGTATAACCAGTATAACGTTTTGACCTCCTCTGTCTAGGAGAAGATATCTTTGGTTCTTGGAAAGTATGATATAGATCGATAGAGCTGCATGCGCTGAAAAAATGCGACAACATTGTCGAGACGTGAGCTTCATTCAATCAACTAGCATGTACGTGGTTCGATGATCTCTAGGCCGACCCAAGAGGGCAGACGATGCTGAAATATTCTCTTTATCTTTGAGTTCGAGCAGTATGATTACTGATAGACTCCGCGTTGGACAACGTGCTGTCTATGCGACAGGAGTTTCTACCAACGTTGTTACTTTAGTCAGAGATAAATCCATTCAATCTACATGGCCATTTTTGTATGCGTAATTGCCAACTGCTTTTATCAGATTGATTAGGATAAGATTACTTGGGATCGCAAATTGACGAATCCGTCGTACCCAGCTCTACTGTGTCCAACTCCTTGTTGTCGGTTGTCGCTTCATGTAGCTACTCCTCTAAGGAGCACATATACATCGGATATGTAGATTCCGAACACTTATAATGATCTGTTTCATTTAACATCGTGTCAGATTTGACTGTAAAATGGCTTACAAAACGTTTGAAAAATGTGTATCAGCATACATGCTACGGAAGGCAAAACAAATAGAAGGTGACGGGCTAAATTCAGGCTTCGCATAAGTTCGCTGTCAGAAGCTGTGGAAAGAAAGGGGCTCGTAGTGATTCCATATCCAGGGTTTTTTCTGTTAAAGGATAATGCTGACTGCAAGTGACGTTTGGCGTGTCGATCGTGGTCCGAATCAGGATGCTTTGCATGCGTTAAAATAAGCCGATTCAGAACACATGGCCTTTGTGCGCATAGGGATGCCATGAAATACGGGATACAGTTGAATTTCTCAACAGAAAATCCCGCGGTCAAAACAGTGTTGTCAGTCACTCCAATCAGTTACTGGGTCGTATATAGATAGCTACAGAGGAGCACATTGTTGTAGGAGAGGGACATATCTTGGCTAGCCCAAGGGAAGCTTCGGCTGCATAAGCATTTTGAAGTCGGGCCCGCTCTGAGACATCGGGATTATTCGCCATGGTTTGGGACTTTCCAACTTGTGGTCGGTGCCAAGGATGTTGAACATTGTATGAGCTTAAAAGGTCAATACTGCAGATGTGAGTGATGCACTAGGCCAAGTTGAGACAGCATCTAAGATCCTGCTGACCATGCAGGCCTAGGTCCTTGAACTCCTTGAGAAGACTTGATTTTCTGGAGGGATCCACGTCCCTTGTGTCATTATATTTCAATGGGAAGACATAACATTGCCTGATATCAGCATGTCTCGTTGAGTGGTAAGCTGATAGTTGAGAGCTTGTGATGTCTGAATTTCGAAAGGCGGTGCGAAAAGAAGAATAAGAAGAGGACGATGATGACACGTTTGGAAGCTGAACAGAATGGGTAATGTAAACCTGGTACATTCGATAAGCGCACATGTGCACGGCAAAGATATGGTGTTGCTGGGTTTGCCGTGTTTCCCCTATCATGGCTTTTCGCTAGCGTGGTACGAGAACAGGATGATGTCATCTCAAAAAGGCAATTGAGCACGCGACACCTGGGACACTCGAAGACTGGACCTGCGGTGTGGCCAACCGAAGAGCAGACAACTCTCAAAAGTAAATTCCACGGGTGAAACATCATGAGTCGAATTTTGCAAAATCCAGATTGAACTGTGGTTCCTGCATTCTGAAGGTTGCAAGACCCAAGAGCGACTTGGCGAGGGTTCCAGTGGGACAGTGTGGACATTTTGCATCATCGACCCTCACAAGCGTCGCACCGATCTACTCTGCACGGAACCACCATCAACGATAGCATAAAGCCTCATCGAAAAATTTTTAGTTGAGACTGAATTTAAGATTCTTCTAGCTTCCGAGTTGAAAACCCTCTTAGCGGGTGTTCAGTCGATGCTTGGCTGCACGTCCACGTCGATTGCGAGATCAATTCGCGTCGGATTGCTCCGACATACCAAGCAAAAGCCGCCAAGTGGAACATCCACCAAGGAACTTGCCTAGTCACTCTTCCTAGAACTGTCTTTCTATCCCACATTCATAAGATAACTAGCGCTTCTTGCCAGTGGCCATGGCGACCGCTCCCTCGCTCTCAAAAGCCGCCGATCATTTGGAATCTGCAAACAACGCCGAATCTTCAAATGCAGCTTCCCGAGACAATTCAACGGCTCCGGGCGATCAAAACAAGAAGAAGAAACGCAGAGGAGGAAAGAAGCATAAGAGAGCACGGAGACAGAGCTTTGCGGCGCCCCCAGAGCTAATGGAGACTGACACAGAGGGCGCTGCCAGACCCAGTCTGACCGACGTTCCAGAAAGAGCAAGCCAAGAGGTCAGAGAAAATTTCTATCGACTTGGGAGGGGTGCTGGAAGTAATACAAGCTTGGAAAGCGAGGCTCTTCTCGATCATCGAGAATCAGGACCGCTGCAGACGAGACGACAAAGCATCGTACAGGGCATTCTTCCGGGAAGATTAAGCATTCCCTCCCAACGAGGACAAGGTCAGCGTCCTGGCTGGTTTAATGCCAAGTCACAAAGTGAATCGCGATTACGAAGGGTACAGAGAGCTTCCGAATCGGACGATGAAGAAGATACGACAGATCGTACTCCGTTGATAGGTACATCTTATAAGACTAAATTCAGCGGTGCAAGCTATGGGGCGTTTTCCCAATCTCCAAGAGAAGAGCGTCCGAATCCGTTCGGAGGAGTGCGACGAGAATCAAGAGGCTCATCGATGTCAAGCAAAAGGATAAAAACGTACCAGCGCGATCTGTCCGGAGACAGGTTGAACGAGTACGACGTCAACAATCCCCCATCCATCCCAAGCAGTCCGAAGTTTGGAGCGGAGATGGGTCTTGACGATGTCATGCTTACTAGTGGGGATCTCGATCGAGGAAGACAGGATGAAAGATCAAACTCAAACGAAGTGCTTATTGATATTGACGAGAGTGCTCCAAACGATAGATTGGCAGGACAGTCTGAGATGAGTACAGGTGACTTACGGCGACGTTTAGCTGCGGCATCAGCGGAAGCTGATGTCTGCTTCCCCCATGAAGATGTCACAGAGCTTGGCGAGGAGGACGCCAAATCTGAAGTCTACCGGCGCCGTCGACGCAGAAGACGAGAGTTTCCCGATTTGTCAGTGCTTGAAGAGTGGGCGGGTCAAGAGAAGGAGCAACGTACATTAAACAATCTCCGCATCAAACAGATCAGCGAACCTCTCATGGTTAATGGTCGGTTGCGGCCGAAGAAACAGCCTTGGCATCGCGAAAGCGAAGATCAGCCATTACGTTTCACGTATTTCAATGAGTACTTTGATTCTACTTTGCACAGTGAGTCTCTATCGGAGCTACTCCATGGAGACCTGACTTTCCGAAATCTTTTCATTCCAGACCCTCCCGAGCTTTCAGACAGCGAATCGGACGACTCAGAAGAGCTACCGCAGACTGTTCAGTCAAGTCGTGAAGCAAGAGAAGGAAGTTTGCGCAAATTGGCCACTTTGAGTCCACCTTTGGCCCCTAAAGCTCCTTCTGTTGCTGGATCCGAAAGGCCGGCGTCTAGGACTCCCGTCGATGCAAATCCAGCGCCATCACAATCGAACGGAAACTCCAACCAAACAACTGGCCGTAATACGCCAACCCCAGGCAAGCCTCAAAAGGAGAAACGTTATGGCCCACGTCCCATCTGGTGGCTCGACGTGCTCGACCCTACAGAGGCAGAGATGAAAGTTATTTCAAAAGCTTTCGGTATCCACCCACTTACTGCAGAAGATGTTATGATGCGTGAGCAGCGCGAGAAGGTTGAGTTGTTCCGCAACTATTACTTCGTATCGTATCGATCCTTTGAACAGGACTCTAACAACGAGAATTATCTCGACCCCGTTTCCATTTATGTTGTGGTATTCAGAGAGGGAGTTTTAACTTTCCACTTCAGTCAGACACCCCATCCAGCGAACGTCAGGAGACGAATTAGGCAGCTCAAAGACTACTTGCTTTTGACAACGGATTGGATTAGTTACGCGATCATTGATGATATCACTGATAGTTATTTCCCGCTCATTGAGCAGATCGAAGACGAAGTCGACGAGATTGATGAAGCAATCTTGAGGCTTCATCACACGCCTGACGTTGAGAAAGACAAACCAAATAGGACAGAGAAAATCTTCTCGGGCCGCATTTACGCCCCAGTCAGTGGAGCAGACAAGCATTCAGAGGCCGGCCAAGACGAAACGATGGGGGCAGGGGATATGCTGCGTCGAGTCGGAGAATGCAGGAAAAAGGTTATGGGGTTGTACAGGCTGCTGGGTAACAAGGCAGATGTGATCAAGGGCTTTGCAAAGAGATGCAATGAGCAGTGGGAGGTTGCTCCCAGGAGTGATATTGGTCTTTATCTGGGTGACATCCAAGACCACATTGTGACAATGACGGGCAACTTGTCGCACTATGAAAAGTAAGTTCAACAAGTTCTGTGACGTGAGGTTCCATTCATCGGCTAACACGTTGCTTCAGTCTCCTCTCCCGAGCGCACAGCAACTATCTTGCGCAAATCAATATACGTATGAACGAACGTGCTGAGAAGACAAACGACGTCCTCGGGAAGCTCACTGTGCTCGGTACAATCGTGCTACCGATGAACATCGTCACCGGTCTTTGGGGAATGAATTGTCTTGTTCCCGGTCAAGATGGCGACGACTTAACGTGGTTCTGGTGTTTGACTGGCGGTCTGCTTGCCTTTGGCTTCACATGTTTTTTCATTGCTAAGAAATTTTATGGTATTGTATAATACACAGGATAGATGAACACCCGTTCACTCCGCCCGTCAAGGTTTTTAGCGTGCTAAGCTAGCTGACGGTGCACTTGTGAGGGATTGGCTTGGAAGGATCTGGGAGGTGGTTAAGGAAAGTGGATGTATGAGTATAACAAGTGTAGGTTCCATGGTTGGCGAAGTGGCAAGGTGTAATAATTTGTCGAAAGCGAAACAACAAATGCAAAAAATTCAGCCTCGCAACAATTGATGTGGTAATAGCTCCAGCACGATGCGGTTCGCTTGAGGTCGTTGAATGCCATCACACAGAAAGCATCCCCATCTCCTCACTTTGATCATGCAGCTTTCGCTTGACACTTGAAGAAAGTACTGGGGACCTGTGATGTACGCACCGGATCTGGACACCGGTGGATCACTGCGACGCGGACTGAATAAATTCAGCTGACTCAAGAGTGAACGGGCCGTTCCAAGGTCGACTTGATGCTGAAGACATGTCGACAAAGTCGTCCTGCGGCATGCTCGCAGTCGGTACACGATGCCTTTGGGATGTCGGCGCCCTGAGAACCCGGCGCGCAATGACAGCGGAGGCCAGGGGAGACAGGCGATGGAGCCAACGGTCACGATAGACTGTGATCACAGCGAACAAAAATGCGCTCAGGACTTGGCTGGTGCGAACGCTTACGCGTCCACCGGGCGCGGGTCAGCAAAGAGGTGAGTCCACTTTTGACGCCTGCGGCGAGCACATTCTACAAGTCCGAGCCGGGGGTGTTGCGATGGGAAGAGCCTGAAGAGTGTCAGAAAGGCTGGATTGTCATTGCCTAGTTCTACGTAGTCATTGTCTCTTGTCGGGGATTACAATTTTGGTGGATGGCCAAGGGGCGGACGCTGCTGAGCACACCGTTGCCCATCATTAGACCGCTTAGCTAGGTGCAAGCCGTAACTCATATAAATCAGATAAATTGCATACATGAGCGCGTTAAAAGAACACTTTGTGAAGCAAAATCAATTTTCTTGCAAACCGTTTGAAACTTTATTTCATCAAGCCTTTCCGCGGAGGTGGGCCCTCAGGTGGTGCATACACATCTGGATCTGTGCTACGTCCTGCAGCGTAGGAGTGAGGAGGTTGCTGCAACTCGATACCTCCGTTGCCTGGTGCGTAAATGCCACCATAGGCTTGGTGTCCGGGGGGAACATTCGCGCTGTATTGCGGCGGCGCTGGTGGATAGTTCTGATAGTACGGGTCTTGTCTGTACCATGGTCTTGCGGACCAGCCGGTGCCGTAGTAGGGCCGAAGACCTTGTCGTCGGCGGCGGCGTGCGCTGCTGCAAGAGCACAAGAAGAAAGCGAGGAGGAAGAGGGCGATGACGACGACAAGGACGACCCATCGAACCCATGTGTCCCAGCTGGTGTAGTAGCAGTAGCCGTTGACGTCGCAGACGTATCTGTTTTCTCACGTTTTAGTAAACCTGGATGTTTCAAGATCGGTTTGCCTGGATCATGCCACACAATCTGGTAGGCACCTCGACCGAGAGCATGTGAAACGAGGTGGGACGTACCTCTTCGATAGAACAGCCATGGTTGGCTGGTCAGCTGTGGTGCCAAAGGCGTCGATGCAAGGCTGTCTGTAAATCGTGCTGAAGAAGCAAGAAACGGGATGGAAAGAAAAGAAGAGAGACTCGGGAGGGCGAAGCTGGAGATGGAAGCTCACAGGATTGGGGTGGCTTGCGCGGCCAAGACGTCAACATGGGCGGAGAATCCCTGCTAAACACAGCCTTGGACGTTCACTTGCGCTACGCTGTGACATACAAGTAGCCTGCCCTATCGTCTCCCTGGTCTCTGGTGACTATGTGAACGTCCGGTCACTGGATGTAGCCTCAAGATCGAGAGCGAAATCAGGCCTGCCATTTCCCATCATAGCGACGCTTTGAACTATCCCAGGAAAATCTGGTACACGAGTGGCCCGGCTGACTCGTCCCACCAGCCACTCGCATGCGTTCAGCCACTCCTGGGCGTAATCAAGATGAATGCGCCACAGATGCAATCGATGTATCAGCACATCGTCGATACAGCGCGCGGACAAACAGCGCAAAGCTTCATTCGCAAGAGCACTTTAATCCGTATGCTCTGGTCTTGAGTGTATGATGGATATGTAAAAGTCCTGGTCAATCTCGGCCGCCAAGATGATCGTGGGATGTCTATTACCTGCTTTTCAATCCGAGCCGACACCAACGCCACACACAAGCTAGTTACCCCATACAACGCGTCAGTACAAAGCATGTGTTGACTCTGAATTCAGAATTCGTCTGCCAAGAATATTTTTGCTCCTGCATGTATAATTACTGCCGGCCCAGCTTTGGCCGTGAAGATTTGAGACAACAGATATCAGCCATGATATTGACAGTCTTTGGAGCTGGAACAAAAACAATAGCACAGATAGCATCCAACGTGTTCGGAAGGCTTTCTCAGCGGTTGGGTTTTACTGCTACGTTCAGGGTCATTGGCAATCATAAAAGAGAGAACGTTGCCAACAATCCTGTTCTTGCGACGTGACCATCTTGCATTCTTGGACATTTGCAGAGGTCCTGACCCAAATCTGCAACAGTAGAGATAGTAGCCAAGTCGAAGGCTATCGAACAGAGAGCGAATAGCGAGGTTGATTTCGGACCCGGACAGAACAAAGATAGTTGTTGGAACAAACTATCAAACAGACGTAACCGCGAGTTAGTTTGTAATTGCTATATAGGATCATCATGATATTGCTGCGACGCCGCTTGAGTTTCTTCCTCCGCAAGCCGCCTGTCCTCTTCGTCCGCGGCGTATAGTGCGGAGCCGGCTGCAGTTGTGAGAAGGAAGAACATGTTCAAAACCGGCACGAGCTGCAAAACCAGATGAACAGTGCCAAACCTGTCCTGAGAAGTTAGCTCACAAATTCCGGTCAGCTCAATTGCGCTTGCGCACCATGCAAAGCTCCAACGTTTCCGCTTGATGAACGCCTTGCGTTCCCTTCTTCCCATGCCTCTCAGTTTGTAATATCTCCACATCAAAAGCGGGCCGGCTCTATATCCAGTTCCTATGAGGAACAAGGGAACTCCAACGTAGGGCACAAAGTTGATCGGCAGCAGCACCACCAATTCCACGATCTGTCGCAATGAAAACGGCGCAAACACAGCGCTCTTGACTGGCTTCCCCAACCTCCTGTATGGATCGATGCTGCCCTCCTCACTCGGCGCCACAGGTCTACTCTTTGCGACAAGAGCCTCGTGATTCTTGGCTACGAGCACGGAATCGAATATATCGACCTGTGTTTCGTCGACAAAGAATGCCTCGAACAGAAGCGCGACGATAGCTGCGCCCTCACCGAGCACTAACACCGTGGCATTAAACCAAGCGGACCGACCCTGCCAGATCATCAAGAAAGCGACCTGTATGAGGTATGTCCAGAAGAAGAGGTTGAAGAGGATGAAGAGGCTCAGAAGAGTGGCGGGGAGTAGGCGCGAGCGCAACAGCGGGTAAAGGAACGGGTGAAAGATGAAGTACACCACTCCCTGCGGTCCACACTCCTGTTAGCAACGTGCGCGCTCTTGAATACATGCATGGTTGTTCATAGAAGACGCCGACGACTGTAGGATGTATACCTTGAGTGGATAGAAGCCCGCACCCTTCGTTACAGCATGGTAGAGGCGCTGCGGCAACGTGCGCAGAGATGCAGGCTGCTGCGCGGACATTTTCTTGGGGACATCAGCTCGTGGAAAGCCAGCGTTGAAGAGTAGAGGGCATTTCTCCTCAGCTTTACGGAATACATGATCTTGGATACCTGGTACCTCATGAGCTGCAAGTTGCGTCACAAGGGTCCACCTTGCTGGAGGACGCCATATTCGGTAAGAGCCTAGTTCTAATTAGGGACTGATCCTTGGGGTCCAGATCGTTCTTTTCGTACTATTGCGAAAATACCGATGTGCCAACATTGATTTCTGTCTATCGTCGATGAGAAGCACCAACGAACTCGAAGAAAAGCCTTTTCAAATCAGGACCAGGTCTTCAAGCCCTCGCTTGACCGTGCGGAGACAGCTGCTAAACAATGGGCTTTATAAAAGTCGTTCCGCGCTTAGATAGACCGAGGCGTCAGAATATGGTATGGTGTACTCCGCAAGCTTGGGGGTAAATATATCTCTATACGAAGCCATTCTATTGAGTAGAGATATTGATGGACCCAAAATTGCAGATGTGGCCGAAGTACTCCGTACTCAGCTCCAATTGGTTACCGCGACAACCTTTTGAGATTAACTTATGCGTCAAGTTTTCCTGTTTTTGTTGTGCCTTAAGGCATCTCTCAGTTTAGACAATTTTCCAATGACCTCATGCTGATTTATAACATGGATCCAGTGCAAGAGTCGATTTCTTCGTTGTTCGTTCAAACGCACCGAATCAAACGAGTACCGACGCTTCTACTGTCATGATATGCGAAAGCACTTGAGAAGATAGGTACACGTAAGAAAGAGATCACAGTTTTTTGGAATCTGAAATTCTCGACCAAATCCATTGCATTACATCGTGTAGTAGACCTTTGCTATTTGTTGATTTTTTCATCACAAATGAATGCACGCCATTGAAACGTATGGCTGAGGCAAGCATCGCGACAAGAGGTCACATTGCTTCCCACTCATCCCACTATTTGCTTGTGAGCTACAGGCACATATATGAGCATGCAAGCTGAGAAGAGGACAAACGTAGCTTGTACGTCCTCGCTCTTGCGAATGTCTCGGGCCTCATTTTGAAGAATTTCCATCCACATTACAGTTGAAAGGCCAAATGAAAGAAACCCTGAACTCCATTTCTTCGAATCGTCACTGATTTATGATAAATTGGTGCATCATGCTAGTCTCATGGGGTGTCATTCACAGATTTGTGATTTCCCAAGTGCCAGTAAGTCCATCGTACTCCGTCTCGAGATCTTGGCATACGACAGTTGGGTGGGAAATCTTTAAAATAATAGGAAGTGTCGTATCGCTGAGGAGACGCAACAATCTTTTGCGATAGTGTTCCCCACGGGACTGGGAGGGGTCGCGCTGCCAGTCGTCGTTAGCGAGGTTAGCAAGACGTCTGAGGCCGTTATGAAGGTCGGCTTCAATGTCATTGGCCCAGTCTGAAAACTCTCGGGTCTCGACGGTGGAGCCGGCATAACCCACTGGTGTCTTAGGAGGCGATCCTGGTGCGCGGAATAAGTCGGCGGTAGGGACTTCGTTGCTCAAGTTGCTCTTGCGAAAAGCTGACTTTGGACGGATAGCCATGTAGAGTGGCTCAGAGGCGAGACCTAGAATAGGGTGAGCGGCTGCTACGATTCATGGCTTACCAAGAATGCTGGAAGGCCAAAGCGAATTGACAAAATTGTTGTTGCGGGTCCTTTGGTTTACTAGCTGTCGATGGCTCTCCTTTGTATCGTTCGTGCTGCTGCTTCCGCTCTGTCTGCTCGCTGCTCTCTAGCTTTGAAGGTTCCACGACCTCAGGTGAGGGTACAGAGAAGGGCAAAACAAGGACTACTTGAAACAACAAGGTAAGGAGTGAGACTTACTTTGAACTGAGTCTCCAAAACCTGACGGCGCTGGAGAGCCGGCCCTGCTTGCGGAGCTTTCTGTCAGTTCCTCGAGCAGCTCATTGACCTTTGGAAGGTCCAGGCCATTGGCGTGAGGAGAACCAGGCTCGTTCGTGTTGTGTGGCGAGTTGTCAGGCACGTCAGTCGATAGCTCGTAGAACTTGCCTGGATTCTCCTCTTGGATTTGGGTAAGAATGGCCCCAAAGTTAACGTGGGCAACGTTGCGAGGTGGGCGGCGCCCTTCGTCAGAGCCGAAAGGGCTTGAGGAGGTCAGTAGAGGGTTGCTAAGAGCGCGAGTGGGGCTGGAGTCGGAGTCGTCTGATGCAAGGCTGCTCGTACGAGTGTGGCCATCAGCAGTGTTTGGTGGAGTTGGTGGGTAGGAGCTTGGGGGGGTGATGGACATGAATGATTCAGACATTGTCGCGAGTGTTTGCAGAGGAAGGGTGAGCGCGAATCTTTGAAAAGGGGGATTTGTGGGGTATGGAAGAGCAGCTGCAATGGATTGTTGTAGAAGCGTCGGTTGTGGCTGCTGGACGGGTTTATGAACACGCTGCGTGACTGCTTGTTTTGGATTGTCCTGGTCCGGTCAGGTCGGTGAAGAGCGGGTGCGCGCGCGATGATGAACAACTAGCAGGCAAAGTGAAGCTTAAGATCTAGAGTTTTTATAAGTATAGTTATCTATAAATCATACTTTAGACCTAGATCACTTAAAAAGATGATAAATATAAGTCCTCTAGCTGTGAGACCTATCTATAGATCGAGACCTTTATAGGGTACTAAAAATTGTTCTTTAGCTAGATATATATTGATTACGGTTTATGTTTCTTTCACTTGAACATCGGTATTAGCTCAGATATATCTCGCGGCGGTTGTGCCCAGCGCATCTGCTAAGGTTTAGTCACTTTAAAGAGAGCTTAGGGACATAGCCATAGAAGAGGCTTCAATACGCAAGAAGTGTGCTGATATTTGGTGATTCGAACGTAAATTGCGTCTCTTTCAGGCTGGCCTTTGTCTGACCATGGACTAGTTTCGAGATCCAATCACAGCAAGGTCGTGGCGGCGCGAAATCGATTCTCACAAAGCAGTGAGACAGGCACGTCGAAAGCCACTCAGTTCTGTCTGTTGCGTGGTGCCGTCAGCAGAGGCGAAAATGCCTCAATTGCGAAATAGAGGTGCTAAGGAAGACAAGCTACTGCTTGGTACAAGTTGATACTCGCAAGATGTACCGACTAAGCGACCCGCACGTTGCAGCATTTCGCAACACGCACTTTTTTTTTTTAAGAAGAATATGAGTCAAAAATGCCATACCATGAGTGAGCACGAGCTTGTCCACGATTCAATCTCTCGCCATGGCCTGCTTCAGACAAGTCGCGCATGTGCAAGAGCAAGATTCGACAGCAGATCAGACTAGCTTCCATGTCACAAGTCCGATACAAAAAGAAGTAGGAAGGCATAAGGACTAGATGTCTTGCAGGTAGTGTCGCAAATAGCCGAGCTGCAAGATGTAGGAACAACCACAGAAAGATTATATCAATTTAGGGAGAATGCCATTCCTTATGATGATGCTACTGCATCCATTGAGTGATGGTAATGAATCTGAATCTTATGTAAGTCCTCTGCTCGCTATAGACGTCGCTTCTTGATCAATGCCGTTACCCAGCTCAATGAACCCACTAAGAAGGAGCCCGAGTGCGGGCATAGAGCCAGCCGCTGCAATCCTCCTTGCTCTACTGTTCTGTGTGGGAATCCGCACATCATCGGTCGTAATCATCCACGAGCCGTTAGATATATCATCGCTTGTCAACAAATCTTGTTCTGGGCGCGTGTCGACTCCAGGTGGTGAAAAGAGTACGGAGAATATGATGTGAAAGTTGGCGTCAAGGCCTGGATTCTGGCCTTTATCGCTTTGAACTAATGGAGTCTAGCCAGCGGGCGTTTCCTTTTCAAGAATCCTTGTCAAAATCTTGGGTCGGTCGTCCATTTGACACCAACATTTCATCTGCACCACCGTCACAGAAGGCTACCTATTCTGCATCTTCCATTCCTCGTCCTTCGCCCTGCTTCCGAACCTCACATTCTTAAGCATTGGCTTCCTGCAGCCTCGAGCTTCTGTCTCCAACTTCTTAATTGAAGAGAATTTCCTTGTGCGAAAAATGGTCGACACCGCCGCTTCTCCGGCCACGGAGTCGAAATCGAAGAATGCCATTGTGAAGCCTGAGAAGCCCGATGAGGAAGCGTTCAAGAAGCGCTCTGCCGAATTGGAGAAGGCGCATAAGGCCAAACAAGATGCTCTGGTGACTATTCTCCCGTCATTGTAAGCGCACCGAGATTTATCGTCGCTGACACTGCCATTCAGAAAGCGGTCAAGGACAAGCTCGACCTTGCAAAGCCGAAGGAAGGCTCCCCCGTCGATACGAGACGAAAGGAACTTCTTGCGCAACTCGCTGAGATCCGCAAGATTCAGGCTGGTGGCAAGGAGTCGCGACAAGCAATCATGGACAAGATCAAGCGTCTTGATGAGCAGGTCAAGTCGAGAATACAGGAACAAAAGAATGCCAAGAGCAAAGTTCCATACAAGTCTGTGGATGAAATTGACAGGCAGATCGCACAATTGCAGAAGCAGGTCGACGGGGGAATGATGAAACTCGTTGACGAGAAGAAGGCGTTGAATGAGATCAGCCAACTGAATCGCGCGAAGAAAAGCTTTGGCAGCTTCGACCAGTCACAGAAGAGTATTGATGAGCTGAAGAATCAAATCGCGGAACTAAAGAAGAGCTTGGATGATCCAGAGGCCAAGGCATTGTCGGAAAAGTACAATTCCATCCAGAACGAGCTGAATAAAATCAAGAGCGACCAAGATGAGGTCTACAAGAACCTCAACTCTCTGCGAGACCAGCGGACAAAACTTCAAGCAGAGCAACAGGAGGCCTGGAACGCACTCAAGGCCTACAAAGACGAGCACTACGAGAAGAAGCGCGCGTATCGTGAGTATGAGAATGAGGCCTACCGTATCCGCCGGGAGAAGCAGAAGAAAGAGCAGGAAGAATACTATGCTAGCAAGCGGCGGGAAGCTGCGCAGAAACGACTGGAGGAGGCTTCTGCGCCAGCTTACCAGGACGAGATCATGACCGCCGAAGGCTTGATTCGCTACTTCGACCCAAGCTCCGCACCAGCCAAGGAGGCTGCTGCTCCTGGGAAATATGCTGCTGCGGCGCAGCGCACAGTCAACGATGACGCTTTCAAGGGTATGAAGGTCGTAAAGAAGGATGACGAAGACTTTATGAACCTTGGTGGAGGCAAAAAGAAGAAAGGCGGTAAGAAAGGTGGTGCTGCTTCAGCGACTGAAAAATTCAACCTCAATATTGGCGTCCTCGAAGATTTGAGCAAGGTCAAGGTTGATGCGCCATCGAGCCAGGCGGATGTCCCTCACGTTGTTGAGCAGCTAAAGGAGAAGATCGCACAATGGAAAGCCGATCAGGATAGGAAAACACAAGAAGTGAGCTTGAGACCTACTTGCGCCCGACTGCTAGAACTCTCACTAACTACGAGTAGAACATTGCCAAAGCCAAGAAAGAGATTGAGAAGCTCGAGGCCGAGGCTCAAGCCGGTGGCGAAGGTTCCACGGACCACGCAAGGAAGCCGGCGCAGAAGAACGCTGGTCTCAACGGTCATGCGAGTGCCGAAGCCGAGCTTGCTCAGGAGAAAGATGCCATTGCCGACGCAGCTAAAGAGCTTGCTGAGGCAAAGATCGAGGACAACGCATAGACCAGTTGTCGTAGCACTGGTATCACCGCATCCACTCATTTTCTCACTAGCATCCTCTTGATCTCAATCGTCCCTTTTTCAAACTCAAACACCTGACGACATGTATGAAAAGCCATGGACTATGTATGCGCGCTTCGGGCATTCTTCAGGCACATATTCTTTAAAAAAACAACCTGCCAAGTTTCTTTTATATCTTCGGAACTTTATCTTGCAAGCGATGACCAGATCTGCGAATGCGCCAGCAGCTCTCTCACTGGTCAAAACGTTATTCTGGGCTAGATTAGGATGTCATCCTCAATGCTTCGCACAATAAGTGCGGGCAATGCTCGTGGTAGACATAGGTCACAAAATTTGCACTTGAAAAGTTTCATTCACTAAAATCATTTTTTTGTCTTGCATATAATTTTGGTCCCTTCCGGCTCAGTACTTTGAATCCACCATTCTCGTCATGCATGGCTACGATCATGACTAACGGTTATGGCTGACGAACACAACTATTAAGTATGGAGTTTCTTCGCCTCGACTCCTTCAGGAAGATACACCTCTGTCAGATCATACAAGGCATTGCCGGCTTCGATCATAGCAAGCGATTGGCGATATATCTTGATTCTTTTGTCCTCGGGGTCAGCTGCTGCTCCACCAGCAGTTGTATTAGCCGTTGGCATCTTTCCTTCGATCAACACACAATGCTCCGGTACTAGCACAGCTTTGCTTTTGGGGGAGTATGTTCCGGTCCTGTCATGCTCTTTACTGAATAGGCGGCCAAGCCATGCAGTTCCTTGTGGTCCGAACTTCCCATCGATGTGAAAGCCAACTTTGAAGTCGCTTTCCGGGTCTGGATGTCGAACAACTAAGCCAAAAACCAAGGAATATATATTTGCTTTCTCCTTGTCATTCTCGCCGATTGCCCATGTGACGATGTTGTCCCCCAGGCGCCCGGATCCTCTTTTCAGGTCTTGTTCGCTAGATCCGCTAATGATGATGTGATGGCTCAGTTCGAATTCAGAGGTTCTCTTCACATCTGCCCTCATCTCTGCCTTTGCCTGAACATCTGCGCCGAGGGAGCCTCCTAAGGCGGCCTCACGTGTTTCGTTCGATGTCGTAGGCATGACCGTAATGGGATACCTAGGCTCGAAGCATTTCGTGTACGGCTCCGTCTGATTCTGGCCTGGTTCCACTCGGCTCAGCGTCAACGTGATCTCTGCCGATCGCGGACGATCGTTGCGATTTTTATATGAAGATTTGGTGAATATTACTTCGTAAAGCAGCAGAGAGGCAGCTTCACTGCTCTCCCCGTCGAGATGACCATGAATAACGCATTTTGGCCTGACATCGGCTTTGTGATTGCCTGCGCTATATTGGAAGATTGACGCCTCGACTGTTGTTTGCGACTCTAGTTCCTCCTTGGGAACGAAGGTTATACTAAAAGGCTTGAATTCGGGGTTCTGGTTATTCTGCGGCGCCATTGTAGAGAATGGCAAAGGATCCAAAGTGAGACAAGTTTATTTGGGATCGAATAAAGTATCTAATGGCTAGCGTTTTAATTCCTGATATTATTTTATTTTTCAAACCCTCACCGGTCAGCGGGAGGCCGTTTGGATCAATCAGTTGGACAGAGCCTCAAAATCAAGCCTATAAGGGGAGGCTGCTGCTGGCTGCGCCCCGCTCGACACTTCTCGCCCTCGCTTCTTTTGCAGGGGCGCGCAGATGGCTTGCAGCTTGCCGCCGGGGCCAGCTGGTCATGAGCGATCAGGAAATGTGCTGAGCAGGAACATAAGTCGACGCGCGGAATCTCATTCAATGCGCTGCTTCAGCGTGTGTTCACGTCACCTAGAGCTGGTGATAAGATATGGCGTACAGAACAGTTCAAGTGGTAGATTTCCTAACTTTCAGCTTCTTTCCCAAGAGAACTGACCGTCTTCAGACCAATGTATACGATCAGGCTAGTGCAGATGACCTAGCCAGCAAGCTCAAGGACGTGGGGAATCATGCCGATATTTTTGAGGAATTGCGACGACGTTCTGTCAATGCTAAAGATGAAGTCAGACGCGTGTTTTGCGCGGTCTGCAACGAAAGCAGGAAGACGGATGATCTTGGAACGACAAGAGAAGAGTCAAGAATTCTTCGGGAAGTTGCTCTCAAGATGATTGACGATGTATACTGCGGTCCTTGTGTTGCTCTCCCAGGTCAGCAGCTGAATCCTGATGGCGACTTGGCCCAATACGAGCAGTCCTCACTTCAAGGGGCTGCTCAGCAGAACGACGAAGAGATCGTCAAAAGATTGCTAAGACGCACACCAGACACTGATGAGGAGAAACTGCGAAGAGCCATCCTTCATGAAGATGAGGATGGCAAGACTGCCCTTGTATTTGCAATTCTCAATCAATCGCCTGAAATTGTGGAGCTCCTCATCGACACTGAGCCATTGCTGCTAAAACAAAAGTACCTGCTGCTCTCAATCCTCAGCTACTTCACACTGTAGTAACGGTAGCACAGAAATTTGAGAGGATTTACGCCTCTACATAAAGCAACGCATACATATCTCGAGGCGTTAAAACGACCGAATTCTTTCTCGATAGATAACCTAGAAAGAATCATCCTTATGATCGCCAGAAAAGAACCGTCATTGTTGACGACTCTGGATAACCAAAAGATACCCCCGTTTGCATTCGACCAGGAACGTATGAAGCGACTGGATAACGAGAAAAGATGTGCTGCTCGCGACTGGTTCTTAGAACTTATCTGTGAATTTGTCAAGGATCAGGCACTGGAATCAGCGGCATACCAGCGCGGTATCTACAATACCCAAAAAAATCATGTTGATACTGTTCTGATAGAATGTAGGGTCCACATGCCGAGTCACTCTTAGCCTAGGAGATCTTGACTTCAAGGACTCCCAAGAAGATCCAAAGTTACAGGCTAAAATATTTGAAGCGTTCGTTGACCGTTTTCAACGTGTTCGAGGTGTCGAGCTAGAGTCAACTTTGGCTGAATTAGTCCTGCCTGACATGACCTTTGCTGGGGACGTCAAGATACATGCCTGTATAAGAAAACTTTTCGAAAAACTAGAAGAATTTCCCGTCTCTAAGATAGTGAGTCTCAGGGTTTGGGACAATCCACTTCGTCCACTACCTAGCAGCGATATAGCAGACATAGTCGAAAGATTTCAAGTAGCGGAACTTGACTGGTACAGGATTAACCTTGACCTCGAGGCCTTTAGCGATCGAGCAAAAGAATCCATTCGAACCCTTCACCTTTATTCAGATGGTAATTGGGGGTCTTTGTTCCATTGGACAGACTGGTGTGGCTTCCCCACTTTCCCAAATGTACGTGTTCTAAAACCTGTACATCATGCAACTGCCCCCTAACAGTAGGCAGCTGAAGGATGTTCACATCTACATTGTGGATGAAAGTGAAACATATGTATGTCTTGTCTTATTTACTACGATGCCGTACTGAATTCGTCAGAGAGATGAGGCCGTACAAGAACAATTAGATGCTTTGTGCGACAAGGTCAAAGAAAGGAGACTTCAGGAAATAATACCCAAAATTCCTCTTCGAGAAGACGGGACGAAGGTTCGCGCCAGTGTTGAGATCATTCCCAAACATCAGCCGCTCCATTTAACGGGTTTCCGCCCTCCAATAATTAATGCTAGCGACAGGTGAGCAATATTTCTATTACATGATTTTAATTAAAGCTGTACCAGTTGTACTAACTTAATGTTTCCTAGATTTTTCAGCGTTTTTGACAAAGTACACAAGTTCATGAGGAGTTCCGATCAGAATATTTTTCCTCCCGCACGCGTCCGCTTCGGAGGTCTACGACGGCCGGCCAGAAATGTTTCTCGGATCAAAGTTGCTGTAATTGATAATGGCTTTGATCACTGGCAGCCAGCTTTCCAAGATAAAATCGGGAAAGCCAAGTCGTTTGATACAGGGTTTCAAGAAAGAGACCGTAACGTCATGCGTCCAGCATTTATGGCTTCTGAAGGACATGGTACCCAGATGGCATCTCTCATCGTTCAGATTAATCCAGAGGTTGAGCTTTGGCTCTATAGAATAAATTCTGGACGAAAAGGACACGACATCGATGCAGCGGTACAGGTATGTGTTAGCGGGATGAATGTTTACAATTCTATTGAATCTGACCGTCCTCAAGGCAATAGAGGAAGCGACCGCTGATGGTGTTGATATAATGAACTTGAGCTGGACCATAAACTACGATCGCGACAACAAGCTCAAGGATGCTGTCGAGGCTGCTGCTCAGAAGAACATCTTGATCTTTGCTTCTGTTTCGGACAACGAGCAGCCCGCTGGCAATGTCTATCCAGCTGCCTACAAAGATTCAGTGATTAGAGTCATGGCTGCCGACGTGTATGGAAGAAGAATGGCGAAAGCCCGCCGTGATGTCGATGTTATGATTCTTGGACAGAGCCTATCAACATGGGGCTTGAGCTGGGTTTCGAAAAAGCCGGAAATAGTTTCTGGCTCATCTGCTGCAACAGCACTTGTATCCGGTCTTGCATCTGTTCTGCTCTACTATGTTCAGTGCGCCAACGCAGAATCTGACCCTAGGAGATCTGACTGGCGGAAGGCGAAACAAAGGACGATAATGCTTCAGTTGCTCACAAAGATGCGGCTTGGTGAGCCAAGAAAGGATGGGAAAGGCGTATTAATTGACCCCTATGTGTTGTTCGAGGAAAAGGCAGAGAGCGATGAGAGCGATTTTGATTGGAAGCGAACTTTTGATATTGCCAGCTTACTGTCGAGGAAGTGAGGCCCGGCTGTTCTGAGATGTGGACGCCATATTCGCTCATCGACGCAAGCTGGTACCCAAAAGGCGGAGGCTAAAAAAACCCGTTTTAATGTTCTAACGTGGTCGCGGTGACGCATGGAGGGATTGCCTTCAAATTTTGATTCTTCTGCGGAGGATCTCTTGAAGCAAATATCATATTTTGGATTGGGAGTCATTTCAAACTCCACAGGGCGTGGCGTATTGTTGCCTACAAGAGATACCATCTTCGTCTGCCAATTTCGTCCTACGGAGTCCAATAGGATGCTCGTATTTCTTCAGCTGCGGGGCTGTAGTTTTGTGGCGTTTTCAGCTCGCCCTACGGCGAGGCCGCACGACGACATGTCTCAGGTAGCCTCCTGCCTTTCCGCCGACGGTCAATCTGCCTGCTCCAAAATTGGGTTCATGAGAATATGTGAAGTTGCTATCATTATGCTTTGCATTATTGTGGTTGATCAAGAATATGGACGAAACCGATAGCTACATCTTTACGGATCATGGCATAAGGGCTGACGATACGGCTTCATTCGAGATAGACGACGACATCTATGCTGCCTCGGGTTCACCCAACGACCATGAATCCTGGGGGCTTAATGATCTTCTTGCGCACACCGGCAGTCGATTCGAGGAAGAGTCTGGATGGAATAACGAGGTAATAAACTTACCGCAAAGCGCGTCTTCGAAGCCGTATTTGTCAAGACGTAATCGCCACTGGGACATTGTCCGACAGACCTTCTTGACTCCCGGTCTAAAATTAATCTACGAGCCCCAAGGTCAGCTTGTACAAGATTGTATCCCATGCGAGTAAGCAATATGTTCTTAGATCATGTTGTTGGCAGTCGTTGATCATATATTTAGTGTCGTCCTTATACATGGACTCGGAAGCAATGCGATATCTACCTGGCAGAGCCGCTCAAGTAACTGCTTTTGGCCAGAATCTCTTTTGCCGAACAGCCTTCCCGGTGCCCGGGTCATGACATTTAGTTATGATCAAGGTTCAAGCACTTCGAGCCCCCAGACATTTAGAAGTGTTGCGAACAAACTACTCCTAGATCTGTCGAGCTTTCGGAGAGATTGTCAAGACCGTCCTCTGGTCTGGTTGGCTCATAGTCTAGGCGGATTTATTGTGAAAGCCGTAAGTCTTGCAGTCCCCATAAGCTTTCATAGGATTTAATCATCACAGGCTTTGTCCGAAGCAAGAATATCGGGATTTGGAGAGCCAAATCTGAAATCCATCGAAGAAAACACCGCAGGAATCATCTTCTTCGGAACCCCACATCGTGCCCTGAGCTCATTAGGCTGGATGTATGCTCTATCGAAAATCGCAGTCTTCGACCATGTTGAAATTGATGTATTGGATACCCTGAAGCCCAACTCCACCATCGAGCATCTAAGTCAGTCATTTGACCAGAATTTAGACACTCTGAGAGTATTGATATACTCATTCTATGAAACCAATCCTACGACTGCCGGAGGAATGCCCATGCCTGTCAGCACAACGGAAATATTTCTTTCAATATTCATACTAATGGCTTTGCAGATAACAAGTGAGGCAAATGCGTTATATCATCCCTCAGAAAGAGTGGGATTCTTGAATGGCGACCATAATAGCATGTGTCAATTCGAGAATGAGTCTCAGCCCGGATACAGACAAGTGATTTCTGCTATCAAGGATATCTTACTTAATTACAATGGACCCGGTAAGTCGGTCATGAGATAAGAATAATCTATGACTAAATTGTGTATAAGGCCAACAGCATCGTTCTACTAGCTCATTGCTGAGGATGGTCGGCATTGAAGATTCGCCGTCAACAGGTATGTAGCCAAGAAACAATGTATTTGATTCTTAAGCTTAGATTATACAGAAACGAAGAGTTACGCTATGACGACATCCGAGACGCATTTTTCCAAGTCCATCATCACGGAACCTGATGAGTCTAGAGACGAATATCAATGTACGCGTAAGGGTATGACAGCTGAAATGAAGTGATTCTGATGATAATTCAGGGAAAGCTGACCGTATACGCGAATTATTCCCTGTACACAAAAACAAATGGACTGGTGATCTTCCATTTCATAACTCTTGTGATTGGATCGCAAAAACAGAGGAGGCAAAAGCCTGGCTGCACGGGACTGAATCCTCAGATCGTTCCAACCTCCTACTTCTTTCTGGAGCTCCTGGCACTGGAAAATCGGTAGGTGTGCGATACCTTATCGAACATCTTCGGAAAGATCTCCGGAATCAAAGTCTTTCTTTATTTCCTCGACCTCATGTCCTTCACTACTTTCACAACTTCCATACCGAGTCTCCTGCTGCGGCTCGCCATGTTTTCAGCGAGTTGATTGCACAAATGTTGGACACGAATTTATCTCTCGTGCGACATTTTCCGGATGATTTCTTTGAGAAGTTGGAGTCGAAAAAACGGAAAAAAGACGATTGGCCCGCAAAGAACTTGTTACCTCCAATGGATAACAATGAAGCACATGAAAATGGAGACTTGCTTGATGATGGCAATCTCTCCATCATATTGCTGTCTATGCTTCGCGACGCCGAGGTTTCACAAGTCTTTCTCCTTCTCGACGGCTTGGACGACCTTGAAATTTCGACTTCCCAGCTCACCCTTCTGCTTTGCGAAGACTTTTTGACCATGGATGGTAAGCGTTTATGCTTTACTTGCGGGATTGGAAAGCAAGCCGAGACCATGAGACTTTGGGCGGAGAATCGACAAGCCAAAGTTATCTCTTTCGACAGGAGACCAATGGATAAAGCAAGCAAACGTCGGGTCAACACGATTACTGCTGAGAGATCTTGGCGGAGAAGTGCTATCATGTCCCAAGTTCAGACCGGGATCGACGATCGATTGCTTTATCCAACTCAATGGAGTAGCTCCTACCTGTACAGAAATATCCTACACAACACTTGCACCAAATTCACGACCGAACAGGAGGCTACACTTTTCTTCAACCAGCTTGCTGCACGGCTTAGCACTAGTCCAGATGATACGGTTGAGGAACCCCAAGCGATTTGGGTGCTCTGCCAGCTGCTTGTTGAAAGGTTGTCAGAGAGAACTGACCCTCTTCCTATGATCACATTCTGTTTCATTGCTCTCGCACGACGGCCATTGACTTTAGATGAACTTAACGATTTCATCGCGGTGGTAACCTTCCGGTTGGAACATGCGACAACAAGCCTGCTGGACTTGTCAGTCGAGACAGGGGTTAGAGCGACGACATTCTCATCTTTATCTCTTCCGTTGACGACAGCGCGTGATAAAAAGCTCGAAGTTGAACAACTCGAACCACGACACATAGTTGATTTGTCTCGATGGCTAGCTGCTGAACTTCCGGGTCTTGTGGACACTCGACAGTCTGTCGTCACGATCGTCCATCAATATGTCAAGGACACTGTAATTCGAACTCTAGTTGACAAGGGTAGTCGAGAAGATGTGGAGGGAGAGATATCTATTGTTTGTCTAGAGTTGACAAAGCTATTGCAAGCTGGACAACATCTCCGTGGCTCAGATAAACAGACTTACGCGTTGTCCGAGTGGTCGATGCACGTACAACATGCTCCGGCACATTCAGGAAAGGTGAACAGCCTTCTGCAAGAGATCATGGATAAACAGCGTGATGTAGCATCCCTCTGGCTTAAAGGAGCGAGACGTAAGTGCCCTCCTGAGTCATTGGATATAGCTTGCGTGCTTTCTGCGTTCAACTTGCATCATAACCTACAGAATCTAGCCAAGGATGTGGTTTTACCTGATTGTGGGAACGTTCTTTCTCTGCCGCTTCGTATTGCTGCATCAAATGATGCTCTCGAAGCTCTAAGATTTTTGTCAGACGAGCGAGGTCATGATATACATCTTCTCGACCAGCAGAAACGATCACTGATGTTCTATGCAATCTGGGCTGGAAGCACTCGAGTTCAAGGATATCTAAGTACGAATCTCACATCAAATCAAGAGGCTGCACCCGCTGTTATCCAAGCTCTCGCAACAAAAGGTAACTTGACGGGTATACCGAACACCTTGCTTGCACGGGCCGATTTTCAATCAAAGGTGATGCGCTCAGCAGCTTTTGAGGGCAATTTTGGGCTTATCGATGTGTTCATTAAGCGATTCAAGCTGAATTTCACTACCTTGCAAAGCACACTGGAAGATGCTGTGCGAGGTCAGCATAAATCAGTCGTCGAAAAATTATTAACAATATTCGAGCAGCAAAAGATCCTTGGTGAAAAAATGGTCAAATTAGGAGAAAGTCTAAGGCTAGCAGCAAAACGGGCAAATATTGAATTGGTGGAACTACTGCTTGAACATCGAGCAGACAGCAACGATCAGTCGCCGCGCAAAGTGTCCGCTTTACACTACGGAGCCCAGAGTGGAAAGATCCAACTTGTTAATATTCTTGTTCGTGCTGGAGCATACCGATCGCGACCTGATGGAAAAGGTCGTACGCCCCTTCACTGGGCGGCGGAACGAGGTCACACCTCAGTCGTTGAGTATCTGATCACTACTTCTGATAAAGGGGATAACAACGGTCAGACAGCCCTGCATCTAGCCTGTGCTTGTGGTTCCTTCCCTACGGTTCGAAAATTACTGGATTATGGCTCGAGTGTCAACAAGCGAGATTTTCAAAAAAGAACTTCTTTGCATGTGGCGGCCAGAACTGGTGCAGTGGATCTCGTCAAAATGTTGCTTGATGAAGGCGCTGACCCAGAGCTTTTGACGGCTTCCAAAAGGACGCCATTGCACGAAGCAGCTTCAGGTGGTTGGGCTGAAGTAGCTGAAGCAATTCTAGCAGTTGGACCGTCCGAACTCGTCGACAAAGTTGATGTGTTCCAGAAAACCGCGTTACACTATGCTTGTGCGAATAAACGCTCCGCCACTCTGATTGGTCTGCTGCTTGACCATCATGCTAACATTCTTGCTGAAGACAAGCTCAAGAGGCTTCCAATCCACTACGGTGCTGCTGAAGGAACGGCAGAAATGGTGAAGCTTCTGCTGCCGTATGGACGAGACTCTACAGACTTCTTCAATATGACGCCTCTGAATTATGCAGCAAAGAATGCAAAGCCCGAGATCATAAAGGTATTGCTTGATTCGGCACTTTCAGAACTCCCCGACAACGTGTCCAGCAAAGTTGCACACGAGAGAGTCGTCAGCATGCTTACAGCATCTAACAATAATGCTAAAATGAGCTTTCATTACGCTGCGGAGCACCGTGACCCGGAAACTTTTCAAGAATTGGCGAACTATTTCTGGCTAAACAGAGGAATGCACGCCGCCGAAGAGGAACTTAGCGTGTGGCGAGAGCAATGGCTACGTATCCTGAATATTCCGGACGCAAGGGATAACACAGTTCGTCGGCGGGCTGAGATGAATCCCAAACTTTTGGACTTTCTACATCATGTGGAGCCCCGGGTCTACGGTGCTGAAAGACATCATTCCACGAAACCGGTGGCTTCATACCTTAGCAAAAAAATCACGTGGAGATTTCCTGTCAACTTTGCTGTTTCCAAAACCCGCAAAAATCACTACATTCTACCCCCCGGTATCCAGTTTCCTCTGAAGAAACTAGCATCTCTACCCTCGTCTCAGAGACGTAGCGTATTATGCGCTTACCAGAGCACTGAAGAATGTCGCTGGAACGACACAATTGCAATCAAAACTATTCCACTGCAGCAATCTAGATTAGCTGTTGCGAGCTATTCTGCTCAGTTTGAAATTTTGGAGAGCTTACATCACAATCACATCTCGGCGATACTTGCAACGTATGAGCAAGGCCTAGTTTTCGGAATGGTCATCTTTCCTGTTGCTGCATGGAACCTAGAAACTTACTTGCAGCATATTTCGAAATTCAATAGCCGACAAACAATTCGGCGTGGGGAGGTTCCAGCCATCCATCCATTTGTCCGACACCTTCGAGGATTCTTTAGCTGTCTACTTAACGCGATGAGATACATCCATGAGAACGCCAAAAGACACAACGACATCAAGCCATCCAAAATACTCATTGATGTCCACCACAATGTCCTCTTCGCAGATCTTTCAGTTTATCACCATGACACTCGCTTAGATGGGGAGTGGGTCAATTCAGATGATGTGTTTGAATCGACTGATATTCCGCAGAGATTTAAACCTCCTGAGGTTAGCGAAATGAGTGAAGATCGGAGGCATGGGTTCGCCGGCGATGTCTTTGCGTTAGGTTGTATCTTCTTTGAAATGCTTAGTGTGATTATGCACCAGCGAATGGATTACGCGCAAACCTCGAGACGGAATTCAATACGCGATTCTAAAAAGGTCCATCAACACACAATATTTCTTTACCGGAATCATGTCGATGACCTGAAGTTGTGTCTTGACCAGCTTAAAGAACAACGAGACGAGCTCATCTACAGTGGTGCCAAAGATCTGGAATGCTTCACAGACAGTGTCTTTGATGCCGTCAAAATGATGATTAGCGAGGACGTGCATGTTCGTGATCGACTTGACTTGGCAGAGCTCGAAGACTTATTCCACGGGGTGGGCGTTAACATCTGCACTCTCTGTAAAACTTCATCCAAATCGAAAAGCGGCGATCATCTGTTCCCATCCTCCTTTGAACAGACTGTGCATCGCTCATACACCTCGGAAACTACATTATCGCTTCAACTCACACCTGAAAGCGATAATTCAGAGTCTGCCGATGTACAAGAGATGAGCCATGTCCGGATGCCGATTCGCGCTCACGATAATCATAATATCGATGTTTCTGAGTCTAAGGTGACGGAATCACTTGCCTCAACCCATGGACTGGCTGAAGTTGTTGCTTCCAATGGATCAGATATGGGAGAAAATGGAAGAGGTAAATTCCTTGAGGCCCTCACTACTTCATCACATCCTTCCCAATCATCCAATGGAGTTGGGGAACAAATTTCAGGGCCTCCGCCGCAATACAAAAATAGAGAGGAGTTTGTCGATTACAAAGGAGGCTTTAAGGAGCATGCGGGAGATGCAGCTTTCAAGCACACAAGCCCTGACCCCGGTAAGCAGACGAGGCCTGACGCGCCAGCCTCAGGTACTTCAGTTCATGCGGAGACTGCTGTTTCTTCCGACCAATTACCGCTTCCTGAAGCAGTTGATAGGCCTTCTGGAACCGATTTTGGGACGCACCAATTGGATAAAGGTCGTTCGAGGTCATCGGATTCTCGATCATCTCCAAGTCGACTGAAGTTGGTAAAGCGGCTTTCGAGAATTCTCAAGAAGTAGGTCGTTCTCATGGATACCGAGCGCTTTTTTGTTAGGTACTATTTGTAATTTACTTTACTTTACTGCCAAATCTTCTTGGTTATCCATGTTTAATTTTGATACTATTCGCGTGGTATTTCGGCTCAACAATAAGCGAGCAAGCAGTTCATCATGGCCAACAAGTCACAGATATTATCGTATGTGGGTTCATCAAACATTGTGATTAGCGACAGGGTGCTAATTTGCCGTTCTAATTCGACCTTCCCATTAGCAACTCCAAGCCCACAGAAGATTACAAACCAATGTTCGTCACGCTTCGTTGATTGTGTTTTTCATAATCTGGATGACCATTTTCCGTGATACCTTCGGCCTACGGTAACCATTTACCGTCAGATTGGAATGCGACGTCCATTGACTTCAATGAAACTTATCCAAAGCGGAATAAAAGCGGGGCACTACAGTGAATCTCCCTTTTTTGATGATAATTCCTCGAATATCCAGTTTGATTTCGGGATAACACCGACCTTCCCCGACCAACCCCAGATTTCCCCATACCCCAAAGCTTTAGTGGATACGATCGTCTGGAAAGTTAACTAGCCTACAACTTGCATGCTCATTATGCATCATTCACAGATCCATCGCTTACATCTTCTCTTCGCGGTGAAAATCGCGTCATATTCACACCCGCTCGAGCCTATCCTCTTCCAGGCCTGATAATGCTTTCCGCTGCACAGAAATTGGCTAATGCGAGGGCTGAAAGCTTGTTATTATATATTCCCTCGCTAGATGCCCCACAATACTGCCAAGTAACCGATTCATTTTGGATTCATCTTCTACGTTAAGTGATTGAATAGTGAGCATGGCGAGAGGGGTTAATCGAATTCAAGCGGGTGTAAGTTCGACATAACTGGGGCGAGCCTTGTCCTTGGTCTCCTAATACACAATAGCTTGTGAGCTTCATTGCTCTAGGCGCATTTACGTATGGCTTTGCGTTCGCAGTTTTCGTAAGGGAAACCCTTTTCATTTTATCCCTGAATTTCATGGCATTTATAAATCTATAGATCACTGCCATAGGAGAGCCAGGTTTTTTTGCGTACTTCAAGCTCGATCCAACGTCTAGTTATACGGCTAGCATCGAAGGCGCGATTAACTCTTTATTCGCTGCAGGCTGTTTCGCTGGATGCCTAACCCAAGGTTATGTCGGCGATTGGCTTGGTAGAAAAAAAGCTATCATCATCAGTCAGATTATTGCTCTCATTGGGGGGGCTCTCTGTGCTGGCAGTGTAGCGATTGGAGAGCTTATTGCCTGCCGCTTCATTCAAGGAGTCGGACTGGGTCAAAGCTTGACACTGGCCTCCGTATATCTCACGGAGGTTGCAAATAAGAATAACAGAGGTCTTCTCTCCGGCCTGACAGCTTGTGGCCTTGCTTCCGGTTACGTCATGTGCGTCACAGGTTATGATCAACGGGAATGAATTGGTAATTAATCATGTAACAGCTGCTCATGGGTCGGTTTTGGTGCATACTTTGCAACTAGCGAGACGTGAGTACTTTGTCACTTGTCCATCGGCACGCTCTCACTAAAAATCTGTACAGTGTCCAATTCCGCCTTCCACTTGCTTTAGGATGCATTACTCCATGCATAACTCTAGCTGGTATTTATTGGATCCCAGAGTCTCCTCGGTTTTTGGTATGGGCCGATCGCAAGGAAGAAGCGTGGGAGGTGATCCGGAAACTCCATTATGACAGCCAAGATCCTGAAGAGCTGGTCGCTCATGCTGAATTCCAACAGATTGTTCTACAGGTCGACCATGACAAGAAAGAGAGGGTGACATACTGGAAAATGTTCACTGTCCCCTCATGGAGAAGACGAAGCCTGATCGCGATCTTCCTGCTATACGGCACCCAGGCAAGCGGCATCCTGGCAATAGGAAACTTTCAGATCAATCTCTACTCTAAGCTTGGTTTATCTGGGTGGCTACCCTTGTTGTTTTATTGCATGTATGCACTCCTGGGAACCATGCCGAACTTTGTCTGTGCAGCGTTTATGGATCGCATCGGAAGAAGAAAGCTTCTGCTGATCGGATATCCGTTGCTCACAGTAATGCTGATCATAGAAATGGTCTTGCAGAAGTACTACTCTTTCGGAAACAGTTCAAGTAAGTCCGGAATGGCAGCCACGGTAGCATTCTTATGGTTGTATGTCATCGTATACGGCGGCTGCATTGATCCGACACAATTCGTCTACTGCTCTGAGATCTTCCCGACAACCCTGCGAGCCAAAGGCATTGCACTGGGCTTTGGTGCCTATTTCCTAGGTGCAATCACTTTTACCACGCCTGCAGGTAAGCTATATGATACAGTTTCACCAGACCGTCCAACTGATCCTGCGGCGCAGCGACTGCGGCTCAAAACATCGGCTGGAAGATGTATCTTGTCTTCATTGGCTGCAATATAGTCACCACGTCACTTATCTATTTTTTCGTCCCGGAAACCTCCAATCTGTCGCTCGAGGAGATTGGCGAGCTCTTCGGCGACGAAGTGATCGTTCATCTTACGGAAGATGGACATGGAATTGTCGAGGATAGAAAGATGGAGGTGGACCATGTTGAACTCATGCCTATACCATGAGGAAAATGTGGCGGATACACCAACGGCCACAGCTTAGCCAGCCTTGGTAGTCGCACTGCGTCTTGCGCCACCTTTGTCAAAACAGAACAAGACTTTGTTCCAAGCTCGATTATCGCAGAACTTAGCTCTTCGCTCAAGTGTCGCCGTAGAAAATGAAGCGGAAATGTCGACCAAGCTTCTGAGATGTGAGACGATCCTCTAACATGGACGCACGTCGATTTACTCGTCCCCATGCTGTTTCCTAAGTCTACTTAATGTACACACACAAACATATGCGTTGCAAAAACCATAAATCGAGCTCAGAAACACACTCATGAATGGAGTGGTATCTTCTTCCCCACCGTATATGTACAGTTGCACCGATATTCGACCGTTTTACATGTAAATCTGCACGAGTTTTAAAATTTACTTTCGCCTCTTTAAAACTTTTTGGCACATTTCTATTAAGCCATCTTTTGCCTCGCTTTCAGGGAAGAAGGCTATGGATGCAATGGCTTGATCGACATATTGTTGCGCCAACGCCCTCGTTCGCTCGAGACCATCACTCGCCAGGACAATTTGTCGGGCCTGGCAAATTTGGTTAGTACTTGCAGCCTTTCACATCTCATGATTCGCCTGAGAGCTCACCTTTACAACATCGCCCTCCCCTCCAAACTTTCTCCCCACCAAGGCGCCCAAAGAAGGATTTCTCTCCCATGCGAAAAGCAAGGGCGCGGTAGCCAGCCCCAGCTCCAGATCCGCACCTGCAGGCTTTCCAAGTTCTGCCTCACTGACCGTGTAGTCCAGCATATCATCCACGAGCTGGAAGGCCAGCCCCAGGTTTTTTCCGTACTGGTAACTCGCCTCCACCACTTCCGGAGCGGACTGACCGAGCAGCGCGGCTGCACGGCACGATTTAGAGATGAGCGAGGCCGACTTGAGGTACGTTTTTTGAAGGTAGTATTGCAGGGTGTCCGGCGAGTACGTCGGATTGAGGGAGTCGTTCGCTGTGTTCTTGAGCTGCATGAATTCGCCTTCCACCAGGTTTGCTATCACGGTTGCCAGCAGCTCCGTAACTTCCGGGTCACGAAGACGAGCTAGGGCGACGGAGGCACGTCCCAGAAGGAAATCGCCGGCCAAGACGGCCATCTTGTTTCCAAACTCGATATTTGCACTGGAGGCACCGCGTCGCGAGACGGAGTGGTCAATCACATCGTCATGCAGCAGCGAGGCGGTGTGTATCAGCTCCGTGATTTCGGCAAGTCGTCTTTGACTCGGGAGGATGTCGGGATCGCCAGCGCGATAGGCGCCATCGTCAGCAGCAGTCAGAGGGGAGTAACCAGGAGCGTCGGGATTCTCATCATTGAGAATGGAGCCGTCTGTAAATGATGTATCAACTCCACGTGGGTCCTGAGAGCCCACTGCACGAGGCACTTTGGTTGTCAACGCTGTCGCTCGCGACATGAGTAGCACGAGCATAGGTCGCACATATTTCCCCTCGCTCTGAGTGTAGTACTTCGCCACTCGATCCAACGTAGGGTGTCCCGATCCAAGCAACTGTCGTATATTCTTTGTGAGGAACTTGAGCTCCTTGGCGACGGTTCGCAATGGGTCGACGCCGGTTGGTGAAGCCGGGTCAGGACCGTTGATGATTTGCTTCGCAGCCGAAACCGCGGCGGCGAGGCTGTACTGCCGCTTTATTTGCTTATAGAATATGTTTCGAGGAATGTTATCTGCGCGTATGCGGCATTGGGGACAGACGAACGTTCGTGCTGATGTTTGGGATGACGCTGCAAGCAGCTGGCCGAGTAGGCTCGCGGGCCGCGGCTTCATAGTTGCGGCAGGACTGTTCGGCTCGTGCTTGGCGTGGACTAGGCGGAGTAAGAAACAATTGACTATGTCGATGTCACAGTCATGGGATCTGATGACACCACGGCGGGTTACGAGCTGGACAATTGAGGAGACCGACGATATGGCAATTGTGCCGTATGGGTTGAGAAAAAACGGGCGAGATGCGGCTTCTCATGACGCTAGCCTGATGTGAACACGACTCGACGCGGAGTTTGGCCGGAGGTAGACCAGGATGTCCAGAAGGTATGTGTACTCCAGGCAGCCCCAATTCCCTTCTGCCATAGAAGCCTGTCGCCATGAAGTTGATTCGGTCCATTGAATTTCGATCATGGTTCTCCTCTCTATGACGCCCACTATCGTGGCGGCTGTCCAGGCCTTCAATTCCTGTCCTTGGCGGAAGGAAGAGGACGGAGAGCCAAGTCTGGAGCACCCTTCAGTGGGTAATCCAATCTCACACAGGCAGCTTATACACATATCGAAGTGTTTAAAATCGACCCCTGAAAAGACTGTCGCAGCTGAGCGTTGCGTACCAGTCCATTTGAGCGAGCTGCTGAAGGGCTGTTCTGTCTATATACCTCCGGCCCCGCCAAAGCCAGAGAAGGTGAAGTCTCCTTGACCTGATCCACCTAGGGTGAAGATAGAAAGCTGACTTGAAAAGTAGAGCGATGAATACAAAGCTCTCATGGCTCGCCTGCGCAAAGAAGAGGAAGCCCGCAAGTACTCACAGATGCTCAACCCAGCACCACTAGTCGAGACCTTCTCTCAGCGCTTTCCTGATCCTGCCCACGGGGCCCTTTTCCCCCCTCAGCCCAGCATCTCTTCCTCCGGCGAAGAAGACGAGATCACGTATGCGGACATTAACCGTCATCTCGCTCTCATAGCGAACGTGCTCGTCTCCATCATCGCATGCGCTGTGTGCGTGTGGAAAGCGGCCTGGCACTGGAACGTACCTGAGCGCTTGGCTCTAAGCATGGTGAGCAGCATTGTGGTTGCAGTCGCTGAAGTCGCGATCTATGCGGGATATCTGGGGAGATTGGAAGAAGCCAGGGCAAAGGAGCGCAGGAAGGTCGAGAGGCGAAGTGTGGCAGAAAGCTGGGTTATCCAGCCAAAGGCAAGAGAAGGGAGAAGTGGCACAGCTCCTGGAGAGGAATCTACGAGTGAACTGAGGATGAGAGGGACGAAGAAGAAGGCATAGCATGTTAAGAAGCCAGGATACATATGCCCTGACAATGGAAGGGCTTGTGAGCTGGGCGGCGCATACGTTCGCTCTGGGTCTTTGTTTGCCGTCCTTGAGACCGGAGATTGCTCCTCCATCCGTTTTGCACAGTGCGAGCACGGCGAGCATACGAGACGTGTTAGGACCAAGAGTTAGCAAAGCCGTCCGTCCGTCCTCTCTAGCGCTCGCATTCCAAGTCGACAGATTCAAACCACACGTCACGGGAGACGCTTCTTCTACCAAGACTATGATGGATACTCGAATCAGGCCGGAACAGTGTCCCCATTCGAACCTGAAGCGTCTGTCCAATTGAGCGAAAAAACTTTTTACCCGTCCAAAGTTTGCATGCCTTTCTTATCAGCGGACGCAAGCGCTACACAATCCGCAGCCACCTTGTCTACAAGCTCCACACCACAACGCATTGTTGACGCGGCGGTCTAGACTCCGACATCACACCACCTATGCATATCGCGCTGCGAAGAAAAAGTAGAGGGGGGAAAAAAAGAAAGAAAGAGAAAGAAAGATAAGAACAGGCTGGACGGGCCCTCGGTCGATCGCGATAACGCAGCTCGCCCCGCTGAGAAGAACGACGGGAACGTTTTGTCAGCACAGCGAAAAAAAAAAGTGGAGAAGATAAAAACACCAGGAACGCAAGGCATAAGGAAGGAGAAACAATGAAAACATAAAAAGAAAGAAAGGAAAGACGGAAGAAAGAAGTAGCGAGCTCTAGCCGTCGCGACAGAAGCGCAAACCCGATGGAAGCGCGATTTTGGAATCCTTCCCGTACGCAACCAGAGCCTTCCCCCCCCCACAACAACACCCGGGACGCGGTCTTTTTTTGCTTTTGCGGCTTCTTTTCTTTTTCTTTTCTTTTCCCCTTGGATCATTTTCCACCTCTCTGCCTTGAGACGCCGCGATTCCGACCCTCGTTCGTCACGGCTCTGTGTGCCGTGCTGCCGCAGGGTTTCGAAAAGCAACGCATCCTCTCGTGAGGTTCCGCCCCTCCCCCTTCCCTCCCCCAACCCCCCCCCCTTTTTTTTTTTCTTCTATGTGTCAAAAAGAAAAGAAAAAAAAAGGAAATGAAATTCTTGTTGCTTTGGAGGGAAGGACGGACGCGAGAAGAGGAGGGCGGGTAGAACCGTGGCGAAAAGATCTCGACTTGCGCGGGTCGGGACACGCAAGAAGGGGGGGGGGGGGGGGACCGGTCCTCTTCCGCCATGTCTGGAAGGACGTGAAACGAAGGAGAAAGGATGGGAAGACGGAAGGGTTGGGATTGGCTCTGTCATGCGGTGTAAGAAGAAGGATGATTTGAAAAGTAAAACGTAGTTTGTGACGGGTGGAAAAAGGCAAAGGTTACGTATCCCCGAGTAGGAACAATTTTTTTTATTAAAAGAAAAAAGAGCCTGAACTGGTTTTTATTACTTGTTACTACACGTGTATGTACAGGTTCCGATATCTTGCATATCAAAGAGAGAGAGAAAAGAGGAGCGGACGGACAAAAAGAAAGAACGAACAAGGCCAAGTCCCCCCTGAATCATGTTACCCTTTGTTCGACGTCGTGAGTTGGTAAACGCCAGGTTCAAGCCATGTACCTCGCGTGCACGTCGAAGATCTCGTTTCTCCAGCCGTCTTCGCGGAACGCCTCGACGCGCTCTGCGGCCTGGGCGGCCTCCTCGTTCCACAGCTTGACGATGCTGCCGGGCGCGTATACGCCCTTGAAGACGCCCCTGCCCGGCTGGGAGACGCCGAGGCGGGTGTACACGTCCGGGTCGTCCTCCGGGGCGAGCCGGGCAGCGACGGCCTTGAAGAAGGTGCGCAGGTCGTGCGGGTTGGCGATGCGGGTGGCGCGCAGCCTCTCCCTGGCGTAGAGGAGCTCGCGGTTGGCGGCGTGGATGGCGTCCGCGATGGCGGCGGCGAGCTGCCTCTCCACGACCTTGCGCACGAGCGGCCGCAGCAGCGGCTTCAGCAGCCAGCCGAAGAGGGAGAACTTGCTCCGGCGCATCTGGTAGTTGAGCTTGTGAACGTGCACGCGGACGGCCTTGAGGCTGACCATCTTCTCCAGCTTGTCCTTGCAGATCTCGACGTCCAAGTGGACGTCGACGCCACGCTCGTCGAGCTGGAAGCTGGCGATGCCCTCGTCGGCGAGCCGGAGGAGGCCCTTGTGAGCGCGGAGCCAGAAGCCGATCTCGTCAGCGCGCGCACTCAGCCCGTCGATCTTGATGGTCATAGTCGAGCTGACCTTGGACGTCGTCCGGAACCGGGCCTTGCGGATCTCCAAGTCGTTGTACGTCTCGACGCGGATCCTGTAAGGGAAGAAGGACGACTGGTTGACGGTCCTTCCCGGCTCGATGATCAGGTTCTCCAGAAGCAGGTCGAGCTCCGGCGTTGAGATTTCGAGGCGAGGTATGGGCACGTACTGGATCGCTTGGACAGCGAGCGGGAGGAAGACGTCGATCGCATCCTGTATCAGTTCGCCGTTCACGTATGCGCCTTTGGGAGACAGGACGGCGATGATGCGTTGACTGGTGCGGATCAGATTGGCTACGTCTTTGTCCTGCAACACCGCCGACAGCGTACGTTGACACTGTTCCAGGAAAGCGTCGGCATCCTGGCGCAGTGTCGAGTCGGAACCGATCTCCTTTGACTTCTGCTTGAGCTCCTCGAACTTCTCCTCCGCCTGGTCAAAGAAGGCCGGCTCCGTCAGCAGCTTCTCGATGGAAGTTCCAACATCGTTCATGAACTTCTCGAATTCGGGGTCGCTGTCCTTGTGACTCAGCAACTGCTTGAACCTGCTCTCGAGTTCGTCCCACTGCTTGGCGTCGCCAAAGGACCGAACAAAGGAATACAAGTTCTTGATGGCCCGATCTGTTGCGGCGTTCTCGTGGACATCCTCCTCTGCCGTCTCGACCGTCTCCTGAACGGCCCGGGAGTACACCTGCGCGTAGCGTTTGATCAGCAGCGAGATGGTCGAGACGGAGTCGGAATAGTCCTGTCGCTGGCGAAGCTTCAACACGGCCTGCTTGAGCCTGTGCAGCAGCGTGCGTCCTTCATCCCCACTCAGCTTGTCGGCCACGCTCTCCTTGGCCTGCTCAGCGACCTGCGAAGCACCGTTCAGGACGACGTCTGCAACCTCGGCACTTGCCTTGCCAAGCTCGTCACCTGACGGCCGCGGTCCATCATCGCCTCCGGGTTGTTTAAGCTTCTGCTGTTCGTCTTCCGACGGTTCGAGTTTCTTTCCTGCTTCTTCCGCAGCCCCGGAGAGTGCAAAGGCAGTGTCTTTGAACACCTCTCGCGCGACCACGTTCAGGTCCGACAGGAATAAGCGAAAGTCCGAATTGGTGAGCAGCAGGGAGCCAACGGTCTGCAAGCTACGATACGCTAGAAAACAGGGGCTGAGTTAGTCGTTCCGTTGAGAACAGCAAAAGAAGTCAAAATCATGTGTGCATATGCGAGTGTGTGAAACGTCCCCATGGGGTAGGTTAGCTCGTGCTTCCATTGGGCCGTGCTCACCTGCAGCTGTATCGGCCTTGCTCTTCGCCCTGGAGGCGCGTTGGGCGATGTCGTCTACGTCGACCGACACTTTCGCCTTGGAGAGATACCAGAGGAAGTCCTGGATCTGATCGTTGCCGTTCTTGTTCTGCAGCAGCTGCATGAACTGGCCGAGCAACTGCTTGGCGTACCTGACGAGAAGGCGGCCGGAGTCGCTCAGATTGGGCAGATCCGGATTCAAGATGTCGGCGGCAAGCAAGGTGCGTAGATGGACGACGAGCTGCTCGTTCGACGGCATGTAGCCCTGGCCGAGAGCTCGGAGCATCTGATAGGTATGGAGCTTCTGGTGCAGCTCCCGCTGAAGCATGGTGTCATCGCGATATTGCGGAATCAGCGGTGCATTCTCCTCGTCCTCGGCGCGCGCTTTGCGCCGTCCCAAACACGACGACATGGCCAGCGGGTGATGGGATCGTCAATGGACGATAAGGCTGGTGATCATTTCTGGAGGGATTATGGTGAAAAGTGGACGCGACCAGGAGCGCGGGCAAAATGTATGTACCAACTCGACTGCCTGATTGTGTATTTGTGACGTACGAGGGGCAGCAGCCGCTACTGGGTGCCCAGAGCCTGGATGGGCTTGGGGATTTCCCGCGCTTGCATGTCTTGGGCCTAGACTGCGATTCCGCAAGGCTGGAAGTCACATGTTTTCACGACGGCTGTCGATGACGACGACAATGGACGAAGAGGACCAGACCGTCACGTCGCTCGGCTGTGCGGCCTGCGATGGATGGGTGGGTTCTTTTTTGCTTTTCTCTTTTTTTTTTAAATCCCTGGCCGAGCGAGCCTGCCGACGAGCAGGACGCAGTCGGCCCAGTAGTGTCAGAAGCCCAAACGGAAAGAACTAAAAAAAGAGGGCGTTACGTGATGCAGGATGAACGAGAGCTGTGCTTTTTGTGCAGAGATGGGGAACGAAGGCTTCACGAAATCATGCGAACCCACTCTGGATGCTACCGGACTCCGACGATCGCCTCCCGACCATGCTCTGGGCTTCAGCCACGCGAAGCCAACAAAGGGGGTCGGATTCGTGCCGCCGCGCACGTCCTGGCTCCACCTCAATCATGACATGCGTTTTATTTTTTGAGACTTAAGCGACAAGTGGTGGTGGACAGTCTGCGGCCAAAGAGGCTGGCTCGGGCCCGCCGCAGCGTGTCACGGGGGTCGGAGAGATGAATTGATGACGCAGAAGCGAATGCTAAGTTGACTAAGTGAAGGAGCAAAACGAGCCCAGAGGGCACGCAATGTCACGAAACGCCGTCAGCCGAAGGTCCGCAGCGTCAAGCCTCTGCGACAAGCTTTGCGACGCGGGCATGTCCGAGCACGAGCTTTCCCAAGTACCGTGGACCTGGCGGATGGGTGTGGCCGTTTGCGCGCGAGTGGGAGGTGAGCGGGCGCGTGTTTGCGAGCAAGGCGAAGGACGAGAGGGAGACGAGGGAAGGACGCAGCAGAGAGAAAGCATGTCGAGGTCAAGGTTTTCTGGAATGCGCCCAAGCGTTGATGGGCATGGGGAAACAGCGCCGCCAGTGGGCCAGCGTGACCGCAGCGCTGCGCCGGGCACGAATCATCGGGTCGGAGGTTTTGCAAGCCTGCCCATGGCTTGGGGAGCAGCGCTGACCTGGGCCGCGCCCCTCCCAATCACCGGCGAGCCCACGTAAGAAAAACGCTGGCCTTATCCGCGACGTGGCCTGCGTTCTTTCACACCGCAAGATGGCGCGCGAGTGAGGAGGAGCAGCGGCTGCGGAGGAGGAGGAGGAGGGGGGGAGAGACTGGTTGAGAGCAAGGACGGGATGCGGGGATGCGGCGACGGTCGCGTCCATGCCCGTTCGAAGCTCGCCCACGCGTCGTCGACTGCTCACGCTGAAGCACGCTGATCGAACAGCGCCGGGTCGGGACTGGCAGGGGACGCCAGCGCAAGGGGCCCAAAGAAACACGAAACAAAACGCACTCGGCGACGAAAAGAGAGCGGCAGCGCGCAGCCGGAAGAGATCGGGAGCAGAGGCAGCCATCAGCCATCCGCCGCCGACCAGGACCCGGGGCCAGTCTCTTGCGCTGCAGCGCCGGGCCACGCTAGGGCGAGTCCCGTTTCGGGGCGACAATGTAGCCCACACCTGCCGCGCCCCGTCCGCTGCTGGTTCTTTTATGTCGCCTGTGTTGTGTGCGCCGTGAGCGTGTATGTGTATATATTTATACATCTCGCCCAGATGCGGCCGCCAATTGCTTTGTTCCCGTACAAATCCCCTCGATTCTCCCTGCCGACCTCTGCCTCCCCCGTGTCTTCCTCTTCGCCTCCCCTCCTGACTGCCAGACGCTTTGCAACCATGGGCTCTCTCGACAATCTGCCTTCTCCTCAGCCTCATGCCAACATCAAGGCCGCTCAACACCCCCAACACGCACACCCCATCCGACGGCCCTTTCTGTCGTAAGCTTCCTGCGCCCTGTCTTCGCTCCCGCCCGGCTCTAATCTTGCCCCTTCTTTTCTAGCACCGGCGACTACGACACCGCCTATCCGCCCGAAGTCAGACGCTTCCTGGGCACCTACGGTCTTGTCCCCCCGGCTGTCGAGCAGTTCGACGTCCAGTCCAAGAGATGTGAGCGCATCGTGCGTCTCAATCGCTCTTGCACCTAACCCCCATGCAGGTCTGAAGATCCTGGAGCTTCAGGAGACGCCCATACAGAAGTTCCAGTACCTGAGTCACCTCCGCAAAACCAACGTGCATCTGTTCTACAGGCTGCTCGCCAACAACGTCAAGGTACGGACAAGCACATGCACTTTTGCAGCACCCTCTGCACATCTCGAAATGGGCGCCAAAAGACGCAGCTGCCGTACGCAAAGCAATTTCAAACGCCGCTGTCGATTCACCCTTCCCCTTCTCTCCCTTTCGAAGAGCGCGCTGGCTTCGCACCCTGTGTGACTCACAATTTTGCTGACCCTGCCCTCCCACAGGAGCTCACCCCTCTCATCTACACACCCACCGTGGGTGAAGCGTGCCAGAAATGGTCTCACATCTACACCCAACCTGAGGGCATGTACCTCTCGTACTCAGACCGCGGCAACCTGCACTCCATCCTGGCCAACTGGCCCCACAACGTCGAAATCACCGTCATAACCGATGGCTCACGCATTCTGGGTCTCGGCGATTTGGGTGTTAACGGCATGGGCATACCCATCGGCAAGCTTGCTCTGTACACGGCATGCGCCGGTATCAGGCCAGATGCCACGCTGCCGCTCACCATCGATCTGGGTACGAGCAACAAGGCCCTTAGAGAAGACCCTCTGTACCTTGGCAGCAGACGGGAGAAGGTGACGCCGGACGAGGAACGTGAGTTCCTCGACGAGCTCATGGCAGCTTTGACCGAGAGGTGGCCTGGGTAAGTAGTTCCGCACAATCCTGTGCCTCTTCCGAACCATCTTTGAAGCTAACACGGCTTCAGCATCGTCATTCAGTTTGAAGACTTCAAGAACCCCTTCCCAGCCCTCGAGCGATACAAAGATACCTACACAATGTTTAACGACGACGTGCAGGGTACTGGCGCCGTCATTTTGGGTGGCTTCAGCACTGCAGTCAAGGCCTCCGGCGTGCCGGTGAAGGACCATCGTGCCATTTTCCTGGGCGCCGGCAGCGCAGGCGTCGGTGTAGCCAAGCAGCTCGTTGAGTTCTTCATCAAGGAAGGTTTGTCCGAGGATGAAGCTCGCCGCAAGTTCTGGTTTGTCGATTCAAATGTACGTTGTGAGGGAAGCTATGGCACAGTCGACTTCCACCATCCCCTTACCCCTCCCCCCCCCTCCTTGCATGCGGAATGAAACGGGACCGTACCTGTGGGCTAACATGTGATTTCGTTCAAGGGCCTCGTCACGCTAGATCGTGGTGACAAGCTGGCCGAGCACAAAGTGTACTTCGCGCGGGACGACAACAACGGCAAGCAAATTCAGAGCTTGAGCCGCCTGATCGACTATGTCAAGCCCACTATCCTCATGGGCCTATCCACCATTGGCGGTGCTTTCACTCCTGAACTCATCAGGCAGATGGCGGCTCTGAACGAACGCCCGATCATCTTCCCACTGTCCAACCCTTCGTCCAAATCAGAGTGCACATTCGAGGAGGCTGTCCGCAACACTAATGGCAAGGTTCTCTTCGCCAGTGGCAGTCCTTTCCCCGCTCTTGAGTGGGAGGGCAAGACCCTCACTCCCGGCCAGGGTAACAACATGTACGTGTTCCCTGGTATTGGGCTCGGTGCTATTCTATCCAAGGCCGTCAACGTGACCCAAGACATGATCTACGCATCCGGCGTGTCACTATCGGAAGCTTTGACGGAGCAGGAGAGGGCCGATGGCTGGCTGTACCCAGATATCCGCCGCATTCGTGAAGTCAGTGTTGTGGTCACTCGCTTCGTCATTCGTGCCGCACAGAAGAACGGCGTGGATCGTGAGTTGAGTCTGCGCGGTCTTTCAGACGCTGAACTCGATGAATACATCAAGCAGCGCATGTACGACCCTTTCAAGGAGCGTGACAGTTATCTCGAGGAAATCTCACACCTCGTCGGTAGCCGCGGCGCCAACCCGGGCGTGGCAACCTCCCATTTATAAAATGATTTTCGGTTTGCTGAAGTGAAAAATTGTAGGGGGAAAAAAGTTTGACCAAAGCAGTGGACCAGCTTGTCAATGTCTCTTCCGACATGTATGCTTGATCTACGGTTTTAAATGCTGGTTCTTTGGTATTCGTTTGGGAGTTCTTTGGGTATTGAACACACAGGGAAAGATACCTCCTTTTTTTTTTCCCTTTCTTTGGGCTGGAATCAACATTGCGTGACACAAGGACACTTATCATAGTCATTGTGGCATCCTTGGCGGTTGAATGGAAACCTCATCCATTCTTGCGGATTGATATGGATAGACAAAAACACAAATCATGGGCCTAAGTCGATTTGGTCCTGGTATGGGCATGAACTGCGGAGGCGAGCTCTAGACACAAAGAGCAAACTGCTTCCCGCTTATATAATATGATTCGCGACTGCCTCTTCAGAACGAAGACTACGTGGTTTTAATGAGAAAGATTGGTGACTTTTTTATTCGAACTCCCTTGAAGTTTTTGCTGTCCCAACCGAGATTCATTTCTGAATCTTGTTCGTGCACAGAAGAAGACCTTGCAGCTTCATCTTCTCCTGTTGCAGCCGATAGTCGACCGGTTCTAAGAGCACAAATTTTAGTGAATCAGGCACTGATCTTTTTGTTATTTGCATGTTTCGCGTGTCTTGTTCCACGCACCGAGAGTTCGTACGCGTAGTTGAATTCCTCCGAGTACTGTGTAAGCAGTCTTCCGCCATTCTATGTGACGCTTTGCCTTAGGTGCTTGCTCGCATTGAGCCGGGGTTGCCCTAACAGGCAAATGACCCATATTTTTGCGGGAGGCCTCACGCTTTTAGCTTCCGCGGCCGGGACCATCTGCATGTGGCTCGCCTCGACGGTATCGCTGCCATCGTGGCCCCTCAAAGCAAAAGGCAAAGCACAATGTCGGGAAACGAACGGGAGGCTGCACCCATCTTCAAGAAGCGCGGGAAAGCGACGTTCAAGCGCAAGCACGAGCATGACCACGAGAGCGAGAGCGAGACGGACCAGCAGATCTCGGTTGCGGAGATCTTGCGGCAGCGCAAACATTGCAAGGTTCGGCGACGCGCGAGTGACGCCCTACCGGCGAAGGACGAGCTTCAGCCAAGCTCGATTGCGAACAAGCAACAGTCGGACGTGGACAGGATGCACGGTCGCTTCGTGCCTCAGACGGGTCAGGTAGTGGGCATGTACGACAAACAGATGTAAGCGGCGCGTAGCTCTTTTGCCTAACTCACCGGTTGCCGATCAGGAGTGCTAACCCAGCAGGAATGACTATATAGAGGCTAAAATGGCTGAATTCCGAAATCAAAAGAGCGCATCTGTTGCCGCTAGAGAAGATTCGACCGCGTCCGCTGCCAAGACGAGTACGGGAACATCGCACGATATTGCCACGCAGAAGCAAGACAAGCAGTCCGTAGCTGCAGGAAAGCTCATCGAGGTTGATCTCGGTGACAGCGTGTCCAAATACCAGGAAGAAGAGGCCGCGAAGGCTTTAAAACCTTCCAAAGTTCGATTAGGACGAGATGGAAAGCCGTGGAGACCACGCAAGCGACGGGACAGCGAGAGTTTAGCAAGAGATGCCCTCGTTGAATCAGTGTTGAAAGAGAATTCACGTAAGCCATCGCCTGCAATCAAGTGCTATATGTCGAATGGGGGCACTGACATTTCGGAACAGTCTCGCGCTTTCAGGATTTCATGTCCTCGACCACAAGTACTGCCGCAAACAACGAGTATGTCGATGAGGAGGCCGTGCTTCAAAATTTTAAGAGCAACTACCAGGATCCAGTGCGGAGGGAATCCAGGCGAGCGGGCCATTCAACGAAGAGCGACCAGCCAAGGGGTCCAAAGTTGGGTGGCAGTAAGAATGCCCGTCGCGCGATGGAGGAGCATGCTGCTGGAAAGAAGATGTGAAAATCACTGTTAATTCAAACTTGTTTAGAAATTCTGGTCAAGTGTTGGGGGGTTTTTTTTTTCAACTCGGCGCCAACACGTGCCTCCAGAGCACTGAGATCAGAGGCGCGAGTGTCCGCAACAAAGGATCATCACGAGGGAAGCCTTATCGGCACAAGTCAAACCGCCGTAAAATCGATTCACCAGATCTTCAGACTCGCCAAAGACATGCGAGTAAAGCGATTTTTGACATCTCCACTACAGTCGCGGATACCTTCTGTTTGCAGGAAGTTACCAAGAACTGCGCAAGACTGCCCAGGTCTTGACCTCCCCACAAGGTCCCCCAGGTCCTGGCTCGGCGTGACGTCTGCCATGTGCAACCCTCCCAAGGCACCATAACGCAGTTAAGAAGACCTGCGGAGAACTTGAATCTCCTACTGGGACCAATTCTTTGAGACGCTTGCAGCTAGTCATCGCTCCCACAACCATTCAGTTCGCAAGAGCATCCCAAACATCGTGACTATACCAGGGATCACCTTTGCCCCAACATTCCTCTCGCCCGTCGAAACATAGAACAGCATGTCCTCAGCGCAAGATCCATCCATCATCCAGTACGTTCCGTCTCCAGGCTTGGGGTACGAGCTCGGCATCATGTTTGGCTTCATCGCTCTTATGATCATTTGTATGTCACTCCAAGAAAGCCATGAACTTCCTTCTTCTGGCATTTCACGCGCTCATGATCTGTGCAGGTCAATACGCTTTCCACCTGTGGTTCAAAGCGCACATGCGCAAAGAAGAACGACTGGAGCGGGAGAAGGTTGCAGAGTTGAAGGCGAAAGGCTACTTAGCTCACGATCAGAGGATCGAACTAGGAGGAAGCACAGCCTAGTTTGAGACTTTTGCAGCGCTGAATATTCAAGAGTCCAGATCACGCCCTGGAAGAGCCCATCCAGCTTTGTCCTTGCTGTTGTCCGAAGAACTTTTTTCGTCTTAAGATGAGGATGGGCGAGGAACGAACGTTCGTGGCCTCCCGTACCTTGTGATAGCCCTTCTTGATTTTTATTTTCTCCCCCCCCCCACCGCTCATCCTCTCTGACAACGACGAGTGAGCTTGACGTCGTCTTTCACCGTTAAGATCCCGATTTTCGCCCTAGAGACTGTAGGAATCTTCTCGTCTTCCGACTCGCTGTACACACGGCTACATCTTCTTTCACATCCTGTGGGAGTTGAAGCCCGACTTCCGTCTCGGAAGAGAGACGATGTTCAGAGGGGGGGTGCGGGAACCGTAGTGAATAGATAATACAATAAAAGCAAAATAGAATTGGAAAAACACAAGAAAAAAAAAAAGAGGAAAGAAAGAAATCTGGTGGCCAAATGGATATTACAGTTCAGTACGCTATCGATGAGCTTTCATATATCTACAGCGCAGGTGGCGCGATGCGTTCGGCTTTCACAAGTGGACTGTTGATCCGTGTCTCAACCCATCCCTTTATCCAAACTTTTCGCCATGACCCAGAAGTTTTCCAGCTTCGCTTTGACGAGCGCGTCTTTAGCCGCGATCTCGGTCTCCGCCTCTCGGATGTTCCCCCACTTCTTGAACCTTCGCTCCCGAACTTGGCCCTCGTGTACGAGCACGCACGTGTCGTCCTCGACGCCTTCCCACAGTTCCTTGTCCAAAATCTCGCCGCCACCTTCGAGAATGGCGCGCCACTTGATGCGACGAAGCATGAGTTTCTTGTACGCTTGTGTGGCTTTCGCGCCGCCCTCCACGAGAACGAGAGTGAAGTTCGGGGTCACGAGTGCGAAGCCGCGAAGGTCAGCCCACTCTTGGGCGTTTTTGTTGATGAGGAACCGATGTTTGTTGAGGAGCTCATCGCGCTTGAGGTTGACCTTGTACACCTGCAGGTACAAGCCCATGCTGGCGTTCTGAGCAGCGTTCTGAGCGGCTTTCTCTGCCTTCTGCTCCTTGGTGAGTTGCCGCTCAGCATTGGCTTGTTCATGTTTGTTCTTTCGCTCCGCCATCTGCTTATTAACCATCTCCTCAACGGCCGAAGGTCCCTGAACAGCGAGTTCGCCATACACGCGCATCACATTCTTGTGATTGATCTTCGGCGGAGGCGCAGGTACCAATCCTAGTCTAATCTTGGTCTGCTCCTCCTTATGTTGCTCAGCCCGACGAATACGCCGCATTTTCTTCTGCTCCTTCTTGGTGAGATACATCGTTGGCGCTTTCGTTGTTGTGAATTTCTCCTGCGCAGGGTCGATAAGCACAGGATGCACAACCAGGTTTGTGATGTTCTCGTTGAAACCCAAATCTGTTTGTAGCGATTCGTCCCACCATTCTACTTCGGGCGGCTCTGGAACCTGAAAACACGTCGTGTCTATTGCTTCATCCAGACCGGCTTTTGCTGCCGATGCTTGAATCTTTGCCTTCATCTCTTCTAGAGCAGCTTTCCTCCGCATTTCCGCAGCAGCTTCCATGGCAGGGCGGTGGTCTAGATCGTGCGTAAACTTGAGTTCTCGCCTTTTTCTCGTCTGGCCTGATGGCCCACCCGCACTGAGGTAAGGATTGTTGGTTTCTCCTTTCTCTTCTTCCTTTCGCCACCTGTCTCTCCGATCATCCTTTTGTGCTTTGTCTGGCGCGTCGGCTCGCAACATGGGATGCAGAGCGATATTCATGCCACCCTTTCCTGCTCGGTCACGTTCGCGCTCTTCCTGCAGTTGGAGGCGAGAGGGTGCAGGTCCTAGACTCTCTCTGGCGGGTGGTCTTTCTGGTGGCATGTCGTTTCCTGTTGCTGAAGTTACAACAGCAGGTTTCTTCATAGCAGCGGCCATCCTTGCTTTGATATCCGCTAAGCTGAGTGGCTTCACTCCTGACGCTGGAGGTGCTTGTGGTGGCGTCGTTGTCGTCGCGCCATTCTGAAGAGGAGGCGGAGGAGTAGCTGATGCTGCCGCTGATGCAGCTAAGCCCTTCCGCATAGCCTCTATTCTTGCTCGGGCTTCATCTGCTCGTCTTTTGACCTCCGCTAGCATGTCTTCCTTGCTGCTAGGAGCAGGCCGCTTGTTGGGGACGTTCGCCATGATTGGGGAGTCTAGTCGAACTCTATGATGGGTGATGCGTGTGTGCAATGAACCGAGCTGGTCGGCGTTGCGCGCGTCTTGCTTCTCGTTATAGCTCTGAGCAAACTCGATCTTCTGAAACGACCTACTTTAACAGCATCCTCGTTCGTTCGAGTACAATCGCGTTCAATACCGCCAACGATTGCGAAGGCGCAGACGCGTCCCAGCGGGGCAAGCAATGAATGTCAGGCGAAGATACGAGATGAAGACAACCACGAACGCGGTCGTTACGTAGCATCCCAAAATTTGGAAGCCGAACAGCACGTGACCTTGCCTTGCTGCTGATTCAGCCAACGCACAGGCCACGCTCAGCAGTCGCCGTCGCGTCTCCCTGGACTGAAGTTGGAAAGTTCGACCGTCACTCGCGACTCTGGCTTGCGACAACCGTAGCAGAACAACATTGCCGCTGGTAACTCTTTCATCCACGCCGTAAACCAGGTCGCAGGTAGTGCGACCACCCGCCCGACACGATGCAGGCGATGCAGCATCCCCAGGACCCGAGCTTCATGGTGCACAACCATTTGGTGCGCCGCTGCTCAGCCTTTTGAGAATAGGGCGACGACAATGCTAACATACGCGCAGCTACCGCACCTGCACCTGATGTCCACGTATCAATTCCCGTTAATGCAACGCGTTGGTCTCCCGCAAGTCCTACAGAATTTGTTGCAGGCGCCTCAGATCGTTCGCGAGATGAAGCCCATGGCATGGACGTATCTCCAGCCTCCACAAGACGGTACGATGTTCTTGACTTGGCAACCACCGCGTATGGGCAACACCTTCGCCACCGACGGCTACATATGGTTGGACCAAGAGATGACATATAGACAAAATATCTCTGGATACGTACGTGGGACTTGCATAGCGCACAAAATGTGGCCATTGTCATAACCAATCTATAACAGGTTCTTGAGATTTTAGTCCACCGAGCAGGTTATGTCTTGAATCATGAGCACGTTGCTTCTCATCAGCGTATGCGGTATCACATTATCGACAAAGACCCGTCGCTTCCTGCTATTGACCCAACTCTGTGGCTCGTTCACTATAGTGCTGCAGACCCCGAGTATCGACGACCAGCTAATCAGTTCCCCATCGCGCCGCAGATACAAAAGCTAATGCAGGAACGCCTCTTCCTCGAACAGCAAGGCGCTGTGCTCCAGCGCAAGGAGTTCATGCTCGTAGACCGTTCCAACTGGCCTACGGTTAGCACAAACACGGGCGTTCAGCCGCGTCAAATGCACCCAGCGTACCAACAGAACCCGATGATGGCTCGACAACCACCCCAGCAAGTGTATCCTCAGCCACAGTTGCATCAACCACCAAACAAGCGCGCAAAGATTGATCGAGCAGTTGCACAAGCTATCCAAAAGAACGAAATTCCCGATATCATTTTCGAAGAGGACACCGAATTCGGTGACTACTTCGACACGCTTACCCCAGCAGAGATCAGCAAGATGCGTTATAAGCAGCACCACGAGTGGATGGAGGAGATTTTTTCATCCGTTTACTCACTCAGCCAGATTGTTCCCGAGGATCTAGGCCTCGGCCTGACTGGTTCATTAAAGGAGCTTACAGACGGCATATTGGCCCCGCCAGACGCTTCAGGTGTGCTAGGTTCTCTCGACCCAAGCAAGGGCGGTACAGATAGGACCATGGCGACGCAACAGAATGGATACAAGAAATTGTCAGCAGAAAAGATGGAGGAGTTTGAGAAGAGAATTGCGCAATTTGTGGAGAAGGGCAAGGCGGATATTCAAGCTATGAAACAACGACACGCGGAGACAGTAGCGCAATTCAACAAATCGAAGACATACATGAGAGCCGAACGCAAGCTCCGCGATCTTAGCGGTACTAGCGATGCGGATGCCATCGTTAAAGACGTGGAAACTAACCTGGGCGCGAAGATTCTGGAGTCGAAGAGGAAAGTGTGCATAGAGGAGGGCGGATTAGAGAAAGAAGACAAGACGCGCGTCGCTCCTACAACAAATGGCACGGAACCTTCTTCTAATAAAGAAGAAACGGCATCATCGAATGGCGGATTCGGTGGAAATGGCTCAAGTAATGGGAATGGCATGTTTGAGACGGGCGACAATTCCGCTGCAGGTCTGCTAGAGGAGTTTGGTGGAGGCTCGTATACTAATTCTCCGGCGGCGAGAATCAGTACTCCTGGAATATCTCAGCCGCCGTCAGGGATACAAACACCAGGTGCGACGGCTAGTGCACCAACGAGCGAATTCATGCGACAAGCTGGTGGCGAGGCAGCGAATAGAACTGCTCAAAACCAGGACGACACAGGACTCGACCTCCTTGAGGGCATGGACATGGACGTAGACATGACGGGTCTAGGCGGTGCCGAAGGCGACTCATCCAAACCAGCCGGTGGGGAGGATGACTGGGTCCTCGTGAACGACTCTGCGAACCAGCAACAAGAAACCTCTGCTGCGCAGCCTAAATCTGCGTCTCCACCGACACAAGCTGAGCCAAGGCAGGCACCAGCTTCAACAGCGGCAAATCCAGAGCCTGTGTCCACGCTTGCTGAAGCGCAGACGTCGACAAATACGCCTAATGAAGCGGGTGGCATGTTCGATAGTGCGGACTTCGGCGGCGCCTTGGAGGGTTTGGACACAGCCGGTGACGCGCTGGCTGATTTCGAGACTGGCACAGGTGGTGAGGACGATTTGGGGCTCGATCTCGACGGTGGGGAGTTCGACGGTGCATTCGGAGGTCATCAGTAGGCCATGCGCCTCGTACTCCATCTCCATGTTGTACTGTATCGATCAGGCATACGTTGGGGCGTTATAATGGCAACTGAGGAGTTTGGCGATTTCAGCTGGGAAAAGGTGCCAACACGCGCGTTTTGTGTATGTGCGCTAGTTGGGATATGGACAAATTCGTCGCGTCAAAGAATCTATCTTAAAATCGTTTTATTGTCGCATATGTACAAAGCTACGAAACAGTCCTCGTCCTAGCTATTGATTCGTAGCTTGCCCGTACAAAGACATCCTTGGTACTCCTTGCGTACATTCTCTCTCTTTTCCAATGCTAGTCCAGCATCGCTACAGCATATCGGCGCTGTCGAGCTTTCTTCTGTTCTTGCTGGCTGAAGAGGACAGGTCTCTTTTATCGTGAGGTAATTCGGTTACTTCAAAAGAACAGCAGGGTAGAAGCTCGCAGCGGGAATGGAGTCGGTGGATATGTGATGCCTAAACTGTACGTAGGTCAACTATGGTTTACTCATCATCCGGCAAACGGGCTCTAGTAGCATCGGCTTTTCGGTCAAATTCATGAAGGGTGGACAGTTTCGTGGAAGAATACTACGCAAGGAGCAACCCTAAGCGCGGCATGCTCATGCCTTGTGGTGCGCTTGGCCGATGAGACGATGATTATGCATTCACGAGACGGCCGTCGTATTGAGCTTTTGACGATAAGGCTAGCTCACTAGGACCGAGCTACGATTGCGATAAATTCGAAAAACCGACAAGCAGGCAGACGCCGCTCCTGATGCTTATTTGTGGTCAACAGGGGCCAGCGCAACGGATGGACTAGAAGACTTTGCCCACTCGGGCACCGTACGAAATCCTTGTTAATAGGTGCCGAATGGACGTTCCGACGCTGTCTTCATTTTGGACGCCAAGTGTGGTCGATATCCCAACGGTCATCGCTCGAGGTATGGGGGCCGAGGACATCGTTCAAGAGAGAAGCGCCAGAAAGATACCCAACATTCGCATCCAACATGTGTAGAACCATGTGCTGCAAACTATATTGGTCTACCGTCTATGGCATTTGGCAACGTCACCTGCATGCATGATTGTATCGGCCCTAATCGAAAACGTAGTCCAAGAGGGCTGCTCGGAGTAATCCGAGTTGTGACGCTGGTCGACGACATGAAGAAATTTTTTCTTATCTGCCGTGTGCGACGGTGAGAGCAAATACAACGGTGCACTTTATGTGTGTGCTCCCATTCATGAAGACAGCCCTACACGATTGGCTCGACGGCAATACTGCTGGACGCATGCCCAGAGCCTTTCGTGACGACGATGGACGTGCATCCGTTAGGAGTCGTGAAGCACAACCATGCATTGCGCCTCGGATTCTATTCCTGTGCAAAACAACATTCATCTTCAATAGTCGATGAGAAGCCTCCTGGACGGCACATTGAGCATGCAGCAGACGGCATCGGAAGTGCAAGTTGCAGTCGTACCACCAATGCTGATCGATATATGGTTCGCTGCAGATCAGAAGCCTCTTCTCGGTAGCCAAAAGAGAAAGATTCGCCGAAAGCGGCAGAATGGAAGAAAAGAAATGCGAAAACCGCTCTGTCCTTGGATGCAAGTCACAAATACGAAATTGACGTATGAGAAATTTAAGTTTCTGAATTTTCTATTTCCTTCTCTTCATTTTTCATGTGGTCGCGGGCAGAACGCGATGCGACTTCGCCCAGTCTGCAGGGATCAGAAGATTGTTTCGAACGAAACATTGTTTACGCGGTTTCCGTCGGCCAAACTCCAAAGCAAATAACCCCGAATGATGATCAGGAATAGGCGAAAGGAAAAGGGAGCGGTGCACAGCTTGCATGTGCTGATGGCGCAAAAGATCAGCACGCTACCGAGCGTTTTTAGCACCCTTCTTGCTGGAAGTCACTATTGAAAGCTAGTCAACTTTTTGCATCATTCAGAGGAGCAAAGGTGAGATAGATGCACAGAGCTGGAAACTACGTTGAAATCGAAGGAAGCGATTCACACGAGGAAGAATGCTGTGAACAACGAGCTGGCTGGCATGACGTTGTTGTGAGACAGGTCGAAGCAAACCGCGGCCTAGCTGGCTCTTTGGAAATAGCCCTTGGGTGGAGCCGCGTAGGAGTCGCTCCAGCAGCATAAACGACAGCGTGTGCTCTTAGGTAACGAGGTACAAGCCTGCGGTCGCTTGCTAGCACGGACAACGATGGCATGATTGTTGCGTCCGCCGGATGCGGACCGAGAGATGGCAGCGTGTCGTGGACAGGCCGCGCGACGGCGGCAACCAGCACAGCAGTAATGAGCATGAAGAGCGAGCACAGAATGGCACAGAGAGCACGAACGAGACCGAGGAGGCAGGTTAATCCATCAATGAACGTCGACGTGTGGCGGGCAGACGACGGTTGTTTTGGGCAAAGGAGATCTCAATTTTAAGTGGTTGGTTGCACGGGCAAAAAGAGGCAAGCAGCCTCTCCTGAACCGTCACCCTTTGCCCTGATCCAGCTCGTTTCAAAACAACAGCTCATCTGCAATTTACGTCCACTCAAAGGCCAGCCAACCTGTCATAGCACCCAAACACGGCGCATGGGGGCCCCTTGAAGATCCCAATGGAAGTGGACTTGATCGAAAATGGCCGTACCAACCTTACTCGATCCAGCGCGCAGCAAATTTGTCCCTGCTCGCAGTCGTGTTTCTGCTAACCACAGCCGTCTGCTGGCCCAACCCCATCACGCTGATCATATAATCTCTTTTTTTCTTACAGAGTACTCCGTACACTGCCACGCTTATGCAGCAAGCCAACCGTTTGCCAGCTTGTTTGGCTCCGTGGCCTCCCGCTGCCGCTTTGGCCCGCGCTGGTGGAGGTTGTGCCCTCCCACTCATTTGCTGGGTTACTCCGGATGTGATGTATGATCTGCTTGACCTTCCAAGACCAAAAGCCAGCCTTTCCTTCACCTCTTCCCAATCGTCATCCTCTTTTTCTCTCCTTCACGGTTGTCCACACGCCGTGAGGACGCAGCTTTTCTTCCTGGTCCCGTACCTGCCTTCCACCACGCTCGTTGATATCTCCCTACTCTCGCTTTTCTTTTCCTTTCTGCGCACGTCATTTATCTGTTGATTTTTTTTTATCCGCGTCTTGACGACACCTCGCTCCTTAGCATAGAATTTCAACGCAGGAACTCGTTCACCAATCTTCGTATACACAGTAACTCAACAGTGGTATTCATGACCCAACGCTAAAGACCTAGAAAGTACGCGGTCTTCCCAACTCAGTATCACGAGACTGTCGTATCGTCACCAAAATAATGATGGTTTCCGTAAAATCAACCCTCGCGGGTTTGGTCGCGACGGCGCTGCTGATTGCTAATTCTTGCGCGGTGCCTCATGGTGTGGGAATTAAGCAAAAGAGGCAAACTACTCCGATTGCTGTGACGGGTGTACAGGGAAGCGGAGTTCAGCCACGCCTGGAGATTAGGACGTTGCAGCAAAATGCAGATATGTTCAACATGTACATTTTAGCTCTCTCTCGGATGCAGCAGACTAACCAGGACGACGTGGAATCCTACTACCAGCTGTCCGGTAAGTGAAGAATCTTGTCCACTACGGCAATTGTAACCAATATACGCATACAGGTATTCATGGCCTGCCTATGGTGCCGTGGGACGGCGTCAATGGCAACCCATCAGCCAACCCACCAGCCGGCTACTGCACCCATGTTTCGAACCTGTTCTTGACGTGGCACCGACCCTACATGGCGCTCTATGAGCAAGTTCTTGTTCAGAACGCCATCGCTGTTGCCAATGAGTTCCAGGGCAGCGACCAGCAGCGCTATCTCTCGGCTGCCCAGAACCTTCGTATCCCATATTGGGACTGGGCAGCACCGCAAAATGATAGCAACGTTGTTCCAGATGTATTGATCCAACAGCAAATCAGCGTAAACACACCTAGCGGTCAGCAGACCATTGACAACCCTCTCTATACATACAAGTTCACGGCGCAAACGCAGGACTTGGTCTACTCGCCCTTCACGAGCTGGACCCAGACCTATCGCCACCCGGTGTCCCAGGACACTCCAACGCAGAACAACGATCAGGATTTTGTTTCGACCATGAACAGCCAGCAGCCGAGTCTTGCGAGTCGACTCTTCAACCTGTTTGCCAATTACAACCAATTTTCCCAGGTTAGCAACGAGGCGTGGTACCAGGGTCAGTCGGGCAACTACGACAGTATAGAGTCCATTCACGACACTGTTCACGGTCTCGTCGGCGGTTCAAACAACGGCGATATGTCCATAATTGATGTTTCTGCCTTCGATCCTGCTTTCTGGCTTCACCATGCGAGCGTTGACCGTTTCTTCGCGCTTTGGCAGACGCTGTATCCAGATACGTATGTCGAGGCAGCCAGTCAGATCTACAGCAACTACTGGTACACTGCCGGCACTACACTCGACGCCAACTCAGGACTGCTTCCCTTCTACGCGGACACTAATGGCAACTTCCACACATCTAACTCAATCCGTGACTTTACCCAGTTTGGTTATACCTATCCGGAGATCACCGGCAACAACCAAGACATTGTCACCGCGGTGAACACGCTTTATGGTGCCGGTCAGCCGCAGGCTGGCAGGAGAAAACGATCTATATCTCAAAGCGATGTCATCGGCAATCTCTCAAATGTTGCCGATACAGTGACCAGCTCCCTCGGCCCAGTTGGTGACGTCGTCGAGAGCGCCGTCAACGAAGTCTCCAACCTCGTCAGCGACATTGGCAGTTACATGGGCGTCTCCTCCAACCGGGACTACATCGTCAACATCCGCACTGACAAGCACGCTGTCGATGGAAGTTACCAGATCTTCGTCTTCGTTGGCGATATTCCTGAGGACAAGAGTACCTGGACCACGTGTGATTCGCTCGTTGGCATCCAGGTTATCACATCCATGATGTACGGCTCGAAGATGCCTACCGCGATCGTCTCCGCAACCCTGCCGCTCACAAGGTTCTTGGAGAAGCACGTCGTTCTCAAGCTTCTTTCCGGGCTGGACGAGGACATCGTCATTCCCTACCTCACCGCCAACCTAAACTGGAAAGTTCTCGGCGTAAGTGATCCATGCACGATGTGCTCAACACAATTCGAGCTAACAATGACCCAGTCGGACGGCTGCGAGATTCCTCTTTCGTCTTTGCCGGACCTCAAGATCAGTGTCGTATCTACCGCCATCCAGAAGACGACGACCCTCGATGCTTTCCCCAAGTGGGTCAACGGCTTCACAAGCCACTACGAAGTGACAAGCGGCAAGGAAGGTGGTCTCTGCGCAAACGAAGAAGATTGAGACGACAACGGGCAAGAAAGTCGATTTTGCCATAATTTAAGCATGTGCTATAATCGTACCCTCTTCGCATTTTAAGCTATTTGTTAATTAGTGATACCACCAACACAGGCACGTGGCTTTATCCATAAATGTTCTTCTTTTCTATAGCCGGTTTGCATATCTACGCTAGTTCATGGTGAACAGTGTGCTAAGCTAGTTGCACACTGGTCGTTTTGTCCAAGGGATACCTAACACATTTTAGAGTCGGGTGGTACGTCAGAGAAGTGTAACTAGATCTAAGCGACGATATGGTACAACATGCGATATCTGCTTGGTTGCGGGTCTTTTTTCTGCATAATACTTGGTGCATCCATCCCTTGCTGCATGCTCATTTCAAGGTTGGCATTACAGAGCCATATGACGATCGAAATTCGCACATGCCGTCCCGAATGGGTCAGCGCATGGCGGAAGGCGTCGCGCGAGCACGCCCAATCGCCTCTTTTCTTCTTTGTTTGATGATCTCTCACGTTCTCGGCTAGCTCGATTCAAAAGCCATGCAGACCGTCAGAAAACGTTCTCGCACTATTTCACTTGTCGAACTGGACTTCCGCCGCCTTTCTGAGGCGGTTCATTACCGCGTCGGCGACGTCGCTTGACTCGCTGCCGATGCCCTCCACGCAGATGACTTCGCAACCCTTCCTGTCCAGCTCTCTGAGTGCCCAGAAAAGGTTTCGCGCCACGTCTGATGCCGATTCTCCAATCTTGATTTCCCAATACGTAACTTGGCCACCGGGTCTGTCCACGCATTTGTGCTTCAGCTCCGGCCGCTGCACGAAGAGGTCAGGCACAAGTGCCGAAAATCTATCGGCGGCGTGATTTGTTCTGGCACTTTTCTCGCCACCTGCGGTGCGGCAGTGGTCGTTGGAGTCGTCGTGAAGATTACTCTTCCAGTATCTTGTATGAATGAAGCCTAGCGTACGGAACCCCTGCTTCTCCAGAGTCTCGTGCTTAGGACGATCGGTGCCTGTCTCGTAAAGAAAGACCTTAGCCTTGGGCGAATAATGCCTGTACTTCATGCCGGGTGCTCGAGGCTGTCCTTTCTTCATGGAGACGTCCTCATAGGCCACTACAACGTTCTCCCATCCAGAGCATTCTCGCAACTGGTCTATGCTGATGCCGCCCGGTCTCAGAATCGCCGGCGGACTTGACAGGCCGTCGACCACTGTGCTTTCAACACCAACTTCACACGGACCACCATCAATGATATACTCGATCCGACCATTGAGATCCTCCAGTACGTGCTCAGCAGCAGTAGGCGACGGTTTAGTCGAAGCATTTGCTGAAGGCGCAGCGATGGGCTTTCCCAAAAGCTCGATCAGCAGCAGGGCAAGAAGATTGCCAGGAATGCGAGCGCCGAAAGTATCAAGGCCAGCTGTGACCTCTGGCGCCAGCGGAGAGGTATTTGGGTTTGGTAAAATGATTGTGAGCGGCCCGGGCCAGAACTTCTTTATGAGAGGCAAGTATATCGAAGGGACAGCTGCGGTCACAGCCTCGTGGTTTTTAATCGTCGATCCTGAAAGCAAACTGTTCAGTTGTGAGAGCGAGGAAAAGTGCACGATAAGTGGATTGTCTGCAGGCCGTTGCTTCGCAGCATATATGCCTTTGACCGCCTCACTCCTGGTCGCGTCTGCCCCCAAACCATACACGGTCTCGGTGGGAAATGCAACGGGAGTGTTCGACGTCTGCAGACATTTGGCAGCAAGCTTCAAGTTTCGTAGTGCCTCCTCTTCCTCGTCAAATTTGATGCGCAGATCGTATAAAAAGCCGTCTTGAAATATTGGTTGTGCTACGTTCTTCAATTTCGCAGTATCTACGGGTAATATTTGCGTGTGTTTTGCGCAAGAGACGTCTTGAATTCCGTTCATGGTGGCAGACGCGATGGCAGAGCTCGAGCTATGAAGCTGCGATCGCAAAGATAGAAAGAAATTCTGTGTTCTCGTCCGATGTAAGTAAACATTTGTAATAGAGTGCAGTCTCGAAGGTCTCCACATCAAGTCGAGATGATGCTGAGTCAAAAAAAAAAAAAGTGCTTCGATGTCGGAGCATACATTGGTACCTTCTGCAGTTGATTAAGCGCTGTAAGCGAGCGGCTATTTCGTCACATCATTTTTAACCCAAGCTGTCAGACGACTGTCCAGAGAGCGGAGCGGCTTGAGAAGCAGGAAGAAATACTATTTTGATTCAGTAACTTTTTTTTCTAATTTCTTTCAAGACAATTTGATTTCTGAGTGTCCCCGGTCCACAGAGCACAGTAAATCTTGATATATCTCCTCGCATTCACACTGAACAAATTCGTTGTCAGATAGATGCTCCGCGGACCCGGACCAGCCGCAACAAAACGTCCAAGAAGAATATATCTAAAAACATAAGATCTGTACCAGAATAGCCTCCCCGACCGATCCGAGCATGATCTCGTCGACATCGGCCGTTCATTTCCTCGGCCTCCATCATCCAGCCATTCACTTCAAAAATTTGTTCAGTACAAAACGTAACCCCAGAGAACAAGAGAAATTCCAAAGCACGACCTGGCAGTCGCTAATAATACAGATTGCCGCCGGCATGAATGCGCACGTCGCGTGTGCCGAAGATCGCAGAAACGCCGCCCTAGCAGGTAAAGACAAGGTAACAATGTGCCATACGTGCGCCTAAAAGCTGCAATGGGTATTTAAGCGTTGCTCAAAGCGAACGCTCGAAATGAGATCTCGCTAGAGAAGGAGAAAAGCAAACACCGAGTACAATGCTCGGGCACTCCATGTTCGGCTTTAACAATAGTATGGGGCCCGTGATAAACGATCCGAGAGAGCGGATATCAGACACTAGACAAAATACAAAAGTCCACACAGCTCGATCCAAGGTATGAAAAATCCAAAAAAAGGAAAAGTCAGCGCTAGTCCACCTGCTTATGTGCGTATTAGAATGTCAAGAATGCAAAAGTGCCGTTCTCCGATTTAGAAAACCAGAGTGGACAACTGAGTGCCGCCCTACGCAGAATGGTCATTCGCCAAACTGCGACATCAGTGAAGATGGTTTAGGATTCTAAAATGGTCGTGAAGATGAAGACGCGGTGAATAGCCTCCCGGTAAGTAGAAGCCTCAGGGCGACGCAGGACGACTCGGGACATGGCCATTGACGAACAGAGAGGGAGCGTGTTAGTAAGGTGCAACCGAACTGAATGAGGTGTGCGTCGAATTTGATGGGGGCTGCGCGTATGGAGGCCGTGGCGTGCCGGCGCTTCCCGGTGACATCGACGGATGTGAACCATGGACGCTACCGGGACTGGTTTGCCATGCGGCATACCCTCTTTGTTTCATCAGCTCCGCATTTCTCAAATCATCTCGCGCAGCGGCAAGAATTTTGCGATTTATACGGAAGATCGGAGCAAGGGGTGAGAGCTTGTCATGAAGCGCAATCGTGCGTTCCATGAGTTGCTTAAGTCGGTTGGTGTCGACCATTACCGCTAGCCAGGATCTTGTCACAGCCACAAGGACGAGCATGTTACTAAATTGCCTGTACAACTAAATTAGTACACGAGAACCGACTGTACCGAAAGACGACAGATGAGTAAAGCGCAGTGTACTTACGCAGTCGCAGTACCGTGAATGTTCGTGACTTTCAATCGTTTGTCTTGCAGTGGATTAGCAACACCGTCGAAGACCGCCGTGCTAGCCATTGCTGCATCTATACACCGCTTGCAACACCACAAGAACTGCTTCGCCAGTTGGGGGTCATTCTGAAATTTCTCGTAGCTGATTTCAGCTTTTGGCAGATGCATCTGCTCCTGAGGAGGGTCCTCGCCACGCATCCTTCGTTCGGCGCGTTTTTGCGCAGCTAACCGTTCCGATTCGTTGTGGTTCTGTACCCATTCTACGAGATCAAACGGCGGTTGAGGCGTGTTTCCTGTATCCTGCTGCCATCGCAACGCATTGTAAATGTACGGTCGTAGAATGATGTATTCTCCCCCATAATACTTGGCACGTAGTCGTGCCTCTAGAAGATTCGTCGCCAGATCTTGACTGTCTTGCCACCAGTATTTTGTTGCCTTGCCTAAGAATGTCCTCGTGTTTTGAAGATTGTCGAACAAAGTACCGGTGTCCGCATCACTCCAAACTACGGTGGTTCGTTTTTTCCGATTCTGCGGCAGAACTAACCCAAGTGGTTAATTTAAGGCGACGTTGCGTAGATCATGTCAGTACTTACGCGACTTCCTCGAATATAACGCAGCGTGCACACGATTCAGAGTAAGTCTGAATTGTATCTGAAAGTGATAGGATTGAAGAATATCTTGCGGATTAAGATTCGGTTCATAGTACAGCTGGATCTCTTCGTCTTGGCTAACGCCCACGAGAGTCAGAGGGAGAACAATCTTCGGCTCAGAATACATGAGCTGGCTGGGCTTCGGAAGCTGATCGAGTTCGGCTCGAAGGTCACTGTGCGATGATAAGCAAAGGCGAACAAGAGTAAAATGAAGCAAGTGTCATCACCTTTCAAGTTGCAGAGCAGACCAACAGAGGATGGAAACCAGAGTACTCTGGGAATCAAGCTGCTCTTGCCGTGCTTGCTTCCCACCCTCTCGACTTAGAATACTGTCTCGGTACCTACGCGTGTGAGTATGCGATGAACAGATTCGCAGCGCATCGATCGACGTACTTTTTCTTGTTGTGCAAGATGGTCGTGACTCTGCAACCTTCGTTGATCCACGACCAGCTCTCCGTTACTCGTCCAAGTTGGCCGTAATAAATACCAGCAAGCAAAAATGCTTGTGCATGCATGATGCTGTTGCCTCCCAGATTGTTTCCAAGAATATCCGAGGCCTGCGCAAAATACGCCAAACCGGGAAAGAGCTCAATATTTGGGATGCGGCCGCTTCTTCTGGGACGCCGCGACCGGGCACTATCCAAAGAAGCGCCTCGTGCCATAGTCGCTGCTTTCATGTCTCCTGGAGAAGAGGCAGTCTCGAAGGCCATGTAAGCTCTGGGTGAAGGTTTGGATGCATCGTACGGCGAATTCGCGTATGACATTTCGGAAGATTCAGCAGAAGGCGACTTAACTGCGAACTCTTCTAGTAAAAATCGATCTTCCATCAGCACCCTCCCAAGAGCGAGAACAAGCAAGATGATGGCATTTTGCATCGACCGATCGGGCATCTTCTTTGGTGCCTGCCACTTGCGGGTATTTTCCGAAGGAGAGAAATCCATATTGTCCTCGCTAGCGCTAGATGGTCTTTTGCGTTTGCCAATTGTAGCGCCTGGGGTATCTGGTCGTCCACTGGATGCTGGCATACCTGGCATAGTGAAGTGCCCGTCTGTTTGATGGTTCTGGACGTATGGCGAATGCTTTGCGACGAATTCCTCAATCTTCGCATTAAGCCACTTTACATCCAAGAAAGGATGCAACGCCCACATGTTGCGCATGTAGCTGTCATACAACTTCCAGATCGTATCGCTTCGAAGATCCAGGGAACCATCGGGATTTCCACCGCCGATATTAGGCGGGTTGTTAAAACCTCGTTGTTGAGGCCCATCACCCCACATGTCCTCGAGAGGGTCAGTTGTCTTCTGCTCCTTTGTCTCTTCGTCCCACTCTTCGTCATACGCAATATCAACGATTTGACCATTCTCCACCAAGGATGAGCCGTAAGGTCGGAGGGTGCCGGCCTTCTCCGTTTCCTCTAAAACGTATTCGGCGGACGAAATACCAGCAGTCTTGAAGTATTCTTTGATAATTGGCCACTGAACAAGGTACTGCGCGCCGGTTTCATGTGAACTCGGCGGTTGATCCGGCACCTGCTCCTCAGCCTCCAGAGCAGAATCAATATCCTTGACATCATCGGCAGTGACAAGGCCGCCAGGATTCGCATACCCGGACGGGTCGCTCGTATTGAACTGGTCGGAAGTCAAAAGTTTTGGCTGATTAGAACTAAATTTGCCGGTAGCTTCTTGAAGCAGTTGATTCATTGCTTCTTGCATGTTTCGCATTTCACCCATCGTATCTTGAATAGCTCTTTGCTGCTCAAGGAGCTGCATGATATGTCGGTCGGTCCTGCAACGCACGAATTAGAACATGCGGCGCTTCGGGACAATGTCATGACGTACTTAGGCGGCGGTACCTCGCGGTACTCGCAGGGAATTCCTTCATTGCTGCAGTACCCACACGGTCGATTCTCGTCGCATTTCTGCTTACGAGCGCGACAGTGATTACAAGCCTTCTTCATAGTCAGTCTGACCGAATATCAAACGCGGAGCGAAATCGGCTACCTGTGTTGCCCTCACTTGCTTGCGACGGGGCTGTCCGACAAAGTGTGATGGTCCTTGGGCATATATGGGGCTGGGGTGGTATGCTGTTGAAGGAGTTGGCGGGTACCCAGGGCGATGAGCAACCGGTCCTACGGCATACTGCTCCGGCGGATGGTACGGTATTCCATTGGGAGGCATGCTCCCATTTACCTGCGGATCCATCTGGGGATTGTAGGGTTGCTGACCAGGCGGTGGATGCGGAAGGCCATGCTGCTGATGCTCGGCCATGGGTCCTGCGTGCCGTTCAGCGCTGGACGTCCGTCTGCTGCTGTCGTACCCAGCAGACTGCGGCGGGCCACTCCCAGGTTGCGTAGTTGCGGCAGGATAAGAATGATGGTGTGCAGGACCTACGCCATACCCAGGTGCGTGGTCCGTAGAAGGGCCCGAGGAAGTGGCAGCAGAATATGAATGGCGATGGGCGTCAACACCGTTCTCTCGGGCGGGAGGCGCAGCAGGTATCGGTCCTGGATGGTGTGCCTGGGGTCCAATAGAGGCGGGTGGAGCGGTGTAGGAATGAACGACCGGAGGCGGAGGTAGGTGTTCCACGTGGGAGGGTTGAGTTGCAGGTCCTACGGGTGTTGACGCAGAGCGAAGTGGGTGACCAGAAGGAGGATATGGACCTGCAGATTCATGATCAAGACGAGGGCGTTTGGCATCAGGAGGGGCGTCCATGCCGGAATAACACCAAGATAGCTGAGCTTGCGGAATTAGGGTCCATGCAAGCCGTTGCGAGGCGGCAGTGACTCAGATCGAATCAGGCGAAAAGAACAAACTATGACGAACGAGATGGGGGATGCGAATGCGAAGCCCGGATCGTGGAAGGACAAGCAAGGGCAGTGCGGTCAGAACGTCCAAGCAGGACCGGGCGTCATTGGCGGGCAGGTGTCAGGTCAAGATCCGCTTCTGATTGCACCGTCCGCATTAGATTTGGACGGGCTTGTGCAAGAAGCTCAGGAACAGGCGAAGCATGAGCAGAGAAGGTTTGGGATCCGTGGATGAAGGGAACGCGGGATGGACATGCGAAGCTTCCATCCAAGGCCACGGGCTCGGTGAAAACGCAGTCTGGAGAACAAGAGTGAAACACGCTGATCTGGCTCGTCGCGCACTAACGGAAGACCCAAGTTCCAGGAATACGTAGCCAAATTGGACCCAGCGCCGGTTGATGGCGTTGCGAGGCGTTCTGTAGTCAGCCTCCACCTCGATTGGAAGAGATTGACCACGGCCGAAAGAGGCGACGAACTGGCGGCGGCGGAAGCTTTGGGCACCAGCTAGTGAAGGACAGCTGGGGCGGGCAGAAACGACGTCGAGTCAAGCCGAGAGGGTCAGACGTCTGGACGGAGAAGCGAGGCGGGAGGTGGCCAAACAGGCGAAAAAACAAAGACGAAGAGAATGGCACACTCCGAAGAACGGGGGTGGAGGAGGGGCCAAGGCAGCGCAGATCGAGCTGGAAACATGTTGAATAAGATGTGCGCCTTGCCGGTGCGTGTTGTGATGTGCCATGAGGGGTTCTGGCGTTGGTACCAGCTGTTTTTTTGCACGGCATATCAGAACGGCGCCAGAACCTCCAGGCCACGCGCGGCAAGACTTGCAGTTCCCACAGCCACCGCGACCAGCTCGTCGTCTCGTTCCCTCTCCCTTCCCAGCACGGGCTTGCGTCGTTCCTTGATCCCTGCCGGAGCGGACTGGGCGAATGATTATCCTTGCGGTGGTCAACGGTCTCCCGCCTGTCCCTGCACATGGCGAGCGCGCGCAGTCAGCACGAGTAATTAGCAGCAAAAAGAAAACCCGTCGCCGGCCTCGCATTATTCGGCGTCCCAAGCGTTTTGAAACTGGTAACATACGGAGGTACAGTACGACTCGTTCGCCGCCAGCGTCGAGCTGCTGCGCTGAGCCGTCCCTCTGAGTCGCTTGTCTCCCCCTTGGTCAGGGACAAGCAATACCGGCACCTGTTTTGCGTTGCACCCACTCCCACCAAAGTTCGGCCGGCGTGCAGCAAACAAATGGTCTGCTCCCCTCAGTCGTGCTCGACACAAGGCCTGATGCTGAACCAGCCGCCGTGTGGAGGCGCGCTGGACGCGCAAACCCGGCCACGACTGGAGCTGGTGGGCCGTTCTTGGCTTCTCGAGAATGGAAAATAAGATCCCACTATCTGCACTGCTACTTGCTCGTCCAGCTACGCTAGCAAAGTACCGGCATTTCCTCCCAAGCTGAGTTACGAGTCCGGCTTTTGTGGCGAACCGGGCAGTCTTCCCCTCTTGGGCCTTCTTCGGCCCTTCGAGAACGGCACCTTTCTCCATCGACGATGCGTGGCTCGCAAAACTCATCCATAGCCAGCTCATGTTGACAGAGCGTCAGGATGGTACGCCGATGGTACATCACACGCTCGAGAGGCGACCGAGACATGCACATGACAATGCACGGACGCAAGACGTCACTGCTCGGTCTTTGCATGCAATCTGGATCGTCTTCAGCATTTTGTACCTTATCTGGTCTACCCAGCCTGACGGATGTCGCATTTGAGATGGGCGCAAAGGATTTAGTTTGCGGGTGCTTCCCGTCGGTCCACAAAGTACAATGAAGAGTACCCGTATCGTGGGGAGGCTTGCGGAATCCACGACGGCAGCTCCGTGTGTAGCTACTTTCGAAGAAGAATAGTCAGACCAGAGTCAGAATAGCCACTCCTTATTTTATTCTTCTAAAGCGATGCAAGTTACGAGTCAGTTGCAGTCAAGAGGCACTGGTTGGAGGAGAGACTGCAAACAAGTGATTATATCTCGCAACGCCCAATGATTGGTTTCACATTAAACGTTCGGCACATAGTCCCGGACAGGCTGGAAACGACGGTCTGCAGTATCCTAGGCAGCCTGACCACAGACCTTCCGCACTTCGTGTGTGCGGTGTGGAAAATGAAGTAGCAGCTCGTGAATTTTTGGAGACGTGGTACGATAGCTGACGGCATAGTACCTGTTTGGCTTATCGTCGTTCCAGCCGTGGCTTGAGTTCGTAGCTCTGTCAAGCGGATGCACCCACTGCGCTGTTCCACCATCAGACGCGCCATTTACATGTCCTTTTTGATACGAATGCATGCTTTGACGCTCCCGCGCTATCTGCGATGCTGTTGAAACGTTTCACATACGGCCGTTCAAATACATATAGATCAGTTCTTCTGTTCTAGGCAAACTCAAGCCATAGTGTAGCGAATCCGCTCAGAAACTATCGACTGTGAGGCTGCGTGGGCGTCTGTGTAGCGAGCGCAGTTCGGCGTTCCTCGACTGCATATCTCACGTTCGATTGCATCGAAGGGCTATTCTGCGCCATTGTTTAGGCCGATCAGAAGACGGTGAAGCAGTTCACAATAATTGGCACGGCTCCGCCTGCTTCTAAAGTCCCTTCTCTTCTCCACGTCACGTCTCATAACCACGAGACGATGTTCTGCCAAGATTCAGAGCTGGTTGATCCAGGAAATCATGGGTCGCATTGTCTTCGTTCACTTTGGCAGTGATCGACCCCGTCGATACCCAGTGCATCTCATTACAATAGCATGCCACCACCCATGTTCCCTGCGCCAAAGGCGTCCTCAACCCTGGTACACGAGTTGAACTTCTGAACTTGCAGCCTCGGGGTTTACTGTAAAGGTTCTAAGACCAAACGATGCTCTGCACGTGGGGTTTGTGTTGCCCTGTACTGCAGAACCAACGCTTTGAAAACGCCGCCACAAGATAAAACCATCCAAGAGTGGGATCTTGATATCCCATCCAACCCCATCGCGATTCTCAAACGGCCCATTTTGATTTTCATTATGAAAGGGAATAATGCGGCGCGGAAACAGTTGTGCGCCTGTTCCCTGGTTATCATGGTCATGCTGCGAACGACTCAACTGATCACGCCTTGACTGCTCCTTTTGACGAATCATCAACCTCTCAGAGCGTACGCCTCCACTGGTATTTGGCTCAAAAATTGATGCAGCCTCTACGTTGGCTTGCGGCGTGGTGTTGTCTTTGATCATTTTCGCCCACTTCGATTTTCCAACGGCCGCGACAAGCGACAGACTCTGGATCACTTCTGCAGGCGGGTGACCACCAACCACATCGACAATCTCGCCAATCGCGCACGATCAAGATGCCAGTCACGAGGTTCAGCGGGCTCCACACTGATGCAAATCTCGTTGAGCAAATTTCGTCTTCGAGAAGTTGACTTTTCCGTCTTTAGCATCAAGTATCAATGCACCAGTTGTCAAACCGTCGAACTTTGGATAACGTTTTGCGAGCCCTCCTCGCTATTGGGCATCAAGGGTCGGTTTCGTAGGGTCACTCGATGATGGGCGAAATTCCATTCACCCGAGTTGGAGCAGCTCGGTCGATATCGGTGAATATTCCACTGGTTTGACTGGAACCCAGATCTCTGGGATCCCAACGATCGTCGTTCTCGCAGAGGACCAAGCCGCGTCCGTACTTTGAAGCGCCTCCTTCATGCAGATCGCTCGAAACAGGCCGTTAGCCTCAAAAGTCTCAAGACGTGCGTCGTCACCTTTGATCAGCGCGCTCTCGACTTTACGAGGCCAGCCTCACTACCGCAAGTTTGGAATTTCATCGGTACCTTGCAGGCTTTCCAGCCCCCATGAGAGAGGAGTGGGAAGCGGCGCCGCCGTGGCATCCACGGCAACACCACCTACCTCTAGCCTCAACTCCGTAGTTTCAACGAACTCAACGCGAATGAGCAACAAGCGAATCGGTCTGCTGGCAGAGCGCATGGGCAGTCAACTTGTCTTTTACTATTGCATACTGTACGAACTGCACGCATAAAGGCCCGCGCGACGCAGCTGTTGAATATGTGCTGTTGCCTGCATGTGGTAAGAGTGGCACAGCGCGTGACCGCGAGTGAATCAAAGGGTGCATAAATAATATTCCGTGTCTGCCCTGGCCGGCGGAAATCTCCATTCCTTTGTGTCCACCGCTCTTTACCCCTCTTGTCACTCTGGTTCATGCGTTGCCCTCTTCAGCCTGCCCTCGACCACATGTGCGCCTCAAAAGGAGGAGTCCAGCCTCACCTTGTTCCGCTTCTCGTGGCTGTCACGTTACCGTCCTCTCATGCAGTCATTGCTGGATGAGAGCAGGGAATGGCTCAGATTCGGGTCAGAAGATCTCGTTTTGACATGGAAGCCTTCCCGAACAGCCGTCATTGTTGTGGCCCAGTAATCAAACAAGCACACGAAGCGCCCCTTTCCTGAGGCACATCTGCCCATTTGCCTGATTTTTGGATTCTTACCATTGAATTAAAAAGCGAAGTTTGAAAGGCGGAAGACCGCCTCGCCTCTCACGTTTTGGGACCCAATTAGGCACCAAGACGGCTCGTCAAGACTGCAATAATATTTATCACAATGCTCTTCTGCAAACTTTGTAGGGTTCAGACATTTGCGCGGAAGCCAAAACTCGAGCTAAGAGCTTCGAGCTTCACACACTATTGGTCGCCTAGGGACGGAACGATAGTCCGTCAACGTGCGAGCAACCAGCGATTGCTTTTTCGTCGTGGCAGTTTTGACATGTGGTGAGTTTTTGTGATCCGTCACCGTTTTATTCCACGCTAATACACTTTTACTCGTAGAGTGTACCAAGTAACTTTCCCCAAATTTGGCAATTCTTGTGATGATCGCGCTCTCAATACGATCATTCTACCGACCATTGATGATGATGATGAACGAAAACTGTTAAAACGCGCTAGGGCTGCCGACCATTCGCGCTTCTGACAGGGTGTCCGCTTAAGTTTGCTACCGTCTGATAGCTCGTTGATGCGTTTGGAGTCGGTGTGATGACTTTCGTTGACTCCCTGGCCATCATTCGGGTAAAATTGCGAGTCTTTAGCCCATTGGAACTCCCGGATAGCACCGGCTTCAATAGGCTTCACGCAAATTTATCAGCCAGGACCCTGTCATGGAAGCAGATCTTCACCATGAAACAGACTTCTCAGGCTGGACTGCTCAGGATGGCCCCTGGTTTTGGGTAGCACCGAAACCCGAATGACTGACGTTTCGTCCTCCACGGTTGCTTGCAAGCCGTGTACGTACGATGATGTACATCAACCATACACTCGGCCGATCAATCTGCGTATCTACTACTTAGACTACGATGAAATTGTAAATGGCACATCTCAAATATACTTACGCTTCCATCCATGCAGAAAATCGCGAGGTTGGACACGAAGAAGAGTCTCCCGTCGTCCGCCAGCCTTAATCTATCAAAGAAGAGTCCTTTTCGTCTCCCATCGAACACGGACGGCTTTGGGCCGCCTAAGCGTCCTGCTCACGAGGGGAGCGGCGTGCGCACGTACCTTAAAACGCACGTTAAAGAACCACCACAGCCTCAAGGCGAACAGAGCTCCGAGACACGGACCGACTGACAACCAGCTGGATGAACACATGAATGACTTGCATGTTTACAGCAGAATCTGTGTCCAAGCGTGAAAGAAAAACAGGTCAATGCTTTTCATCATTATGAAATCATGAGGAGAGTGGAATGCTCGTGTGGTACATGCCAGCCGTTTACCACATGCTGTGTCCCCACTTCGAGGGCTTCTCGATGCAGGCACTTCCCTACAGGCTCTTTCCGCCTTGACTCTTGTCGTCAATTTTTTGCATATGCACGTATATTGGACACACTGGTGACACCGCAGTGATCAGAGCTCCTCACATTTTGCTTACTCCTAGTGGCGCTGGGGCACCGACTCGTGATGTTGTGTCTCATGATACATACATTTGCCGCTATTTGTGTCAATACCCTCGAGGGAAGTCTTCTGCATGCAAACCCCTAAGAACGCTTAGTCGACCTATTGCTCAAGTAATACGAACAGAGAGTCTCTTTCAGGCTTGTTTCCTAACACCGTATTTTAAGCTTCCGTGGTATTGTCCACAGCATGGTATCTTCTGTAACATCCTGCCCCACCTCCTCTCACAAACAGTTTTCTCTCATACCATATTCCTTCGTAATATCAGCTTGTTTCTAACAAGCAATTCTCCGTTTCATGCCTTTTCGTGCTCTATAGCAGCCTCCCTCGTATTTCGGATCTCCCATTCAAACTCTTTGAGAGCCCTCAGCTCACTGCTAACAAAGAATCCTCCAATCATGCCATCTATCATGCCAGCGGCGAATCCTAATGTGCTAAGAACCATGAGTATGAAGCTAACGAAGTTTCTCGGGCTCCACCAGACTGCAATAAAGCAGCCGATCGCTACAATCGTTTCTGCGGCGAAGTGAAACAGACGCAGCCGTCTCTGCCGACGCTCGCGAGCAACATACTTGTGTATCATGGCCAGTATCGAGTCATAGGTTTGCACGGACAGATATCGGGGTTCGTCAAGTCCGCCACTGAACAACAGGCGATGTGTTGTGTTACCGATTTCTTTGTCGACGAGGCCGTCCTCTAGCTGAGTAATGGTCGCTTCAACAGAAAAGTGGTCGCTAAGCGAACAGTTGAGTTGAGGATGGCGCTGTGTCATTCCTACGCGGACTTCTTTCACGGCAGTACGCTGCAAGGCATCGCCGAGAAAGATGTAGTCCAGTCGCTTAGCACGGGGGTCATCTGTTGAGGGATCAATGATTATATTCTCTCCTCTTGACAGACGCTTCTGCTCGGGCTTATTCCACCGCCATGTATTAAGTACGCTGTCGCACGTCGCACCATTCTTCTGGATATTGAATTCTGCACTAGGCATTGGTTTTCCCCGAGCCTTCTCTACCTCGTCTTGAGCTGCGCCAATTGAAGAATCAGGGTGATGTAACCGCCATACATCCTGAGCGCAGCCATGGGTCTCGATAATCTTGTGAGCCAATGAGAGGGGTAGCATGTTGAAGTCACCCATAGCAAGAACGATATGGCCTTTTGCGTAGGCGTCACGCATGAGACGTGATATTTCCCACGCTTGCGCAGTCCGATGGCAGATGTATGAATCATTCGGCTCCTTCTCGTAGGGAGCATGTAGCTACACAAAAATGCTCTTAGCGCTCACAAAGTTTAAACGACCTGGTGATTCTCTTACATGAGTACAGAATACAGACAAATATCTCCCTTTCTCTAAGCCATCACTTAAACGGATCTTTGCACATGCGACACCTTTACCAACAAACCAGTCTCCTCTGAAGAAGGCGGTTGGCCTTCCATTTAGCGTGTAACGGAACATGTTGCTCGACTCGATTGGCCATTTCGAAAGAATGGCGAGGCCGCCGCCCATGATACCACTAAAGTAGAATTTTCCATACGGAAGTATGTCTTTCGTCTGTTCTCTTATGCTGTTGTAGTCCTGTTGCGTCCAACATTCCTGGAGAGCTACGATTGCGGGTGCGGGACTGGACGATGCGATCTCGGCGCCAATTCGAGAAAGTCGTTCATGGCGATGCGCTGCAAGGTACTTGAGGCCCCAGCAGTTCAGTGTAAGTACATGTAGAGGCTCAGGCATTGTTGAGGAGGTATTTGCGACCATCTGTTGGGGATGGAATCTCGTCGTTTAGCTGTGTAGGCAAAGCTTTTAAGGAGTGACATCAGAGAGGCGCGTGTCGCGTTCCTTGTCGCAGGGTCGTTGCTCGGCCACCCTCATCACCTTTTTTTTGTCGCAATCTAACACAGCATCCCGCAATACATCTCAGTCTCTACACAAGTGCACAGCCTACCTGCTGTGATCTTCCAGCCTCGCATATATGCATGACTCGATGTATATGTGATTACACACGTCCCCAAGATGGCGTCTCCTACACCAACGACGGAGAACCTTACATCAGAACGAGCCCGCCGCGACGAAGAACGGGAAGTGCAGCTGGACAGGAGACACTACAGACTCAGCGCATCTCCATCACATTCACGGTCGAGCCGGAGATCTAGATCACCTTCTCAGTCACGATCGCGTCGAAACTCACGATCTCGATCAGCCTCAAGCCACCGCTCTTACAGAACACCCGAAGAGACATGGGATCGCCCCAGTGAGGTACATTACGCTCCGGCACTCATCTTGAGGGGACACAAAAGAGGCGTCTCGTGCGTTAAATTCTCTCCTGACGGCAAGCGGATCGCCAGCTGTTCAGCTGATGGGACAATCAAGATATGGGATGCAGAAACAGGCAGGTTGGAACATACTTTGGAAGGACACATGGCCGGCATTTCATGCATAGCATGGAGCCCAGATTCCACAATCCTGGCGTCAGGATCCGACGATAAGGTCATACGCCTTTGGGACGTGATCAAGGTACGTCAAACTCTCACACATTCGGCTTGGGCCAAGCCGCCAATTTCTCTGACGTGAATGACGTGCAGGGCAAAGCGGTCCCGACGCCGTTTCTTGGACATCATAATTACATCTATTCGCTGCAGTTCTCACCGAAAGGTAACATGCTGGTTAGCGGCTCCTACGATGAGGCGGTGTTCCTGTGGGACGTGCGCTCAGGACGCGTGATGCGGTCCTTACCTGCGCACTCTGATCCAGTCAGTGGCGTCGACTTTGTGCGGGACGGCACACTAATTGTGAGCTGTTCCAGCGATGGGCTCATGTAAGTCTCTCTTTTGTCCATGTACCTGCCCCCCATTCGCATCAAAAGTCCTTTCGGAAGGTAGCTGACATGTTGTGATACATTATACAGTCGGATATGGGACACGGCTACGGGACAATGTTTGCGAACGCTGATTCACGAGGACAATGCGCCAGTCGTTGGAGTCCGTTTCTCTCCTAATGGGAAGTACGTTCTAGCGTGGACTCTGGACAACAGTATACGCCTATGGAACTACGTAGACGGCCGATGTGTCAAAACCTACCAGGGCCACCGTAATGAGAAGTATAGTATTGGTGGCTGCTTCGGCACGTACGGACCAACAGCCGCACCTTTTGCTTTCATAGCATCAGGTAGCGAAGACGGCAGCATATGGATGTGGGACGTTGGCACCAAGACAGTGCTTCAACGGATTGAGGCCGCTCATGATGGCACCGTCTTCAGCGTGGATACGCATCCCGAGCGGCCGTGGCTCGTGAGCGGGGGGGCTGATCGTACAGTCCGGGTGTGGCGACGCAACGATTCGCAACGAGGCGGAGCATAAGATAGATCACATTCTTTAATTGCTGGCTGACTCTTTGAAGCGATCATTGGATGAGTGTTACGGGCCAATGACATTCTGCATGGCCAAGATTTCAAGCTGAGAAGGCCAAAGATAACAGTCTACATCACCATTTTACGGTCAAAAGATAGAGGCTTTCTCTTAGTGGCAATCCTTTTCGCTTGTATGCAATGCTTTGGCATGCAGAGTCTCCGGCGGCAGGAATAGAGGCTGTGAAGGCTACGGAGCCGTCCTCCGTTATCAGATCAGACATCCGAGACGAGCCTCTCGAGAGAGACGACAAAGGTACCGAACCTGCGGAGTTCTATACCAAAAGTTCTGCTTGCGGCAGAAAGTAACCACGGTCGGGAATCGTTACCTGTTCTTCAAATGACAGCCGTCCTCAACGTTTTCCAACTGTCGGGCCATGCACGCCATGTCATCCCGCGCAGAAACTGGTACTTTTGTGATCAGAAAAACGCGCATGGAAGGGAATTCTAGCAGCGACCGCTGCCGCCACAGCTGGCTTGCGGAAAGCTTGCATCAAATGAGCCACGCGGGACAGGCCGCGTGATTATGTGAGAGCGGTAACATATTGACCCAAAAAATATCTGAACGTTATAAGTTTCAACCGTACAACAGGTATCTAACCCAGTATGTTGTAACACCAAATGCGCTTTTGTTTTTTCATCTGATGCGTTCGTTCTGCTCTCCATTCAGCTGTCTGCTCTTCATTGTGGCAAATTGCTAGATAACATCTTCGCCAGAAGCGGCGCCCTGCCCCTTACTCCATCTTCCGTTTCCCCGCTATGTAGGGAATTCCAGACATGCCGCCCAGGGCCTAGGGAAAAAGCAAATTTATTAGATAAGTCTGTACGCGCAGTGCGTCGTATTGGTTAAGGTCTACCACTTTGCATCCTCTCTCCCTTCAAAAACTGCAAGTAGGACGAATTACAACATATTGCTCAATCCCCTCTTCTTCTGGCGAATCAGAATTCCGAATCATGTGTCTTTTTCCTTGCTCGAAGCTCTCTGCCCATCGTTAACCGTTCAAAACCGACGACCTTGTGCCCTTTTGTCAACCGCGGAGTTGAAGCCGAAAATCTGAACAAGCCAGATTCACACCCTGGCTCGGCTTGTTCCTTTCGTGTAACCTGATTCCCCTTGAGTGAGATGTTGGGCAGTCCCTTCGTGTGACCTGTCGAAAGGCAACATGGGTGAAAAGTACCGCCTTTGCTTTCCTGCTACGCTGAAAAATAAAAGAAAAACTCGTGGGAGAGGCGCGGCTGCCGATGAGGAAATCATTCGCCCGAATAATCCATCGACAACCGCTAGATATCGGGACCCACGTTACAGAGGCCAAGGTGACTTGTCTACTTGCACAAGCAAGTGCGGAATGTCGAAGTACTGACACGTGAAGCTGCGGAGCATGAAGCAGTCTCTGCCTAGAACGTTGCTACAGGGGCTTGGGATGAATGAATAATCATTTTAAGGGATTTATGACGCTAAACATTCAAATTAAGATTCAGATATTGAGTACTGAAGAATGAATGTCTGATATCTTGTATCACGTGATGCACCGACATTCATCTCTCTGAGCACTCTTACTCCAAACCTCATTGATTTCCCCTGTTAGATGCACATCTTCCTATATCGTGAGAAAATTCACGAGAGAGATTTTGTGTCTTAATACTATTGCGTTAAAGAAGCCTGTTCCATTCGTTTGAATTTAAGTCAACGGACAGAACGTCTCAACAGTTAGACACAATACCCTAAATCACCTTTGGACTTTAAGACGATATTGATTTGCAGAGTGTTTAATGAATATACGCTCTAAACCTTTTGGCCTCAGCGGCGCGTTTAGTGGCAGAAAGTCACGATAGTGACAAGAGCCGCATGAAATTTTGTAAAGTATCAAGCGCAAATCATAGCTGTATAAATGCTCAAGTTGACTACAATGTGAGCTATTACTCAGGAGTGGATGAACGTCGTGGTAAGACACGTCAAAAAACTACAGTACGCCTCTGAGAGCACGCATCCTCGATGTATACGTGAGACATTCTAGCTTCAGAAAGACAATATCATTCTGTGATACTACTCGTCTTCGAACTGTTAAATGATCTAAAGCAAGCAAATCAGGCACGCCGCATTGTGGCCTAGAAATCATATACATAGTCTCCAAGCACGACAAGACGTTTTATACGTATTATATATATATATATATATGAATATGTACCAGGCAGGACATGATCAACTGCACTTTGCAGCAATACAGATCTCATTCGCAATGCCAAATGTCTCATGACTAGAATCAGGACTAACCATTCATTTCGTTCTATACTTGTGAACGAATGAACCTTCAAAAGATATCTCGAGCCGAGGGAGATTTTCGAAATCGTGGATAATATCTGGGCTTTCAATTTGAGACTACCATCAAGCCAAAACTTGAATATATGAAATTTCATATATCTATTGCGCGTCGTATCAGTACATAATACGTTATCAATACAAGCATTGTAATGCGTGTATATCATTTGGTTCTCCAAAAGCCTCTAATCCAAGCAAATGAATCTGAAATCCGAATCGTAAGTTTCTCCGTAAACTCTTTCATGAACTCAATGCATCATATCAGCTCCCCATCTCCCTCCTCCGCTCCCTGATCGTCCTCATCCCAGTCCATATCCTTCTCCGCTTCCTCTGCTAGTCTCTGTACTTCTGCCAATCCGCTGACCGCCTCGACCCAGCCTTTCTCGTTGATTGCTCTCTTCACAAAATCCCAGCCGTCCTGCTTATATCTCTCCACGATCTTCTGAGAACATGCAGAGCAATGCTCATATGGCCGACCTTCGACACTTATATTGTTCCAAGTCCCTAAAAATCCACGAATCTGATGTGGCACGCCACCTAAGGGATGGGAATAGACCTGCGTATTGGGTTGCTTCGTTTCAGTCTTTCGAGAATCGGTGGTGTGTGGTGCTCGTGCCCGTAGAGGATGCTGTAGGATACTGACGAGTAGCTCTACAAGCATAGCCGACGCTATGGGCGCGATGCCTGGTCTTGTCACCGTGCACTGCTGGTCTAACGTTGCATCTCGAATCGAATCAGCGGGGGCAACAACATCATTACAGAAATAGCAGCCAAGCTCTGTTTCCTCATCTCCCCTCGCAAGCAATCCGTGCCGCATCACGACAAAGGAATCAAATCCTAAAGCAGCATTCATGACGATTTTGTTAGCGGCTTTCCCCATTACCGTGGGAAGCCACCGGGATTCTCTCGTATCGAGTAGCAGGAAAATGACATCGTGGCTCTCGATAAGCAATCTCAACTTATCAAACTCTCCCTTGACAACCGCTTCGTCGAGAATTGGATGACCGGCCATGGGCACGGACATGACGTGACCTTCAGCTTCAACTCCGGGATAGATCTCCTTAAGCATTTCAGCTGCCCGAATGGCTTTCTTCGCGCCTCCGTCGAGGCAATCCTTAAAGCTAAACAACGGTTGTCTCACAGGGTTTGAGAATGACACAGTCGCATTGTCCACAAATGTTATTTTGCGGACTCCCCATCCCATCAAATTACGTGAAACGTAGGATCCCAGAGTTCCTGCTCCGAGGAGCAGACACGAGACATCCTTTACAACGTCGAGATTGATATTTGGTGCTATGCGCCATTTGATTAGCTTGAGATTCAGATCCACAGCCTGGTCTGCCAATCTTGTAGGGTCCATGTAAGCAGCCAGATCCACAGTCCTGCTCGTCAGTTTTCCCGTATCCGTGCGCTCCCAGCCAGTGACTTTCGGCATTGGTGGTGCTTTCCTTGATCCACCTGGTGAGTACTGCGGTTCTTCGCCAACAGAGTCGGTCTGCAGTCGTAGAATCAGACTGTTGGCCTGGTCTCGTCGAGCATGTGTATCCCTGTAGCAAAGGATTTGAACAGAGGTCAAGCGCCAAAGTTGCCGAATCAGTACGAGGAGATTACGGAGCTGCCAACCTGGATTTGATGGGTAGGTGGAGGGATCTGCGAAGCATATAAACTGATCTGCCGCATCCACGCCGTCGAAAAAGCCATCCTTAAATTTGGATAGCGAGCCAATGACCCACTGAAAGCCGAGCTCATCTTGCAATCCAGGGGTTTGCGGTGTCTTTTGTGGTCCATCTTCTTCCTCGTCCTCCTCCACCTCCTCATGTTTTGAATCCTTTTGGGCTGAAAATTTATGAACTCTTTTTGCAAGAAAGAAACCATGCTGTCTCGCATCCACACCATACCGCCATGTCTGCACGGACTCAACCAGCAGCGTTGTCTCATTTTTCTCCAGCCTCTGGTTCACGTTTGAGTCGTCAACGATCTTCCAAGCTGGGTCTGAGTGCAGCGCAGGGAATGCGAAGTGGTAGGTGAACTTGTACTTTTTGAGGTTCGCGAAGGAGAGTACGTAAAAGGAACACAAGAGAGAAGGACACGAGTAGATGGTCTCATCATGAATAGCCTCCCAAATCGTGCGACCGGCGAGTTCGACAACAGATGAGCGATCGGCGTTCTTATACTCTTCGATAGTGTTGTAGTTCTTGATGTAACCCTCAGCGCGATAGTAGCCTCCCGGAGCTCTGCGTGCAATCAAAGTGAGTCTCAGATCGCCAGCGAAGGGGTGGAAATTAATATACGTACTCATCTGTGGTAAGAGCTGTCGAGTGAATTTGCATACGAGCACTGCGCTCTGGCTTGTCGCCGGGCTTCAACTCGTATAAGCCCAGAACCTTACGCGCCGAGTCATCGAGGCGGTCTTTGTCAATCTTAAGCGAAGCTAACGTGGCATAGAATGCAAGCTCGATGTCCGAAGACCAAGGGGCGAACTGCAGCGGTTTCATGGCTTCGTTTTCTGTTCGCCTTAAATAACGAGTGTATTGCGGAGAGAAGATTGGAAAACGCCAGGTAGAGCGCGGGACTGTTGCTAGTTATGTGGACTACTAATCAGACATGGTTTGAATACTCGAGTGAATGACTGTACAGGTGTCTACGAATTTGGCTCACGGGATAGCTGTCGAGGCCCTTAGGCTATCATGCGCAGGAGGAGCTGTCGCATGTGGTGCCTTGTGTTGGTACCTCAGGCGGGGCTCATTCAAAACTCCGGGCCAATCATATGCTTGGGCGCGTCTATGTCGCTTGCTAGCCCCAACTATTTGTAGGACAGGCCTAACTTCGATTTCGACAACATGCGCCGTCTATGATTGAAGGCTTTGGCTATGGTACAGTATTTTTCTTTCCTGTTGGCACATCTGAAACTGAGGCGTTTACGTGATATAAGAGAAGCTCATATGCTTTGTTTCCAATCACATGCTCCGGCGGAAGTTAAGATATACGTGTTAATTCTTACCCAACTTCCTAATAATGCGTCGTTCTGATATGATGTGGACAATGTATTGACTAGATATCTTGAGCTAATTGACAAGAAATCAAAAGCAGCAAGTTAAACGGTACTGTAAAAAGTTGCATCGTGTTGTCGATAGCAAAGTATACAGCATGCTACAGTTTGCATGAAAAATACGAGATTCATATTTCGTTGGATCGCCAGGTAGCCTTTAGACTTTGTGCATAGCACTCCGCAAGTATTTAAAGATGGCCTCGAAAGTTTTGAACATGGTAGGGGTGACCTATTCGGTGATCAATGATGTGCGATTGTCTAATGTTATGAGCGGAGAACAAAAAAAAACTTGCAATTATCACAAGTCTGCAGAGGCAGTCCTAAATTATCCACCTTCTCTGTGCTACGAACCACAAATTGTTTTATCTGCGTGGTCTTCTCGGAATAAGAATCAACTGTAAAGTCCGGAATTGGACATCAAATGCGAACCCAAGACTCAGGCCGCTAGTCTCTTGCACTAAGAAGTTGGAATTTCAAGGTCGACTGCGTATCTTTAAGGCTTTCCTTAATGTTAATCGGCTGGCAATGTACTAACACTAAGCAATAATTTTTAACGACATCGTATTGACATCGTCATCTACATTTACAATTTAACAGCGCAAGCCGATGTCCACCTTGGATCTTCATGTAGCACATGTAGAGCAGCCTGAACTTTATCGCTAGCAAGAAATTCTGCAAAATTGCAAGTTCCATACTCGTCACTGGCGCAGCCAGTAGGGCTCAGGTCAAAGTTTGCTTCGTTTAACAGAAGCTGGATTCTCAACTCCCCATCGCAGGACAGACTTGTCCAGAACATTTGCGCAGCAAATGGTACCTGCTTAGACGTTCTCCAGGATCGTGTTGCATTAATCGGTCCTTTTGTGGGATAGTCACGATCCGCGGCGAGTCCAAGAGCGGTTAACCCAAGATCGATTGTCGTGTCATGGCCGAAATTCAATGACAAACTGGGGCCTGAACTGTTTTGTAAAAACTCAGTCATGTTAGAAACAAGGAGGCTGCCAATGACTGTGCCCATGTCATTGGGAAGACCGTATCCGAAGGCACCTCGCATGAGAAGATCGTACTCATACTCGTTCTGCAGTATCTCTTCCGGAAGGAAGACATTGCACCAGGGTGACGAACCAATGCCATAGACAGCTGTTCCGTAGACACAGGCATAGAACATGCCATGCACATGTGTCGCTGTAAAGTTGACAGAAGGGTAGGCTGGAGCTAGCAAATCGTTGATACGGTTGGCAATAGGCGGCAAATAAATTGCACCCCATTCTGAAACCAAGGCACCTCCGTAATTGTACTCCCAGCCCTCACACGTGTTCATAGGTGTGATCCAAGATATTGTCTTATTATTCTCCGGGATTCGATTGAGTATTGCAGTAGAATTCACCGAGCGACCGTAGTAGCCATCCATGAACCACATGGCAGATTCAACAACACGATCTTGGTCCCCAGCTAGTACGTAGTTTGTTGAAAGCTCTGGATATTTGAGCTTCAACGCAACACCGTGGTCGAAAAGCTGTTGGCGCCCAACGGCAGAAAGGTCATTGGTCGTGAACGTGCTTTTCCATCCTTTGGAAAGAAAGACAAATCCAGGGGATAGCTTCTCTTGCGGCGATGAAAACATATCTGTGTTGTTGTTGACATAGTATGAAAGATCCTGTATGACCCCGATTTCGTCTGATAAAGGTTGTCGGCTTCCATGGCGGTGGATGAGAAACCCTTTTTCGACCGTACACCCTGGTGGCACGCCTGACTTTACCGAAGCTGGAGTGTTTTCTGGCACAAAATAAGGCGATAGATTACCAAAATGTTTATATATATTGATGGTGGGAGAAGAGCCCGACGGTGTCGCGAATGCGATGGCCGGTGGAAGCCACAGTATCTGTTTCCAAATCTTCATGACCGTGACGACGGCGACGACAGCAAAACCAATCCAACATCGGTGAATCAAAGAGTGCTTATCAGCATTTATACTAGCAGCGAATTTCTGCGGAGACATGTCGTTAGTCCACTGGTTCGTAGCTTGATTGATGCTTCGTAGATCAAATGCGTACCTTCCCTTTCGGGCAGGAGGTCGTGTGCTCACATCTCGTCATTGGCCCACATATGACTGCTAATAACGGCTTCGGTCAAGAATACTACTTCCGTGCGATAAGAAAGTACGATGCTAGTCCTAAATTCTAGGGCGGGATTTTGCAAAAGAACCAAAAGTCGATAGTTAATTCTTGCGCTCTCACACAGGGTCTTGAGACGAATAGCTGGACGGTTGATTAAAATGCAGCGCGAAGGGACTTAAAAATTTCCTTCACGGTGCAGGTGACGGCATCGCATAACGTCCCTGCATGTCAAAAGAGAGTTAGTGCTGTCCTTGACACACACATGATGCCTCTTCATTGATTCACAAGGCGCAAAGCAATTCCTGTTTGGGCCGAACCGGTTCATCGAACGGACTTGATCGCAGGTTGGTTAGTCCTAAACTAACGAAATACGCGGAAGGGCGGATGTTCACGATTTTGCTTTATTGTGCAAACTATTCCGCGAAGCGAAGGGAAAAAAACTCAACGATTATATTCCGTTTTCCTTGTTCCTGTCTCTATACTACCACATCAACTGGAAAGGTTTTCATAGCAAGTTTTGCTAGAAGGCACCGTTCTAACTTATTTTTTTTTTTAAAAAAAAGGAATGTGATGTTGTTCTGAATCGCTATGGACAACGATGGTTACATTTTCTTTTCCAACTATAAATGTGACTTCCGACTCTTCAATCTGCGATCAGACCCCAGAGTCTCTCCGAGTGGTCCTCCTTGTCATTATGACATCTAGCTTGCCTAGAGTCAAGGTAAATGTATCCATTGTCTTATTTTCAATGGTCGTAAAGTCCTCGCCTGGAGCTGCTACAACATCAAACTTGTGAACAATGTTTGCTGCGACTGCACGCATTTCCATCATAGCCAAGTTGTTCCCGATGCATTTATAGGAGCCCGTGCTGAAAGGGATAAATGCTCTCCTATCATAGATCCACTCGGCTTGCTGATCTTCCAACCAACGTTCAGGCCTAAAGACAGTTGCTTCTTTGAAGTATCTTGGGTCCCGTTGAATGGTATGGATTGGCTGCCAAATAATTATGTTGCCTGGGATATACTTATCACCAATAGTAATCCCTTCTGGAGGCGTTTCGCGCTGTACACCGGATGGGACTGCTGGGTGAAGTCTAAGGGTTTCGTTGATGAAGCCGTCTAAGAGTGGGATGTTGGCAACGTCATCACAACTGAGGAGGTCTTTGTCTCCAACAGCATCATCTACAACCTTCTGGAGCTTCTTAAACTGCGCGGGATCTTTGGTCAATTCATAGAAAAGCCAAGTCAAGGTAGCCGCAGTCGTGTCGCTCCCAGCGACAATGACAAGTCGAGCATCTGCATTGAGGTGAAGGGGAATGCCTTCGTCATTGGGGTCGAGAAGATGACTGAAGATGTCTTGTTCAGCTGGTTGGGTCTGTTCATATCGTCAGTTGCTCTGCATTTTGAAACGAGCCTAAATAGGATTACTTTTTTCCGTTCCTTGAGAACGTCTGAAGTCCATTTCATAAAGTTTCTGAGATCTTTTTGGATGATGGGTAATCGCAGCATGATGCTTGTCACCCATGTGATGTTCCGGAAAAGCCCAAGACCAACCATGGAAGCGTGCAGTGTTTTGATGAGTTGGTCCTCTTCGCCTTTTTCCAGCATTCCAAAACTCTTACTGAAGCCAATATCACCCATCACATCGAAGCTATAGAAGTTCGCCCACTCATTAATGTGGATGGTCTTACCGACGCGATCGTCGAGCTGTTGAATCAACATTGCTGTGTGTCGGTTGATGCGCGGCTCGTACTCGCGAAGAACTTTAGCATTGAAAGCTTTGTCCCAAATTCGGCGACGTTCCCGGTGATCTTTTTTGTCTCGTGTGGTGTGCAATGAAAAGCCTTCGACATGCTCTCCAGCTCCGTACCATAACCCTTTTCTGCATTTTGTACCAACCCCATGAATAACTGGAATAGCATTCACATCGGCAATCGACAAATCTCGAGGGCCAAGGCGTACGTAGTCACCATATCGTTTATGAATCTTTTCCACCTCAACAAAATAGCGGATTTTAGGAACAGTTAGAGCAACGTTATAGAAGTTGGTGATCCGGGCCATGAACGGACCAGGGTACTTTCTTAAGCGATGGAAGAATGCTCTGTATATAACAATACTCGTGAAAAGCGTGCCGAAGTAGATCGCGTAAAACGAAGCCGTAGCAGACAAAGCCTGGCTCAATGTAGCCATACTTCCCGAGGCAACAAGAAGGTAGCTGAATGAGATGTAAACAAAGAACCAGAACATAATGAAGATATGAAACTGGTAGTCCGGTTCACCATGAGCGAGAAATAAGTGAGTGCTGAGACCTAGTACAATAGGCAAGCTCTTTGAGGAAACCACCATGTCCCAATTTTGGGCTTTGAAAGCAGCTGTGAGCTTCGTGAACTCAGCCCTCACCGCGTCCATGGTGTAGGTTTAATTTAGGCCCTTGGTCGAGCTCAGGTTTAGAAGTATGGGTACAGAGAGTATAAACGAATAATAAATCAAAGAAAATTGAGAAAATGGCTGAACTTGGGCCTTGGTTTTGTAGTTGAATAGGAATACTTAGCACAAGTGAACCACTCCATCACGCCGAGGTTCTCGCTCCTCGTTCGTAAACTTCAAGTCATTCAGTCGGTGGTACTTCAGCCTTCTACCAATTGGTCACGGATCCTTGGGGGGAATATCAAATGTTCGTAGATCCAAGAGGGGAAGTGTTTCAATGGGTGCTACTGCAACGACAGGGCAGCATGCATAAGTTGACTCGACTAATCTGACACCCAACCCCTTGTCAGAACAACACCTGGACTGCTCATCCGCTCGAGGCCTCAGCTATCAAGTGCAGTGACGAGAATATCGAGTTGATCAGACTCGAACTGGCTTTCGAAAATGGGAAGTCAAGCGACATGAACTCCCCGTGTCAGAGGACTGGGGTACCACTAATCTGTTTCGGGAACAACCCACTTCTTATGACTTGCATCAAGCGACAAGATCCGCCCGACTTTTTCTGGAGCTTTGTGGTGGATGATGAAACCAAATTGAGTAAGTTAGCCGATTTATCCAGGCTTGTCTTTCTCTTGATTTACGCGTTGCCTTCGGACACCCATGAATAAAGCTCAAAGAGCCCGGCCCATGTGGAACTGTGTGGCTACGTTATTGTTCGTTGTATCTGAACGTAAAATGTAAAATGTAATGAAATGTGCGTGCATGTGAGGAAGCCCTATAAGGCGAGTTAGAGGTTATTTTGAAGAGGTCGCCGCCTACAACTACTCCTGTTCCCCTTGTGAAGAGGGGGAGGCGCATTGCTGGTAGAGATCACCAACCGCCTGATAACAGGTGAGTGGGTTTGTAAGGCCGAGGGTCGGTAAGTGGTAATCCAGGTTTTCAGTTTCATTTGTTCTGGCGGCAATTGTTGCAAGGCCTGAGGACAGGAATGTCCGAGGAATCAGCTAATCGATTCCTGGTCACTGATTCGACTATCATCTCGTTCCGTTGTTCGCACGCTGTACAGGCTAAGAAGTTGGTACATCAAATTCGTAAGTAATTAGTTAAAAACGGTTTTGTACATTCCAATGATGTAGGTTCTCATTGCGCGGCATCACCCTGCAATCCCCTGCTGATTCTTTATTATTATCCCGAATCATTACGTGCTGTAAAATCGTTTATAAGGCTACGAGCTTGACTTTGTTTAGAGGCGCAAAGTTATTACTCTGAGGAGCTGCATGTATTCTACACTCATCTCAATAATCCTTTCTCCCACAATACTCACATGCATATTCTAATTCGATTGTTCAGCCTCTGTTATCGAAGCTGATTTTTACAAGCCTCTCTTGGTTGCGCAGTCTCTAAAGTCTTTGCGAGGAATGTCCCAATGTCATCAATTTAGTTCTGATGTACATTTTTCTCCACAATATGGTTACCTATTCCTCGCATCTTATAATCTATACCATGAAATTGTTGCGCATATTGTTGAATATTTCAGGCGACCGTTTCTAAAATGTCGCGTAATGATGTGGCTAAGATCATGTGTGAAGGTTATTTGAAGAGTGGAGCTGGTGGACCTAGTTCACTTAGCGCGCGTTTGACAATCTCATTTCGAGACTTTAGTCCAAGTATTCTGCTAATAAGTAGCGAAGATGCTAATTGGTATCTGTGGTGGTATGCTGTACGCTGATTCCGTCGTATGCATGAATTTCTAACTTTTGGCAATAGGCATCTGCTCTGGCAAGTCTTCTATAGCGTCATTTCTGGCCAAACATCATGGTTTCAAGAGACTACATCTAGATCGCACATCATCCACGCCAGCAGTTGAGAAGTCTGCTTCTAACACAACAGTACCTCAGAACGTAGAGGACGAAGCTGAAGACGTTTTGAGCTTTCAAACTGCAGATGCGCTGCTTGACTATGTCACGGCGCGATGGAGAGAGCACTGGGTTACAACGGATGTGTGGGATGAGAGTGTGCTTGACGTGCTGCTAAGGCGACCATTTTTCCTTCTTGTGAGTGTAGACGCACCCGTTACGGTCCGGTGGGAGAGGTTCAAGTTACGGTTTGTAAATACATCATGAAGCTGTACCGTGTTTGCTGAGACCTTACAGATGCTTAGCCAACAACCTCACACCTCCCTCCCTGGCTGAATTTGTACGACGGAACGACGAACATCTATATGGCCCGACACAGCCCCTTGCTCCTTTGCTCCATCGCGCACATCTACGCCTCCTCAACTCTACGCCTTCTCTCCCTGCCTTCTTCAATGCTCTCCAAGCCATTGATCTCCCTAATGAAGACCGTATCCGCCCAGTTTGGGATCAGTATTTCATGCAACTTGCCTCTCTCGCCGCCCAGAGAAGCAATTGCATGAAACGCTCTGTGGGCTGCGTGCTGGTGCGAGGCAAGCGTGTCATTAGTACAGGTTACAATGGCACCCCACGTGGTATGCGAAATTGTAATGAGGGAGGTTGCGCAAGGTGCAACGCCGCTAGTGCAAGATCAGGTGTCGGACTAGACACGTGTTTATGTCTGCATGCGGAAGAGAATGCATTATTAGAAGCAGGGAGAGATAGGGTGGGCGAGGGTGCAACCCTATATTGCAATACCTGTCCTTGTTTGACGTGTAGTGTGAAGATCGCACAGATTGGCATTAGCGAGGTCGTTTACAGCAACGCGTATAGTCTTGACACTGCAGCAAAGGCGATTTTTAACGAAGCAGGTCTCAAGCTGAGACAGTTTTCTCCGGTACGTCCTGTGTGCTTCGTGTTGCTAATCCACAGTGACTGAAGAAGAATAGCCAAAAGAGGGTTTGATTGATCTCAACGCGCAACTTCAATCACATATTCATGACTTAAACTCCGAGGAGTCCTAATATTTGTAACGATGCACCCTCGCACCTTCTAAAACGAACTTACACCATTGAAATAGAACGTATTCCACACACGCACCTGAGGCAATACTTATTCAATACCCAAAACCGGTGTCCGAGAAATTGGAGCCATCGTTTAATCTGTTGAAGAAATGCTTAAACTAACGAATGGGTGGAAAAAGACGGCGTAACCATGAGCCAGTATTCGTCAGACGCCGTCGAATAGATACGATATCTCAACTTTGCTGTTTTTTTTTTCAACTAATTCCAACCCTTCATATCATAGGACTCACTTGACATTACCCCGCAAACAAGGGGGCAGTTTTTCCTCCTTTTCGCCCCCGTGGAAACTGGATCGGGAATAACCGAATCCTTTACAAACATGAAGAAGTGCCCCACTATGACTCCAGTGTATTCGATCTGGTTAATTTCCATCTACTGTCGTTTGCTTACCACCACTCTAATGTATGAGGCTCTACTTCACCAACCTCTTGATCGTACGGTAGTTGCTAGCGCTACGGCAGCCACGATGGGTATCATCACCTCCATCCTAGTAGGCTCACTCGGGGCAACGGCGATTGTAGCCTTCGGACGCAAACTCTTGAAACGGAAAATGAAGCAACCTGACTTGAACGGAGAAACTGCATTGCAAAGGGAAGAAAGGCGTAGGCGTGAAGCCAAAGCTGATGAAAAGAGGCGGAAAAAGAACAATAAAGGTCATTTCATGGAGCTGTCATCCAGCCAGAGACGTGACAATGTGGTAGAGAAAGAAATTTGATCGTTGTCGCGAATGGCACTGGCGCAATACGCTCGGTTGGTACCTGAGAAGCATCTAATTCCGGATAATTGTCAAATGCTCGAGCTTAATATCGACTAAGACAGACCTCAGGTCTTATCTTCTATTCTTTCCAGAATGGCAGCCTTCTGTTGGTTCGACTCCGTGCTCCAACTCTGCGCTTCACAGCGGTATAATCATTTTTCTGATCCGCGATCTTATCGCAGCAGCATATGTTTCTTCACACAACCTTATGCCACACTGCTAATGCGTTTTGCGGCACTAAAAATCCTTGTTGTTGATGATAAATTTGGTATCAAAGGTTTTCCATTTTTGCTTCAAGGGAACTAGCCATTGAGATCTAGTCGAGTGCCAGCGACAGAATTCTGTGAATCTGATGCTAGCTAGGACGTCGTGGGACATCACAGCTACAAGAAGACAAGGACTTACGCATGTACGGGTCTTATAGTGGATTTGAAGTCATCACATGCATAAATAATTATCTCTCTGAAAGGTCACTGAGTCTGCAAGGACGTCCAAGAGGAAACGAAATCCAGCAGTTCAGCATCCTGCGGTTCGGGTGTCGCTCTCATATAGACCAAGTACACAAATCCATGCAAATTTTAACTAAATCGGAAAATGCCCACAAGACGGAGTGTAAATCCCAGTATGGAAGGCCAGCAATACCAAATGACTATGCACCACGTAAATTGCCTCCATGCTTCGCCGTCAACGCTTCACTAACGTACCCACAAGCCATGGAAGCGGGATGTTCGGATGAACAGGTTCGTAGTTAACCTCTTTCCATCCACCATCACCACGTGCTGCATCAACCAGCCATTTCCCTGTGTCTCTCGTCATGTTACATCCTCCAATTAACGTCTTCCAACCAAAGAAATGGTAGAATTTCTGTAGAAATTTGGCAACTGGCGTAGTCGCTACGACGTGCTCACAAAATGTGAACCGGCCCCCAGGCTTCAGTAATTTGTACAGTCCATCAATAGTTTCCACTGGAAAGGGAACGGTGCAGAGCACGAGAAGGCAACAAACACCGTCGAATATCGGAGTTCCACTTGCGCCTATTGCGGCCTCTTTTAGAAGGCCGGCCTTCTGCAATTCTGGTATCAGACTCTCGCTTTCAGCGCCACAAGTCAGAATGTGATATTTTCCTCCTAGCCCAGCCTCCTCTGCCCTCATAGCCAAAGACTTGTGAAGCAGAGTGTTTGGTTCAACAGCATAAACTGCGGTTATATTTTCCGCATTTGGCTTAAAGCGAAACAACTGTGTTCCTGCACCGGGTCCTACATCAAGAACTACGCCGCGCAATTTGGCAATGTGGTTGTCCAGGCTCTTTGGAGTGCTCTCTGCAGCGAGCTTTCCAACCATCAGCCACCATTTGCCAAATGCCTTGTCCCGAAAAGCGGTGAAGTTGGTGAATAAGAGCTTTGGCGACGTAATTGCTGTTTCTATGAAAACTAAACTGTTTTAGAATGATTCTTCAAGCACTTGAGTAGCTTACATAGCGAGCTAAGAAACATGAACACTGCAGGCTCAAGATAGCCTTGAATAACAGACGTAGAAGACGCCATGATTCAGTCTCAATTCCTAAGTTCAGCCACTGCTCCAAATAGCAGTAGTTTCGAGTACAACTAGTTTGGCTTAATGTTTTCGGATATTACGACAGAGATAAAGGAAGAGAAAGTTTAGGAAGAATCAAGTGGTCGGTATGGTGATGATCGGCTTGTTGGATCGTACAATTGACACAGCAGACGAATATGTGGTGCGTCTCGCCACTTTTCTCCTGTACTTTCGAGTCTTCGTGAACTCTTGTAGGAAAGCGATTTAAGGTCTACTACCTTTTAAGTATTTCCTCAAGTAATGCGGGGTCGAACTATCTTTAGCGAAAACTTTTAGCCAGCTGAATATCAAGCAAGCCACATACCTACCATTGGTTGAGATCTTTGTTGTATACGATATGTCAGAATGGTGCTCGTATTCGACTTTATTCGAGAAAAGGCCTTCAAGATTTCTCGTCTTTTTGTGGAAGTGAATTTTTATCTCGTGAGGCTTCATTCACACCACCGACCGCTCTATCAGCTCCAAAATCGCCAGTGAATAACAATGCTAAGCATTCAACTTGGTTCGACCGCCACGGAAGGTTAGTCAATCTTGGCCTCAGCCAACTCTTGCAGTTGTTATTTAATCAACAGTAAGGGTATACCTAGCAGTGGCAAGTGATCGATGATGTGATTCGAAGGTTGTCACGCACCACAATGCTTGAAAGTCAAGGCGAACGTGGTAGACTCCATCGGTCCCACAGTATTGTGCGCTGCAAATAAGATGTGTACTACGAATAGAGATTTCCAAGGACTTGCCCCTCTTTTAGGCGTCTCGGTGGGCAACAAGACGGTGGAGGGTCTCGACGGAAAGCTTGGAATCACGACCATCCTTCTCCAGTCGAGCTAATCTCGCTATGTACGCGACTCCAGAAGTCCGAAGGTCAAAGAACAATATGCCTTTAGTGGTAAATAGTCCCCGATTTTTATGACCATCTTGAAAGACGTGTTTTATCGACCTTCGTAATTAGGTCGTGCCTGAGTGCGACGAGCGCAATATTTCGGCTCATCGGCGAGCCATCGTATCTCTACAAGATTCCTTGCACTTATTTCCTGCGTGCCCATGCCATATTGGCCTCTAGCAATTGCGTCGCGTCGATCGAGCCATGTACTCTACGCTAGTCGCAAAAGCTTGAAGTCGTGAAGAGGACCCACTGCTTCCGTGGAACGTGTGCTATGACCTCAGGGTGATAGATAAATCCCTGATCCTTCCATATTTTCTTTCTAAGCTCTTTCTAACAACTTCAACTTCAGTTCGAGTAGCAACTTGCTCCGATCGAGAGGAAAGAAATGAATCCAATGCGACCATCCAGCTGCCAGTTGTCGTTCGCTTTCTTCGATACGCGCTTGCATGACCGCAAGAGCCTTTTTGAAACAAGTAGACGCATTCGTGGCTCCGGCGCGAGATCATGACGCAAGAAAGAATACGATCAACAGCAAGAAGCATGCCTTGGAACCTGATGTGTGGGCACACATTCACACCAGAGCTGAAGCTGTACAGAAATGAAACCAGATCGATGGCAGGGCCGGTTCAAGTTCGAGGTCAGCGACGAAAAGCCCAGCGTCACAAAAAGCAGCAAAACACATAGAGCGGCTTCAGCGCACCTAAAAAGTTGTGGCAAGTATAAAGGCATATCAAACTTATAGCCTTCAGGCACCCTCACGGCTCATCAGGATGCTCGTGGCTGTGAGATAAAAGATGTTGTTGTGGTCGGACGGCCGGGTCGTTTGGGCAGTCTAGATTCCTGAGCTGCGTTGCCAGGCTTGACCTCTCATCAAACAAAACATAACACGCGATTCCTGCGCAAACCACAGCCGCACGTATTCTTTGACTCAAACTTGCATACATAAGTTCCTCGAAAGTCACTGTAAGTGCCTCTACGGTTTATTTTCGAAGTGTCCACGTCGTTGAGAGAGGCGCCACTCTTGAAGGACGAAACGCGGTCGCCAGCCTCCGCATTCGACATGTCAACATGGCTCAATTCTTCAACAGCGACTTATTTTCTTTGCCTCAAAACTCTCGTAATACCTCGCGATATGCTTTGCAAATCTTTATGATGAGTCTCTGCTTGTTATTTTACGCTGCTGCGTTGGCGCCTCGTTCGTCGCAAAACGCAGCCCCCGCTTTCATTGCGCGCCTCTTTAGCGCTCGAAGGATAACAACAACATTAAAGACCCAAATTTCGCACGAACTAACTTGGAGACTGTAGAGCTCCGACTACGCAAAAACTACATTACAATGGCCCCGAAGGAAGCCACTACTACAACGACGCGCACGACGCGAGGCGCCTGTATGTATTCCAGCTTCCGTGGCGGTCGTTCCTCAGCTAAAGCTACACGTAGCTGGTATAACCAAGCCTCGCATCCTTAGCGTCCCCTCGACCGAACCAGAGGGCAAGAAGCGAACGGTAACCAAGAAAAAGGGAACCACAAAGGCCAACACGTCCAAGCCCAGGTCCAAAGTTGCGACCGGTCGCGTGTCTAAGAAGACGTCTTCCAAGGAGACCGTGACCAAGGCGAAGAAGAACCCAGTTGCCAAGGCAAAGGACAAGGTCACCGGTGCCGCTGAGAAGGTTGCCGGCGCCGTCGAGAAGAAAGCTGGCAAGAAAGGTATGTTAATTACCCGCTGATCCTCCGTCCCCCCTCCTCAGACATTCATAAACCCTCCGCGGGTGGCGCCCACGATATCAACAAGGGGAACTTCAAGCTCACCCTCACCTTACACGAGGCGCGAAGAAGCTCCGCGCATGATGCTTTCCCAAACTCCCGCCCCTTTTTTTTCAGGTTACAATTTGCTACGAGCGCGATAAGGCTAACGGGTCCTGTTATTTTGATTTGCGCAGCGAGCGGCGAGGCTAAGATCAAGAGGGACTAAGAAGCCCGTCGCCAAAGACACCAAGACGAAGCCAGCTGCCAAGAAGGAGTAGTCACGGTTTTTCACCGCCGCTCCTTTGTTTTCAAAGAGACATGCCACCGGTCTTGGATCCTGCTCTAGCCACTCTGCTTGCTGGCTTTTGCCAGCCTCCGACGACAAAAGTCGGTCACTGCAAAAGTTGGCCCTCCCCCTCCTCCCCCTTTCCCACTCCCCTTTCCCCCGCTTTTTTCTTTGTAACGATGCACCGCTTAACGGGTAGCGCCGTTGGTCGCTGGGGGCTCTCCCGTCGGGCGAGCACAGCGCCTACTTGGCGTCCGCCCTTGCTCACGACCCTTTCATTTGTCCTGATAACCGAAAACCAAACCAATCCTCCCGGGAACATGTGGACTCGTCGTCCGCAAGACCTATTTGTGCGTTCAAGTCTGTCCTTACCGCCTGATAAGATCTCCCATGTGTCAGTGTGTGTTTGCGTGGGTGTGTGAGAGTCTAATTTACGTATATGTATGTGTACGTGCAGCACAAGAGGCAGAGAGTTGGAAAGAGAGAGAGAGAAGCGTACGGAGGACGTGGTGCTGAGGGGGGGCCGCCGCCGGGAAGCGGGAAGGAAGAAAAAACCACCTGGTTTTTCCCATACCCGTCGTTGCAGCCGAATGCTTGTAATGGTCCAGACAAGGCCGTGTATGTATTTGTGGGGGTACATGTGTGTGCGCATCGAGCAAGACAGCAGCAGCAACAGAAAGGAGCTCAAAGCACATGTGCATCTAATCTTTGGGTCTCCTTTTGTTTGTCTCACATCTCCCCCTGCATCACTTTTTTTTCCCCTTTTATTTCTCCACCCAATTTTTTTTTTCATCATGAGCGACCTACGCCATCAACGTGAGTAGGGAGAGATGAAAGAGAGAGAGAGAGAGAGAGAGAGAGAGAGAGAGCGGCAAGGACTTTGGGGGGAGAGGGGGAGGAGAAAGGCGGCTGGAACCGCGCGATGGACGGGCTTCCACCGTCGTCCTCGCCTCTTTCTCTACATTTACATTTCTTCACTCATCTCTCGACGCGTGGGATCCTGGTTTTCTTTGATACGGAGGGAGCAAGGAACGGGCTTTTTATTTTCCAGACCGCGTTCGGGCGCCCTTGTACGATTCCCAGACCATTCCACCGCGTCTGTGGTCTTGGAGGGCGGAGAGGGGTGTATTTGAAGGCTCAGGACGAGTGCTAGAGGTTCGTGTACTCGCCCTTGCGTTAGTATTCAACTTCGCTTGCAAGCGGTCTGTCTTGGATGGTTTGTTGGCGTTTAGAATGTCGAATTCTTAACATCGCCTCGATGTAGTCTTCTCAACTACCATGACGGTAAAACCAAAGACCATGACCAAAATGAAAAAAGGGGTCGTAATAATCTCTTCTGAGATCATATATTGCATTCCTATTTACACAACCAGATCAACCCACATGCGCAGAAGATACCCCGCCCAGAAGAGCGTCCCCCTTGTTTCTCTCCAATGGCATCCTCTCTTCCGTGCTCTCTTTCCTAGCGACAGCAGCAGCAGCTGCTGCTGTATAATTCGCACTACAATTACAGAGGGTGCATCGTCCGCTCACAAACACCATATACTGGTGGTATAGGTGGCGGATCAGTCCTTGAAAGGGAGCGTATAGTTTATCGGTAGTAAAAATCGAGGGTATAAAGTCTTCAAATCGTGAAAGAAGGTGGGGTGCGCGGTACACACAAGTGATGGACGGCTGACCACACGAACTTGCAGCTCGTCTCTTGTCATATTCTCACTGAGCGAAAAGACATCGTCGTCGTTGCCGAATGCCAAGTCCAATCGCCCCGTCATTGGTCAAGGTAGTCTCCAAATCCAGAAGAAATAAAGGGAAAAAAAAATAAGTAAAGAGAAAGCGAAATCTCGGTTTACCCAACGCCGTAAGAACTTCACGAGCTATCTTGACGCATTCGTAAAAGCCGGAATCTCCGAAGATACTCTTGCAACCAAATAGTCGTCAGAAAAGAGAAAGGTTGACGCCTATCTGTTTTGACCTTAGACTATACGGCCTGGCCAGGAACTGGTTTCCTCGACACGCTGCTTGCTGGGACGCCGGCAGTCAGCGAGAGCGGTTTGGGCGGCTGTACATTACCCATGTTGCTCGTGGAATTGGAGCGTTTTCTGCTAGCCTCGTCCGGGCGGGCGGGTGGTCCTTGCAAGTAGGGGCCTGGAGACATCGAGCGGCCCTGAGGCGCATATGCAGTGTACTGTGCTGGACCTGCGTTGCTTTGGGCGCGAGGACGGCCTGGCGCGGGTGAGTTGCGACCGGTTGGCGTCATTGGACGGCCCTGGGGAGTCATAGGACGGCCTGGCTGACCATATGGGGCTGGGGAATTACGGCCTTGCGGGGTCATTGGACGAGGTGCCTGGCCGTAGGGCACAGGGCCGGAACCTCCAGGACCACGCATCGGGCTATTGGGACCGCGGGGACCTGGTCCTCCCGGGTAACCTTGGGGCGGAGGGCCTTGACGGGGCTTGACGGTGTTCTTTGAAAGGCAGGTACGCGGGACAACACCTTGCTGAGACCGGTCCATGCGTATGCACAGCGCCTGCACGAATATGATTAGAATTTCGTCCTCAGAAAAAGTCTGCGTTCTTGTAGGTTTCAACTTACCCAGCCGTCGTCGTAGGAGTGCAGGAGACGGACGAGTTGGCCAGCACGAATCTCGAGCTCATCATCCATAGAAGGCTTGAAGTCGAGTTGGACACGGTAGACATTGTCAGCAGGAGGTGGGCTGTTACGCTTGTTTGCCATGGCAGCGCCAGCAGCTGCTCCGGCCGCGGCCGCGGCCGCAGCAACGGCACTTGTCGGAGTGCTTGGTGCGATCAAGCTCAAGTTAGAAGCAGTAGCCGGGTTTGAAGGCGCGAGCGAAGCAGTTTCGGACGCATCAACATGATCACCGCTGGCTATCTCAGACGGCGCTGCAGAGCCAGGCAATGGGAAGGCGGCCGCATCGATATTGACAGGCGAGGAAGCGCGTTTTGGAACAGCAGCGGCAGCAACGGGCTCGTTTTTGTTGTTGTCGTTGTTTCCATTGTTGACGGTTTCAGCGTGGTTACCGAATGGGTTGGCGGGATCATTGGCATTCTTTTCGGCACCAGGACGCTCCCAAGCACTTGCAGTAGCAGCCGCGGCTGCACCGGCACCAGGAGCATCGGCAGCCATGGCACCATTTGGACCAGCGAGCTTGCTCATGCGAGGATCGAATTGAGTCTGCGGACGTATGCTTAAGCGGGGGGCCGAGAGGGTATCCGTAGAACGCACAGCAACATTGGGGACGGCGGCCATTGGAGCAGGACCAGAAGCTGGAGCTGGCGCATGAGTGAGAGGGGTGGGGAACTGAGGGAGTGCGTCAGGCTTCGCCATGCCGGCCTTTTCATCGTCCAGTCTCTGCATGGATTCTTCCTGTCGCTTCCTCCTGCGGATCATCATGAGCACGCCGATCAGGATCGCGGCCACGGGGATCAAGACTCCAAAGGCAATTCCGGCCTTTGCTCCGCCAGAAAGACCGCCATTCTGGGAAGAGGTGGCATGGGCGGAAGCTTGCGCGTTGCTGAGGGACGAGGTCAAGCTTGCAGCATCCACAGCCGTTGGAGTTGAGTAGATTGGTGTCGTGAATGACGTGACGGCGGTGTTGCTTGGGGTCACAGTTGCAGACGTAGAGTCGGTCGGATACGAGGTGGTCGCGGCGGAGGTGGCAGCAGCACCGGGACTATCGGTGCGAGAAGCGAAGACGGCGCCTCCAGCGATGAGATTACCTGGAGTCTGAGTGACCAAGACCGCAGAACCAGTAAAGGTCTGCGGCTCGGTCATGGTGGTGACCGCAACGACGACATCATCACTAGTAGCGGACTTGTCCGTCTTCTTGGCGTTGTTGAAGAAGCTGCTGATATCGTCGAACAAATCGCGTTTGACGATCTGGAGCACGTCTGCAAGATCCATGGCTATTGGCGAGTAAATGTACGGTGATCAGCAAAGATGGGGTAGATGGTGTCGGGTTTGTCGGTCTTGCGAGGAGTTCGGGCGCTTCGAAGGAGCGGCGAGAGGCACGCTTGACAGCAGCCGTAGCGGATGTAGTAACGGGTGTCGGGTGAATGGTCTTATGCCTGCACGGTGAAGAAGGATGAACGACCGGCGTTTCTTCTGCTGTTCACGACTTGGAGCGCGACTGGCGTGTTGAGCAAGAAGAAGGAGCAAGAAAGAATAGACAACAACCCGGTTGCAGAAGGTCGAAGGGGATGCGAAACGAAGGGGAAAGGGCGACGAAGTGGTGGTGAATAAAGGAACGTGGACGCGAGAGAGGGATCGCGTAAGAGCAGTAGACGTGAGTGTCGGTAAACGAGGGACGACACAGTCGCGCTGGAGCAAGATGCGGCGAAGAAAGAGAAGAGAGGGACAGAGCGAGAAAGGGCGTGGCGCGAGGGAAGAGAACGAGCGACTTTGAGGGATGAGGCAGAGGAGGAGAGGGCGGCGAGCGATCGGGGAAAGGAGCGGTCGAAGACAGGACGCGGGAGCGCCAGCGTCGGTTCTGCGAAAGGGAGCTGATGCGGGTGAGCAAAGCGCAGGCCAAGCGCGGGCAAGCGAATCAATCGTCGCGCACCGGCCCACGCAGGCCTCATCTCGGCGCATGCGCTAGACCGCCCTCGGCATAGCGCGTTTCCGTTCCGCTCAGGCACAGAGCCGTCCTCATTCGCCCGAGTCTCGCTGGCGTTTCATTTGCCTGCGCGGAGACCCACGACCAGCTTGTTGTCGTGGTTACAAGTACCTTCAGTCCTTGACGCCGCGCGCTGCTGCTGCTGCTGCTGCTGCTGCTGCCGTGGTAGCGTTGCCCGGCAGCATTGCCGCTCCACACTGGAATGGTTTGAAGGAATGGGGGAGTGCGAGCGACGAGCGACGACGAGGAGCCGAAGGAGCCGGGGGAGCCGAACAACGGCTTTGCCTGCTCCCAGTGGTAGTCTCCGTCTGTTCACAGAGCTCGACGCTGCTCAGCGTCGCCGCCTCTCCTTTGCTTGTCAGGCACTCTCACACATGGCCGCACACACACACACCAACAGAGTGCTCCCTACGGAGGTACCTGTGCAGTGTTCACATGCATGCATGAACGCAAACCAAGAACACGTGCCTTTCTCCCACTCCATCCCGCCAGCAATCATGTCCTCGTCCGCCCAAGAGCTGCTTGCCTCACGTCGCACCAGACATGTCCGCAGGCAAAGACACGCCAAACCAGCCCAGCGCGCAAAAAAGGTCGAAAAGCTACCCGTTCCCGCCCAGCCAATTTCCCTGCGTCCCAATCACGCGGAGCCCACCCATTTTACTTTTCTATCTGCCGACAACTCGCGCGTGCGAGTGACGGACTGGTCTCGCATGCACTACTGAGAGACAGGGTAAGGAGGGTGCGTGAGAGAGAGCGACAGAGAGTCCTGACGGGAGCGTGGCCCTCCGCCGGCTTTCCGGCCTCGAAGGGTAATTTCCACGCATGAGCGAAAAGACAGAAGCGTGCCCAGCACCGTCCCCGATTGGCCTGGCGCGTGCTGGACTGCCGAGCCGTGGTAATACTCGCGCCTATTGCTTTCCGTCGCAGATGCGAAGAGCTTATTTCTGCAACCCCCAGCCAAAATGATACGAATAGCAACGGGCCGTGCTTTTTTCCTTGGTTCCCGCCCAGTGGAGGCGCAGCTGGTACTCGTGCGGCACCACGCGCTTCCACCCTAGCAACTCATCATACTGGACGTGGCTGTAGCGTCCTGGGCAGACGGATTGTGTTGCTAGGGAAGACACAGTGCCCTAAATTCGGAGCACGTACCTCCGTCCTCAGAATACCACAACCCGCGCCCTTGCTCTTCTGCTCTCCCATCGCCCTTGCTCATTGATCAATGGGCAGAAAATGCGCCGTGTTCCTCGGCAGCGCATACAAAGGTCAGAACAGTCGCCATCATGATCATAAAACCGCCGGCTTGCTCAGCGCCGATCGCTGCCGTGTCATGTGCTGCGGCGGCTAATGCCGGTGCTCATGATGTAGAAGGCGCTGCCACTGCCGCCTTCCTGTTGCAAATCTCCCTTTTGCCCTGCAGGTGCTACTTGTTGGCAGCATGCGAAACGCTCCTTCCTTTGGTCGTGTGTTTCAGAAACCTCTCCGCGCCAAGAACAAAAATCGCAAAGAGATCCATCTCGCCTGTGTTGTATAGATGATCATACTGTAATGCATCGAAGAAAAGAAAGAAACAGAAACAGAAACAGAAACGGAAACGTCACGTTGCCCTTGGTAATGCATAATCTCGAGCTTCTGGAAACGAAACAAAAAAAAAAAGAGGTCGCACGCACAACATTTCACCCATGTCTACCCGCACAGACAGCACGACTGGTGAGAACCTTTCTCGCGCCATATTCGCCTTGAGCAACACGTGTCGGAAGATACGGGTCTGCTTCCTAGCTTGCGAAAGTTCCAGTGTCCCAACGCCGCGTTAAAATGCCTGCGTGAGTTTCCAACATCAAAGTCATGATAGTCCCACGTAGATGACACACAATATGTACACATGCATGTATATCCCAGCACGTTCTTGACCGCCCTCTGCCTGCGTGCGGTGGGTATCAAAATTAAATGGAGAACAAAACCTTGGCCTTCACAGGATGCAAAGCGAAGCCTTCAATAAAAGTCAAAAGTACGTCATTCCAAGTCCAAAACCGCCGCCGCGTTGGGCATCACCTCTTGCCCGGAGCCACGGCGGTGATGTTGCTGTCCACGTTGCTCCTGTCCTTGTGTGATGTTCTAAACTCCGACCTTGGAGTTTGGTGAGCGTCCTGCTGATGTAGGTGTGCTTGACTCGTCGACCTCTTCCTCCTCAGTGCAGAGCGCTCCTGCCTTCTCGAGCACGTCTTTCGCCATCTTGGTCGCCTCTTCTTGAAGGTTGGGAATGGACTTCGGTGGCTGAGACAAGTATGTTTCGAGTAGAGTCTTGAGCGTGTGGACGCTACTCGTGCATCAGTTACGAGTCAAGACTGGATTTGCATTGCTTCACTGTACATACCGAACAGGCTTGGCGAGGTAGTTGTTCATGCCCGCCTCAAGACATCTCTCCCTGTCACCTTGTATCGCAGATGCTGTCATAGCGATGACAAGCACGTTCCTGACGGCGGGATCACGATGCTTCCGTATCTCCCGAGTCGCGTCATAGCCATCTACTCAGAGTTAGCACTGCCCTAAGAGCAGAGGATTGTCCGTCCGAACATACCAAGAACAGGCATCTGCACGTCCATAAGCACCAAGTGGTAAGGTTTGCCATCCTTACTCGCCCTCTCGAGCGCATCAACCGCTTCTCTACCATTGCCAAAGGCCTGACATCGAAAGCCCAGCCGCTCGACGAAATTTATCGCTATTTTCTGATTTATGGCATTGTCCTCTGCAATGGCGATTTTGATCTGGTCACGCGGTATCTGGCTCAAGTCGATGACGGCCACGAGTGACTGTGGGCCGTTTTGGCCCACGGGCGGTGATTTGAAATGCAGGCGCATCTCCTCCTGTCTAGACTCGTCAAATATTTGTTCCGCCTCCGCATGCGAGATCTTCGTGAACCGAATGCGAAAGGACACATTTGTGCCGACTCCAGGGGTTGACTCGAGCCAGACTTCACCATTCATCCTTTCGATCAAAGCTTTACATATGCTCAAGCCCAAGCCAGTGCCACCAAATGTGCGGGAAGCAGACCCTTCGACTTGGCTAAACGGTTGAAAAAGCTTCACTCGCTGCTCCTCCGGGATACCGATGCCCGTATCTTGCACACTCAACACCACATCCAAGTATTCTGGGGTATCCTCCTTCTTGTGAGCTTTCACCGTGACTGAGCCCTCGGAAGTGAACTTGTACGCATTGCCGAGCAAATTGAGAAATATCTGATGAAGACGGAGAGGATCACCAAGGACGAGCTGGTGAGGGTCAAGGCTATCAAGGTCTACTACTGTTCGCAAGCCTTTCTGATTGTTTTGGAAAGACAATGCGCGGACAACTTCACGGATTGTGTCTCCGAGATTCATTGGCACTGCAGAAATGTTCATCTTTCCCGCTTCCAGTTTGGTGAAGTCAAGCAAGTCGTTGATGACGGAGAGCAGGGTATCAGCGCACGTCCGTATACTGTCTGCATATCCTTCTTGTTCCGCCGTGAGCTTTGTGGCTTTGAGCAGCTCACTCATGCCAATGCACCCGTTCAGAGGAGTCCGTAGTTCATGTGAGACATTGGCCAAAAACATGGACTTGGCCTTGGCAGCCTCTTCCTTCAGTTGCATGTTTTTGATAGCAATGGCTTCAGCTTCTTTTGCCCGTTGCTCCGAACGCGCCATCTTTTCCATGTGCGCCTTCTGCATGACAACCATAGCTGCATTTTCTGAGCTGACCTTTTCAATCTTTTTGAGGTAAAAAGCATTCGCCAACGAGATCGAAATCTGGTTCACAAGTAGGCGAAGAACCGTCACATTTCGTTCGGTGAAGCTATTTGGCGGCCCTTCTATGTAAATGGAGCCCAGCAATTTGTCACCACCATGCAAGATGGGCACAGCGATCACACTTCGACCATCAGGGTGATTTTTGAGGAACTCGGGTGAGGCGCCAGAGAAGCGTTCATCCTCCAAGATGTTGTGCAAGAACACCCCTTCTCTGAATCGTAGCACGTAGGTGGTGATCTGCCGAGTCTCCTGTGCTGCAACTGTCTCATACGACTGTCCCTCCGGATATGAGGTCACACCCTCGGGTGTTCCTAATGCGGCAAGATTCCAGCCATCGCCACTGTCTGCTTTAATGACTATCGCAGACAACTCTGCACCGGTCGATTCGATCATGATCTCTGCCATTTTTGGAAGCAATTTGTCCACGCGGAGTTCAGAAGAGAGCAGCTGGCTTGATTCCAGTATGCTCGCCAGGTCAATCATGTCGAGCCCCATTGCCGAAAACTCGCCGGAGGGAGTAGAATTGTTTTGAAGCGGATCCGGCTGCTGAAGGAATTTTCGAGTGCGGTCAGCAGGCGTCTCAATGCCCAATTCTTGTGTCGTACGCTCCTCATTCTGCTCAAGCTTGTAAGACGTGTTGCCTGTGTCAACAATTGTGGTTTGTACAGCGCATTCTGCAGTACTCAGGCTCCTCATGCCGTTTAAAAGCCACTCGAATTTGTCGGATAATTGTTTCGTCTTGCCGTACGCACCTACACGTCGGTACGCCGATAGACATTCACGCAGCAGCTGTGTTGCGGGACGTGTGGCGCCTTTTCGAATGATAGTGTCGGCATAAAGCTCATAGGCGAGTGCTTGATCAAGAGACGAACCATACAATTCGCTATGATCTAATGCAGCCTCGTACGCATTGACCGCTGCAGCATGATCGTTATTGATTTCTGCTACTTCTGCATCCAATAAACAGAGCCAGGTTTTAAAGTTGACATCATTAACAGCTGCAGCATTTTTGATGGTCTTTCGAAATTTCTCGATGCGTTCCAACCACGTGTTTCGGTTCTCATGCTTAGGTGTTTCGTGCAGCACATGACAGTATGCCAGAGCAAGATACACCAAGTTGCTGTATGCATACCGAGAGCAAAACAAGCCTTTGGACATTTCAATAAGTTGCTCTCCTATCTCTATCGCATCGAGAAAGTGTCCGAAGCGGAAGAGACCGGCGAGATAATAACTCCAAATTATGGAGATGGGCCGCTCGGCGCTAGATGCTGTGGCCTTGATATAGTTAAGATATTCTGTAAGGTTGAAGTGTTCGTCATCAAACAGCGTGGCAGAAAGCTTAAGCTGTGTCTTTCCCTGTAGAGCGCGAACGTATTGTCGAACACCACTATTTGCTTTGTTACAAACTCGAACAATCTGAGTCTTTTGCATCACTCACATAATAAAAACTCCTCCTCTGAGGTCCTTCTCCCATGCTGTAAGCTCAATTGGCGCATCATGACAATACGCTTCAACCTCTGGCAGATCCGAGCCAGACCAAAATTTATATGCGGCTGAGATTCCAAGGTTCAAAAGTTGTAAAATACGGTCTCCGGCAATGATTGATGAGTCTTGGGCAGCGTCTAGAACAACGAGCTGGTCTGTTATTCGTGTTTGCAAATGGCCCATGAAAAATGCCCTCAGTGTTTCACTGCGTCCGACGGTGTATGAGTCGTCATGATACTTTTGGGACATTCTAGCCGACAGATCTGAGATCCTGCAACCAAGTTCGACCATTCCAAAACGTCCAGCCGCTATGCTAGCAAAGTGTAGATAACCCATAGCACACTGTCGATACTCGCCTCGTCGAATATGGACTTCAATCATGACCATAGTGACTTGGTAGAACAGCAACGAGTCTGTCCAGAACGCTGCACTCGCCAGCTCCACGAGCAAGGGCCCAATAGCGTCGAGGAAGGTATCGATCTGGGCAGGGCGACCTATCAACTCGTCCTCAGCTATGTCTTCGAGCATCTTCACAATTCTGTAGAAGTTTTCATCTGCCTCAGCATAGCTTATTTTTGGCAGCGTGAGACCGAGCTGCTGTAGACCTGCTTTTAATGTTGAAAAAGCTTCAACACTATTGCCTTGTACAGCATAAACACGCGAGCTGATCATCAACGCAGGAGACAGGTCCACAGGACTTGAAACGTTGGTAAATATTTTGTCCAAAACTTCCGTCGCTTTTTTGAAGTCGCGTTGGTACCAAAGCAATTCCGCATATCGTGTGTGCAGGCTTAAGGTTTCTTGAAAATCGACATCAGGCTGATCACTGTCCCAAGGTGAGTCCTGAAGTAATCTTGTACAGCTATCCCAGTAACGGAGAGCTGTATCTCTAGCTCCCGAATCTGCAGCGCTTTCTGCAGCGCGGAAAAGCAGAGAGCGATATGGTGCACGGTATGCTTCTCGTTCACGGAGCAAGTCAGTACAGGCGCAGATATGGGATGCCTTGACATGAATCCACTTAGCGCTCGTGTTTGCATTATCTTTATAGTCATAGTCAATCATCGTTTTCGCGATCGCATAGTGCATTTCCGTTTTGTTATAGGATTCCACTAAGCTCGACGAAGCTTGCATGTATCGATCGTGGCTGAAGCGAAACCGATCCTCATTATCGGTTGGCATAATTAGAAAAGCACCTAAAGCACTCTGAAGGCCTTCGACCGGGTCGCACAAACCTATTGTGGGCATGTTCTTCGCCTTTGGCCAAGAGTTTTCACCCGACAGAAGCCGCTTCACTAGTGAGAAAGAGAATGAACTGCCCAGCAAAGCCGCCCAAGCCAGAAGACATTTCGCAGGATCGGGAAGGTTGTGGAGTCGCCTGTTCACAAAGTCATTGTTTATCTGCGATCCGTATGATTGCGACTGCAGCTCGTCGAAAATCTTGTCTAGATCATATTCCCAAGAGGACGTCTTCCATGAGTAAAAAATACCGTTTGTCCTGTAACATGTTTCGAGGACCTCACGTATAAAGAACGGGTTACCGGCCGTCTTCTCTTGAATCACCGCCACTAGAGGAATCATATCCTCCCAAGAACGATGTAGGGTTTTAGAAACGTACTGTGCCGTTTCCGCTTCGGTAAATGGCTTGAGTGTGATGTTCATAGAGTTCGCTAAAAGTGTCTTCACATTCTTTGGCAGTGTAGCCATTTCCCGATACGTTGCGATCATCAGGATCGGAACATTGCCCTCAACCATTCTTTGTATCAGAGAAAGCGACTCGTAGTCGGCAAATTGGAGGTCCTCGATGGAAAAGCAGATAAATTTCTCCGAAGCAAGTACTCTTAGGACACTGATGAAGATGTTGCTGAATCGAGAAGACTTGGCCGTGCCACCTGTGCGAAGCCACTCAACAGCAGATGCGTTGGAACTGAGGTTCGTATGTCCAGTCGGACCAAGAAGTGAAGGAGAGGATGCCCGTCGTGCCTCAGGCGATCTTCTGGGAGCAGATGCAGAAATCGAGTTTGATCCAGCTGTTCCAGTTGCTGAGTTTAGAAGCCAGTCCGGAAGATCTAGCCAGGTGTGAAGAAAATGCCATATTGGCATTACCTGCCTTCGAATCAATTGGTGAAACGGTGTCGAAACATCGTTCTCGGAGAAGATCTGTCGAAAAAGTGACGACATAAGCCGAAGTACAGGCTCGTACGGCGATTTTCTTGCTTGGTCAAATTTTGCTGAGGCAAAGTAGCCGTGCTGTCGAGCGGCTAACTGGATGCTTTGAATCAAACATGATTTACCTAGACCAGCTGCCCCAGATATTGAGATGACTTCACAGTGTCCTTTTCTCCTTGTGCGGGTCGCTCCTTTGACAAGCTTGGTGGAGCTATCCAGAGTGCTAGAATTCTGATTTGAGGCAATACCGGGGTTAACCCGCTGATCAAGAATAGAGTTTGATTTCGATTCAACGTTAAGCGCCCGTGTTCGATTTGGCAAAGCAGATTCTTCAGTTGATGATGGCTCCGATCCAGCGACGCTCTCCTGGGAACGTTTCGCTGGATGTGTTGGCACCCCATTGTTAATCTTCATATCAGAACCTCTCGAGCTGGCGCTATCCGAGAGGGTCTCATCCAAGGCTGGCATCTCTTGCTTGTCGGATAAAGTGGAAGAGAGAGTTAGACCCATATTCGACAATTTCCTTGTAGATAACAGTGCCACTCGTGCCTGCCGCTTAGCAACATCTTCGATGATGGTTATAATCTGCTGTTTCTCAGATTCGCGCCCTATTTGAATGCTAGGTAAATTGAAGAAAGCAGAAACGTCCTTTGTACAAATTTGAAAGTTCTGCAAGCCCTCGCTGTCACCATCGATGAGGAATTTTTGTATTTGGACCAGGTCGTACTTCATTCCCGAAGCTGAATTGTAGCGGTCTTCAGGATTCTTGTTCGTCATCTTTGCGATGACCTGAGATAAGATTTCAGGTATGTCATGCCGTTTCGAAGATACTGGGGGAATGCGGCGGGAGAGGACATTCTGCATGATGGCTAGGGGGTTCTCGCCCGAGAAGGCTGGTTCCGCTGTTAGCATCATCCAGAACAGTACTCCCAACGAATAAATGTCCGTCCTGCTATCTGGTTCGGCCGGAAGCCTGCCTGTCTGTTCAGGTGCAATGAACTGTAGCTTATGCTCGATTCCTGATTCACGACTTAACATATACCAACCAGCAGACGTCAGACCACTTTCGAATGATCTTGCACCGGACCCTAGATTCAGCATCTTCACCTCATTCGTCTGTTGGTTGTAGTGAAATGCATCTCCGCGAATTTCACCATGTACAATGCGATTTCTGTGGTGGAGAATCTCGCAACATTCGGCGGCTCCAATTGCAAATCGTAAAAAATTAGGTATAGAAACCCGAACCCTCTCTTTCCTCATCTTTTCATGTTTAGATAGACTCGGACCAGATTCGGGGCCAAGTGTCGTTTGGTACACATTTGGCCAGTATTCAACCATCTCTCGCAAGTAGTTTGGACCGGGAGATTCGAATATGGATACAATCAGAGTGTCACCCCCAGCCCGGGGAGGTAGCCTGATCAGCTCCAGCGGCCGAACAAAGTGATTATACTCCGGATCACTCTTTGCGACAACATGTTTCGATAGAGCGAATTCTCGCTCCAGGCGTAGAATATGCGTCGATACTCGGGCAATCACTTTGCGGGAGCGTCTTTCCAAGGGGCTTGGAGGTCCAGATATTCGAGATTCGCTGCTCGACGACTTGTGAAATTTCATCGACGTGCGGGAGTCGTTCGAGATGCCGGAGCGGGAAGGGCTCGACTTCGCGGGTTTACCTGCGGCAGCTGACGCAGCTTCATCTTCATAGTAGAATTGTGTACCAGAGAAATGCCAGTTGTCTATGTCATATCAGATCTGCCAGTAGCATAGATACAGGACAACAGGCCGCATACCGTAGCTAGAGTGAAATACCTCTGCGTCGGAGTCCCATTCATATCCCGCGATCTCCGAGAGTCGCGAGAATATCTGGCTGGGATCGTCCATCGCAGCAAGCTGCCTTTCCTACTCTCTCGTCACGCAGTGCATGCCGCGCAGGATCGCCTGGTTCGAGCTTTGTCCGATCCTCTTCGCAAGCTGGAACTTGGAATTTGGTCCACTAGAGGTTAAGTGGAAGTTGTTGCAAGGCAGATTGCAATATCGGGGCCTGCGATAGCGGGCGAGGGGGAGAGGGCAGCAACAAAAGTAGGCGATGAAGACCAGATAATCAGAGAACCGGTCTAAGATGGCAATGCAGCTGTGCTCGGAGCGACGAACCGCTGATCCCATGCAAAATGCTACTTACATTTTATGGCCTTCCTCTACTGCGGAAGGCGGCCGATGACGATCTTGCGCACCAGCCACGCCGACGCCGACAAGCCCTGGCTGACAGTCTGGCCAGTTGTGCGTGGCCCCAGCGAGCAAGCCTAGAGCTCTGGTATGGCCCTCCAAGCACGAAGGGTACCAAAACACCATTATTGCAACCGCGAATTCCGCAACCAGCACGCTCATACTCTGCACATCGCCGCGATGAGGCTGCACCCATACAGATGATCTCATCGTTCGAACGGAGACGACATGGATTCTCCCGATGGCGAGTCTCCAAAGCCTCGACAGCTTCCCGACGACCTACCCACCTCGCTTTACGACCGTAGAAGCGTCCCGGTCTTTAACACTGAGACAGAGGTCTATGATGCCTGGGCCGGTACGACCAAACCTCTGCTGCTTTGATCTCGGCCTGAAAAATAACTTGAGGTGACAGGACAATCACAGTTTCTCACAACACCTATTCCGGCACAACCGCTGAACTTTAATCTTTCGCTGGGCGACCCTAGCTATGGTGACGATGTTGGCTTGGCCGGCCTGGAGGACAATGACGATAAATTCATGCAGATGCTGGCATCTCAGTCGCGTCTGAAGGGGGGCGATGGAGGAGGCGAAGAGGCCATCCTCAAAGACAAAAGCATATCTGACGATGTAAAACGGGAGACACTTCAAAGCATGTTCACCATGGCTGCCTCCAATGGACAGATAGACCGAGTACAGTCATTTTTGGACGGACCCGCAAGGTCTTGGATAGACCTCAATGCACCAGACGCGGACGGGACGCCTCCCTTAATATACGCCAGCTGCTTTGGACACCAAGAGGTAGTTGCAGCACTATTAGATGCAGGTGCCAATGTCAACCAGCAAGACAAAAATCAATGGAGCTCTTTGATGTGGGCTATGACGAACAGACACAAGGGCATTGCTAAGTTGCTTCTTGACCACGGCGCAGATCCGGATGTGAAATCATCCACTGGCCGAACTGCTCACGATTTCCTCGCACCAAACAGTGAGATGTCAGATTATCTACACGAGAGTGGCTACAGCATCGGCAATGCGGGTGTCGCTGATGATTTTTATAACGCCGGGATCGCTGAAGACAGGTTTGAGGAGGAATTAGCCGAGAGCGAAATGAGGAGACGAATGATGATGGAGAGTGCTATCAATCTTGAAGTCGATCTAGGTAATCTGGGTTTGGACGAAACGCCTGAGGTGCGCTCTCCTTTCGTAATTGCCGTCGTTTACTAATCATCGGTAGCCGCTCGACGATCCCGACGAAGGAAATGACTTCGTTTGGGATCGTTGTCTCAGCGATCAAATGTTCGTGTTCCAGGAGACTGAATTAGACAGAATTTTGGACATTGTTATTACCAACATGACGCCTCAACGCTCGCCGTCGCAAAAACCTGTCCCAGCCAACATAATATTTTTGAGCGCACGGTATGCGCACTATTATCAGAGCCCAGAACTACTTGAGAGACTTCTCACTACAGCTATGGACAAGATCAACGACGTTGTGGAGAAGAAGCAATGGGACATGACCATCTTAGCGTTCTGGATATCTAACAGCACATTATTATTGCATTACCTAAAAAAAGACGTTGGTCTACGAGAATCGACACTTCCCTTCCAACTCCAGCTTTCCGATCTTATCAACGAAATTTTCATCCTTATCATACGTGATGCGGAACGAAGGATGGACAAGGTCCTTGATGCGTCGATGCTCGAACACCAACCTATACCTGGTTTTGAAGATGTCACATTTCAGAACGAATGGAAGATCTTCAAATCGAAACCTAAAGTCAAAGCACCTGAGCCGTTCGAGAAGCGATTCAGACCACCTTCCCCAAAGCGAAGGATGAAACCTTCGCCACGAAACATTACCTCTCTGTTGTCCTCTACCCTCTTTGTCTTGGACCTTTACGATGTGCATTCAGTTATCACGGCGCAAATCCTATCTCAACTATTCTACTGGCTCTCAGCGGAGCTGTTCAACAGAATTATGTCCAATCAGAAGTACCTAGCTAGGACGAAGGCGATGCAGATACGTATGAACGTATCTACATTAGAGGATTGGGCACGCACGAACAATCGACAGCCGGAGCATTACGAGAATGGCTCTATGCAATGCAGCGGCGAAGCCACAGTCGATGCAGCAAGACGCCACCTCGAGCCGGTGATCCAATTGTTGCAATGGTTGCAGTGTTTCTCTTCGATAGGGGAAGATTTCGAATCCTTAATAGGAACAGTGCAACAGCTTAAGCGACTGAGTCCGCAGCAACTCATTCATTCGGTGAAATATTATCGTGCGGAAGTGGGAGAGCCGAAATTACCAAAAAGCGCAATGAAATATCTCAATACATTGGATCGTGAATTTGCTGAACGGAGGAAACATAGAAAATCAAATAGCAACGTCAGTAACAGTATTCAGGCCGGGACAGCCAGCTTGGAAGCGCCACCTATGACTCCAACAAAAAGTTCAGAACAGGTTCAACTTCCCCATCGATCGCCGACCACGCCTTCGTCACCTTTGCCGACCACACCGAAGCAGTACGATGCCGAGGACGAACCGCCACCAAATTTACTCATGGATCCTGCGCTTATGCTTCCCTTCTCTCTCCCAACTTCAACAGACATGCTGATCAGCTATGGTGCCGGCTTCGGCGGCACTAACAAAGAACGTGAGAGGAAATATTTACCTACAGTGCCAGCAGAATTCCTAGCGAAATTTGAAACCCCAGGAAACAGCAAGAATGGTAACATAGACTATGACGAAAAGCAATGGGATTGAAGTTTTTGCTGAGGCAGTCTTTTAATCTTATTTGTTTTTTCTTACCTTGTTCACGGATTGCCGGTCTGGGAATCGCTTCGCTGAAGTGCATGGATTGCATTGCAGGAGTTTTTGAATGAAAGGACGATATTGGTATAGTCAACATCATCAAATATGAGCAGTTCGAATGATCTGTACGCGTTTTAACATGCTGGATCCATATTTATGAGGCAATACTCTCGCCAACCCTCTTCAAAATGAGGCAATGACGCTCGAATAAGAGAGTCAGCAACCAGAAGTCACAACTAAAAAAGCAGAAATTTTCCTCCTTTTTCATGTGTGTTCTTGGTGGAGTAACAATATCGGGTAAGGCGAACCTACAATTATCTCTCGACCGAATATCGGAGGCGGATCTCCCCGCCGACTCAGACATTCCGTCCCTGTGAACCATAAATGCTGATGAGCAAATTGACATTCCAGAAATCTTTCTTTTCCTTATATTTCCTTCTCCTCTCCTTCTTGCATAATTTTTTGCTAGGCATAGCTCATCCAGCATTGTACAACAGACCAAATTTTGGAAGGAGTTCCTCTCGCAATTATGGTCAAGACTCTCGCAGTAGATCAGATCGACTCGACGTTCAAGTCAAACAGCATTGGTACGAAGCTTTGAGGGAAATTAGCGATTTAAATGATGATAATTGGTGCTTATTCTTGCAGATCTAATATCGAAACCTCTTGGCTCTCGAATCCTCTCTTTCAGCGACGAATGGTTTGCTGCTGCTGAGAACCTAACTACACCCACTCCACCTGTTCGCAAGCCAGGTGTGTTCACACACGCAGGAGCATGGTATGACGGTTGGGAAACACGAAGGCACAACCAAGAAGAATTTGACTGGGTGATATTCCGGCTAGGCGTTGCTTCAGGCAAAGTGCTAGGCGTTGAAATAGACACTGCATATTTCAATGGCAATCACGCTCCCGAGGTTGCAGTAGAGGGATGTTTTAGCAATAACGATGATGAGGTTAAGGATAAAACTTTCAAAGGGTGGGAGACTATATTGCCGAAGCAGGAGTGTGGGCCGAGCCAGAGACATGGTTGGCTTTTGCCAGAATTGACAAAAAAGGCATATACGCATGTCCGGCTGCAGATGTACCCTGATGGGGGCATCGCGCGTTTTAGATTATATGGGATCGCACTGCCTATTTTCCCAGAAAATCCGGACGAAGTGTTTGACCTCGCTGCTGCTGTGAATGGAGGTCGAGCTATTTCGTGCTCTGATCAGCATTTTGGTACGAAAGATAACCTTTTGTTACCCGGTCGGGGCGTCGACATGGGTGATGGATGGGAGACAAAGAGGACCCGCGGCCCCCACGTAGACTGGGCAATAATCAAATTCGGTACCAGAGGCACTATTAAGAAGTTACTGGTGGACACCGCCCATTTTCGAGGAAACTTCCCTCAGAAGGTTCAAGTTTTCGCCGCGGATATCGCGGAGGGCCAAGAGCCGACACACGATGACCCTGCTTGGATAGAGGTGCTTGCACCCTCGAAGACCGGCCCGGATGCCGAGCATTTTTACGAGGCCGAGCAATTGACGAACGTGCAGGGGAGAATCTTTACACATGCCAAGTTGGTAATGATACCAGATGGCGGGATTAAGCGATTCAGAGTCTTCGGAACGAGAGCTGTGTGAGCAAATGGGTGTAAATTCTTGTAACATGCCGGTAGCTTTAAACTCACAGCAACGTTCTCATCATGATTGGGGACGGGAACGCAACTGAGCAGAACATAAAGGTTTCTTGCGAGGCCTTGAGCCAAGCAAACCTCTATTCTGTGGACATGTCTCGGCGTATGTCCCAGACAGCAAGATTCGCTGATGCTTGATTCAAGTAGTTTTACATTTACGAAATCGAACACTCTGAATCTCTCAATTTGCCCTACGATACAACTTTATACTTGTCAGCACTTTTAAATTGCATAATCAGCAAGTGATTGCTTGCTCTTTGCGGAAGCATCCACCAAGAGCTCGCTTCATCTCACAACTCAGCCTTGAACAGAGTGAACCATAGGCTTGTAAAAGCCTAAAACGGATCTGACCTACAACATGTACGCTGACACTAGCATAGGGATGGAGATTCTCCATACTATATATTCACGGAAGGCTCCGTCTTCTAAGCGTTTGCCATGGTGACATGGAGCCGTCAAGACAAGGCCGGAGTGGAGAGGTTCTTCGATCGCGCCATCTTTTCGCACGTGACCACACTGAGAGGACTGTGAGGTGGCATTCTCAGTGCATGGGTCTGTAGAATGTGTAGAGTGATGGGCAACAGCATATGCAGGCTGTCAGTTGCGCACATGCATACAGTTCGTTGCTGAGCTAAAAGAAGTCGAAGGACGCACGTGGAGAGAAGTCGTGTAAAAAAGGATCCACGGACGGCACTTCGCTGGCGAAAGACAAGCTCTACCCGTAACGCGATACAAGAATTTGAATGCTAAAGTAGTGTCTATAGCCCGCGGAAGCCGTCAAACCTGGAGACCGCTGGCGTTGTGATCGGGTTGGGCGCCGGAGAAGAATGATGGACGATTTACAACCCTTGTGGGCTGAGATCCACTCGAGCGACATGCTCCGAAACCTTGTGCAATGCGTCATTGCCCGTCCTGGTCCGCCAGGTTCAGATTGCAACGAAGTGTTTTTAGCCTTTTGCAAGATCTGAATTCGAGCCGTTTGCGTTCTGCAGTCCTTCGCTCGTTGTCGGTCCTATCGTTCTACCGTCCTGACAAGTGTTTTGCGTCCTTTTCTTTTCCCTTTAGTAACAACCGCACGCGTTCCGAAGCCGGCCTGCGTGGGGGGGTTGAGATCGGAGGCTTTCTCAGCAAAAACACATTTTGTGTAAGCCAAAGCAATTTCTCCTGCTCCTCCAAGAGAGAAAAAAAATTCATTACTAGTTTCCCGCTGTCAAGTCGTCCATTGCTCCTCGGAACGACTTCTGGGCAGTCAGCGCGACAGTGGTCAGGTGCTTCGCATATTTCTCCAGCTCTTATTGCTTCGGCAATTAACAGAAGTTGTACTCCTTTCTCATGTTAGACAACTACTAACTTGCTGTGATTGAGATCTCTCGCACTTATTCCACGACATCTCTCCTTCCGGTAGATTAGGCCAACACAGTTCGCGGAGACAACTGCTCTACGTAGCACTTTTCTAACTTCTTTCGTATCAAAATGCCTCGAAAACCTCCTTCAAGAAGGGGTAAGGTCTTCGAGCCAGCAAAATGATAACGAATGTTGATGTTGATCTATAGGCTCCTTCGCTGACATGCCCTCGGATCTGATGCAGCAGATCGAGCGGCTAGAGGAGCTCTTCCTTGTGTCAACCGACAAGCTAAAGGCGATTACCAACCACTTTGTAGGCGAATTGACACAAGGCCTCACCGAGGAAGGCGGGGATATCCCTATGAATCCAACTTGGGTCATGGGGGTGCCAGATGGCAATGAGACGGGCAAATTCCTCGCTATAGACATGGGTGGCACCAATTTGCGAGTATGCGAAGTCGACCTCCTGGAAGAGAAAGGTGAATTCGACATTATCCAATCTAAATATCGGATGCCCGAAGAGCTCAAAACCGGGACTAGCGAAGAACTGTGGGGATATATTGCAGACTGTCTACAACAGTTCGTGGAGTATCATCACGAAAACGAACAGTTGGACCAAATGCCGTTGGGATTCACATTCTCATATCCTGCGACACAGGAGTATATCGACCATGGCATTCTCCAGCGATGGACGAAAGGATTCGACGTGAAGGGAGTGGAAGGGAAGGATGTCGTGGAGCCGTTCGAAGCTGCCCTCAGAGAACGAGTACGACTGTCCACACATGAACGAAATTCGCGCCGTTAACATCTCTCCAGAATCTCCCGATCAAAGTAGCTGCGTTGGTCAATGACACCATGGGAACTCTCATTGCCTCAGCATACACGGATACTGAATGCAAGATCGGCTGCATTTTCGGCACCGGCTGCAACGCTGCTTACATGGAGAAATGCGGAAATATCCCCAAGCTCAAGCATATGAACTTGGATCCAGAATTACCGATGGGCATCAACTGCGAATGGGGTGCTTTCGACAATGCCCACAAGGTGTTGCCTCGGACACCGTATGACATTATCATCGACAAGGAATCTCCCCGTCCCGGCCAACAAACCTTCGAAAAGATGGTCGCCGGTCTATACCTTGGCGAGATATTTCGCCTCGTGCTCCTCGATCTTCACGAGAACCCTGACTGCAAGATCTTTGACGGTCAAGACGTGAGCAAGCTGAAAAAGGCATACACGCTTGACGCGTCTTTCCTCTCGGCCATAGAAGAGTGAGTTTTACTTTTTTTTTCCCTTTCCCTCATTTCTCTCCACATCGCCATTCACACAGCCCGCTAACAAAGGCGTCCTTCCCAGGGACCTCTTCGAAAATTTGACTGACACAGCGAGCCTGTTCCAAAATCAACTCAACATATCCGCCACCAAACCGGAGCTCGAGCTGTGCCGTCGCCTGGCTGAACTGATCGGAACCCGCGCGGCACGCCTGTCCGCATGCGGCGTCGCAGCCATTTGCAAGAAGATGAACTGGTCTTCCTGCCACGTCGGCGCCGATGGTAGCGTCTTCAACAAGTACCCGCATTTCAAAGCACGCGGGGCACAGGCGCTTCGGGAGATTCTGGACTGGCCTAAAGAGATGCGGAAGGATCCTATCGACATCAGGGCCGCAGAGGACGGAAGTGGTGTGGGCGCCGCATTGATTGCCGCGTTGACACTGAAGAGAGTCAAAGAGGGGCAGAGTGCCGGCGTGAGAGATCCCGAGAGCATGTTAGCAGGAACGAAAGTGGCGAAGGCGGCATGAGATTGTAACGAAGTAGGAATTGCATTCAGTGACGACTTTTACCGTTCCAGTCCCCCCCCCCCCAACGTTCCTCTCTTCCTCCTTGCACATACTCTTCTTTTTGGCTTTGTTGTCTCCTTCGAGTGCTGTTCGCAATGAACCTGCAATTCCGAATGCGTTCTATCCTTGTGGCTCTTCGGAAATCTTCTTGAGGTCACGACTACGGGATAGCTGACGAAGATTGGGCTGGTCCTGGCATTTGTGTCACGCTGTCACGAGGTTGCTAAGTTTACGGCTGTTTCCTCAGCGTCAAAAAGAAGCCCGTTAATGACACGGTAGCAGGTTCTCCTTGCTCAAGAAAGAGATACCGTCGGCAGACAATCTCGGCTTCGTCTCAGAGTCTGAAAGGGGTACTTTTTTTTTAATTAAGCGGTCTTTTGCTGAAAAAAAAAATCATCTCATGAATTGGACAGACAAGATCAGCCCGAAGTCGCAATCGATCCACCATGACGTCACGCATCTCACTGTGCTCACCACAGGTCTAACCTTGCCGTCCTTCTCAACATGACAAGGGTATGAGCAAAAAGCGACTCGCAGCCGTGTCTACTTCAATTATGGTCCGTACCTGGTATGGCTTCTAGCGACGTCCTATCTCGATTCCCCGCATGAACCGCTGAGGACAAACGCAACCGGGACAGATATGCAAGGATCGACAATGCACGTCAATGCAGGGCGGGTGGCCCATAATCTTCCATGTCAAGGCTGATCGAACAATTTGTTGAGGCTTTAGGGCTTACAGATGAAGCATGAGGAACGTTGGTCGGCTGAGACATGGTTGAGAAGCGTTTGACCCTTGGTACTCGCATTGGACTGATGAAAAGTAAGAGAAGGGCACGCGCAGTTCATGATAACGCCATTGCTATATTGGGTACTAGGTCGTGATTTCAATGTAATGCCATTAGCAGTTGATTGTGCGTGAATGTGGACCCTCGACGGTCCTGATTCCGCGCTGTTCCATTATACGGAGCTCGCCGCCGTGGATGCTCCACTAGGCCCAGCCCGACTAGAACGAGGCTCTACAGCCTGGAATGGACGATACACCATGGCTGATGCTTATCGTCCGCATAGTTTCCTGGGCAGCACTGCTCCTCCGCCGTCTCTGCCGTTTGAGCTCGTGCTCTGCGTCCATCAACCTAGCTTGTACCCACGTCCGATAAACCTTGTCTGATTTGACTGAATCACAATTCAACAGGTCTGTAAGCAGACACTTGATCTGGTGATTGATCTCATAGAGGTTTGCTTCGTCCTCCTGTTCTGATTCGGGCGACTTCCAGGCATCTGGAGTGGCTTGTGGAGTAGGCCAAACCTGTGCGGAAGGAAATGAATACCGATGTGCCTGCGCCGATACGGAGGGGCGATGCGCTGATGGAGACGATTCTGGTGACATGCTGTCGACGCAGAAGAGTCCCTCATTTGTAGGGCTGTTGATGCTCAGTCGGCGTCGCAGCGCTTCGGACTGCAAGCTCAGTCGTGCGTATCGCTCAAGATACTCATCCTGGATCCTGGTTAGTGAGTGAAGTGCAGAAGCAGCGCCGTCAGAGCCTACCCTATCCATTGCTACTGTTCGGCGTCTCAATCGTGTGTCCAGTGTAGGTCTGTACATTTGGCAATCGGTTTAGGAAAGTAGATAAGCAGAGTCTTGAAAAAAGTTCAGATAATAAGGTCTCGACCCTTTGCGGGGCCAGAGCTGCACGTCAACAGTGGTTCGACCAATCCAGGAGTGGGGAGGGGATGTTCCGCGCTTCAATGCACTTTTTTGGGCGACCTCTCAGGGTAGGGAGATTCTTGTACGAGATGTGGAGAGACTTGGTGTGGCAGGGGCAGCTGCAGCCGAGCGGAGAAGTTGAGAGTCGAAGGGCGACCGGGCCGGACTTTGGTACTCTAAATGCAGGACGAGAACCTCTCGCAAAGTACCCCGCGGAAAGGCCGCTGACTGACGGGGGCCTTTAAGAGATGGAGGAAGAAAATGTCGCTCGCTGCGCGTGGAACGGAGCTGATGATCGAGTGTGACGTCGGACTGATGGCCATCGAAGAACAAGGCGAGAGCACAGAACAGCCTTGCCAGGAAGACCAGAGTAAGGATGACTTGCGCGACCACTCGGGTTCCCTGGCGACTCGAGCCTTCGTCTGTCGACCAGCAGGCGACCGCCCCGGGGAAAAAAAATTAAAGAGACGCCGTTACAGCAAGGTCGACATGGATGATGTTCGTGCCATGGCGTGCTTCCGTCTGAACCAGACTGTGCCTGGACGCATCGAAGATCAAGGTTGCACGCAGACGCCCAAAGTGGGCACGGCCAATCAACAGCGCGTCTGACGCCTTCGAACCTCCAGCGTCGAGAGCGAGTGCTGCTCTTACGTACATGCCGTGACCGGCCGGAGTGCAAGCTTCGGAGTCGCTCAGACGACTGCCTGTCTGAGGTCGATGTCGTGGCCTGTCCGCTGGGCGACGCTGTCGTGGACAGCACGCAGTTGATTTCGCCCGTGACCACGATCGACGTCCCTCGATCGGCCTTGGTTGCTGCTTGTCACGGGTCAATGACGTTGTGTTCCTTCAAATCATCACGCATGGCCCAACCCGAGCGCCCGAGAGAGTCGGCAGTTTACAGGACTTTGTCGTCTCACAAGACCGGAGCATGAAATTCAAGCAACGCCCATGGCTGCCAAAATGCTACCTCTGGGAAATTGTCTCTGCATCAAACACACGTCGTCCACATGCTGTCTCGCCTACCTCGGTGCGTTGCTATGATGCAACTCCTTCATCACTTGTACGATCCTCTCTTACCTAGACTCCACCCTCATGTGGGGTGTTTGATCGCTCTTGTCTCCGTCGCCATGCGATTTACACATTGCCATGACCGATTCTCGTCACAGCTTGTCGAGCAAGAGCGATGGTATTGTTGGAGAACCTTTCCAGTTTTGATGCCGTGCTCGATCGCAGATTGACCAAGTTTGACTCGCGCGAGGAACTGAGACGACTCGGATTGCACAGCAGCTCCAAGTTGCCACCGCAAGGCTGACGCTAAGTTGTAGCCAATCTCCGTGGTTGCCCAAGGGCGATGCCAGCAGTCATTGTTCCTGCAAGCAGCATGTCGTGTACAAATTCTTCGTCGTGTAAACCAAACTACCCAGATGAGATGGACCATGGGACAGCCCCCGGCTTTTGCAGAACACGGTTCGCTCACTCAACATCGGTCTTGCCTGCCTGTCTTTCTTTCCAGAAGCCTTTCCCATACGAGACGAGAATCTCCTCTCCTTTCCTGATCCCGGATGCTCGCTTGCCACTTTTGCCAGCAGGTAGCACGAAGACAGCCATTCGACGCTCGTACACGTCCTTGCCGCGATCAACCCATACCTCACGAAATTCAGCATTAGGACCCTTGGCGCTGATGCCGCGATAGTCGTTGATAAATCGAGCCTCGTTTCCTGCCTTTGCCGCGTCGATGCCTACTCCCAGTTCCCGATCAAGCGAGAGATCGTAGTCTGATGTGCAATCACTATCCTCTTCTGTGTGGACAACACCCACATAGAACAGAATGAAACTGCCAGGAGGCAGATCTTTCCTAGCAAAAAGGCCATGTTGTCCATAAGCAGGATGGGTTGAAACGGCAATTGTCCGAATCTCTACATTGCTGGACGGTCCATTCACCATGGCTATTGTCTCAGCATTGTTTGGCTTCGTATGAAGAGCCATGAACGTCTGCTTCGACATTTGCTGCGCATAACTTGGGGCAGAAAGGTACTGTACATCTTGTGGCCAGCCTTTTGGCTGTGCGTCTCTCGACTTCATAGTAGCAGAATTTTCTGAACAGTCGGCAGTCGCACGTGCACTGCTTGCTGCAAATTTCCTTCGTTTCCAGGCAGTCCTTTGGTCCTTTGAGATGTCGGGTTCAACAAAATCAAAGTCATCTGAGATCTCAGAAACAATGTCGAACTCTTAAGGGAATGAAATGTAGGTGGGCAAATTCTTCATCGCTGGCTAATTTGAGCACTTTTTTTTCCTGCTGGTAAAGGTAATAGGCCTCACATATCCATTGGTCAAATTCCGAAGGACCGTTTACTTAGTGGCTCGGTCGCTCAGCTCCGAGCACTCACCCGCTCCACCTGGCACTGGGAGGAACCTCGACTCCTTTCTGATCCATCAAAACAATGATGACCATTATTAGGTTCATTCCCTTTTATCAACTTTGTTTTAATGCAATGCTAGCGACTTCCGTCTGATCTAGATACTCACTCTACTCCGCATTGACTATAAAATCGTCTAAATCACGGGGAGTGGAGCTGGCTGTCCGCCACATCCTTCTAGTCATTTCGCTTCTCAGTGATCTGCACCAAGCTTTGTCCAACCAAGTCCTTCCAAGGAGGTGGCGGCCGCGATTGGCCTATTATGACGCCACGCAGAAGTCACATCAATCTTGCTCGCATGAAACAAGATCCAGTCAAACGAGTGTAACGCGACAATATGACTTCAGAAACGGGTAAGGAGAATCACTTAAGGAACGTTGAAGGAAAGAGCAGTAGTCAGCAGCGACAAGGTACCCCGAGAAGACGAGGGCCACGTCAGTTATGCTCTATGATGCTTTGCTGCAGGAACCCGTCAAGGACCATCTTGTAGATCGGCAGGTCGCACAATTCAAGCGCCGAGGTGCATTCAGTGCCGCGTGGAAACGCCAGTCCTGGCAACGAAATCAAGCGCAGGAAATGCGTTGCCAGCACTCCTGATGATGGTCGATTCTAAGCTGGCCTTGCTCGTGAGGAAGTGCTAAATCAAAATCTCAAATTTCGATCGCATTATCCCGTTGACCGATCGCGAGCCGTTTTCAGCTGTTTATCGCAAAGATTATCTCATGTGCTTTCCGTGATGCCATGCCTGGAAGATAACCTGGTCATGCTCTGTCGTTGGATTTCAGGCCACCAGGATGGGTCCTCACAGTTACTACACCTGTTTTGCGAGAGCTGCCATGCAAACTTTACTCGGACGCAGTTCACCCATGAGACCGAGCTTCCATTACTGTAAAAGGGCGTTGAAGCTGTGGATCCACGGGGAACAAGGCTATTCGATTGGAGTATCCACTTTCATTTCCGTACGGCGTGACTTGATTTAGTACCCGCGGCCGCCCCTTTTAACTAGTACTCCACCGTTTCCCAAACGCTGTGCAACAACCGCCTGATGGCCGGTGCGCAGGGGACGGGATCCTCATGGGGCGTTCTGCTAGTCGAGACGCGTGGAAGCTCTCGCATGTCATGGTGAGATATAAAGGTTGCTCACTTCCCATCAGATGGCCTTCTTTTCTACATCCCACGAACGTCTAGCACTTCCCCGGTACAGCCGATTACATTCGTTTCCAGCAACGTTCACGAAACCAGCCACTCGCTTAATCCAAGCCAAATACCCTAATCAGCAAAAATGAAGTACGCCGCTGTCCTTTTCGCCGGTGTGGCCGCTGCCGCCTACGTTCCAAACGCTGAGAGCTCATGGCCGGCTACGACTTCGTCTTCGTCTGTTGCCGCTGGTTACTGGCCATCCAAGTCCGTTGCCACCTCCAGCTCCAGCTCATCCCCCGCTGGTTACTGGCCATCCAAGTCGGTTGCCACCAGCTCGAGCTCGTCCGCTAAGCCAACCTGGACCACCATTGAGTGCGAGGTAAGAGAGTCCGTTCGCAGCGAAGCCATATTCAAATGCTAAACATCGAAAAGGGCCCAACCACCTTCACCTGGGGCAGCACCACCTACTCTGCTACCAGCGCTACCTCATGGGTCCTGCCATGCGAGGAGACCACCACCACTGCTGCTCCAGTTAAGCCAACCTATGCGGCAACCTGGCCAGCAGTCAACGCTTCCACCCCAGCCACCACCCCAACCTGGGCCGCTACCACAGCCTCGGCCGTCTACTCATCCAGCCCTCTCCAGGTTACCGCCAACGCTGCCGTCAACAACGTTGCCGGTGCCGGCGCCGGTCTTGCTGGTGTTTTCGCTGCCGTTGCTTACCTTCTGTAAATATGCTTGCACGGCGCATTTCGTTTCTGACGCATTAAGGCTTGTCTTTGATGGGATTGGGAGTTCCAAGGCTCTGTCAGAATTTAATGCTACCACGCATACGATGTACTTTGGTCTAGATTTTAAATAATAGTTCTTGCTGAGAAAAGCAAGCGGTGTTCAAAATGGATCCTTTTCTTTCTAAGTTGATTCTAATTTGCATCGAATGTCTGTGGGAGTGGTTGATCTTGTTGCAGTGAATAAAAAGCTTAAACAAGATTCTCGACAGGTCGAGTCCGCATCTAGTTGTCTTCACCCTCGACGTGATGCCTGTACTTCACGGCCGTGAAAAGCAATCTCCGCATGTTTCGCAGTGTGCCCAATCATGCCAGTTAGTGCACATGCAGCCTTGGATCAGACTTCGCGGAGATTGCATGGACCCACAGCCCCGTCCCGCTGTCATGCCCTGGGCCCGCAGGAACAAATAAACAAAAAAAAAAAGAAACATGGAGCGTTCAAGCTAGAACGCGCATCTGAGTCTCTCCATTCCGCGACTGAAATCACAGGAGAACGCTTGAGGAGTAGGGATCACGAACCATGCCGTTTCGCTTGACGACTGGCTTGCGACCGTCCCGATTGTCATCGTTCTTTTCGTCCACCCTTCGCTCGTGGTCTGTGGTGAAGGCGAGATCCGGGAACGGAGCAGCGGCGTGTGTGTGTGCAGTCGCCTTTCCCGTTCACGCGAAGGCGTTCGACGCGCAATCCACAACAGCCTTCCGGCGCCACCGCACGGCGGGCGGTCGTGTGAAACCAGATTCCGCCCAAGCCACGCCGCGCGACGAGACGTCATCTTGTGTGCTTTTTGCTTTTTTAGCACTCGAGCTTGAACGTTCTTTTTTTTTTTTTCTTTACTTTTCTTCCCTTCCGTGCGGCGCTGTAACGTGCAGTTTCACGCGAGCGCTGTAGGGATGTACCGCATTTGTTATCAGCGCCATCTGCCGAGACAAAACATGGTCGTTATCGCTTCGAAGAATGTTAATTTGGTAAATTTTCATTCTTCTTTCAACCGTTGATGGTTTCGACCGCTCTATTTTGGCATGACCTGTTTCGAGAAGAGCCGCACTCGTGTCGAGATGCTTAGAGAACGTAGCGCAATGCAACCGCATCGGCTAGTGGTCATGGCATCGAGGATCTACGTTCTATCGCGAGTGAGAGCATCTCAAGAGGGTTTAAGAAACCCTCTTTCGACCTAACCATTCATCTTGACAAGCATCTCGTACGCCCTCTAAGCTTCGTACCGTTGATCCGTAGTCCAGGCGTTGTGAGACCTTGAGCAAACACAGTCTAAATTTGTGGCGAACATACACACTCTTAATTCAGATCTGTTGAAAATGAGTCGAGAGAGGATTGGGATCGCTGATGCCGCGAACTAGCGAGGCTAGTTATGAAGGATTCGACTAAGAATGATAATCTTGAAAATCCAAAATCTTCCTATAGTCGAACGAATAAGCAATTGCCGAGACGTTGCACGGTGACAAAACTGTATTTCTGCGCCGGCCCATCTCCTGCGGTGTGCCAATTAGGGGGATATGAATACGCTCTCGACTGCGAAAAGACTTTCCTGGTCCTGGCAACTGTCAATGCACCGCTGTTGTTCCAACGCACTGTCCAGAAGCGTTTTTTCACGGGTTTCCACGTTTGTCGGCCTCGTTAAGCTAGTATTTGGAAACGCGACTGCGTTATTACCTCGTCGAGGTTTCTCAAGCCACGGCGGCGAGCGGCTCAAATGGTAAGTAAGAGCAACGTAGTGTCTGCTTCCGTCTCCCCGGTATCGAACACCATTTCTAGGAAGATGTGTTCATCCTGGGAAAGTTTGCCGCTTTCCAGGGCTATTTTACGCCAAGATTGTTCCTTTCCGCGAGAACGCGTTGGGCGCGTCAAGGCTACTGTCGTGATAAGCATGTGCCGCCACTGTCTTGTACAGATCGGAGAAAGTTTACCTGTCGCATATTTGGTTCACCCAAATGTTCGACCTTGATACGGACTAGCTTAGATTGTGCAAGGTTTAATTTGATGAGGTGATGGAAGAGCTCAAGCCCAAATTATTGTTGATCTTGTTTGTTCATGTTAGCGAACACAGCTCTTTCGAATAGAAGGTATGTTACAATGCAGTGTGAAGCAGTCTATTATAATATATTGATGAACCTAAGAGTATATTTTCAAGCGGAGACACCACTTATGTCCTTCATCAAAACAATGCGCCCAAATGCTTACCTTTAGGTTTTAAGTGTACAAGCTTCAAGGACTAACGCAAGTTGCACGCAATTCCACTTAAAATTTGTTTCCTTTCCACAAACATTTCCTGTTTCAAATCCTTCACATGCATCCCTTATAGCCTCGCCTTTACACCATCTGGTGCCTCGGTCACGTTTCCCCCTGCCTCAACCTCGACGTTACCGGTGCCGGGCACTTCAGCCTCACCACCCTTTTCCCCTTCTCTGACAGTGATTCTCCAGCCCAGTTCTTCCGAGCTGTCTTTGACCATGTCCACTGTTGGGAAGTAATGATCGTTCTTCTTCATCGTTACTACCCAGGGGACGTTATCAAACGTCATGACCTTCAGCCTGAAATATGTGTTATCAGGAATCTTCTCCGCCTCTCTGAGGAACGTCTCCAGATCCGGTGTAGGTATCCCATTCAGGTGAGTAATGAAATTCGTAGGAGCAAGTCCGTACATGTATGCGGGAGAGCCGCGTGTGCGCCCTGATATGTACACGTCGCTGTGGATTTTGGAGATTTGCTGCCGTACCGCATGATGAGGACGGTGGAGCAGTGCGCCACAGAATACCACTACGCGAGATGTTTCGATGTTAGACGTTGCCGTCGTACTGACTTTGATGTTTATGATTTCTCGCCGGCGCACAATTACTGCATCCAATACTTCGTTATTATACTGGATGTCGAGGTCCGAGACTCGTGTGATCAGCTTGCCGTTGAGCGTGAGCAGAACGTCGGATTCTTGGAGGCCTTCACCGTTATGGCCACTATCTACCTTGCGGACCATGAAGAGTTGGTGGCGCTCTGGATCATCCCGTTCGACGCGCTCAATCCATTCTGTGTGATGTCAAACATTAGCCACAATCACTGATGACGCAAAGAATCGTGATATACCTTCTGTGACTCCGAGAATCCTGGCATGGTCCATGGGACAAGTGTGCAACTCCGCATTCAATATTCTTAAATCTGGAATCACGCCAGCTTGGATCTGGTCAATGACTGGCTGAACCATTGGAGTTTGCAAACCAAGATGATATTCGACGTCCTTTCCACTGTGTCCAGACCGATCACCTAGATAGGTCAACCACAATGCCTGCACGGTGCCATCTTCTGACATTAAAACACCGCTTCCACATTGCGCAGCGAGGTTAGTGTCTACAGTGATTGCATCTATGTTCACGGCCCGGTAACGTGGTGTGGCTGCACTCGCGGGTATAGCTACAGTTGTGATGTCTGTTATCGTAGTCTTTGCAGTGACTGGCCGGTAGTTCTGATTGAAGCCAAAGAAAACAACTTCCTGACCTTGTTTGACATACTCCTTGCTCAACTTTGCGCTTTGAACCGGCGCGTGGACGAGCTTTGCGTCATACTGCAAAACTGTGAAATTCTGGAGAGGGTGCATGAACAACACCTTTCCAGGTACTTGAATTGAGTCTGCAATCGTGACATGTATATCGCACATGTCGTAAGGAACAATAGCTCGAGAGATGACCACAAGACCCTTCTCGGCATCAACTACCAGACCGTGACCAGTCTTGCGACCACGGGGAAAGCCATCCAGCTTTACCGGGAGCAAACAGGTGACTCGAACAAAGCTGCGTACGATATCGACAGCTTGCGGGTACTGCTCATTCGTCATGGTAATGAAATTCGCGCGTTGCGGGGATCGTGGTTCAGCAGGCAGAGGCTCGGCGAGATCTGAGAAATCCCACAAGCCAGTCTTGTCATTTCGCACTGCAAGCCGCATCTTCTTATGCCAATGCCTATCCACGTTGATGATCGCAGTGTTGCGCGTGTGCAAATCGCGAAGATGCTTGTATGCGATGACCACCCTCGATCTATCCGGAATAGCGGCCATCACCTTGATGAAGGTGTCAAGATCCGGGGTTTCTTCATTATTGACGGATTGGATCATCCAGCCAGATTCTGATCCATCCAGCCTGAAGGTCCCGCCTGTTTCACAAACATAAACGCCGTTGCCCTTGATCGAGATCGCGTAAAGCCGTGCTTGTTGGTATGATAGGTCATGGAAGGTAGCACCAGCAACCTGCACAAATCTATCAGGAGTGATGGCATGAAGATCTCCAACTTCAAGCTCCACCTCGATATCTCGTCCCCCACGCTGTACTAAGAGGGTGACCTTTTTGGACACAGACGAGTCCAAGATGTCATCCAAACGAATGAACTGGGAAACGAGCTCGCCATTGACCTTCAGCAAGACGTCGCCTTCCTCTAGTTTCTCGTGTGCAGGCCCTTTTGGAAGAACGGTTTCCGCCACCAACAGACCTGTCTCGTTTGGGAAGCGGGCACGCATTGCAGCCTCCCAATTAGCAGTTAGACCAAGCCTCCTGCACTCGTCATAAGGCTTGAGCAGCCACTGTGTCTGAATTGTGCCCCGCGAAACTGGAATACCTCGTTGTATACATTGAAGGGCCCGCAGTGGTCGATCCAAGGGCAAGAAATAGTCTGTCGCTGCACCATCGCACCGCCCTCCGGCTTGCAACGCGACAGCGTAACCGTCCTGATTCACGACCGGCGAACCTGAACTGCCTCCACTCGCCGAAGCCGCGGCTTGGATGTAGTTTGTGTTGAAATCGCAGTATCCATCACCGTACTCTGGAGCGTTCCGATCAAGTCTGCTGATCACGCCGGACAGAATGCTCAACTTTTCCCCGGCATCGTTACCCACGACTCGAATCTCAGAACCCACCTTTGCGAGGTCAGGGCGTAGCTTCAGAGCCGTCACAGGCATGTACTTGATCTTCTTCGGGTCGAATCGCAGGATACCGAAGTCGTGAACAGGGTCGCGATAAACTGGGAAGACATCGCATTCCTCGTGGTTGTCGAAGATGCAGTACCCCCAGAATGGCCCTGCTCCTACCACATGCCTATTGGTAAGAATGTAGCCATTCTCCGCATCCACTACGAAGCCCGTGGCTTCGCTTGCGATCGCGCCATCCGTGTCAAAGGAATGCGTCTGACAAAAGTGTATGGAAACCACATTCTTGATGACCTTCTCCACTGTCGCTTGCCATTCTGCTGTCTCCGCCGCCGTTGTTGTTGGCACCCGGCTCAGCGCTCGTCCTTCGTCGATATCGAGTGGCATATCGTTGGCGTTGCTACTGCCACGCGCCAGCTCCGGGCTGCCGCCGTTGCTGAAAGTATTGTCCACACCGTTCGCGTAGCCACCTGCATCTTGGTGCTTGAACTGCTTCATTGGTCGATCGTTCGAAGGGTTCGGAGGTTGCTTTCGTTTGCTAAGACGCTGCTCGGAGGTGGAGGACATGTTTTGCAGGGAGGATGACGTCGACAAAGCTCTGCGATACACAAGGACGGGCGCCTCACGGCTACGAGCGGGTTCGCCGAGAAGTGGTGACAAGGCAACAGGATGGTGTGCTGCGGCAGAAGGCGCTAGTTCCTTCGTTGTGCGAACAACTTGTCGGAGGCGACCGGTGTGCACGCTGGCCTGGCCGGGATGAACAAGAAAGCGGTGAATCCGACCAGGCAGATTAGTAGGCTGAGGTCGAACACTTAATCGAGGGTGCAGGGGCGGCAATGAACCAGAGATGTGTCGCAGAATGCTGCTGTTGTTGCTGCAACTACTCAGCCTCCTTGTGGTGGCACTGGTTTCGAAGATGCTTGCGGACGTCGCTCTGCGAAAGGCAGTGCGCAATCCAGCGTGCATCCAGACCGGCAGGCGCGGAGAAAAGCGAAGAAACTATAGGCAGTGCCCTGTTAGACGCCTCGCAATGCAGCAAAGACAACGAAAGGACGAGACAGAAGTCAGAGACGACAAGTCTTCAGAAAGGCGGACTACGACGTGCGCCGAATCGGGATGGGGCAAAAACGCAGTTTGAATTTTTAAGCGCGCGTCTGAAAGGCGGCTAGCGACGGCAGTGCACAAAACACCACCAGTTCTACAGCCTGAGGCCGCAGGACTCGAGTACAAGGCCTTGTCCTAGTTCTTGACACCGCCCGTGACACTTTTCTTTTTCGCGGTGCATCCTCTCGAAATATATTGGGAACCCGGAAAGTCCCAGCAAATAGTTCAATCCAGGCTGGTAAATCGAAGCGACTCGGTCCAAGTAGTCCCCGACGCTTGATAAAGTTACCTCTGCTCTGTTGTGGACTAGTATCTGTGCCTCGACAGTCCTCTGAGGGAGCAGGAGCAGGAGCAAATTGTAAGGGTTTGGGATTTGAAGGACGAGGCGCAGGCTCTTTTGAGGCGCTCGAGACTAGCTTCACTTTCTTCAATCTCCCAATCGAGCCCACTCTTACGTCCTTTGAACGTGAATATTACTTCGCCTTCAGAGGTGTACTAATACACATTCCTCAAACTAGTCATCCTGATCCAAAAGAGCGAAGAGTCCTATTATCGTCATCTTGTTCTCAGCATGGCTGGTTTCATTGGTGTGGCGGACACGCTACTTCGGCGAGGCTGAGTTTTCGCTCCCATCCAGTGTCATTGCGTTTGTATTTGCCACAATACAAGTATTCGAACTCTGCAATGAAGCCTTTGCTGAGTCGTCCCTCAATTTCCCTGTAAATGGTCACGTTGAACGTCTGGTTTCTGGCTTGAGGCCGCTGTGATTCATTCGACTATTCCGGCGCATCAGCGGCAAGTACACCAGACAAAAATGCTGATCAATGCCAATTCAGAAACCCTAGAGTAAGTTTTTGTTTCAAGATAGAACTGAAATTGTTCGACACCAAACTTGGGTTCGATACTTTGGATGGGATTGAACCTGTAAAGACATACCTTGTTTCTGGCAAACATCTGAGCCGCCCAGAGCACTACCGTTCTTCTGAGTGTCTTCAGTCGCTGTGAACAGGCAAGGTACGCATATATGCCATAATACAATACTGCGTTGCATGTTCGTTGTGATAATATCCTACGGAGTCAGAGATGGTCAGAGTAAGTCTGTAATCACGGAAAGTCATGCACATTAGCTGCAACGACGGTGAACAAAGGCTATGGGATTCATCAATAGAATAGTTGGACTGATGGTGCTGCCCAAGTCACGCACGAAGCAATAGTTCAACACACAGGACCAAGGTCTTCTCGCATCAAAGTAATCGCATTTTCAAATAGCACCCAACGCATTCTAACGCAAAATTGCTCTATTCGGTCGAGAGTAATGTCTAGTATGGTTCGACGTCCTTTAATTCTGAGCAAGAGGACTGAGTAGCACGAACGGGGCCAAAGGTCTGTCACCTTCTTTGAGCTCTGAAGGTTGATCCGTGGTTGAGACAAGCAATCCGACAAACTCCGAAGTCCTTTGCTGCCAAATATGCCAATGTGTACAGACTAAGAGCATGGCACACTGGATTGCATCGTTCGTTGATCAATTATGACCTCTGCCACATGTCAGCCTACTCAATTTGAGCGAGGCGGCCGCATTCTACGCCAGCGAGCAAGAGCCGAGCTGATTCATGTCATCCGCCTCGCACCTCAATCCAGCCTGTCCAAGTGTTCCAGCCTCGTCAAAACGACCTGCTTGCTCGTCTCCTCAATCTCCCCCGCCAAAAACACCTCGTCCAGGATCGCATACACCTTGTAGAAGTTGAACACCAAGTCCAGCTCGCACACGTTGCCGAAGAAGGCGTCCAGGACCTCGACGAAGAAATGTATGGCCTCTAGGTATGCGAGCTCGTTGTCGTTTGTGTCTACGCATGCGCAGAAGAAGAGGCCGGCGTATCGCCTGTACACGATCTTGGAGCGTTGCCGAAATTCGACAAAGTTGGACTGATGCTTTTGGTCGCGCGGAGCAATGAGGCGGTGGACCTGTGGAAAAGTGTGAGTATTGCTGGCACAGGTCAATTAGGGAGATATGAAGTCTCTTACCTCGCCCTTGAGTTTTACCTTTTCCTCATCCTGTGGCCATACGTTAGGCACTGATTCTCGAGGTGATTGCAGGGAGGGTGCTCCTTACACTGTATGGCGCATACCATTTTGCCAGTCTCGTCTTTCCTCTCAAAGGACATTAGTTCAGGGATTCCTTTGAAGTTACGGATTACTCACTGTCTGTTTTGTATCAGTATAAACGAGAGCACCATGGTTACGTATGTCGCGCACCGAGCAGGCCAGAACGTAGTTCAAGCATGTCGCGGAGTAGGTGAAATCGCTAGGCCGAATCAGGTAATAAACCATCCTCAGATCCAATACAGTAGTCTGATTAACGTTATCGTGCCTGTTCATGTTCCTCCAACCCAAAAGTGATTTTTCTTTTTTAGGGTAAAAAAAACCATGATCTCTACAGTTTCATCTGCGATGTCTTTCAGGATTATCATAGCAGCAGCCAATATCCGCAGGGAACTTTACATTCTAAATAGCGTTACAACAATTGCGTGTACGGCTCTAGCGTGCGTACTCCAGCAAGTAGTTCATCTCGCATGCTTACATATCGAGAATGCCTCCGATGTGGTATTTTCCTAGCAGTGAAATTTTCGCGTTACGAGTCAACAGAAACGTACGTGGTGACTAGCCCGGCCAAAAGAGCGGTCATTTTCCTCAATACCTGAGCAACGAATCGCGGTGCGAACGACAATGTGTAAAAAAAGACGGCGCGTAGTTTGCAGGCATAGAAAAACGCTAGCCTTTTTCTCTTCGAGAAAGGAATTGGAAACTTGCCTAGGTGTCCTGGACGTAAAAGGACCATTCAAGATGATCTTAAGCAGATCTATCGCTTCAATAGCCTGACGCTGAAGAACATAGAATTTTGACTTCAATCTATAAACGCGAAGTTTTTCCATCGTTGTCGATAGCGCCAGGTCTACCCTGCGCATCTACATACGGAGTCTTTGACAAGACGAATTTACCTGCATTTCACGGAAGCTTCAAGTGCGACGCTTGTGCTTTCACTCGAGCTCTGAGGAGAAAGTCGAACGCTTGACCGGAAGCAAAGCTGAAGGAGTAGATGGAAGCTCTCTTTTCCAAACAGGTCGGCGACAAACCAATCTTTGCAAAAGTCTTCTCCATCGCACTTTTTGTGCAAATATGAACTGGGGGAGAGTTCTCTTTGTCAGCCAAGCCTTAGCGTAATATCAATCCTGTTGCTTCTATTTTTTTTTCTTTCTATCCCGCTGCACGCTTTTGCCAGGCATAGATCACTGTCCTTACTAAAAGAGCCTGCAGGGAGTGCAAATGAGATCGATTTACTCGGCCCGGGATAGGTACGCGTCATCCATCTGGACTCAACCCCCGTCCTGATATCGGATGTTCAAATAGAACTACTGCACTCAGCTCCTAACAGCGTAGCGCAGCAACCGTGCAGGCAAGAATCATCACGCTCGCCACTCTGAGCCAAGAAACTCGCGAGCTTGCCTAGTGCTGCGTCAAGATCGTCCGTCGAGCAATCCCTCGATCTTGCTCAGCGCGTACATGCATCCTGAAAGAGGACGAGACACGTCTGCACCGACGAAGTTACCCACACACAAAACGTGGTCTGTGAACAACAATCCGACGAACGAGTAGCGCGTCCAGGTGTGGTGAAGAAGCTGCCGAGCTCCTCAATCCATGCTGGGTTGCGTGAGCTCCGCGTGCATGGTGCAAGCGAGATCCGGAAGAATACGAGCGAAAGGTAAAGAGCCAGACGACGTCTTGCGACACGAAAACATTAGTAATCCACCGTTTGCACAAGTTTCGTCCAAGTTCAACACATGATCCTGCCTACTCTGGAATGTCGCATCGGACCATCTGTAGCAGTGAAGCTCGGTAGTGACGCCAACAACTATCTACTCTAGAACTAGGAGGACAAGCTCGTTGAAAGAAAAATTCAGTGAAAACAAAAATTCCAAAAAGCGGCTGCTCTCTGCGCGAAAATGATTACCTGGCCATCGCCCAGGACTGCGATGCATAACCTACGGCCTCCCTGGAGAGCAAACCCGGCTCAGTGCGTGTGCATCCAATCCATCAGATGGCACGACACCCGTGCCCGATGTAGCATTTGAGTAAGTCAACGACGGTGACTAGATCACGAGGCTCTGGGGGGAGGCACCTCCAGCAACCCCAGCCCATGGCCTCCATTCCTGACGACATTCGAGGTGCTCCGAAGACGTTGTAGCAAGTGGGAATCAAAGCCGTGGACAGTGGAGCCTCCTCGACGGTTATTTCCTCGCCGCTTCAACGATGCAAGAACAAAGATCTCTGACCGGGTCACCGCCAGCAAAAGCGGGTGGGGCCCGCCATGGCCTGCCGGCGCATCTCTGAGAGTCCACAACGGTACGGAATACACACCTCTTTTCACTGACACCCACGCATCGGGCGAAGTCGTGGTAGAATTGCGATCTTGTTACCGGGGGGTTTCTTGATCTGCTCTTCCCTCTTTCCTTTCCCCCCGAGACGTCGTTCCGAAAAGAGAACAGAGATCACGTTTCTTTCGACATGGCAACTAAAGGGCGGGAAAAACAGCGTGAACAGGGCGCGGAAGGGTGAACGCTGAAAGGTGCGCAGGCGTCAGAGGGACCCTGGCTTATCAATCAGTGCGGTCCTGAGGCGGAGGAGGGGCAGCAAGGAGGGGCAGGAGGGACAGCACGGGCCGTCTTGGTTGAGGCGCGGTGGAGAGGCGAGCTGCCGCTTGACGACATGTTGACTGCCTAAGCAGGAAAGGAGCCCCCCATTGCCGTCTTGCCCTAACGTTTTGAGCGGCCGCTCCATCACGTTTTGCCGAACCGGCTAAATCTCCAGATTTCGGTCTTTTGAGGAGAGTTGGAATGGGTAAAAACAAGAGCTCTTGGTTCGCACCCGCCGTGGCATCCCCTCCGCCAAACTCTTCCGCCCTCCCTTCCTCCGCATAGAAGCTCAGAATTAAGAAGACGGGGAAAAAAAAAAAATTCAAGAACATAACTCTTTTACGCATCCTTGAAGTGGAAGAAGAAAGAAACAAACAAACAAAGAAGGAAAGGTGAGAAACAACGTCGGTCTGAAATTCTCCAAAAACTCACGGAAGAACCAGGCGTGCCATGGCCTCCAACCCGCCAGGCCAGTGCTGCACCCAGGGTGTCAAGCACGAAGGACAAGCGACGGGCGAGATGAAGACGATCGGAGGATGTAAGCATTGAAGTGATAGTAGTAGTAGTAGTAGTAGAAGAAGAAGAAAAAGAAGAAGCCTTGTGAGGGCTTGCGTCCGGATAGGGGGCCTAGACGAGGAGGTGCTGACCACGCCGATTCCCCACAGACGAGACGTACGTCGCGTATCCGAAGAGCAAGTCGACCGACAAGGCCGTCCTGATCCTGACGGACGTGATCGGGCACAGGTTCGTCAACGCGCAGCTCATCGCCGACCAGTTCGCCGCCAACGGCTACTTCGTCGCCATGCCGGACCTGTTCGCCGGCGACCCGATGCCGCTCAACCCGCCCGCGGGCTTCGACTTCGCCAAGTGGATGGCGGCCGGTCACACGGTCGAGCACGTCGACCCCGTCGTCGACGCCGTGGTCAAGGACCTGCGCGGCGGCCACGGCGTCAAGAAGCTCGGCGCGGTCGGCTACTGCTTCGGCGCAAAGTACGTCGCGCGCTTCCTGAAGAGAGGCCTGCTCGACGCCGGCTACATGGCGCACCCGAGCTTCGTCGACGAGGCCGAGCTCGAGGCCATCGAGGGCCCGCTGAGCATCGCCGCCGCAGAGACGGACCAGATCTTTCCCACCCCGAAGCGAAGGCTGTCGGAGGACATTCTGTTCAAGAAGGCCGTCCCCTGGCAGATCAACCTGTACAGCGACACGGTGCACGGCTTTGCCGTCCGGGCCGACCTGACGCAGCCGAGGGCCAAGTGGGCAAAGGAGCAGGCCTTCTTGCAGGCGGTCCACTGGTTCGACGAGCACCTAAAGGAGTAAGTTTTGCGCGTCGGTTGGGGCTTTGGAAAAACGAAAATGTGAAGTTCGGAGCGCTGACGCACCCTAAAAGTACCGCAAAGTTGTGAGCATCTTGAGAAGAGGAGGCGGCCGGGGACAAAAGAATGAGAGACCCCAAGGTGGTAAAGCGGATAAAACAAAGGAAAGGAACAAAAACAAGGACGGCGAGGGAGATGCGAGCTGGAGGTAAAGCTTCAGCACATGTGGGAGACGAGAGTGGGACTAGCTTGATTGCAGTGCTATCGCATGTAGCGACCGGATATCTCAACATCAACGAAGCCGCCTCAATACAGCCCAAATAGGAATAGAGAAACCATGATCAACCTGCTCAAAACATCCTCCTTTCTTCCGCCAGTGATGGTTCGTGCAATTTCCGCCGAAGAAGGCCCAATATGGAGGTGGGGGTGGAGAAGAAAGATATCCATATTGTAAAGAAAAGGAGCTAGGAGCAGAAAAACTCTAGCAGAACGCTTTCGTTTCGATGAGGTGCAGCTAGGAGGGTAGGGAAAACAAACAAAAAGTTTTGAGTCCCCAAGAATCGACTCTGCTAAACCCAACAAACAATGTGTTCCCAATCATTAATCCATCTCGGGTATCATGCGTAACAACATGCCGGCATACGTAAAGAGCATAAAACTGTGTGGTTTAAAATCAATGCAGAGGTATCATGTTATGATGAAGCAAATCAAAACCACGAGGTGAGAGGCAAAAATAAAAAGTAGCTGTTTGTTCGTTACTTCGTGACATTCGTGTGTGATGAGGATCTACTCTCCGACCTCGAGAGCGCCTGCTTGTATCTCGGGTTTCGATAGATCGGATGGATCGGATGCAATCATGGTTCGTAGATGTTTATGAAATCGTTTTAGCGGAAGGACGGCCTTGCGTGAGGGCAAAGCAGGTGGCCTGAGACGTTGGACGTTGATGAAACATGACCCGCGGAAGAGTGAGAAACGTGGGACGGGCGGCATTGTTCTACCTGCCGCTCACAACGCGATTTTCTTGCGTAGCGACAGCCACAAGGGCTTCGAGTCGCTGCATGTCATTACCCGATGTAGCCGGCCTTTGGTAAGTTTGGCCTGGCGCTTGTTGGGCCTGATGTAGAGCGTAGGTTGCGTTTTGCGCTTGATGTGGGAGATGTTGATATGGAGTGTACTGTGGAATCGAATTGCTCGCGAAGCTGGGCGTGTAGTGTGGCGGTGGGCCATGCATTTTTACTGGTAGCTCGTGAACCGGATGGTTGAGGGGCCTTTGCTCGACATAGCCGTTACTATGTACAATGGCTGGGTTCGCCTCGTGCAATGCACTGTTGCCCGGTGTGGGCACGCCGTCACTGCTGCCGGATTCGTCTGGCGAGGTACGAGGCCCTGAGGACGGCGCGTACGGACTTTGTCCTTGGTGCTGCACCGGCCCATTGTACCAGGCCATCCGTTTACGGCTCGGCAACCCACCATCATCACTCAGGCGGTTGCGGTGACTGTCGAGGGACGTGCGAGGAGGCTCTTGGAAAGTGACGTGGGACGTGCTTGGTCGAGGAGGATCTGGCGCGTGTGTGGCAACAGGGCCAAACGAGGCCTGACCACGCTCCGCTTGTTGGCTTGCCCGCTCCAACTCTATGCTTGAGAGGCCCCGTTGCAGAGTGCTATCCCAAGACAGCCGATTATCACGCGGCTCAACATGCGACTGTGAGACAGCACTGCTCAGAGACTGAGGCTGAGGCGGATCGATCTGCATGGGGCTCAGCACTCTGCGAGGCATATTTGGAAGAGGTGGTGCATGATCAAAACTCTCGATTCCCGGCAACGTCAGCGTGGGCGGGCCAGTGCTCGGCTTGTCGGACGCGAACAAGGGGCGTGGCTGCTCGGGCGCTTGATATTGCTGAAGTCCACTTGCGCCTGGACGAGGGACCAGCCCCGTGTTGACATTCGGGTGCCAAGTTCGACGCTTCAAGTCGACGTCGATGGAGGACGCTGATTCAGCGCGGGAGTGACCGAAGCCGGAACTACCTGGGCTGGCAAAGACGCTGCTGTTTCCTGAAGCGGAATGAACCGAACTGTGGTATGGCGAGGTGTAGCTGGAATTGCTCGGGGGCGTGAAGGCTGCTGCGGATGGTACTGAGAGGCGTCTACCTGGCGTTCGCGGCTCAAAAGTGACCGATCTTGGTATCGAAGTCGAAGCCGGAGAGTGGAAGCCAGATGAGAAGCGCGGGCTGCCGGTACCTTGAGAGAACGTCGTCGACGTCGGAGTGCTGTAGCCGCTGGGCGACTGGGTTCCAGGAGCTCCAGGAGCACTGGGAGGAGGGAAGAAGTGCTGCTGTGCAGGGCTTCCCGTGACGGTCGAGCCGAATGTATCAAGGCTCAGTCTCGAGCGGTGCGTGCGTTCGCCCGTCACAACTGGCGTGGATCTTCGCATGACGTCTTCTCCACCCATGCTGGACACGGTGGAAGCGACAGATGTGATGCTGGACGACGACAAGTTTCTACTGTGGCCTCTACTGTGGCCTCCTCCACTTCCCAGTGTCGAGGCTCGCGATCGCGCTCCAGCGGGTCGTACCCGGTCCGTCCGTATCTGCCTCTGGAAGCGCGTGCCTGTTGCCGCGAGAGAGTCACCAGGGATATCTTCATTCACGTGCACGGTTTGGGCATGCTGTCGAAGGTTGTCCAGGCGTGAGAATCGCCGTGAACAGTGGCATTGAAAAGGTCGCTCTCCTGTGTGTTTCCGGATATGGCGGGCCAGGTGCTCGCTTCTTGTGAAGCTCAGGTTGCACGGCGGGAAGTCTGTGCAGAAGAAACGCTGGCCCTTCTTTTTCTTCGACGGTCGCTCGTCGCTGTTGCTCTCGTCACCGGAAGCTTCCGCGCCGTCCTTTGCATCCGCCATCTCTGTATCTTGGTGTTCATCCGTCGACTGGGTCGCGCGACTTGAGCCCTCGCGCTTCTGCGCAGCTGGAGCGTCCATCTTGCTGTCGGCTCTGGAATGGGACTGCAGTGGCGACGAAGGCAGCGGCTTCTGGCTTACCATTCCTGCAAAGCTTTCCCTCGTTGGGGTCTTCGCATCCTCCATGTCGACGACCTCGCCAGGCACGTCCTGGGATTTGGCGGACGAAAATCCAGTGCTCGACGGTCGCGGAGTGGTAGGCGTGGACGCTTCGGGGCGCGGCTTCTGGTCCATGGACACGGATGTTGCGTTGACCGCTTGAAAGTCGGTCATGGTGGTGGTGGCGCTCTTAAGGACGGGGCGGTCTCGGTACGCAGGCAGACAGGAGATGATGAATCAGACCTGCTCACAGCAAGGGCCAAGGGCAGTGTTTCGAGCGCAAATTGGTTTGCTCCAGAGCTGCAGGCGTGTCAGGCACCGGGTCGTGCCAGGCCGCGACTCAGGCGTGCGATTCCGAGGCGGAGGTGGTTAAATGGTCGGCGGCAGAAACGAGGCTGAGATTTGACACCGGACCGGACGAAACAAACTGGCCGATCGATCGCGGACACATGTACGGGAGGCGAGCGGAGGATGCCAAAGCTCAAGGACCGCGGCGGTGGGCAGGCAAGAGGGATGGAGGCAAAGGAAAACGGTGGCGGAGGGTCAGGATGGAGTTGGAGGGGATGGTGCAAGGCGTGGGAGCGAGGGCAAGATGCGTGCGGAACGGTCGAAGGAGGTGGTGCAGCAGAGAAGGCAGAGCGAGGTGCGATAAGAACGAAGTCTCGTTCGCTGGCTGGGAGCCGCCACTGGCGAGCGAGGGCGGATGGCAAGTCGCTTTGCTGCAGCGGGCGGGCGTCTAACAGATCAAAGAGGGGCACGCAGCAGCCAGGTGCACACGCATGCACTGTCCAAGACGGGTCCGAAGCGGGCTGGCTCACTACTGAGGTACTAGTCCTGACTACGGCTCACCCACAGACGGGGGCTGGCACCGTCGATTGGGATAGCTCCGATCAAGCCGCAGCTGTACACCGCACGTCACGTCCTCTTCCGACGACTGTTTGTCTCTAGCCTGCTGCACTTTGCTCGTGCTTGGAGGCCGGGTGAAGGAGGGTTGACGCCGGCCGGGTCGCGAGGCGGATGGTCGGAGTTCACCCAGGCCAGAGCCCGCCGTCGAATCTCGATCGAGAGATGGGATCTTGTTTCTTTTATTTTACTGCTTTCTGGGGGGACGAGATGACAGATCAGATCGAACGCACAGCGCAGGTGGACGAAAGCGTGCTGTGCACGAGTGAAGCGGCTGACGGAGCGGGGGAAAGCAGAGAGAGCGCGGGGGAAGAGAGAGAAAGGGGAGAGAGAGAGCGCGCGTCGTGCGTGTGAGAGTGTGCGTATGTATATATGGATGTGAGAGAGAGAGTGTGTGAAAGAGGGTGTGAGCGAGAGAGAGGGTGAGTGTGAGTGTGAGAGAGAGGTGAGTGTGAGTGTGAGAGAGAGGTGAGTGTGAGTGTGAGAGTTCTCGTGGATGGCTTGCGTGTGGGCAGTGGGCAGCCGAGCAGAGGGGGCTGGCAATTGGCACGACCTGGCACTGCCTGGCACTTTCCTGGGGCAAGCTTGGGGGCAGCCTGGCCTGGCCGGGCACCACCTGGGACCGGGCCCTTGCGTTGCGTCTCTTTGCCTGCTTTTGGCCCGGAAACCCACCGGGAGTCTGCTGCACTCACTCTCTCACTCCCACGTACTACGCCCACGCACCTAACCCTCTCTTCCTCTCTGCTCATCGTTCTCTCTCTCACGCGCGCTCTCAGTCATGCAAGCAAGCATATACACATACTCTCTCTACCCATCCCTTGCGAATTACCCATCCGCTGCGTCCTAAGCTTCGTCGTCCCAGCAAGTGGATCGACGCATGCAAGCCGCTTTCAACCTTTTTGCCTCCCCCCCCCCCCCCCCACTATGCATCCGCTAACCTCATCCACCCTTTCAAACCAACGCCAAAGGAACACACATAAAAAAGAGCTGCCCATGACCCTGGTCAGCCTTTCTCGTTCCTGTTGGGACTGGTACGACGGTGAAAGGAGAACGGAGTTCCTGACATTGCGCGGACATGGCGTTTCTTACACAGTGGTACAGACAGAGTACTCCGTAATCGCGGGAGGATCAGCAGCAGAAGAAGAAGAAGAAGAAGAAAAAAATAAATGAAGGGGGCTCAATGCAAAAGTGTCCTCAGACAAGACGAAGAACGCGAGGGCAAGTCACTCGTATGGGCTCGCGAAGAAAATCCTATCTGGAGAAATCCACAGTGGGACCGCGTGCAACGTGCGCTTTGCGTTACGAGAGAGAGAGAAAGACGGTTCGTTCCTGGCTGTTCTTGTGCCTGTCTCCAGCAGGACCAACAGCCGTGCGCCCTTTGTGTGTGTGTGTGGATGCTCTGTGCTAGTGTTTGTGTGCCAGCATGTGGGGTGAGCAAAGTCCTCGAAGACATCACATCCGAAGGACGGAGGCACACACGCACACATCATTACACGCCCAGCTCGCGGTCTCCGTCTTGTCTGTTTCTTGTCTGTCGGTGCTTCGTGCGCCGCGTATGCCGAATGGGGAGGGGCGTCAAGTTAGGCGAACGGATGGAATAAGCGCATCCTTTCCAGTGCGTGAGGCGATACCGCCAGGCACAGCCAGCTGCCGTGTGCGCAGTGAACGTCGATTTGCAGCGGCGGGACTGACGTACGTCCTCGTGTCTATCTGCAGCGCCGTCCGGAGCTCGTACCCGCCATCAGACAGCGGTTGGCCTCGACCCCACCATCCCAGCGCGAGAACTCCGTAGTCCAGCCTTCAAGTCGTCCATGTACGCTCTCTTAGCGTGTGGTGGCGTCCACGGCGTCGACAGGCTGCCTAGCCTCTTCACATGTTCGACCCCTCCATCCGTCCAGCAGGACGTGCTCGCTGCCATCGTCAAAAGGGCACGCACTCTGTCACGCAGCGCAGGGCGTTGGCTGCAGTAGTAATCAAGCCCATGTAAGGAAGCGGCCTGCAGCCCATCCCAGCGCGCATCACCCAAAAGAACCAGGCACCGCCCCGCGCCGCGAAAAAAATGGATGGTCATGGGCCCTAAGTTCTTTTCCCGCTCAGCGCCCGCTCCAGCTCTCCAGCTCCCGCGCTGGCGTGCCGTAGCAGTTGCGTTTATTCTTCAGGAATACACGTCGGTAGGGCTGGCCCATCTTTGCGCTGGGCGGGACCACGGCAAAACCCTCCTCCCATCACGCAATACCGCAGCGGGGTTCGCCAAATTTTGTGTTGTCCAAGCGATCGCCACACGCCGGCGCAGCCCCAGCCTTTGCTGTGGGGGGGACGGCGTATTGTTTCTTTCCTCGCGCGCGGGCGATGCGTGCCAGGACTGGGAAAAGGCATGCATGCAGGCTCGAAAGGCTCCCGTGTCGACTTCGCCTAGCTGTACAGTAGCTGCCTGCACGAACCTGCTGCGAGTCAGCCCGCAGCCTTTTCTGCTCAGGCCGCTCACGCAGGTACGAAGGTACCTGAATGAGTTTAGGCCAATGCCCGCGCGGGGCCCACGCCTGCTCGTCGTCTCTGACACCACCATGACACATCAGATCCTAGCCATCCTCCAACGGCCCGCATCTCGGCCGAGCACTCCCTCTGCTGTCGACATGTAATCCCGCTTCGCGATCGCACCGATGTTCGCGGGCGGGTCGCAAAGGGCTCCAAAACTGCGACTCGTCCGAGCTGCCCCAGGCGCGCAAGTGCATATTCCTCGTCTCGCTGGACGAGGGCGTACCTGCATCGCCGTGCTTCATCAGCCGAACCCTTTTTCCCCCTTCGTCATGTATATACGATCAGGTATGCTCCATTCTCCTTGGGGCCAAACGCGGTACCTTTTACGTGCGCCGCCCTGTTTGAGATTGATCAACATTTGTGGCACTCGACTAGGTACCAGACTCGACGCCTGCGCAGAACAAGAGGGAAAGCAAGAAGGGAACGCAAAAAAAAGAAAACAAAAAGACAAAAGAAAATAATGTCTTCACCATTTTTGGAGACCGCTGGTGGCAGGATCTTATTATTCGGATGTGAAATAAAACAAAACTTTGATCAACGCATATCGAGCAGTAATGGTGACAGCCTTGTGATATAGACTCACCCAACACCCCGCCACCCCAGTTACACCCCCCTCCCCTTTTCCATCCCAAGGAGACACACGATTTGGCGAAAAGCAAGCGGGGAAAAAGTAGCGAGATCTTGAAAGCGGAGATCCGGTAGCACAGTCCAAAGCTGTGTTGCACGGCCCCCCGGAAGTCAAATCTCTTGGCCAAGATTTTTTTTTTCTCTCTCTTTGAAATTCCGAATCTGGATCGACAAAACGTATAAGTCGAGTCATTAAGGTTTGGCTATCTACCGACCTATCATGCTGGCACCGTGTGACGCGTCATCCCTCGCCCGTCGGGACCTCTGCGTTTCAATCCTCCACCAGAGCGCCCACCCGGATATCGTCACGAACGTCAACGGCACGGCAACGGCCCAGTAGATCCAGAAGTGGCCCGACAGCAGGCCCTCGCCGTCCTTGGCCGCCCAGTTGAACATGCTCGTGGAGAACAGAGTGGCCACGTACGTGCCTGGCAAGAATATCGTCGTGATGAGAGCGAGGATCTTCATGCTTGCCCCGTCGCGGCTCGTCATGTCTGCCAGCTGGACCGAGAGCCGAGCAAGCTGCGCAGCGTGGTGGTTGTCTGTCTGCGCGATGAAGGAATACAGCACGTTGAGCTGGAGATTCAGCCGCGCCTGCAACGAGTCCAGGCTCCTGTCCAACCCCGTGGCCACGTGCAGGTTTGCTTTCAGGCGCTCCGCAACGACCTTGGGGCTAGTTGGTCGTGGATATACGCCATGCTCTTGCACGAAGTGCAGGATGGCCTTTGACGCTTCGCAATTCCAGATCGGCAGCTGCTTCGCGACCAGGAGTCTGGTGAGGTGCGTGTTGACGCGGATCGTCAATCTCATCGCCTTCTCCTTACCAAGTAAGCCCTTGGGACCTTCAGGGTCTTCCTCGTGCCGATGCCGATTAAACGTCTTGTGGGCCTGCACGTTTTGCTCGCTGTCTCGACGTCCCACGCGTGTCACGCCCAGCTCGTCCTCCAGCCTCATGATCTGCTCCGTCAAAGACCTCGAGACGTACGCGTTGACCCTGCGCAGGTGGAATCCCAGAAATACCGTGGGCACGAGCAGGGGATCCGACCACAGGTCTGGGCACTGCTCCAGATGACTTTGGAGATCCTGCAGAATCCCAAACGCCAGCGACGGTTCTTCGACGCATCGTGCCGTGGACGTGACGCCGTCCCCGAACAGCATACCCGTCGTCGTGCCCGTTTCGAAATCGTACGTGCACGAGAGCCCGTGGCTGAATATCTCGTACTTGCCCGTAGGCTTCAGCACGAAATCTGGTCCCGCGTATGAGTTCAAGGCTTCACGCGGACCGCATCGGCAAACTCACAAAGCTTGCGGAGGCCTCGGCTGGGCTGGGTCGGGTCTTTGTACTCGACATGTTGCTCCAGCGCTCCGTATCTGACCTCGATCGAGGGCAGCGTGCACGGATGCAGGTCGAGCTCCTTTTCGAGGACCTCATACTCGCCCCTCGAAAGGTGCAGCCTGAGCTCGCCAAACAGCATTGCGTTGCACGCAGCTAGTCTGATCTTGACCTTGGGCTGGTCCGGACCCGTCGATCGGAGCGTTATTGGCCAAGCTCGTAGCCGTTCACTTGACCATGCCTCGCAACGGACCGTAGGCGTACCTGCGCTCTGCTCTCCACATCAGTACGGGACGGCAAAAACCCTGTGCGTGGCGATGAAACGCACCTGAGCGGCATCGCAGCATTCAAGAAGCCATAGTTGCGTGTCTCGACAGTCCGCAGACGCTAGGGCGCGCTGTCTCTCCGCGCGAAACATGGCAAGATCATCACGAAGCTCGTGCTGTGAACGGCGCGGAGGCAGGTCGTTTTCGTAGGATCTTTGAACATGCTGGGGACCGGTGAGTTGCCTTTTGCGAAAGACCTGATGCCGAAAAGGCGTCTGCACGTTGACGAGCGCCACGCGCCTGTTTGACCAATCATTCAAACTCAGCCTCATGCAATGCCCCCTATGCCCGGGTCAGGTACGCTTGCAAGCTTCCTCCAAAGATAGTCGGAACTTTTCACGACGGTTCCATGAAACTTATTAGCCGCTTTACATGCTATCTTAAAAAAATGCGGGCTTCTGTAGACATGGCATCCACACCGCATGAGGACAGGGTTAAGGCCAAGCTCTTGACAGTGGCAAGATAGGAGCGATGGAGCAGTTGGATGCACGCCACCTCAGTTGTTCTATGATTTGGCAAAGCAAAAACGGGAAAGGATGGCATTTGAACAGAGCAAGGAGCCTAACAAAAGCCTTTCAATCGTGTAAAGAATCCAAAACTCAACGCTACAAGCTGTGCACCTGATCCTGATCAGATATTGACACCGCGGCCCTCGGTTTGAGCCTTCTGAAACTGGTAGAGCAGTCCCAAAACACCCACGCCATCGCCTTCAGCTTTCTTCTCTTTGTTGCTGCTCCCTTGTATACCCACGTCGGCCTTGACAGCCCATGAATCCCCGAGATCGCTGTCCTCTTCCAGGATATTGCTAGGAGTGCGCTGCGGCAATGGTCGCACATCATCTTCATCGTGCTCGTCGGGATCCGCGTCAAGTGTCTGAACGCGACTGGCTGCTCCGCCGCGATGTCGAAGTTGTGGTCCTTGACGAGGCGAGTGATATGAAGCACGTGGTTGATGATGCGGGTCGAGAAGCACGGAATGCGTAGGCGAGAATGCAAGATGCGCTGTTGAACCTGTTGGTGCCATGCGAGGGGTGTAGTGCATGGATGCGGCGAGATTTGGTTGAAGACGGGATGCTGCTAGACCAGGGAAAACAGGTGGTAGATGGAACTGGCCACGCTTGTTTCTGTTGTTGCCCAGTCCCTTGCGAGGCGCATCCCCATAGTCTAGCATGAACGTCTGGTACGATTCTGCAAGCTTATTGTCTTTGGCCCCGAAATAATCCGCGCGTAGGTCACCTTGTTTCTGAGTCGCCTTGTGATGAGTCTGATTGCCACTTTTGAAATCGAAAACCGCAAATGAGCATACATGTCCAAGGCCATCGACATGTATCGTGAATTCTCGAAAGAAATCCACTAATTGTTCGGCACAGTTCGGTAATCGCCACCAAAAGACGATGGGTACGAAAATGACACTTGCCAACTCTTCCAGAAACAAGATGATCTCAAGCTTGTAAAGTGCTGACATGTCCCGGAGCACATCTTCAGAATAAAGCTTGTTCTCCCATGACTTTGGCTTGTAATGTGTGCACTCTATAACGCGTTCGATCCAGAATTCAGGATCATGCACCGTATCATCAGCAGGTATCATGCCTCTGAATAAGTTCCAGGCACCGCCAAGGACACCGAGCCAGAAGAGAACAGTCTTGCCCCTTATTTCGAATCCCAGGAAAAGTTCACTATCGAACAACGTAACCATGCCGAGGACGGCAAGCAAAGCTCCTGTGATGAAAGCTCCGAATCTGGCTAGCTGAGCTGTCTTGTCTTTTGGGAACTGATCCATATACTCGTCGGTGTACCGTTTCGCAAGAACCTTGCGTCGTACGAAGAAATGGTCAAGTTCATTAAATTCACGCAGCTTCCAGGTTGCAACGGGAGTCCATTCGCGAGCGCCAATCGAAGTAGGATTCCTTTGGTACTCCTAAATTGCTTCCGTTAGTATACTTTCAAAGCAAGACAAGTGGTAAAGTTACCGTAAATGAAGTCAAGAAGCGTAGAATTACAAAGATCACAACCCCAATGATGCAGAAGAAGCAGTTGTAGATGGCGACCTGTCGAAAACGCTTCTTAAGCGTGTTGACTAAGTTTGCACGATTCCTTGAATTCAAGAACTCTGGCTTAATCTGCCCGGTATTTTCGTCAAACACCCAGGAAGAAATAGCTACCCCCAGATTCCATTCCATGGTTTTCGTGTAGAACTGGCGACGTCCTAAGAACGGGATCTGCACTGAGCAATCCAATATATCTCTGTTGATGATGGCAATCCAGTAGTTTTCTTTCCGCATGAGTCTGTTCGCGATATCGTGAGCGTCCATTCGCTGCTTTGATTGTCCCTTCAGCCATCTTCGATTTTCAGCAGAAAGTGCTTTTTGATCAGCTGTCAGCATATTTTGGTCCCGAAGATCCATCAAGCAGCGAACTACGTATTGCCAAGTCACGCTCTGCATGTCCTTGTCGGGAATGCCAAGCAAATGATGATAAAAATTGTGCATGTCCCACAATCGTGGAAGTGTTCTGATCAGAGAAGATGCACTCCAGATCCAGACTCCTGTCGAAACCCAAATAATAACATTCATGTACCATGGCAGGCTGTGTTGTCAGCTAGAGTCTTCCTCAAAAACATTGTGGACATACTTTCGACTGCAGTGTTCAACTTGAATATCAGACAACTGATGTGCGTGTGAGAGCTTTGTCCAGTTTATGCAGTATAAACAGAATGTTACAAAGTATAGGCCAAAAGCAGCAGTCCTACGTTCCAATCAGCCTCTGAGCATTATCATGTGTAGTGAATCTTACAGCAACATCAGACACTGCCTCAAGATGATCGACCAAATGCCCTTCTGGTCATAGTAGTTATATACATCGCCCAGAAACTTGTCCAAATTGTCGACTTGCGCCCATTTCCACAATGCTCGAGCCTTAGGGTCTGCCGTTACTGGGAGATGAGGAGCTCCACGACCAGCGCCCCGTGTATGCGTTACGGGGGTTGGTCTGTTGTCGTGAAGTCGCTGCTGCCTCTTTGTTGTCTCCCACTGAGCTTTGGTATTGCCAGATACTGGACCAGGAACTGGCGGGGGCAGTTCGTAGGGAGTCTCGTTCGACCTTCGACGCTGATTACGACCCTTAACAGGTGAAGTATCTCTGTGATTCTCTAGCATAAGCGAGACTGGTACCTCATCATCCTGCTCCTCCTGTGCCGCTTTTGTTCGAGGGTTGTTCTGCATCCATTTTGGCGTGATACGGGGGGGCCCACTTGCTAGAGGACGTCCTCCTCCTTTATCCGTTGCTCTTGTCGCTGCACTTCTCTCACTAATCTCACTCCCAGCGGCTTCAGCTAACAGAGCCTCCAAGTCTTGATTTTCAAAGTGGCCTCCTAGATTCTCCTCGTCTAGAGCCATATCGTCAGTGTGGTCGGTATCAGACTCTTGCGAGACAACTCTGTTTGGCTGACTAGAAGTTTCGTCGCTGGTAGAAGGCAGGAGCCTCGACATGAGATTTGAGGCCATGGTGACTGTCGTGACCGTGGGCAGTGTCTTAGGTTAAGCTCACGCGCCTTGAGATCAGATGAACGAAAGTGGACACGATAATGTATTGGATAAGATAGACTTCGCTCCAAATACAGAGCACACGTACACGTATTTCAGCCCATTTGCAGGAGTCCCGAGCTCCGCCACATCGCTTGCTGGAAAACAAGGTGACTGTTTGCTATCCTGTCTTGAACGGTTGAGGAGGCAAGATCAAGGCAGCGGCTGGTCCGATGTTCGCAGGCGTCATCGCGTTTGACGTCCACGAGATGCAGTACCCGCACATGCAGGGTCTTGCGCGTATATTACAGCACGACGAACTTATCAGCACTAATAATTCTTTCCTCGATAATATCACTTGCAGCAGCACAAGTCTTTTATCAGGAGCAGCCGACGATGGACAATTCATACGTCCGAGATGGCAGCGGCTCAGTAACTGATATTCTACCACATACTCCAGGCGCGTCGTCACCGATCGCAACAGCGTCGGGCCGCACAAGTGCATTGTCGACTCGAATAACAAGTGTCCTCTCGACTTCTTATGCAGACCTTGATTTGCGAGATGCACTGGAGACATTAGACATTCGCGGCTTTACCAATACACAAGACTCAAGGCGTAACTTGCGGCTTGACTTGCAGCAAGAAGTCATTCAATGCAATGGCGAGATTATAAAGGCTTTTGGCCAGGTGGCAGAGGTGCGACGTTCCAACTTTCATTTGGCGCCAGACTAATTATGAAATTGATCCAGCAACTGAGACGCATTGGCTCTGTAATAGAGAGCTTGAATAAACGATGCGCTGATATGCGAGCACATATATCGGCTTCGAAAGAAGAAGTCGGCTTGGTCGTTGCCGAGGGAAATGAGATTTTAGCGCAGAAGTCTCAGATCGAAACCAAGCAGCAGATACTACAAGCTTTCAAAACGCACTTCGTGATTTCAGATGATGAAGTCGCGTCTCTGACTTCCTCTTCAGAGCCCGTTAACGATGAATTCTTCCGCGTCATGGCGAAAGTGAAGAAAATAAACCAGGATTCAGAAGTGCTTCTCGGCACGGAAAATGAGAAGCTCGGACTCGAGATACTGGACCAAAGCTCGAAGCAGCTCAACGCGGCATACCAAAAGCTGTACCGCTGGATCCAGAAAGATTTTAAGACTCTTGACCTTGAGAATCCACAAATCAGCTCCTCTATCAGGAGGTCGCTTCGCGTGCTCGCAGAGCGCCCAGCACTATTCCAAAGTTGCATGGACTTTTTTGCTGAAGCTAGAGAACATAATCTGTCAGATTCATTCCACGCAGCGCTAACTGGCGGGCCTGGTGCGGACACATATGGAAAACCGATTGAATTTCATGCTCATGATCCGCTACGCTATGTTGGGGATATGCTAGCCTGGGCCCATTCTGCAGCAGTATCAGAGCGCGAGGCACTCGAGGTTCTCTTCATCGCCGAGGGCGATGAGCTTGCAAAGGGGATTAAGGCAGGTATTGACGCAGATCCATGGAGCAGGCGTGATGTGGGGGAGCAGGAGGAGGTCTATGACGGCCGAAATGCTCTTAACGAGCTCGTCAATAGAGATCTTGCTGGCGTAGCTCGACTTTTGAGACAGCGAACGGAGCAGGTAATCTCAAGTCACGAGGATGCAACGCTGGCTTACAAGATCGCAAATTTGATATCCTTCTACCGTAATACATTCGAAAAACTTATTGGCGTTGGCTCTACCTTTCTGGAAACACTTGATACCTTGGAGAGTTCTGCACAGCGGCAATTCAGAGCAAACATGCGCGATCATGTTGCCTCCATTCAAGCCGAGCTCTCCGTAACTCCTACCAACGCCTCACCTCCGGATTTCTTGCACGAGTGTTTTGAGACATTGCGTGCTCTAATGAAATCCTATGATACATCCTACGCTGCCTCAAAAGTTGGTGAAGAGGCATTTCAACTGGTGCTGCAAGAGGCGCTAGATCCATTTCTCAAAGCCTGCGAGAGCTTGAGTAAGCGCATGTCTCCACCATTGAGCGATATGTTCATGGTAAATTGCATCCTCCAAGCTAAGATGACGTTGGCTCCATACTCTTTTGTGGCATCCAAACAGGCGGAGCTTGACAAGATTCTGGACCAATGCTCGAAAAATCTCATAGAGATACAGTACGAATTCTTCGTGGATAATTCAGGCCTAGAGCCCATATTCGACGCAATATTCTCGCTGGCAGATTCGAAAGAAGACCTTGCTAAGATACCCGGCCTGGAGGTATTCCAGCCTTCGGCGTTGATGGCGGCAAGCCAACAATTAGATGAATTTCTACCGAGCGCCTTGATGGATGCCATGGATCATTTGAAGCAATTGGAAAGCCCTGTAACGGTTAGAAATATCACGGAAGCTGCTGCAGAGAAATTCTGTGCTGATTTCGAGATTGTGGAGAGCAAACTGATTGCGGCAGATAAGCTTGAAGAGGGCAGAGATGGGAAAGAGAATGAGCCTGAGTATGAAAAACCACGGCTCAGAGATCTGTTTCCTAGGACAAGTGATGAGATTAGAGTGTTGCTTAGTTGAATGTCTGCCATTGGAAAAGAGCTTTGGCTTTGCCCAAAAATAAGATCATCTCAACCCGCATTCCGTAGGTATAAGAGATATGAGTTTTTGTTACTTCTCGCTTCACGCTCAACTGAGGTAGAAAAACGAAGGCTGAAAAGTTAGTTGGACGTGTTGATATTTGATCACATGACGATGAAATCTTGACGATGTTATGCAGGCACAATGCCTGAGAGACCGTCTACGGGTACTTGTAATGATGTTGATGACTCTTGTATTCGAATTTATGTGATGTCTCATGAGTAGCAGGATGCCACCAATATGACCTTTTTAAGCAACTGCGCACCGTCAGCGCAAGGATCATAAAAGTCTGGGCTTATCCGGTTGCAATAACAGAAGCTTCTGAATCACGTTCTCGCTTGAAATTCGATCCTCAACCCGTTTTGGTCTAAGTTACTTAAAAGGATCTCCGTAAGCCGTGCGCCACCGATTCTAGAATCGGATGATGTGAGACAGGGGTTTGCAATTTTCGCAAGGCGCAAACATGTGATTCACAACAGGGGTAGGCTACAAGCATGTGAGACGAGTGACGGATAGTTGGATCGAGACGAAGATGGGATGAGAAGTGAAGAGAAGTCTATGAGTCTCGCGCTAATCAAAATCTCTGAAAAATACACTCGTCGTTGCTTCCAAGAACTAGGGGAATCAAACCAGAAAAAGGCCATGCGAACGAGGGAGAAAACGCATACCTCCTGACCAAGTCTCATCCTGTTTTCAGCATGTCACCGCTGACGGCCGTTCATATTCCCATCCCCTTTTTATTGCTCACGGGCAGTATCACTTGCTCGTCTTCTCCTTCAATTCTTCAGCTTTCGCGTCCGCAAACTTCTTGCCCTCCTCTTTCTTCTGGGTCAAAAAGGTGGAGACGTAGCTCAAAGTGTCCGCAGCAATCTTCAGCTCAGTGCCGATGATTGTCTTTGCAAGTGGGACAACACCCTTACCCTCGTTCTTCTTGCTCTGTTCATCGAAAGTCTTGAACAGGTAGTCCTTAGTTGAGACCAGAGTGCTGTACGGGACGTAGGGTAGGTTCTTGATTCTCTCCTTCAACGAGGACGTCTCCTCCTTGACGATGGGGAATCGGCTGTCAACCTCTGAGAGTCCCTTGTCGCCCAGTGAATCAGCCTTCTCCAGGTATGGGGCTATGTAGCTGTAAGGCGTCTTCAAGTACGGTTCCACTGGTGTGAGGAACTTCTTGTAGGCCTCGTTGAACAAGTTGACTGACTTGGCGCCATACGGGTTCTCGAGGTACAGGGACAGCGAGTCGGACACAAGCGGGTATGAGGTAAGGTGCTGTGCCTTGTCAGCAGCGAAATCCTGCTGGCTTCATGCCCTTGCAATCAAGACGGCTGAGGAAGGCATGCATGGGCTAGCAAAAACGTCCTGACGGTTTGCATCACCCAAGCGTGCATGGCTCCCTATTCGCGCGCGGGGAAGAACGAGGAACAGACAGGGAGGAACATACCGAGATGAAGAGAGAGTGCGGCTTCTCGCCGTTTGTGAGTGGTTCGCCCATAATGTTGTTTGTCAGGCGTGTATTTTCTTCCGCGTGCGGCATGCAACTATGGCGTCTTCGGTATAGTGTTAGCCTTGTCCAAACCGCAAAGGTCGTCACGATGTTGAAAAGTGGTGTGCGCTACTGTTGACAAGCGGGCAATGGCCTCAGACGGGCTCGATGCTGTGTCTCAGTGCTCACCAGGACAAATCTTGATATGGATCCATCGATCACATGCTTGAATGATAACAGAGCCAAGTCGTTGGCCAAGTGGGTGGAATGGACTCACAGGATGCGATGGTTCTTGCGACGGCTGTCGTTCTTTTGACGAGAAAAAAGAATAAGGAGCAGGTTCTGCTGAGCTTATAAGAAACGTCCAAGGCAAAGGTAGCAGCGAGCAGAAGGCCTAATATCCGGGTTGGCGCAAAAGGTAACAAGAAATCCAACCACCATGCTTTTTGCCTGTGACGCAGCCACAGGACCCTCTTTCACATGCTGCGCTCGACTGGCAAGGTCATGGCCAGCCTGGAGCTTGGGCCTGGCCACAACCTGTTTTCCAAAAGCCTTATCGCGGGCGGCGGGCGACATTCCATCACATCCGCGAACGCGTACCCAGCCAATGCGCTGTACATGTTTGGCATGCCCACACAGCAGACGGGCGGCACACGTATCTAGGGTGCCATGGCGGACTGGCGCTGGGCGCAGATACGAAACGTTTTGATGCATGCGCTCCAGATATCGTCAACATCTTCATTGGCAGACACACGGTGTTCCTCCGGGGAATCCGCAAAGGCCAAAGGAATCATACATGCGACGCTGACGACTTCAAGACGCGCTAAGAAAGATTGTCGAAAACCCCCATCAAGTTCCTGTCCAGCACGTAGCGTGAGAGCGTCGAGTTCCGCCAAGCAGGTTAAATCAATGACCTCAACACCATTGAACATGTCCAATAATACCGTCAAGCGCCACATCTGCTCGTACGCAACAGTGACAACCTCGAGCACGCGCGAACCGAGCAAACTTCCATCTCTCGGCCCACGTCGATTCCTGCGACTGCAAGCGAACTCGGCTCGGCAGGTAGATTTGCGCGAAAAGAACGCAGATGTGCGTCTTCCGCCTTGTTGACGGTGGGTCCTAAAAAAGCCCATCAAAAGTCTCCTGAAAAGTATCTCCCACACGCAGTTTACGTGTCGCCACCTGCTAAAGTTGGTGGTGAGGATACTTTCACATGCTTTTCAGGCTCCACTTCTTGGACTAGTGACGTGCAAGCTGATGATCTGCCGCGATGCGAGCTGCTCAACCATACGGTCTCTACAGATGATGGTCCACTCCAGTCCACCCTGGCCTTGTGGCTCAGCAGCTGTCTACGCTGCCTAGAGACCGTGATGAGCCGCAGGATGTGGCAATGAGCTGGTCCTTCAATTGACTCTCCGGAACCTACAAAATACAGATCCGCGAGCCGAAGCTATCGGAGAAGCAATGTCCGTGCCTTTTGTGTCCTCCTCCAGCTGGGTAGGATTATAATGGACAACCGTCCTTGAATTCTCCAGGCATCCTCGGCCAAACTCTTGCCACTGTTCTACACGGCAGTCAGATGATATTCACATACATCAGGTTAGCTACCACATCGCTCGGATGAAGATAACCGTTTTGCTCGTGCCTGTTGAAAGTTGTCGTGGTGGCGAGAGCCGCTCAACATTTAACGGATGCGCATACGAGACATCCGACGACTTTTACACCCTGTTGCATGCATATTTTACCTTTCTTCAAAGTGGATAGCCTTTTCCACTGCGCTCACGGGTTTACCCGGACACAAACATGACCTTCATGTCCCGGACCTTCGTGCCTAGTTTAATTATACCGAGTTTAGAAACGAGAAAAAAACTCATAAAAATACGGAATATCTCGCGACGGCAGTTCGGAGCATCAGCAGATACGCGGATTGACTTAAGTGCATTCAGCCTTAATGTAAATCACGTGATCCAATACGGACGTTTTCTGTTTACGTTCAGTAACGTTCTTCGGATTCCCGTCTTGATTCATTGCGTGTGATGCATCTTGAAATTCTTTGTGCAAATGCAGGCCATCAGTCCTTTTTTAGGACTGACCGTTTCAGCTAGTTGCAACGAATCCTTCTGCAAAGGAGTCCTAATATCGCTTTGAAGAGAATGCCGGAGCAGGCAATAGGAGGAGTGATCTAGATTTCAAAATCCTGCCAAAACCGACAATCACTTCTGATTTAACTCTATTTTTAATACTTTTTATTTTTTGATCGTCAGTATGCAAATACGCACTGTCATAATAATAGGAAGCAGAAGCCATCCGATCTTGACGAGACTCACGGAGAACTGGAGACTGATGCATTGACTACCCCGTTCCGAGCTCAACACAAGGGAGTATCTAAAACGCCTTCCCTTCCAAGAATCTTTTCTAGTAATTCTACTACATGCACAGGAATGACAATTACTAAACGTTCACACAGTCTCGGGTGGCCAGGAGAATCTTGATTTTGCATACATCTATCCTGCCACCAACTGCAATTTACTTGACGTGGTGACTACATGGCCAAGATCATATGCCGGATTTAGTATCTGCTTCTAATTTCTCGACTTTTGACTGCTTCTAGCGTTCACTACAAGAAATCCGGCTCACAAATAGACCGTGTGCGACCTAAAGCTTTGTAATCCTGCGCGTTGACTAAACTCCAACATGCGTCCTATCCGTCTGATCAGGATTTTTTTTTGAAATCATTGGCCACGGCCATGTTTTATTATCACCTTGATTGCTGTTCAGTTGATTCATCACCCTGTCATTGTGGGTCTAGCTGCTGTTCATACTCACAGCATGAATGTTCTTAATATAACATGACTTTTCTACTTAAAGGGCGGACGTAACGTCAGGAAGAAGACGCGAATTCAGTTTCAGCCCACTCTCTTATTCTCATTCTCTTATAAGGCCAGCATCGATACGTGTTGGCATTTCAACGGTCCTTTGTCACGAGACTCAACAACCATGAGCTTCCTTGAGAACAACAGTGATAACAGTCTTGAATGCATTATAGTTGGCCACGAAAAGAAATTGCTTGCCGAAGGGCTGGAATTAAGACATGGGAAGTTGTCGTTGATTGAAACACATCAATGCCATCCCAAGAATTGGCCACTTTCGAGAAAGATCTACGACACAGGGATCATGTTTCTACTAGAGCTTGTAACCACAATGGTTAGCAATACTGGTGTGCGTTGGTTCCGGTTTTGAGCTTGTTTACTGCTTGAATCTAACGATCAACAGTCTCTGTCCGCATTTGCTGCGCATGAAGAATTGAGAATAAGCAGAGAGCAGGCACTTGCTGCGTTCACAACGACGTACCTTGTAGCCCAAGCGATTGGCTCGATCGTCATTTCTCCTTACACCGAGTGCTACGGAAGAAGATCGACTTATATCGCCTCCGCTACGGTTTTTGCAATCACTACTGCAGTTGTTGGCTTCTCGCAAGGTTTGGCCCCTATTTTATTAGGTCGTTTAATGTCTGGTCTTGCTTCTGCAGTTCCTACTACGGTGCTTGGTGGAAGCATAGAGGATATTTGGGATATCAAAGCTCGCATTTGGGTCATAGATCTTTGGGTTTTGCATGCGATCATTGGCGTTGCCGTGGCCCCCGCTTACGCTGTGGCCATCGCTTCCTCTCTTGGCTGGAAAGTGCTATTTTGATACTTTGGCTATCCAGCTCACTAATATAGCTTCAGGAGGTGGATCTATTATATCGCATCGATCATATCATTCGTCATTGCTGGCGGAGTCTTTCTTATCAAAGAGAGCAGGCCAAATCAAATTCTTAAGGATCACCTCAACAAGAATTACGCTCAACTGGCCTTGTCTCTACCGGACGACGACCTCACGCCATCGCTTGTCGATTTTGCAAAAAACAGAGTTAAAAAACCTCTCGTGCTCCTTTGCACGCAGCCACTTTTACTTGTTGTCACAGTCATGTCGGCAAGCGTCTATGGGTTCGCATATCTACTGACAGAGGAGCTTCCACGAATATATGCCACATTTGGATTTAACGAGCTTCAGAGTTCATTTGTATACATGGCCTTGTGTGGGGGAGCAGTATTGGCATTGATTATGAGACTACAAGATGCTCGAGTAGTTAAGAAGAGAGACCTGCAAAATCAAGCACTCGTAGGTCTAGCCATCAAGCCTTAAGTGGAAAAGTTGGACTAATTGATATATCTCAGATTCCGGAGGATAAGCTTACAGGATTTTATGTCGCGGCTCCTCTTCAAGCGATCGCATTCTGGGTCTTCGCATGGTCTATCGCACCGCTAGGCTATCATCAGACTCCAGCGATTTCGATAATCACAATCATTCCGATCGGATTTGCACTTAACGAGTTCGATCATGTGCTTCTAGGCTACATTGTAGACATGTACACCGAAGATGCTAGCTCTGCATGTGCGCCTCTTGGAGCACTTCGCGCTATTCTTAGCGCAGTCATGCCTCTTGCCGGCCTTAAGATGTTTGAGCGGCTCGACAACAATCTTGCAGCGAGCGTTATCGCGATCATAGCAACTGTTTATTGTGCATTTGCAGCTGTCTTCTATTGTTACGGTATCAAACTCCGGATGGCAAGTTTACGCAAGAAGAACGCTTTAGGATGAAGGCCATGAATTGGATGCATGATTCTGTTACACTATCTTGCTAAAGCATCCCTAAAAATGGTGCAATGATGAAAAAATGGTGATTTTTTCACCCAAAACACTCATGTTGTCTGCGCCACATTGCGCTTACCTGCTTGCTTGACCTTGAGGGAAGAACGAGAGTTCTTGCAGCGCTGATGCTGGAACAATTGGAAGATGGTCGATTTAAGCACATGGACTCAAGCAGAGGAAAGCTCTAACAAAGCGCACTATGCACGACCAACACAAGTTACTAGCTCGTTGTAGCTTGCACCTTAAAAACCTGTCTATAAATCTCCTCTGTCCGTGCAAGCTCTCTGCCGTTGGCCTTGGATGTCTTTACGTATATTGGATAATCATCTTGATGCTCCCAGAACTTTTCGTGGTTGGTCTTTCCGGTAAGCAGACCGACCCAATCGAATGGATCAGCGAACGTTTGCCACGCCGACCTTCTGTCAACCCAGCCAGGGCCGCATCTCTCGACCTTGTCGTAGCCCAGATATATGTTGGGGTTCGAGGGCAAGTATCGGCCAGGGTGTACCAAGTTGATCCACCAGGTGTACAAGACCATCGGTGCCGCTTCGAAGGCGTAAAGGTACCATTCGTGCCTGAGGACCGTGTTGCAGGTTCCCTCGCAGACGCCTGAGCCGAGCGTCTCTAGGATGCTGAACTTCTCGACGGCTCGATAGGCGCTGCGAATCAAGATGAAGGTCGAGGTGCCGTAGAGCATCGTGCAGATCTTGCGAATGTCGGGGGTGAGCATTCTCGCCCGGACGATGCGGCGATGCAGCATGGCGACCATGGAAATGAAGCAGCACTCGACGGCGACCTGCAGCACGGATGCAGCCGCCACCAGCGCGGCACCGCTTTGCACTTGGGCCTTGTCGTTTTTGGCAACGGCCATGCGCGCACCGCCGGCCGCTGTCAACGACTCGACTGCGGCGCCGAGGTAGATGAAGAAGTACATGATGCGGCGTGGATGGATGGGCGAGTGCATGGGAAGGTACAACAAGAGCCGACCGAGCACGTTGTACTCGGCCGCGGAGTAGATGGGCGGTCCACACAGGACGAGAACGTACTGTGCGGCGTAGAAGTGCAGGTTCCCGACCTCGTACGACGACACGGCACGCATGATCCAGCCGGACGTGAAGACAAGACCGCCCCAGCACATGAAGAACGTGACCCTCCAGTAGCGGTAGCGACTGCTGCGCCGTTAGCATTGCGCGAACGTACGTTCGTACTTTGAGAGAGTGGGGAGCAACATGCAAGTTCTGCCATATGTGCAACGCAAGGGACACGCCGATTAGGGCGGTGAAGGCAATGGGAAGCGCATGGCTTGGATTGAAAGCGTAGTAGCTCGAAACGTCGGCCATGTCATTAACAAGTAGGAACGGCAAGCTTTGTTCGAGCGGCGATGAGACGCAACAGGATCAAAGCCCGCAGCGAACGGCGTCATCTATATACTCATCCGCAGACCGAAGCCGACCTGCCCGGTTCAGGCTGTGCAGCGAGTGGGCGTGCCATGGTGCAGAGTTGTTTCTTGCGATCGCAAACCCGTCCTTTGGCATGCCAGAAGCTCGTTCGCGAGACGTGCATGTGCTTTGGATGCTGCGGCGAAGTGGGCGTTGACCATTCTTTCCGAACCCGGCTAGCGCAGGCGCATCTTGTCGTCCATTCACAGTCTGACTTGAGCCTCGCGCGCCACAAGGCGGGTCAACGTTCTATTTGAAATACGCGTATTCTGCTCCGCGTATTCGTTCGTTCGACTATCGATCGACGTGATTTCGGCTCCATGCTTGCCTTTGCTCTTTGCAGAACCGATGGCGCCAATTCTGAGCTTCCGTCGAACATGGTCCTCCTTTTTGGACTTCGTGTTGCAACGCCGGAATTCCCTCGAAGAAGAAGCGATGGCATTGCACCTTCGGCGTTCCATGCGTAATTTGCGTCGCTTGACGAGCAAACACTTACAGGCATGCCCAGCAAAGTCCCGCTTCGTTAATCCAGTGCATTTGCGAGTCTACCACTGGCTTCTACTTACCTGGCCTTTCTTGGATCATGATTACACCTAATCGTGATGCTCGTCCTTCACCTGTCTGCTATGCTTTGCGAACAGTCGAATGCCGTTCCCGCAAAACCCTCCTGCTAGGAACGCTTTTATGATCCTAGAGGCTCGTTTATGGCCCGTCGATGGAACAGCCGCTTGTTTCCTTGTACACTACGTTGCTAACCTCTCTCGACTAGGTCGACAAGCGGAGCATAATCCAAACCCGTCAGTTCCACGTCGCCGGGGTGGAGTGACAGAGGACGTGCTCTCTAGCAGGGACTAATAAGCAAAGGAGTCTTGCCCTCCCGGCCCTTAAAGCATCTTTAAAGACAGATCAGATGCGCACAGTTCGGCGTCTGCCACGCGGCCGTCGAATGCGAACCCTCTCCATTCGATGCCGGGTTGGGAACAGCTCCGCTGGTATTTCGTGCTCGTCCTCGCCTCGAATCCGGCCGCGTCCGCTGGGCAGGGCAAACACGGGTGTGTGCGTTTCCGGCAGCGAAAGATCTGCCATGGCAGACATGGCCCGGCTGCTCACTGCGTACGTGTCGGGACTGTACTTCGGGGACGACACAATCAACTGTCGAGGCGCTCAAACCAACCTGGGGTCGACTTCCTGCCCGCACGTCATTGTATAGAGCTTCCTGGATTCGAATGCTCATGCGGAATGCCCTCCTGTGATGAATGAGTCCGTCACAAATGTGTGTTCTGGTTTCGGTGATGTTTGTGTTCGGCGCACACAGGTGTGCGTAGCGGGACTGTGACGTGATTATGAAAGGAATACAATGCGGGAGCTATCCTACCAGCCTAAAGGGCTGCTTAATGTGGATGACTGCAGGGCCGTCTATGCTTCAGTGAAACAGAACCTTGCATGATCTACGTAGTACGGTCTCTACTTAGAGCTGCACTTCAGTTACGTCACTTACAAGGCCTTGAAACGAAGCACTCTTCATCTCTTGTTCAGAATACATATTAATTTGATCCTCCCATCTTCCTGTGGGAGTGTTAAGTGACAGCGTAGTACCAGTAGCAGTATTAAGAGGACTGTCGACCGCACTTGCGCGCGAAGTTGTAACCGTTCTGTAGAGTTTCACCAGCCCACCAGAACCCATCCCTACCCCAGCAAATTCCTACCGCTGATTCGCCCTTTCCGAGTATAGATATAGATATATACATATACACATATGATGATGTATCCGCGGATTCTTACACACGCCGCCCGTCGCCAGCTGACTAGCCAGCCCAGCCAGTTCTACGCCCCGTTTCCCAATAGCACATAGGAAAAAAATGGCGCCTGACCAGGCGAGTGTCGACGAACAAGCCAATAAAGCACAAATTTTACGATATGGGGATATAAAACAAGCGCCCAAATGGAAAAAAGCGAAGTAAAACAAAATCCTAAAACCGAGTTCATCCTCACCCAAAAACATCCCTAGCTGCAAGGGATAGCGAGGCCTTCGGAGCCAGCGCAGGTGAGATCGAAGATCAAGCACGTTCTTTTTTTCTCTTTCCGAGCAGTGCCGTGAAAGATATTGATCACTTTTGCGAAAAAAACATTTCCAAGCCGTTATTGTCCTTTCGGCTCTTCTTCAGAAGCCCTTAAAAGGATCAAACGCATCAAAGTCATCACTGTATACCATGCCGCTGCGTCGGGGATCCGCGCTGCTCGCGCCGCTCCACCGAGGGTTGCGACGCCTATTGCCTCCGAGGAAGACGGATGAATCTTGACTGCTACGTCCACCACCCTCGCTGGACGCGGCGCCATCAACAAAGGCTTGCATGCGGACCGTGCCTGGGTCGTCGAAGAAATTGAAGCGGTTGCCGCTCGACACCTCGGAAGAGCGACCGGATGGCACACCACCCGAGTTGATTACAAAATCTGAGCTGGTTGCAGAAGGAAGTGAAGGCGAAACCACATCTCGATACGGTGGCCGAATGGACGACGGGAGTCGTGGTCCTGTCGCACTACGCTTTCGACCGTGGGCGAAACGAGGTACGGTGGGCGCCTCCGCAGCGTCGGGGACAGGGTCACTGTCCATAGAGCCGTTGCCGGGTACAGAGGGTGCGGGAGCGGCACCACCCCACTCATGGATTGTGGGGGAGGCACGGTTGACGCCATTCAGGCGGGATCCGGGTTGTGGTCTAGCCTTGTCTTTCGCGATGCGGACGGAGTCGTGGATACGTGTGCGACGGAGACTGGGTGCTCTCCCGCTGTCAACCTCCGGATCAGGCTCCTCGGGCGGCTGCAAAGCCATGCCGGGCGTCAAGAGGGGCGAATGAGCTAGGAAAGACAGTGCCGTGAGCCAAGTATAATGCCGATCTCGCGACATGGCTGTGAACTTGAGCGCCCTCGCTGGTGTGAGGATGAGGATGGAACGGTAGAACGGTTCGGCGATGCCGTGATTCTTAGGCAAAGGGGTGTCATCGCGGACATCCAACACGGATTGAATCACCACTGCAGAAGAACAACGTCAGTTTTGTTCCATTCAGGCTGTAATTTGTAGACTGCACAAGAGAAAAACTTACACTTTCTGCCGCTCTTGCCCATCAAAGCGGAGTTCGAAGCTGGTTGTTTAGTACTCCACATGACAGCGCGCTCATACGGAGAAAGCCACACCCAGCGCTTGTGTCTCACGCCATTGCCAGTGACGTTGACCGAGCCATCGGTGCCTGGTCGTCCAATGGCGTCCTGCGGCGCCTCGCCGACACCGAACGACTTGCGTCTGCGCACATACTTCCACATCCATTCACCCACCATGGCTGCTGCGATTGCATCGATGACGGTGCCCTGCGATGGTTGCTCCTGCTCATGATGGCCAACAACGCTAGAAAGATCCTTGCTGAGCGACTTCTCGTTCGATCTCTGCCTCTGCGACGCATAGACTTTCGCGGGTGCCTCCACATTGTCCTGCGGCAGTGGTGGGAACGAAGATGGTGCTGCTGGCAAGGGCGGTGACCTGCTGCGGACGCGGCGACCCGAATTCGTCCTTTGAATGACGGTTGCCGAGCGAACCTTCCGGAGGCTGTCCTTCCTCTCGTGGCCGCGGAAGTCGCCTCGTCCACCGGTTGCCCCGCGGCGGTTGCCAAATAAGCCAGCCCCTCTAGGTGTAGGGCTTTGCGATCCTTCGCTCTTGGAGAGTGGAAACATCTTGCGTGAGCTTGCTCTGTCCGGTACGGGAAAAGGCGGACCGACGGATTTGCTGCTGAAGAAGCTGGAACCAACACTGGTGACACTTGGGGTGCGCGAGCGGTGCGCATTCGCACCAGACTGAATCATCGCCGAACGGCGAATGCTGTTGCTTTGCCGGCTCATGTTGCCGCCACGCATGGGCATTTTGCCCTTGCCATCAAACGAGGTCCTGTTCTCCAGAGATGGCCGAGCAGCGCTTGCAGAAGTGATCGACTCAGCGTATGAATCACGTGGGTTAGTCTCGACCTCCTTATCCTCTGGAACAGGCGACGGCCGCGAACCACCAAAGTGGCGTAGGCCTTTCATGATGCGGTTGGTCATTGCGGGAGTCTGGTACGAACCCGACTTCGACTCCTCATCGTTCTGTTCGATGTCGTCCTCGTCCTCGCCAAAGCCAGCAAAAAGACTGCTGTTTCGGAAGGGCCGTCGTGGAGCGTCCTTGTCACCACTGTAAAGGGGCCCGTTGTCATTGTTGCCTGGATAGCGCTGCTCTATGCTCGGGGACGCACCACGTGGCGGTGGCGACATTCTATCCGACGTCGTAGAGGGGCCCTTGTCGCTGACGCTTCGCTGCTGCGTTTTTCGGGTCTGCTCCGGCGTTGGGGGATTTGATGAGATGAACGAGGGAAGCAGATGTGCAGGAAGCCTCTGCAATCGTTTCTGCGTGAGGATCTCCTCCGTTTGAACTGCAGTCGACGTCATCCTGTACAGGCTGTTTGTCGTCTGAGAACTCGCGTTCTTCGTCCCGGGGGGGAGTACCGTCTCTCTCTCGTTCGTCGGGCTCGGTGACCTAGATGTGGGAGGGTGGATGGCAATGGAAGGAATGGGCATTGGGACTGGAGGCGGAGGAACGTGGACGAACGAAGCAACGACAGCCGCCGGAACCTTGGGCTCTTCCACAGGGTCTGTCTGTGTCGAGATGGAGAGCATCTCCGGTCGCTCCAGCCGTTGCCCCTGCTGGCCAAGGGGCACAGCTTTCGATTCGGCAGGTGAGTCTGGCGGAGTTATCTTTGGCGTGGCGGGCGGACTGAGCGGGCGGTCCTCCATGGTCTGCGAACTAGTGCTGACCATAATGGTAGGTTCCTTCTCCGGTACTGGTGACATCTGCTGTCCGCGGTCCACGAACGGCGTCGTATTCGGTGCAACCCGCTTCTTGCGCTGATTGGCCTCGATCTGGTCGTCATTCAGCTGCGGTATCACCTCAGGCACCTTGCTGTCCGCATCTTTGTGGGTTGGCACGACCACTGGTGAGGCGGGCGGGGAATACTGGACACCGCTATCCACGTACGGCGGACGCGTCTCCGATCTGGACGCTGGTTTTTGGTCCGTGATGGCCGGCTGTTCGATTGACTTACGCCAATCGAAAGAAACAGGGCTTTCCAAGGTGCGTCGTGAGTCATTGACGATGCCAAAGCCGCGTTTCCCGGCCGGCCTCTCGTCATGGTGTTGAGACAGGCGCGACTCAATCGGCCTTCGCGTCTTCGCGTCCTCATCGTGATACTCGTCATGCTCGTCAAACTCCTCGTCCTCTTCGTCCAGCTGCAGCTCGTCGGCAAGGCTAACCCCGTTAAATCTCATGCTGTCGTGGCCTGCGATGCTCTGTGTGGAAAACCGGTACCGGTTTAGACTGCGGCGGCTGCTTGCGCTCATAGAACGCCCGTGGGTGCCGTTGCGGCTTGGCGAGGCTTGGATACTCGCCGTGTCGCTCTCGTCGCCCACACCGCTGTCCCTGGTGTTATCCTCGTCATCGTGTCCGACTCCATTTTCATGCATCCGCGACGCGGCGTCGTGATGCGCGGCTAGCTCCTCAAGCACGGTCTTCAGGCGTGTCTCGGTAATGTGGACCCTGCGTTCGAAGCCGCGCTTCTCGGCTTCCCAGGCAAGTCTTTCCTTCTCCCAGACAGCGTGTCGTCGCTCCGCATCGTCTTCGAGGGACTTGATCTTCTTCTGTGCTGCTTCGAGCTTTGCCTTTGCGTCAGCGCCCGAGGCTTTGGCGCTATCCCTGTCCTTGGCGAGCTCCTCGAGGGCGGCGAGAGTGCCGTGCTCAAGCTGCTGGAACTGTCGTTTCATTGCTCTCGAGTCCTTCTCGGTACGGCTCATCTGCTCCCTCAACTCGTCCTTTTCGTCCCGCGCAAGCTTGAGCTGAGCTTCCAGGTCCTCAATGAATTTGTGTTTCGAGTCCAGCTCGCCGCGAACCTTTAGAATCTCAGAAACGAGCGAGGCATGTAAGGTGGGTGTGAAGCGACGGGGGTCCGTAAGAATGTCATCTTCACGCCTGTCATCGTGGTCCTCGTGGTCCGTATGCCCGTTTGGCGATGAAGCTGGCACGGGTGATGTCGATGTCGAAGGCAGGGGAGGTGGCGAGGACGACCCACCTGGCCGCGTCGTGGTCGTCGGCCGTGAAGATTTTCGTGACATTGTCAATCGCGGCGTGGAAAAGCCAGAATCTGAGAAGGAAGGCAATGCGGGACCAGAGCCAAAGCCCTCCAGGTCGCTGAAGTAGTCCTTGGTGGCCATGCTTTGTCTTCAAGTAATAAACCGCGCGCAGGGATCACACTGCAGAACGCTGTGGCTCACTTCTGATCCCGAAGCCAGGACAAAAAAGCAAGAGACTCCACAGCCTGGTAGTTTTATGGCGAAATGCACCCAATCATAGTAGCCTCAAAGGGGGAACCCTTGTGTATCAGTGCCAGGAGCCTGGTGCAAGGATGCCTGGTTCCGGTAGTCAAATCTTAGGGCGTATCCAAACGAGCGATGCGCCGAAGATGCTCAGGGAGACATCAAAGGCAGTGTCACTGTCTGTATGCTTCAACAGAAGGACTCTTATCAAATTGGCTGACAGCGGATGACCCAGACGAGGTGGTGAGGGTGCGTATATGCGGCTGCGCGTGAACGTGACTGTGTGGACGGAAAGCTTTGCCAATGTGCGACACGTTCTGCATACAAGCCAGGACCCTGCTGGACCGCTGTTCCCCGCAAAAAGCAAGACAGGAAGCTGGTGGCTGCTGAGAGGGAAGTTCAAAGGCGGCGTATACAGCTCTGTAGAATTTGCTAGGCGTGTGAAGGAACTAGACGTGTCGATGGCCGCCGTGCGACAATGTATGCTGTGTTGGGGGAGACGTGTACGCGGAAAGGAGAGTCAGCCAGACGGGGACCTGTTGGATTCGGAAAGCGTTAGCACACGTTTATGCACACTGGGCGAACGGGGACGAGGGTAATGAATGGGTGATGCTTGTACCCGGAGAATAACAGAGCTTCCTTGCCTCGACCCTGGACTTGTTTCAATCGACGAATGCCGGTGCGCAAAACAAGTGTCGGGTGTGCAGACTGGCAGCGATTCTACAGTGGACTGAGAAAGCTCGTGCAACAACAGATAGGACTTGACCAGCTCTTGAGGAGTCGAGGGAATCAGGCGACGCTAGGCAAAGCTTGACGATGTGGACAACGATGTAGGAGTCGTTTTTGTGCTGCAGTCACGGACAGGCGCGAGCCCAGCGCTGGCGAGGTGCAATGCGGAATAGAAAGGGAAAAAGGAAAAAAAAATAAAAGGACGGCAGGCCAATTGAGTGACCGGGGAGGAGGAGGATGGGAAGAAAGAGGAGATGAAGAAGAGAGTCGTGCTTGCGGTGTGAAGAAGACAACGACGACGACTGCGAAGGGCAAAGAGGACGACGAGGAGCAGGAGGAGGAGGAGAAAAAGAACTGTTGCTGGCCGGGCAGACGACACACAGACGCGCTGGTCTGGACAGTGAAGAAGACAAGGCGTCGGGGTGTGAAGAGAAATTCCAGCGCAAGCAGTGGAGGACAAGCGAGTGGGCGAATCTCCAGTGGATGCGCGAACGAGCCGTGGCCCGGACTTGGCATGCAGCAGCTTTCTCCACGGCCCGTGCGCTCGCACCCGACGCCTTGGGCCTAAGCCCAATCCAGGCGCGGACGCTCGCCGCGAACGCCCCTGGACCGCCCGCCAGAGCTGGACGGCGCCGGCGATCGCCAAACCAGAAACACGCCGGCCACTCGCGCCTGGAGAGCCGCCAGACAACCGACCCGCCGGGGCCTAAACGCCTCGCTGCCGCGTGCGTGTTGCTGCTTGTCCTGTCGGCGACCGCATCATAGGCTGGCACGCACCGAGAGAGACAGACAGTGTGGCAGAGTGAGAAAGAGCGGAAGAAGCGTCGCCTCTAGCTGGCGGCCAGAGGAGCCAAACTCAGGCACGCCCGCATACACCCGCTCGCCCACTCGCTGCCTCTCCCTTCCCTGTCACCCGTCCGCCCCGGTACAGGAGCCCACCAGGGGTGGGGGCCGTTGGCTCTCAAAAATGTTCCGAAAGCGAACTGCCAGGGCAGAAGAAAAGAGCCAAAGAAAAAAATGAAAAAAAAAAAAAAAATATTGGAAAAAAGCAAAAAGGTTGGACCTCGCCTGGTCCGGCATCGCCCTTCCTTCTGCCCCGTTGTTTCAGCACCTGACCTGGTGGAAATCGCAGGCTTATCAGAGATGTGATGGAGCGATCATGGCGAAACGGGCTTCCCAGTCATCATCATCATCATCATCTCATCCGCGGCCACCGAAAAAACGAGGCCCAGGAAGTACGTCCTTCAGCCCGTTCAGGCGCGTGCTCTCTCTCTCTCTCCTCCCCTCATACACACACACACACACACAACCTCTCTCGACCTCTCTTTCCTGCGTCCGTTTCCGGCCTGAACGCTAAACGACATGCGACACGCATAAGGGCGCTCGTGGATTCGGCCAACGCACGACGTGAAGAGAACGTGGACGTGAAGAGCGTACAGGAGGTGCGCCTGGCCCCGTCTGAGCAAGGCGACAATGAAAAGAATAGAGAAAAAAAAAAGAAAGAAAGAAACCGATCCCCACCGTTGCTCCGTACGCAGAATCGTGTTCATCCACGTCGCCCGTCAGCCCGCTGATGCAGGCTGCAAATCGAACAGGTTTGAGTGGGCCGCATCGATCGCGAGTGCATAAGCCGCATTGTCCACGGCTGTGATGCTCCTTTGCCATCCATTCCACCAAACGCTTTTCTCCTAAGGCCTCGTTCCACGAACCCACTCTCCTGATTGACAGTCTGTTCGCCAGCGTCGAGCCAATTACAAATGGTGGAGGCCTTGACTGTCGAGCAACAATGGGCTCAAGCTACGGCTTGCCCCCCTTCCCGTGCGTGTGAGGTGTGTGCGTGTGCGTGTGTGCCTTGCCCACGGCACGCACAGCATTATCTTCATAATTACTGTCGTGACATCCGATAAGGCCCAATCTCCGTTCTTCCCTGGTGTTAATCTCGTCCTCTGCATCTGGCCAGGCTGGAGTCCCAATGTGCACGGCGCACTATGCCTCATCGGCATGATGAGAGGACGTAAACGCACACCCACACCCACACGCAGGCACAGCACAGCACAGCACAGCACAGCATAGAGCAAAATAAGGAAAGCTGGCGGGTGGTAATAAATGAATAAGGATCGCACCGCCCATCACCATGGTCATATATCCCTTGCAAGGGGCTTTCTCCCAGCTCGCCTCTGCATGCGTCGCAAGCCCAGAGCCACAGTGGTGAATCCCAGAGTCGATGATGGGAGTCAAGACACGTTCGGCCACCTTAAAATATCGCTTTGGTGGCCTGGCCTGCTGGCTTTGCTTGAGGTCACTCGCGATTCGTGCCCCGTTTTCTCGTGCCGTGTCTCTCTATCTCCCCTCTCTCGCTCTACTTTTTTGCGTGTCTCTCTCGTCGAATCTTTGTGCCGAGCGAACACGAAAAACACCCCCCCCCCCCCGGGGTTCCCCTTGAGCCTGGAGGGCACCTTCATCACTATGATTCCTCTTTTCTCTTAATTATCCTCACCCTCGTTAGCTTGCCAGTAATTACGTGGGTCCTTTGCCCACGTACCAAAGAAGGAATGGCTGCAGATTAAGTCTCGTTGTGGCTGCACCGCGCTACGGACTTCCCACGGCTGTCAACTGCACTTTCGTTGATTATCGCCGAGACGCCTAACAAGCTTGACATCTCCGGGCTCTGCGCATGTAGCTTCGTCCCGCAAGAGGGGCTCCCAGATATCTGGGTGGCCACAGAGACGCAGACAGAGAGAGACAGGGAAAGAAAGGAGAACCGATGGGCAGATGGAGGGAGGCATCAGGTCAACGATAGATTATACCAGTGCTTCGGTCGGCAGGGTGCGGCATAGAGACATACCAGCACCACAGAACGGACTAGGGAGCAGGAAGGTGATAGGAGGACCGTGATGCGCAGTTCCCCATCACACCTCTTCCTGCACAAGTCACTGCTGTCCCTCGCGTCGGAATGAGGGCGACGCACCCCGCTAGCGTTCGATCTCGTCGTCACGTTTCTCGTTAAATTGGGACACGGGACAAAGTACTACGAACGGCACTTATGCTGCTATGGGTCCCTCGCGAGGATCAAGGAAGTTTGCCTCCGCAAAGATGGCCGGGACCAGGCCCCCGGCACGACAGTTGGATTCCATGTCGGGCGACCCAGGAACCCCTCGGCTCTCCTGAATTGGTGATCCTGAGGCCCGTTGCAGAAAAAGCTTTGCCGACGCGGCGGGCCGGCCAGAGCGACGGGAGAATAGTCACTGGACTTCTGCAAGCCGCGGCAAGGGTGCGCTAGCCATCTTTCTCCAAGCACACCTCAGCCAGCGTGGCCGGTGTCGGTGGGGTCGACGATGCGGTGCCAACTGTGCGCAGGCCACAAGAAAAATTTTCTGGGCAGAAAAACACATTCGAATCCACACAACACGCAGGAAGACCGTCAAGGAGGATTGCTGCCGCTGAAAGGCTCACTGGCGAGTACGGCGCGCTCGCTTTCTCTCGTGTTATCCTCTGCCTCCTCTTGTGGACGGACAAAGATCAAAAGGAGGTGCTGCCAATCACGTTTAGAACGATCGCCGTCCTGAGACGCGCGACGCCACGACGCCATGTCGCGCATCGAAGAGCTACCCGATGATTTCGACGAGCGCATCGACCTGAACAAGCAGGCTCCCGCTCAGCACGTATCCAGCGATTCTTCGCAGGCGCCCGACCTCGTCGACCACTTGCTGCACACTGCACCCCCCTTCCCCTCGGAGCAGAGCAGCAGTCAGAACAATGAAGCTGCGGCGTCGGCAAGCGGGCCGTCCATGCCACCCGCGATGCACTCAATCCGGAAGTACACCGCGGACGAGGTGGTCAAGATGCTGAACCGCACGCCGCTGTTCATGACGACGCTGGACGAGACGGATGGTGAGGGCGGCGAGAACATCGAGCTGGAGGCTCTGCGCGCGCTCGCGTACGAAGGTACGAGAGCGGAGGTAGCGCAAAACTTTCGAGAGCAGGGCAACGAACAGGCGCGGGCGAAGCACTGGCGCGATGCAAAGGGCTACTACGACCAAGCTATCGCGGCGCTGAAGAATCCGAACGTGAAGCCGCGGGACCCGGAAGAAGGCGCCGCGCAGCTGGACGTCGTGGAGCTTGACGAAGAGAAAGAGCGGGCCAAGGAAAGGGAAATTGAAGAGGCATGCTACATCAATCGGGCGCTGTGTAATCTAGAACTCAGTACGTCTTACTCGGACTCCAATGAATCCTCTGTTATTTTTGCTGCTCCGTCTTTTATCTTCTCGCCATGCATGTGTTTGTGTGACGGGTTGGCTGACATGAAGTGCGTTGCGCCCGGCAATGAAAAGAAAACTATCGTGCGTGCACCCTCGACTGTGCAGCAACACTGAAACTCAACCCGGACAACGTGAAGGCGTGGTACCGCTCCGCGTCCGCGTGTCTGGCACTCGACAAGATCCCCGAAGCCGAGGACGCATGTGCCCGCGGGCTCGAGGTCGACCGTACCAACGCGGCACTGAAGACGCTGCAGGGTAAGATACTGGCGCGTAAGAACCACCTGGCGGAGCTGGAGCGCAAGCGGCGCGAGCGTGAGGAACGCGCTGCCGCTGAGAAGGCGATTCTGAGCAAGGGCCTGAAGGCGCGGGGTATCAAGTCTCGCACCACGGATGCAGCGCCTGACACAGAGGACGCGGTGCTACGGCTCTCCTCGCCGCTTGACCCGTCGTCTACGCTGGTCGTACCTGTTCTGCTGCTGTACCCGCTGCACGCTCAGAGCGACTTCATCAAGGCCTTTGAGGAGACGCAGACGCTGAACGACCATCTTGAATACATCCTGCCACTGCCGTGGGACGCAGAGAACGAGTACACGCCCGAAGTAGAATGCTACATTGAGTCGGCTGGTGGCGGGGGAGGCCTCATTAAGGCGGGCAAGAAGCTGCCGTTGCACAAGATCCTGGGTAGTGGCAAGGTCGAGATTGTGGACGGTCTGCTGAGAGTGTATGTGGTGCCAAAAGCACGCTCTGAGTCGTGGGTGCGCGAGTTCAAGGCGCGGCAGCCGCAGAAGCAGTGAGAAGAATAAAAAGGCATAATGATCATGACCCCTGTATTGCACAAGCCTTACGAAGCGTAGGGACCAGGCGTCATGGCAGGTGTGCGGCGGAGACGACGAGGTCCGCGTGCAGACTTGTACCTGGCAATCAGCAGCGCTCCACCGGATCCGGCAAATTCTGATGATGTCTCACCCTTCGCGTCCAGCAAAGGAGGCCCGTGGCGGGAACCCTTCCCTGCTCCTTCGACAGGGAAGCCCAGAGCAGGCAAGTGAAAAAGAAATCCATCCAAAGGCCAAATTGGAAGTGGAAAGCGGAAGGGACGATAATCCCACTACTCCAGAAAAAAAGCAGTTCGCTGCACGCCATCGCTCTTCTGATCCATGATCCTTGACGCGTCAATCCGAACGGGCCATCCTTTCTTTGATGAGACGACCATCGTGTGACCTCGCCGTTTCCGCCGTTTTCGACTCGCGGATGTCGCAGGGAACAAAACGTCTGAGAAAAAGGAAAAAAAAAGTATAGAAAATGAAAATGCAAAAAAAAAAGAAGAAAAGTCAGAAGAATCCTTCGCTCTCTTCCGGTGTCTCTCGGCGAGAACTCTCTCCGCACGTCGCCGTTGACAAGAATCGCTGTTGCAGGACAGGCAGACTGGCAAGCACCGGGCTTGCAAAGATGGGCTGAGCGGAGGAGTAGAGAAAAAAAGCATGGAAACATGAATTGTCTACGCGCAAAGAAAGAAAAGGCACCTCCCTCACACCGTACGTCTCTTTCTTTTCCTCAATCGTTCCTTGTTCTACACCTCGAGCTCGAATAGCAAGCTTGGCTCAAGGCTCCCCATCCGTCCTTGGTGGTTCGCCCTGAGCAGGACTCTTCCCGAACAAAAACGTCGGCTGTATTTCGCAAAGCCAATTCTCCACCGGCTTTTCCGAAGAGAGTTGTCATACGTGTTGTCTCAAAACGCAGGCTCCCGTGCCAGCAGATCCCTTGTTCCGTCCTGGCGCTCGCAGAGGGTTCAAGATAAAAGTGTCGCGGAGGCGTGGAGTCCAACGCTGAAGCGCGACATTATCGTGGTCAGGCCATTTTGTCTGACTCAAGCTGCACTCTGGCGTGACTGAGTTTTGTTTAACCAAGTCTGTGACTGCAGAAAAGCGGGGCACTGATCCCCCTATGCGTCAACAAATATTTTGTGATCGTAACTCTCGTAGATAGCAATGGCTTAAGTTTTGCTTTCGTGCCGAGGAGGCTCTCAGTTAGCGCGACATAGGTGGTGTAACACTCTGATGAAGTAAACCCCTATCTTGCGCTTTGCGCAGTTTTTAACAATCAGACATGGTACTGAGAGCTAACGTTGGGTGACATATAGGTCAGGATTGAATGATTTGAGTTTGAGCAAATACATACTTCCGTCCCTTCCTCGCTTGCTAGCTTCTCCTTGCATGTGGCTAACTGGAGAATTACATCTGTTTACTATGCATCTCAATATTTTCTTCACAGCCATGTCTATTTTTCAGTAGCAAGTCAAACTGACGCAATAGAAGCTACTGTTCCACACAACAGACCTCACGCTTTAACAAGCGTGGCAACACTCGTTTACCTTTCTATAACCGCCATCCGAAGCGTAGTCGTAGCTTACGACGCTTGCTCCCTTACGTTTGATATGACTATCCTTCCGTCTAATCTCTCACAAGATGGGTATAATGACAATTATAATATTGCTGCCCTGGCCACTCTTCAGAAGAGTTCTCGTCCCAAAACTAGCAGAATACCTATTATGTAATGTTGCAGCAAAGAAGAGACTCAGAGGTCTATCTCGATCCGCTGGTGTAGTGCATATTCACTCATTGCTCGTATAGCTTGTGTTTGCGTACAACCTCTTTTCTAATCAACGTCTTTGTCTCCTCATGAATCCGGTTCGGCTGCCAGCTGTAGTATCCATACATGTCAGATGCAGGATTCCGGATGTCGATCTGATCAGCTTTGATCTTGGTCAAGTGATCAAGAAAGCGTGTATCGGTGAGCGCGAGAGCACGGCGGCCCCAGAACGTCGCAGTCAGCTTCTCGAGACGCGCATGCTTGGCCAAAATCTTTAAGGACTCAATCAGGTGCGGATCATGCACATAGCGACGCTCCTCGCTACGCTTAAGGTGAGGAACGGCACTTGGTGCTGCGTCGTCGAAGCAAATCCAGAAATGGCGGATACGAGACACATTAGCAGTGCCGATCAAATCTAGAAAGAGGCGCAACTGTATTGACTAATTAGCCTCTTGTGGAAAAAAGTCATGATAAAATCGTCACTGACGTCTTTGTATCCGATCTCTTTCCGTTCGCTGTTCCAGAAAGGCCGTCTCATCTCCTTATTTCGGCCGAAGTAAAATGTGTTAAGCCCGTACAGTACAGAGCAGCCTTCCGCGCATATCTGCTTGCAGGTACGTAGAAATGCCGACGAATGATTCATATTCGTTCCTTCGACGAAATCGATCTTCTTCTCCGACGTGAATACAAGTCGATACACTTGGTTTCGAAGTTCTGCTTTCGTCAGCTGCCAGACTTTTGGTCATATCAAAAGTGAGACACGTGCCTGCTGGTAGAGATAAAAAGCCTTTCGACCCCAGGTTCATGGCTCTGCTCTTTACTTTCCGCGTGCTGCTAGAAGTGGCCGCACTGGAGTCATCAGCTTGTCGAGGGCGCTTGCTTGCGCGCAGAACGGAAGAGAGATCAAGCTGCACGTGCAATGGGCCACTGAATCCTTTCTCGATGTTGAATGTCAGATGGATAGGTTCAATTGAAATTGCAGAAACTTCAAAGTCGAATCTGTTAGGCTCTGGTGTGCTGCTTTCTGACAGGGGATCCGGCGGTGGCAAAGGCGACAGAGGCGGAGGCGTTGGTGACGGTGACCGCCTACGTTTCTTCGACTTTTTCTTTTGCTGCGCCTCGCGTTCAGCCTCAGAATCGAAGTCACTTTCTGGCTCGGACAAGTCCTCGGCAGTGATCTCGAGAAGCTGTTGATCGATAAGACTGCTGTCCACATACGCCGGATTGGCACTGAACTTCTGGCTGGCGCTTTTCCTCACTGGGCGGCCGTTCTTATTATATTTGATCGAAAAGTCACCATCGCCGAGTTCCGCGCTCGTAGCTTGCCTGGGCTGAGGCATGCTTGTTCCAGGAGATGTTTTCTGATGTTGCGGCAACACGTGAGGGCGGTAGTCTGTTGAAGACGTAGCAGAGCTTCCTCACTTTTGTCGCCTCAAGTAGACGATGAAGTCGCTCAAGCTCGAAAGGCTGTGAGGCTTAATCAGAAAGCAGTCCTCAAAAAATTGGTGAATGCAATCCGCCACAAGAATCGTCCGTCATCTATATCTTGATCAATTAGTCCCCAAGCGAGCCCGTCTTGGTGCTGCGCCGGGTGGATCGAAGAGCTGAGACTTGTGCAGCAGTTGACTGTCTTGAGGCTCAACTGCAAAGTACTGACGGAACTTTTCTAGCCAATTGACGCCGGTGGCGGCCGCTGCGGGATAGAAAACCGAAGAAGTATGCAAGATGGCGGCGATAGCGCAGAGAGACTCGAGCGGTTGCGGTGTGATCTATTAAGTACAGGGGCTCCGCAGCAGTTCCAGGATCGGAGGCGGGGAATTAAGCGTGAGAGTTTTTCAGAAGCGAAAGTTTGAGGAAAAACAAACTGGAATTTGGTAGTCAGCCAAGGCAGGAGCAGCCCGGTGGAGAGTAGGAATCGCGGTTCGACGCAGACGCTAGCGCAAGGAAAGTGCGATGTGTCGGAGGAAAGGGCGACTCATGTGAGTCTTCGTGATGCCACCACCACGAAACGCCTAAGCCGTAAGTCTCACGGGGGCGACGGTGCAAATTCCGTTTGCCACAGCAGGGCAGCGAGAGCGACAGGATGCGGGTCGCTGCTCGGTCGGCTGCCTTCTTCTACCACCTTTGCGCTCAGAAAAATCGCAGACTGTCCTTCGCGCTCGTTAAGCGTTCGAAGCGTTGGGTCTCTCGTCATTAGTCCGTTGCGCAACAGTTGTGGTGCGAGTTGAGCATGGAAGATAGATGCTGGAGAACGTGCAGTATGGAGGGCGGGGGCGAGCGTCACGGAACCGCAAATCTGAGTTGAAGACGAAAAGCTTCGTGACAACGGCCTGGCGCACCGAGAAATTATAATTGATTAAAGGAATGAAAATTAAGATAGAAGGAGGAAGCTGGCGCCGCTCGCAAACGTCGCCCCTGTTGTAATTGTGCTGTGTTATAATAGGAGGCGATTCAAGAGCTTAATAAGAGCCTTAACGAATACATATATACGTATATATAGATAGGTATTGATTCATGTGCCCACCAGAAACCATTGGACGTTCTTGGGCGGTGTAGCTGGGTGTGGACGCAGTGGCAGAACACCCAGTGGCAGCAGCAGATGCAGCGACGGGAAACAGTGGTAGTGGTGTCAGCAGAAGCAGAGCGAACAGCGTCGTCATCATCATCATCATTATCAGCACCAGCATTCAACCCGCAAGACATGGCGTGCATCCTTCGGGCCTCCGCGAACGGTTCTACTCTGGGACCTAAATAATTAACGCAGCTAAAGTAAGCCTTCCATCGCTCCTTGACGAAGCGGCATCGCACCGGACGGCCCACTAAGCCAAAGGCATGTAGCAGTGCCAACGTGCAATACCGCCGCCATTGAGCGGTCAAAAAAGGTCTCGCATGGCTCCGTTCTTCGCTCGCATAAGCCCGGAAGGGTGCGAACCCATGAAAAGCATCGCGGTTTTGGGCTGGAGGCGACCTTCTAAGGCAAGAATAGCGTGCACTATAAGGGCCATACTGATATAGCCTTGCCGCAGCTCAGCAGACGGGTCGGCTATAATATCATAGCACGGACTATGTATGACATGATCATGTTGCATCCTCCGCGACCCCTACCATGAATCTCGGCTCCTTGGTCTCTTCCACTTACCAGCAATTCGTCGTGCGTATTTGCCATCCGCGTTACCAGAGACCACCAATCGGGCATGCAACGTGGCTGACGCAGCGATTCCAAGAGAAGGAAAATGTGGAGTATGGAAAGAACAGCGTAAAGATTCAAGAACAATAGCTTAAAGAGGACGAAAACACATACTACAACACCCATCAGAGTACTTCAAATTGTGTCTAGAGGTGGTGCGGCGGACACATCTCAGAAAGAACCACGGCTCTGCCAGCTCCCGAAGGAGTCGGCAGATCGAGTACCTACTGCTGAGCTCGTTGTCTCATCATCTGGGTTTTTAGTTGTGTTGAGAAGAAAAGAGAAAAGAAGTCTGTTTGCAAGTGCTCAGGTAAGAAAAACATCGTTGGCGTCCCGCACAGGCCAGGCTTCGTCGTGGTAGGTCGAACGTGACATCGGCTACGATCGGCCCGATCTGAGCATCCCGTTGACGTTGTGGTATGACTATTACAGCTTCAGATACTTGCTATTCACAGCACGTCACAACGTCCATTGTCGAATTTCTGTTCTGCAATGGCGACTCTGCGGAGTACCTGTAAGGCTTCGCGCTCGCTGCTGTCGCAAGCACGGCCGACGCCTGCGATTCTCAACTCTGCTCGAGGCTCATGGCAGAGGCGGGGTCTCTCAGATGGCCAGCAGAAGGTGCGCAGAGCTTGCCCAGCTTGCGGCAAATCCGTTTTATCCTGCCTGCATATACTGACTCTGATGCTCAGCTGTTGTCTGCAGATCTGAAAGATGCTGATCCGACCGTCTACAATATCATTGAGAAGGTGCGTAGCCATGATTTTTGTCAACCCAGCCACCTCGTAGTCCTATTAACCTCCGCGTAACAGGAGACGAGGAGACAAAAGAACTTCATAAATTTGATACCTTCCGAAAATTTCACATCCCAAGCCGTCCTAGATGCTCTTGGAAGTGTTATGCAAAGTAAGATCCGCACGCACATTCATCTTTCTAGCAGGCTAACTCCACACTCAGACAAGTACTCGGAGGGCTATCCTGGAGCAAGATACTATGGCGGGAATGAGTACATCGACGAGGCTGAGAGGCTCTGTCAGGAGCGAGCACTCCAAACGTTCAGGCTGAATCCCGACGAGTGGGGTGTAAACGTGCAACGTTCGTATCTAGCCGCACCCACTTGCAAATCTTCTCAATGCTAAGTACACATACAGCGCTCTCTGGTTCACCAGCCAATCTCTATGCCTACTCCGCGCTCCTAAACACTCATGATCGCCTCATGGGCCTCGACCTCCCCCACGGTGGCCATCTGTCCCACGGTTACCAAACGCCAACAAAAAAGATTTCAGCCATATCTAAATACTTCGAGACAATGCCATACAGGCTGGATGAGAAGACGGGCCTGATCGATTACAAGAAGCTTGAGGAAATGGCCGCGTTGTACAGGCCGAAGCTTATCGTCGCGGGGACGTCTGCATACAGCAGGTTGATCGAGTATGATACCATGCGTAAGATTGCCGATAGCGTGGGCGCGTACCTGCTGTCAGATATGGCGCATATATCTGGACTAGTTGCTGCTGGCGTAATTCCATCGCCCTTCCCATACTCAGATGTTGTGACGACAACAACACACAAGTCCTTGCGCGGCCCCAGAGGTGCCATGATCTTCTATCGTAAGGGCGTGAGGAGCAAGGACAAGAAGGGAGTAGAGATCATGTATGATTTGGAAGGACCGATCAACTCGTCCGTTTTCCCAGGACACCAGGGTGGTCCACATAATCACACGATCACCGCGCTGGCGGTTGCGCTGCAGCAAGCGCAAACACCAGAATTCAAGGAGTATCAACAGACAGTTCTATTAAATGCAAAAGCATTGGCCGAGCGCCTTGGAAATCCAAAAGAATCCGGTGGCTTGGGTTACGACATCGTCAGCGGCGGTACGGACAACCATCTCGTGCTTGTAGACCTGAAGAGCAAGGGCGTGGATGGCGCACGCGTCGAGCGTGTCCTCGAACTTGCCGGCGTGGCAAGCAATAAGAACACCGTTCCTGGCGATAAATCCGCTATGAAGCCTGGCGGTTTGAGAATGGGTACACCTGCCATGACGACTCGTGGATTCCAACCAGAGGACTTCAAGCGCGTGGCTGATATCGTGCACCGCGCTGTGAGCCTGACTCAGCAGCTGGACAAGAGCGCAAAAGAGGCTGCTACTGCGAAGGGCCGCAAGAACCCTGACAGTGTGGCGGCATTCAAAGAGTATCTAGGCGAAGGCGAGGATATCACTGATCTTGTGCAGCTAAGGCACGAAGTTGAAGATTGGGTTAGCACGTTCAGTCTACCGTGGGACAAGCCAACGTAGATCGCTCGCTGAGGAGAATCTGGCTATTTCCTGAACGTGGCGCTACGAATGCAAAGGCTCCGTGACGGCTGGCATTACGAGCAATGCACATGACTTGGAAACACGGCGGGCGCATTCTCTTATATCTTTCAGTTTGAATGTACATATGCAAAAAATGAGTGAGTGCTTCATTTCTCGACTTTTGGTAGTGGAGAACAATAGCAAGGGTTTACGTTTGTGAACGACTTCTCACTTTTGCAAGCCGCGGCGAGACTTCCCTGATTATGGAATAATGATTGGTATTGTTCATCTGAGATCCGGTAATTTTGTAGTCTCGCCACAGATTCATATAACAGTTGGTTTATATCTCTCAGTTCTTTCAAATTTTTACATGTTCTTGCAATCCTTAATTCTTCGACGTTCACCACCAATCTCTATCAGGCCACTACTTCCAGTAACAGCATTCCGTTCGCCGTGTTTGACCAACACAACGGCGAATTCTCATAATATCTTTTTGAAGCAGCCGAAACGGCTTTGAGCTTGAGAGAACATCGATCAAAAGACTGCCCTCAGCTCTCGTTCGTATGGCATCGTATGCTCTGGGAAGTTCAGGAGCGCCAGCCAACCACGATACAAAAACCATCTCAGCGAGAGGCTTTGGTAAGCTCACCAGACCGTGAAGCCGTTATTGACAGTCTACTGAGGAGGAACAAGCAGATCGTGCGTGGTGGAATGCGAACTGGGTGAGCTATGGCTTCTTTCTCCTTTGTCTCGTGGCTTTACTCTGCGCTGGCACGCTCATTTTCGCCTGGGTCACGGGGACGATAGATCATCGAGGGAAGGTAGCTAGACTCTAGGACATCGAGCAAAGGTCTTTGCTGTCTAAACTAACCAGGCCTTAGTGGTTACAATGGGAGCATGTAGATCGACGGCACTGTCGTCACGCTGCGTGTCGAAGCAGGTTGGAAGCGCAAGATACACCCGTTGCTGCTGGGCATTCGTGCTCGTGGCGGCTATGGCCGACAGCCGTCAGACGTTCTGAGCGACTCGAAGTGGACGTGGCCTCATCTGCTTCTCTGGCCCGAAGTGAACAATCTGCAGCTGGACCAGGCGCAAGCAGAGAAATGATCCCGCAGGAGATGCGCGAAACAAGCATGCCTGCAGCTCCGCATCGTGTTCTTGTGAATGAGAGAGACTTAAGAAGGAGAGGAGGTGAGATCGCAGATGGCCTGATCAGGATTGGCATCATGTAACGATGAAAATGAGTCCAATGGACGCGTTGTGGAACAGCATATTTCGTTACAATACTCTGTCACAAAGTACAGGAAGTTTGGTCCGACTCTACGATGAGCATGTGCACATTGCCCTTGAGCTTATTCAGATCTCCAAGGTGAACGACATTAACTTATCCTGTTTCAAGTCCATTTCTTATATCATCCTCTGTTAGAGATCAATATGCCGTAACCTATTCCTTAGGTGTGCTTTTACATAACCTTTTGCGGGTATTTGCACGTTAGCAAACGTTCTACAGAGATTTTTTTTGTTAGAAAATGTCACGCAACGTAGGCCCAATTTTAGGTAGAGGCGATGGCTTCCTTAACCCACGCAATATATGAAGAAGGATTGCATTCCATAAATTTGACATTTAACCAAAATATTTAACAATTAGTCCATTCAATCATGGCCTGTACTAACTAGCCGTCAACTTCACTCCTTCGATTCATAAAGATGCACCAGAGAAGTTAGGTCCTCGTCGACTCAAGTTACCTCAACCCTGCAGCGTCCTCGTAACAGGCTGAGGACGAGGAATTGGAGAAGCTCATGCTATTGCCCTTACCCAGGCTGGTGCTAGTGACATTATACTGATGAGACGCACAATTACCGAGCTAGAGAACGTGCGAAAGAAGTTGTTGGAAATCAATCCCAAAGTCAAGGTAAGTGCTTTTACCTGCGAAGTATGCAAGGAAGAAGATATGCAAGCATTAGAAAAAAGCATGCACGCAGCCAGCATAGGCGACTCGACGTCTGGAACTTTAATGCTGGGTTCCTAGACCACCGCTGGCAGCCAATTGCGGACGTTCCCGTCGACGAATTTGCATGCGTCTTTGAAGTTAACGTTGTGGGGGCTTTCCTTACTACCAGGACTCTGCTTCCTCTTGCTCGAGAGCAAGCGGGGATTGGAGTTTGTCATCGCCACTTCTGGCATGTCGGCTCGTGTGACACGTGAGAATATGGCAAATGTGCACGAGGATGCTCGCGCTTCACCGCTTTATGGAGTAAATTGCAGACCGATATGCTAACAGAGGTCTCGTATGCAGTTATGCCTGGAAGTGTGGAAACGTAAATGACTCGTGGTGGTGACTAAGTACCCCAATCTGTTCGAGCGAGTAAGTCGTCATTCTGGTATCCAAGGGTTTTGGTGCTTACACAACTGCAAGATGAAATACCCGTCCCCAGCTATCACCTGCATTTGTGGTCTGGCCGGTGCGACAGCCCAAGTATTGGCTAAGTGAAAGATACTCTTCTGCGCGTTCGGAAACTGATTAATTGAGAGTAATGAAAGAAGAAATTGTCAGAGGGGATAAGGTTGAAGTTATGCATGGTTGTACAAATTATGATTCAAAGAAACTGTCAGAAATTAAATCAAGGAAAGTTCTAAGCCACGACTCCAGATATGGTTCAGATGGAAAAAGCTCGTCTTCAGATAAAAAGAGCGTTATTCTGCAATAAAGAGTTGCCGTTCTAATTGAAGTACACATTCATTCCGTCGCTACATGTTACATTCATATATTGGCTCACCTGTCACAGCTCAAGACTTCGCCGCGTAAAAAGCAATCTGAACGCCTTCTGCAGGCTGGAGTACGATGTCGCTCTTCCACTTTGGCGGTGCAGACATCCTGTTCTCGACACGCTCATACTTCTGAAGAATTTTCGTGATTGTGTATGCCATCTCTGTAAGCGCAAATTGCTGACCAACGCACAGACGAGGGCCCCCATTGAAAGGAATATATCTAAAGAAAGATCAGCGATTAAATGAAGAAGAACGTGCTAAGGAAACTTACGTCCACGGCTTTGGGTTCCAAGTTTCCCATCGTTCAGGAACAAACTTGTTGATGTCTGGGAAGCCGGATGAAGCTGGGGGATATATATCCGCTCGTCGCTGCATCGCAAGTGTTGAGTAGCCAATTGGGGTGTCTTTAAGAACACCTATAGGATCATTGCCATCTTTACCGCCTCCATGAGGAAGTGTAGTATCTTTGAGGGCCATGCGAACATTGAATGGAACAATCGGATATAAGCGCAAGGTCTCATTCATGCAATGCTAAATTATAAATCAGCGCAATGGAGCTTCAAGGTTTGTTAGCTCTATGTACTTACCTGCATGTACTTCATAGACTTGAGATCTTCATAAGTTGGGTCGGCGTCTGGCCCAACAGTTCTCAAGATTTCTGCTCTCAGCTTCGTAACAATCTCAGGGTAGCACGAGAGCTCGTAGAACAGCCAGCTCAAAGAGCAAGCCGTTGTATCTCTTCCCGCAAGCAAAACGGCAACGATTTGATCCCTCAAAACTGTCCTGTCCCTTGTGAAGCTCGCCAACGCATGCAAGAATGTGTAACCCTCATCACTTTTTGTCGTCTTCTCCAGCTCTTCGGGGCTAAGAGCTAATGCAGCGTCAATATATTTGTCGCAGAAGGCATTGATAAGCTTGATGTCCTTATTAAACTGCCTCCTTGGGATGATCCAGTTCAATGGGCCTGCTCTGGCGACCATACTCATTATGTGCTGGGCGTGGTTGAATGCATCGGCAAAGCCGGTGATGTCTTCATGGAGACTGTCGACACTTTGTCCGAGCAAAAAGTCTGTGGACGCATCGAGCGTGAATTTAAAGAACAAGTCTGCCGCATCGACAGTCGCTCCATCGCTGCTACCGCCTAGCATGGGCACAAGAATCTCGCAATGTTTGCCAAAGGTCTTGAGATCAGCAACACGATCTTTGACAAATTGCGGTCGGATCAACTGTCTTGAATCGTGCCACTTTGTACCGTCGGTGGTGAAGATTGAATCTCCCAGGAATGGATGCCAGTCCTTGTTGAACTGCTCGCCCTTTCCAAAGTCCTGGAATTGCGTGGCTAGAATCGCCTTGATGTTTTCAACATCTGCTGTAAGAATGAGCCGCTGGTTGGCTATGTACGCCTCGAATGTGTATGGATTTGCTCTGTGACCCCATTCTCTGAAGCCTCTCTCCCAGATTTCCATCGCCTGGTGCCGAAGGTTGCTCTCGATCGCCTCATAGAGATTGTCGAGTCCTAACGGTAGCTTGTTTCGACGAACCGGAGCATGACCACCGAGCTTGTTGATTTTGTATTGTGCAATATAGTAATTGCCGTAAGACCAGAGCACGATGCCACCGAATCCAAGCCCGGCGGTCTTGAGTGGTGTAAGCTCCCCAACAACTCCTTTCACGTTCTCGAGAATATTTTCAACTACGCCCATGTTGATTTCGTTGACTTTGCAAAGCAGCAAGAAAGAGTCGCTTGAGAAGTTGAATCTTATCCTTGCTTCGAGCGAAAGTGATGCTCCGGAGGGAGCTTATTTCATACCCCAACTAGGTTTCACATGTACACAAGGATTCATGCACGATCATCATACCATGCCATTGGGTGCTTCGGCCCTAACCAGGATGAAGACGTGAAGTGTCCAATATCAGGCCGGCCAACGCTCGCATGTCACCCAACCAGCGTCATGAAATTCCCAAGCTAAACTGCCCAGATATGGTAGGACGTTGCGGGGCTGCCGTAAGGCCGCTGGGGAGATTGCGGATCTGGCATGGATTGTGGGGATAACCGAGTAAATGTTGTACGTACTCCGGCGACCGGTCCGGCGGCCGGGTTGTTTTCTTGAAACCAGACGCTCTTTTGCAAGCCCATGCCGGAGGACGCCAAATACTGAGTCGTGAATCACTTTAGCCTAACAAGCTCGCTTAGGTGCTTTGACCAATTTCATCTTCGATAGTGGGAAATTACTTGGCTCGCATTCTTTACTTGTAGATCTTGTATAGAACAGGCAGAGAAACAATCACATTGATGGGACTACCGGAATCTCCTCATTACACTCCTCTTCTTCTTCTCAAAGGCGCGACCAATGTCCTCACCGCCAAGACCGGCTCCATCGAAAGTTCGCTTGCGCGAACGGTCAATCTTTCCCCCAGAACCTTCCTTGCGCTTGACTAATGACCCGATTCTATCAAGTCCAGCTTCGAGGTTTCTGAATTCTTCACCGCCGAATCCACCCCTATCTCGTCCCATTTTCTTTGCTCGTTGTTTTTTGCTCTCCTTGGGCAACCGCGTAAGATGCGTCTCTTCGTATCTTATCCTCTCTGCATCCTCATCGCGCTCACGTTGGGTCTTGAGTCTGCGCCCACCTGATACAATGGTACTACCAATACTTGGCTGGGCAGTCGGTGCAGTAGATAGCTCCTCAGCGATGAATTCGTCCAATGTTGCCGACTTGTGTGGACGCCTCTCAGCCTTCTCTTCCTTTCCTCTTGTCGTAGGCATGGCCATCGCTGTAATTCGTGGTGGTCTGTATATGCCGTCCGGCGGCGCATCTGGTTTTTTCGCTTCTTCAGCGTCGTATTTTGGCCGCACGAATGCACTGGGATTGGGCCGGTATGACAGTTCATCGATCTCGGCCTCTGATACTGAGGCATCGTCGTCTTCCTCAGATTCAGAAGCGGAGCTTCTCTCCGAATCCTCGCTCTCGTCTGCCCGCTTCGTCTTCTTCTTGCGTTCATTTGTTGTGCCTTTTCCGATTGATGACTCAGCTCTTGCAGCATCTTCAGCTACCTTAACCACTTTGTCTATTTGATATTTGAGCTTTGCCTCCAATGGCTTGACACCCTTCTCGATGTATAAACGTAGCTCTGCAAGCTTCTTGGTCACCTCATCATTGAGAATTGAGAGATTCTTTCTAAGTCCATCTTGACTTGAGCTCGAGCTATGTCGCAGCTTTATCAGGATCAGAAATACCAGATTTTGCAAGTAGGAGAGGAACAGTTCATTTTTTAGATCCAGCAGCGATATACCGTTTGATGGGGGGGAGATATCAAAATTCTCCGGCAGAATCGCAGACTCTAGCGACGACTGAAGCGTTGAAAGAAGTGATAACAGCGAGGTATCCATGGTAAGTGTTCTTTGTAGATATCCTCGAGATTGAAGGTCGCAAAATCCTTAACGTGAAAAAATCTTGGACCCTGGAAACAACGGCTAACCTGAAATTGGTAACTATCTTTCGGAACCTTCCCGCGCGGCAATGAATTTTTAAAACCAATTTTCATCGTCCACCTTGTTACTAGGAAGAACTTTTCAAGTTTCAAAACTAACTTGAATCGATGCTAAGATATCCGGAAGAATTACGCAAATGACTACTATTGCGTCAACGTCGACCACAATCTTAGACCTGCCTCCTAGCTGTATTGAGGTCTGCCCTTGGGATCAGAGCGTCATCGCAGTCGGGACGTACCATCTTGAAAAGAAAGACGACGCAGAACCGTGCGCGGGTCATAATCCCTCAATCCAGAAACGAAGAGGCAGCATTCTTATCTTTCAATTCTCAGACGACTGCCGCACAGTCGAGCTTGCGCAGACCTGGCCCACGGATTACGCAATCTTGGACCTTCACTTTCCCATACGCGGGACCGAGAAGTCAAAGAATTTCTGGACCGCAAATTCTACAGGATCTTTAAGCTGTTACTCCGTGTCAGAAAACCCTTCTTTCATCATCACAGGGAGTTCAATCTGTCAGCAGTGGGCACCTAACGTTCTCGTCCTTGCCTTTGCGTTCCACCCAACGATCTCTCAAGTGCTTGGCGCTACACTCTCTGACGGCTCTGTGGTCCTATGTAAGATAAGCGAGAGCGATAAAGTGGGCGTACAGTCTATGAAGCATGTCGGCAGCCACGATCTCGAAGCCTGGACCCTGTCCTTCGACCTTTTTGGAAATAGATGCCTGTCTGGAGGCGATGATGCCGTGTTGCAAAGCATCTGCGTGCAGAATTTGCAAGAAATCACTCGTTGTGACTCGATAGAGGAGGATTTTCATCCTGTAATTGAATGGAGGAATCGACGCATACACTCTGCGGGTGTGACGGCGATACTGCCCTTGCAAGAAAATCTTGTTTTGACTGGCAGCTACGATGATACGTTGCGTGTTGTTATACTCACAAAACCTCCTAGATTACTAGCAGAAAAAACCATGGGTGGTGGTGTTTGGCGTCTCAAGCTCATCCGCGTTGATCAAGCTGCAAACCACTGGGTTTACGACATACTTGCTAGCTGTATGCATGCTGGAGCAAGGATCGTTCGTATTACTTTAGCGAAGGATACGAAGATGGATCTTCAGATCGATATTCTTGCTCAATTTGAAGAGCATGAAAGCATGAATTACGGCAGTGATTTCATTCGGAGAGGCGATGAGTACGCCATACTGTCCACAAGCTTTTACGACAGACGACTTTGTGTCTGGAGTTTCCACACGCTGGAATTCGATACAAGTCAGAACAACGACATCAAAGAATCAAACTCAGTGACCTGAGAAATAGATCCTGCCGCTAAGACGAGAGAGAAAAAAAGACGACCGAAATTCTCATCACTCCTTCTTAACATCCACAATAGATTCACCCAGATTACTTTCCTTGGCTTCGCTCGGCTGAGCCACTTGCCTTCCTTTCCACTCTTTCATCAAGTTGTTCAGACCCTTGCGCACACTAACTTGCATCCAGGTAGGCCAGGCCTTGATCGTTGTTATGCCGGTGTTGCCCACGGGCAAGATAATATGGTCACTCTTGCCAGCAAGAACTGCCTTTACGGTTGCCTCAGCTACTGTATCCGGCTCTAGAGCGTATGACACAAAACCATCGCCCTTGTCAAAGCCTGCAAACAAGGCTGTCTTCGTGTAGCCTTGATTCACACATACGCAGCGCACCTTATCTGCCTTGTAGAGGTTGTATAGTTCCGTCTGGAGGCCTTCATGGAAGGTGAGCGCTGCGGATTTACTCGCGCAGTAGTCGACGAGTGAAGGAGCTGTGACATAGGAGGCAAGTGAGGCGATAGTGACGACCATGCCATGGTTGTTTTTGATCATCTCAGGGAGGAACTGCTGGGCGAGTTGGTAGTGGCAAATGGCGTTGACTTGGAACGTGAGTCTGAGGTCGTTGTCTGTGGTGTCGAGTATGGTCTTGCCACGGGCAAAGCCAGCGTTGTTAATGAGTACAGTTGGGTGGCCAACCTTTTGTTTCACCTGCGCCGCGGTCTCTCTGATGGCATCGGGAGAGCCCAAGTCGCAGTGGAAGTATTGAACCTTCGGTGGTACTGAGTAGAGATGTCAGGTTCAGTGGTTTGCTTATGGTCTGTTGCAGATGACTTACGGACATATTTTGGCTCCTGAATATCAAGCACAACAACCTTGATGCCCTTACTCGCCAACATCTGAACCATCTTTGCGCCTATACCATCGCTACCTCCTGTCACCACTACAATTTCTCTGTTCCAGTCATAGCGGTCACTTCTCCAATTGTTTGCGACGCCCTGGTCTAAAAATCGCTTAACACGGAAGAACAGACCCCCGAACACTGCTCGGCGCAGCCAGGTCAACGCTTTAGGATGTTGAGCAAAGAACTGTTGACCCTTAGTAGTATAAAGAGCTGCGAGGTAAACCGGAAGGGTCTTGCGAGGATCAAAGGCTGTGTGCTTAAGGATAGAGAGGACAGTATCGAAGGTGAAGCCTGGTTGCGGTGTTAGCCGGTGACGGTGCAGGTGCTACTTGCGATGTGAAGCTTTCCAATACACACCCTCTCTAGGCATTGACCAATCACTGCGTATTATTGCCATACTTCAGTTCTGATCGAATACACGACTATGCTGGCGCCAGTGAAAAGGATACAGCAGGAACAAATCGCGGCTCTGACATTCAAGTCAGGTTGTCAAGAATCCGGACTAGGTAAAGGGCTGCCTTATGAAAGCCCCGTCTGCACGAGACAGTCCCGCCCAGCAGGGCAACGATATGCATCGACGCCTCGGAGCGAAGTAGTGGCCCAGCAGCGGTCGAGTAGTTCGACTCGGTTACAGCGAATCGCCGATATCAGTCAGGTAAAATGCGGGGTGCGACGCAGGACGGCTTCTAACGCTAAGAAGATTGGAGCCTCGGCACAGCCCTGTTTCTTTTAGGCGAGCTACCACTGCCGGAGAATGCAGACGAGCCCAGAGACCTGCTTCCGGTGTGCTTGGGCCTTCACCCTCACATCTCCGGAGACCAGCGCTTCTTTTGGACTCTTGACATGTGCTTGCGACGCGCTTGGCTGCTCGTGGATCTCGCATGAGCATTAGAAGAACACGCATGATCGCCCACTCATCTCGTTTATGGAAAACGAGACAGAGGTGGAGAAGGAGGTGCTTGATTGTGCCTTAAATAGTACATTTTGAATTAAGAGCTTTCTGTAATACAACTTGGCGTCTATGGTCTGGAAACAAGAAGCAAAATTCGTGTCTGCGTCATAAGCTCCTCTGGTTATGAGATCAGATATCCTCAACGCCTATCCAATGCAGACTGTCAATTCAACCGGTTACGCCATCTCCGCATGTACCAGAAACCCTTTCCGACTTCCCGTGCGAATTAAAAGAATTTTTTAAAAAAAAAACCAAAAAAACTAAGCTCAAAACATGTTTGAATCCGTTGGAGCAAAGGATGCCAACGACTCTCTAGGGTTGTCGATTTCCATCGCCCCGCTCATGACGCGCACAACTTTCTTGTTGGGGTTGGCAGGCTTCGCTACGAGAACCTGAGCAGGACAAACGACAATCTCATCCTCACCATCGCCCAGATCGTCGCCCTTTTTGACGACAAGCGGGAAAAGCACGAGCTTGACAATGGCCCCACGCTCCTCCAGTTCTTCGTTTGACGTGAATTCGCCGCTCCGCTCGTTCATAAGGGCAGCGTTGAAGGTGACCTTTTGCACAAGATCGCCGTTGGTGTCGTATTCCGGTTTGAGTGGTGGAAGCATGATGTATTCAGCACGCTGAGTTCGCATTTCGATGGCAAGATCAACCGCGAGCGTTAGGACCTTGCGAAGCGACTCTTGAATCTGAGCAACGAGATTCGACGGCGGTGGCAAGAGCTGAGATAGATTGACGAAAATCTCCTGGGCTACGGCTTCAGTATCTTGTTTGCGCTGAGAAATGAACGCTTCCCTCCGCGAAAGGAGAGTGAGAGTGATGGCACGCCATTGAGCCACGGCTCGTTGCGGACCTGCAGATGAGATTAGTTTGGCCTTAGAAATCTTGTGGCAAATTTTCAGCTTACCAACTTGACTAAGAGTCTCCTCCAGAGTCTTGAGCTTCTTCCTTTGATCTCGATCCATCCCAAAAAGATATCTTGTGAAAACATACTCCCAAATCATAGACATCACCACCGACATGAATACGTCTCTTCTCTTAACCCTGTCCGCCAATAGAACGTCTACATCCGATCCATCCAGAATGGCGTCATCCAACCTGTCTCGCAATTTCTCATCGCTGATATCAGATGAGAGCTTGCACATCTTGTTATCTGAAAACTTTGAGAATCGTAGCACCCATTGTTGTACATGTTGGCATAGCTGCTGGCACGCACTGTCGAAATAGTCCTCATTTCTGACATTCAGAAACGTCTCCGTTTGGCTTGCATTAAGCAACTGCGCCTGCAGGGATTTGATTTCTTCGACCTTGCTGGCAAGCTCTTGCTGCAGCTGTTCGATCTGTGCGTCCTTCTCAACCAACGCAGCAGAGATCCCGTCCTGAACGATTTCATTGATGCCTTCATTCAGAGTTTGATGTTTGGCTCGTAGAGCTTCGAGTTCGCGAGACGTTGCTTGCCATTGTGCGTGCGCATGCGTGTTCTCCGTCTCCAGGCTTACGACACGCGAATTCGCATTGGCAGAAAGCTCTTGGTGCTGCGATGACAGCTGCGCATTCTCTTGGGCGATGCGAGCTATCTCTTCCTGAACTTGAGCCAGTGTTGCCGAGAGTTGAGAAATTTGCATGTCCTTTTCCTGGATTATGAGATCACGTGAGGCAACGGCCTCGGTTGCTTGTTGAATTGTGCTTGCATGGCTATCTCGTACAGAGATCGCTTCTTGGAGAGCTTGTTCTGCTTTTTGCTTGGCCTCTTGAAGAGCACGATTTTCGGCGACCACCTGATCAACACGGGATTGTAGGTCGATGATTTGCATACTTTGTCGTTTGCGCACGCTAGGAGGACGCGTTGGCGACATGGGGGATGCTGGGGCGTGTCCATAGCCCTCCTAATATTTGTTAACGACAGATCAGGTAATTTGACGCATGCATGATGACTTACCAATTCTCCCTCCATGCCGACCCCTCTTGACTTGTCTTTAGCTTTGATGAGAGTTGATACGAGAGCTGCTCCCGCAGCGCCTGCGATGAGTTGAGGTGTAGAGTCCGAAATTTTAGCGCCCACGTTAGCTTCTTGGCGTTTAGCGTGGCCTCGAAGGTCACTTGACACGCTTCTGTCTGTGCGCCGCAAAGATCTGTCAGAACGAGCGCTGGCGGTACTCATAGCACTTAACGGCCTCGAAATGTTTGGGCTGTGAGGACGACCGCTATCCAAACTTCGGTGGCTATAGGCTGATGAGATTCGATCAATACTGGTCGGCTGACCATCGCTCAGCGGGGATAATTTGCGCGAATCGTGAAGACCAGTTGAAGTGTGCGCATGGTCGGCACTTCGAACCCGTTTTGCAGGATCGCCATGGATAATCCTGTTACTATCCATCGTCCCATTGTATTCATCTGCTGGAGGCCAAGGACGGCGATCTATGAGATCCCCAATTGAACTCATTCCACCAGCGGATTTGACGCGCTTAGGCGAAACGTGTGTATCTATATGGAGTTCTTGTCGAGGTGAAATCTTAAGCTTCTCAGGCGTTGCAGACCGCCGAAGGTTTCTTGAGCTCGGCTCATGGCGAAGACCATGGGAACGAGTCTTCCTCACCAGCGGCGAATCTGGGGACCCAGGGCTTGATTCCATTATCGTTTGAAGACCGGCGCTTGAAGCGCGAGTATGATGTGCTGGTGTCGTGACTGGTGTCGTCTTTTCTGTCGCTGAAGGGAGGGACTCGGAGACTGAATTTTGACTCTGATTTCTTTCGCCCCTTGAACCTGCAGTTGGTTCAGCTTGCATCTCATCATCCTCTAAAGATGCTCGACTCCTGTCACTTGTCGTAAAGCTTGGTGAGGAAATATGCCCATCAATGGACTTCTTGGCGCTACTGCTGGGTGGCTCGCGTGTAGAAGGTGAAGACTGGAACAGCAGATTCGACGCCCGATCTTTCGAGGTTGACTCCACGGCAGGCGGTGAAGCTAATATTGAAGTGTCTGGTAACGAGCATTCTGTATCTCCTGTCTCCAGATTCGAACCTGGCGTGTTATCTACTATCTCAACAGATTGCCGTGGAGAAAGAATTTTTTCTGGTGAGCCCTGGCTGACAGCTACCCCCCATTCAGGCGAAACCTCAACACGAACTTTAATGGGCGACTTGCTTGATCCGTGAGAGGCTGTTCTTCCTCTTTTGAGTTCATCAGAAAAGTTCAGTTCGCGCTCTCGATCTTGTGTCGGGCTCAAAAGGCCTTCTTCCCTTGCCAACTGCAAGGATGCAGGTGTATCGTGGTGACTGCTATCCTTCTTTAAAGCTTCAGAGGTGCGCTGGCTAGTCAAGGACTTTGGCGATGCCGGAACAATTATACCGCTATCGGGATTCATTGGAAATGACCAAGAAGACTGTGCAAAATCTTGTGCTGAGACTTGATTCTTTACGCCGGAAGCGTCCTCGGGCAGACGGGATTCAGACTCTTCGTTCGGCCCCTCAGTCATCTCAACATCACGATCCAGGTCGAGAGATGGACGTGGCGAAGTGATTCTCTCGAATGCATTCATGCCCGACCCAACCTCTAGCTTCTTCATTGGTTGCTCGACTATTGAGTCTTGTCGAGGCGGTACCTTGCGTTTAACACGTTCCAAGCCAGGAAACATACTTGCCACGCGACTGACGTTGGAGCTTGAGGTTTTAACGCTTTCCGGGAGATTGCGTCCTGTTGTCTCTGCCTTAATTTCTTCGCTCAACGATTTCTCCTCTTTATCAGTTTGAGATTCGTTGAGGCTCTCAGACTGGGAACTCGACCCTGCAGCTGTGGCGATGGCCGTAGCCACTAGGCCAACTCCCGCTGCAAGAGCTGCGCCGGGGGTTTGCTCGGTTACACCTGCAGCTAGACTGCTTTCAACTATGTCATTTGAAGCAGAGGATGTGGTTCCTTTCTTGCCTTTCTTTTTCTTCGGCTTCTTCTTGGGTAAAGCCAATTCCTCTTCTACTACCTGGACGGAGTCTAGATTATGTGGCCCGCCAATTTCAGCATCTGAAGCGTGCTGTATATTGTCCAATTTTTCAGCCGTCTCTTTAGAGGACTCTGTATCTGGTGGCTCGAATGGACGACTCTGATCATCCGCTTCTGGCTGAGGTGCTTCATCTTTTGGTGTAACCGACGTTATGATTGATGCCTCATGGTCAATAGAAGGTCGGCTCCATGTCACTTCATTCGAAGCTGTGTAGTAGTAAGTCTTTCCGCTATTGGAGTCTGTGGCAGAAAACCAGCCATGAGGTAAAGGCGTATTTTCATCTGATGTTACTGCATTTGTCGTAGCGGAGTTTTCAGACTGATTGTTAGCAGCTGATGCTGTGGCCACCTCGTCCTGCGTCGCATTTTCGACAGTTTGCACTTTGTCCAACGCAGCTAAGACACCTTGGTTTACGACACTACTTTGCTTGCGCGCCTTTTTCCCACGCTTAGCTTGTTTATGTTTCTCGGAAAACCCCTCAACTTCTTCTTCACTGAGGCTCTGTGGTGATTGCAAGGCCCGTTGAGAGTATGTATCATCGCGTTGTACTATACCTGGATCAAACCCGGACCCTTGCAGACCAGCAGTAAGGATTTCCACAAATTCCTTGTCATCAGTGGTTGGAAGCTTATGACTGGAAGCATCCTCCGGAAGTGCAATTGTTGAGGGCTCGACAGGCGAGGTTTGACTTTGTGTCCTGGAGTTCCTTCTTGATGATCGACGGCTGCCTCCGTGTGCTTGCATAGGAAGTTCGTCAAATTTTGGCTCTTCAAGTATATGGGAATGCGCACGCTGTTCCATCAAAGATGGGTCACTTGTTGCAAGATCCGGGTCAAATCCAGATTGTACAAGACCTGCTGCTATCGATGCTGCAAATTCAATGCCAGGAGATGATGACTGCACATGAGAAGTCTCAATATCGTCGACGGGGATATTGCGAATATTCATGACTTGATCGCTGGTTTCGATGCCCATGTTGGCTTCCTGCTCAATTATTGATGAAACTTGGTTATCGGGCATACTGTTTATTGGCGCCACACTCCCGCCATCGTCGCTTTGCTTCGATTCGGCTTGATTGTCTTCAAAGTCGTTTTCTTTCGCCATAGCCGAATCCTCCTTCGAAGAAACTGCAGCATCTGCGTCCCTCTTCGCTTTCTTTGCTTTCTTATTCTTCTTGTCCCTCTTCGAATTCTTAACTTCGAACTCCGTGGATCCTAGGTCTGTTTCCATTAAAGAACCTTGTGCACTTGAATTGTTCGACCCAAGTAGCTGTTTCGTGGTGTCATCGATAGCATTGTCTCCTGTTGATGCTCTTTTCATTTCTTGATCTGAGGGACTTGGGTGGCTAGGAATCTCCTCGTCTTCAACTTTTTTGGCTTTTCTTTTCTTCTCTTTCTTTTTTCTTGAAATGGGAAATTCTTCCTCAGGCTCAGGCTCCGCAGACGTGTGAAGTGGCTGAGGGGACTCAAAGACATCTGGCGCCGAAGCTTGTAACATACTGTCGTCTTGGGATGCCGTCACAGGAGTTGACTCGGATTGAGAGACGTGTGGAATTTCCACGGAGTTCGGCATTGCGAAGTCTTGAGCAGCAACAGCAGGTTCATTGACGATTGAATCGGGCGACGTGGTATCTTCAGTGCTCTCTTTAGCTTGTTTAGCCTTCTTCGCTTTGCGCTTATCTTTTTGGCTTAGTTTTATAGGCACTGAATCATTATCAATAGAAGATGAGGTGTCCACTTTGATGGTGTCAGACTCGGTAATGGGAGAAACAGTTGTCGTCTCAATTGGCATATTTTCTTCCAAGTTTTCCACTACAGTGGGCTCAAGAGCTCCATCCTGGGTTTCTGCATGCGGAGGGTTCGTAACTGTTGCATCTTTTTTGGTTGAACTAGTAGCTTCTTCAACAGTGTCATTCGTGAGACCATCGGCAGGCTCGCCCGCATTAGCGACTGCGCTGATGGATCGGGAATTTTCATCATCCATCAGCATAGCAGAAATTTCTGCAGCGGTGGAGTTTGCAGCTCGAAGGTCAGTAGACGGCATTGCAGAATCAACTGACCTCTCTAAGTCTTGATCGAGCACATTAGACGTCTGGGATTCTGAACCAGATGTTCGATCACTGCTCTTCTTTCCCTTTCTATTTTTCTTTCCTTTTTTGACAGGTGGCCTAGCAGAATCATCTTCGTTTGGAGTCGCTTGCAATGAAGCGTCGCCTTGGCTTTCTTGCGTAACTTGACCCATTTCGCCTCCGTTCGAGGTCGTGTTATCCGGCGACATTGATTCCAGTGTAACGGAATCAACAACTTCAACGTTTGTCACATCATCGATATGCAGAGGATCTGCGCTCTGTCCAGGAAGTTCACCAACCGAGGTAGGATCAGCTTGTGCGGTCAGATCGTTTTCTTCATCCAAGGTTGGAGTTGCATCTGCTGATTTTTCTGTGTCTGCCAAATGCTCTTCGACAGCAGCTGACTTGGCCTTCTTCTGCTTCTTTCCTTTCTTTTTCGATTGTGTCGAGCCCCCCATTTCCTCCTCACGAACGGTATTTGTGAGATCCCATGTTTCGGCGGGCAACTCGTTTGTCTCAAGAGCCACCGTAAGAGAACGACGTTTTTCTTTTTTGGCTTTCTTTTTGGTCGTCATCTGTGTATCCCACATGTCATCTGCTTCAGGTTCAGCATTGACTGAGGATTCTGGAATGTGAGGTTGAACATCGGAGATGGGTGGGGCATCATCCTCTGGTGTCGTTTTTTCTTCAAGACTAATTGCGCTGGAGACGATGTCTGCTCGCTTCTGGGCAGAAGATTCAGGTGAAGGTTCTAGTTGTACAACGGATAGGTCGTTAGATGTTGCGAGGAGTTTGCCATCTTCATTTTCATTTGTGGTGGCAGTCATGGATAGCTCATTTTGATCTTCCTCTGGAGTCTGCTGTTCGACAAGCAGAATAGCATCGTTCTGGATGGTCGCAACAAGACGAGGATCGTCAGGTGATTTTGCATCGGTAACAGAACTAGCTGGACGATCAGTCATAGACTGAGTAGGCTCGGGAGTTGAAGGCCTCGAAATTCGTTGCGTATTTCGCGAGGAGTCCTGTGCTTCCTGAGCTGCGCCGAAGCCTCCGGCGTTGTCGGCCTGTCCGATGTCCTCCATTGCCTCGACATGGACATCTGTGATCGGGTCAGGTGAACCTTGGTCCGCAGTTTGCGCTGTATCTTCAGCACTCTTCTCTGATTGGATCTGCGTCTCCAAGAGAGATGGCTTAGCTGACTCGCCCGCTTCGGTGACTGAGTGTTGTTTAGACCTTTTCCCTTTCTTTCCTTTGCGTTTTGTGATACCCAAACCATCGGCCTCTATTTCTTGTTTTACAGCAATTTGCACCGTATCCATGGCATCTGCTGCATCTACCGGAGTGACGTCGTTAAGGGAGTCGTCAGGTCTGAAGTCGGCATCCTTGTTATCCTGAACAGTAGTTGCTGTTGCATCAACCTCCGCGTTCAAGTTGCAGTCCTCAGCTGTTGTGATAGCCTTTTCAGATTCTGAATTATGTTCTTCAACTGCAGGCTCAGATGTAAGCTGAGCATCGTCAGTCCTCGGCTGCTGTCTGACCAAAGTGGAATCCAGTGTAGAATCTTGTTCTATGGCAGATCTACTACTTAACTGCGGATCGAGCTCAGTTCCTTGATCCAATTCCAAAGATGGCTCACGCTGCGTCGGCACATCAAGCATTTGGATGTCCTGAGGCTCTGATGTTGAGACGGAGACAGTTGTTAGAGCAGATGAGGACTGTTTGCGCTTTTTTTCTTTCTTTTTGCCCTTCTTGGAAACTGGGGCAGCCCATTCATCCTCTGCAGCAACTTCCATTGGCACATTGGATCCATCATTTATAGGTTTTTGGAGTGGACCTGGGTTAGCACTCTCATTATCGGGAACAGCCGGCTCGAGTTCTGCATCCTTAGATTCCCCTAATTCCTTATTTCGATCGTCAAATTCCATGGGTTGATCACCAGTAAGATCTTCGACAGTCTGTGCAGCATTCGAGGGAGACTCGATCTCACGATCGCTCTTGACAGCAGCAGGCTCTTCGACCGGAGTCGTTGTAGCTGAACCTATTTTCTTGCCCTTCTTCCCCTTCTTAGCTTTCTTAACTGGCATCGACCATTCGTCATCACCCGTGACTTCGATGAGTTTGTCTTCGATGGTATGTTGCTTCTCTTCTTCCTGCTTCTTGGCCGATTCTTCATTCACACTGACGCTTTCGTGCGACTGCTCTACCTCAGGGGGAGATGACACTGGTTCAGCTGTCTGGACAGGAGCGAGGCTCTGCTGTGGGCTTGGCTCTTCTGTAGATAGAGGAGTAGATAGGCTGGACTTCTTCCCTTTTTTTGCTTTCTTCCCTTTCTTTGCCGGTACTGCCCACTCATCTTCTGCTGTAACTTCTCGAGATGTATCAGGAACGACCGCTGCTGAAACTTCAATATCCCGGGCATCTTTGGCATCCTCGCGAGAGGCTTCATTCTCGTTTTTAGGGCAATGCTCAACAGCGATCTCATCGCTGTTATTTGGGACGTCTTCTGTTGGTTCGCATCCTTCCAAAGTGGATCGCTTTTCTATCTCTCTAAGACTTTCTGCTTCAGTTTTCTCTTCCAAAAAGGCCGATTGCTCAGCAGAAACTGGCTTTTGACTTGAATCGAGTGTTTCGGAGACAGGCTCTTCAAATGGCTCCCCAGATGCTTCATCGGGTACGACCGAAGTTGTAGTACTTGACTTTTTCCCTTTCTTGCCCTTCCTGCCCTTCTTGACTGGGACTGCCCAGTCTTCTTCCTCAGCATCAACAGTCTTTATGGCTTGCTCTTTTTGGCCATTGTCCTCGATGATATCCTCGTCAAGTTGCTGCTCAATGCCGGATGTTACTACAGGCATGTGACTTTCGGGAATATTCGCTGTGTTTTCCACAATCTCATCTTGACAAACCACGTCAGGTTGCTGTTCCTCGTAGAGTTGTCCGGGATCTTCAAGATATTCTGATATCGGTTCAGTGGCTTTGCACGATTCGTCCCTGCTGACTGGCTCTTCAAGATCAGATTTGGTACCGATGAACTGATTTTTCTTCGCTTTCTTTTTGCTCTTTTTCGGCAACTCTGCCACCTGCTCATCGGAGGCTGCATCTTGTGTTTGAGCTTCAGCAACATCGTCAAAATTGATACTGGGCATTTCAGCAGCTATCACCTCATCTTTTTCGTGAGGCAAGGTCGGCGTTTCGGTAACGGGCTTATCAGCAGACGCAAATGTGTCTGTAATGGAAGTCTTCGCCTTTTTCTTCCTCTTCTCCTTCTTGCTAAGAGATGGAGCAAAATCGTCTGGTGGTGGGGATTTCACAATTGGCTCTTGAGGCTCCTCAAGTGAACTCTGTTGTGCAGTCGTAATTTGCTGTGTATCCGACGAAGCTAGATTTTCAACTTCTTCTTGGAGTGATGCCTTTTCCCCGCTTTGTTTTAACAGCTCAACATCAACAGATTTGGGGGTTGCTTGCCCACTTTTCTTTCCCTTCTTTTTCTTGCTCTTTTTGGACGGCAAGGCCCATTCGTCCTCCGCTTTAGTCTCGTGGGCCTCATTTGAATCCAGATTAATATCCAATGAGGTATCAGCCTGTAACTGTGATTGATTTTCAGGAGCTGCGGGATTTGCCGTGGAATCGTCAAGCGATGGCTCTCCTTCGATTTGTGCGGGCAGAAGCAAATGGCTGGTTGTTGGTAACGCTTCATCATGATCATCGAAGGACCTTTCTGGGATGGGTTTCTCGATTTCTTCGCCCTCGTCAACTTCAACAGCGGCTGGAGGCTGATTGACATGTTCGGTTGGGGATTGTTTGTCCAATGATTCTGCTGCTTTCCTCGACTCGATATTCGGCAAATTTTCATCAGGTTCCACAGGTGGAAGCTCAAGCGTCCCTCGAGGTTGAAGCATGTCGACATGTTGGTGGAGAGATGATGAGAACTCCGCAACGTTGGGAGCATTCGGACTTTGCGGCGATTTTAGTTGACCTTCATGACTCAATTCGGTCAGAGATTCCACGTGTTGACAGGAACCAGCACGTTCAACACTATTACCAATAGAAAAACTTGGCGCATCCAGCGGCTCCACTACAGCGTTCAAATCTGTTGTTGACAACTCAAGTTTCTCGAGCATTGGGGCGTCTGGGGTGTCCCGCACAGACTGCTCACGTGGTTCAGCCTCATTGGTGGCAGGGGTTTCCTGCGTTTGCACATCAGCGTGAACAGCTTCTGCTTCGTGGCTGCGGGTAGCTGGCTCATCGAGACTTCGCGGAATGTCTTGTTCCATATTTTCCATCGACTCTTGCAAATTACGCTCATCTTTACTTGTGAGAACTGCAGCATCAGACGTTTCCACAATTGCGTCTACCGCGCTAGAGTCACCCGGAGATGGCACTTGAAGCTCCAATTTCTGCAACCTCTTTCGGCCCTTACCTTTGACCTTTGTGGGAGCGGAGGCGGTCAAAGGCTCATCAATATTCGGGTCTTGAGTTACATTTGCGCTGCTGTCTTCAGTTGAACCTTCCACAGGCTCGGGCCAGTCGTCTGCAACGCCACGATTTTTGCGCTTCTTCTTGTCCTTCTTCTTACTGTCTGTCTTTACAAACGCAAATTCATCGTCAGTATTGGCCTCCGCTTGGTCGCCAATTCCTGTCTCTGCCTGTGTATTTGGCTCCACATCTGCGCGGTGGCTCGCTGATCGCTCGCCTAATTGCTCTTGTTGAGCAGCAGCATCTGTCTGCAGCACATGTTGTTCCAAAGACTCATCCAGCCCAGGTTGGCTGGTTTGAGCATTCCTAGCTGGGACATCAGCCGAGTCAAGATCTGCGACAAGTGAAACAGAGGCAGACGTGGAGGACTCGGCTGTGTAATCTGTCAACGTATCAACGCTTTGGAGTTTTTTGCCTTTGCCTTTCTTCTTCTTCTTGTTGCTTCCAGACCGCGACAACGACTGGACATCGATATTATTCTTCCCAATTGGTTCAGCAAACCCGCCAGCTTCATTAGTTGAATCTCCAGTCGCATCCAGTTCCGTGCCTCTAGAGGATAGACGAGAGTTTGCACCTTCGGGCAGGTCTGCACAGATCTGTCCTTGAGTTTCAGATGATTCCTTGTCGGCAGAGGATGATTCTTCTACCGAAAGGTGCTCCGTTGACTGTGCGTGATCACAAGAGGGTTCAACGGAGGGGTTCTCTGCAAGATCTTGGGTAGGAGCAGAAACCTGTGCCGATGAATAATCGCTTTCAGCAATGCGTTCTTCATCTTGGTCTATATTTCTGGCAACCTTGTCTGATGGCTTTGACAATTCTGTATCCTCAGCGGGCACTCCTTGGGACGTCTCGTCTAGATTGTCGACGTGAAATGCGCCGTCTTCTTTCACCGCAATTGGCGAGATGCTCACAGATGATTGCTGTGCAGTTGCGCCAACAGCTGCGCCGGCGACACCAGCAGCCACAACGCCCCATAAGTCAATTTTTGGAACCTTCTGAGCTTTTCCCTTCTTGGTGCTAGTATTTAAAGGCGATGGGCTTGACTCAATATACTTAGTGTGATCGACGTCGGCTGTCTCTGAGGCCGTCACAAGCCCTTCCCCGGCCATTAGATCCTTGTCCGGCAAAGTCATCTGAGCTGACCTGTCGTTTATGTCGTCTTTTGGGAGAAGTGAAGTATGCGTAGCAGTCTGAGAAGCACTATCCTCTGGCATAATCTTCTTGTCTTCAACAGCGTGGGGTTCGGGATTGACGAGACTTGGTAATCCAGAGTGGTCTGCGGAATCTAACACGTTCACGGCTGGCGTTGCCTCAGAGTCTTGCGGATCAGTTGAGAACGATGCCACCCTCTCTTCGTTGAGATCAGAACTAGGCTGTTGCACAATACTCTCTGACTGAGAATCAGGCCCCGCGGATGTAATGTCCTCGGGCGAAATAACCTTTTCTGCATTAGTTATGCTCGTCGGAGCGTGCTCTGTAGAGAGCTCTTTTTCTGTCACATGTCTACGCTCTCGCGATGGTTCTGCAGGCTCTCCGTTGTCAACAGCCTTAGCTGAAGGTGAAGGACTAGGATTAGCTGCTATTCACGTTAGCTCCAGTCCCTCTTCGAGCATAATGTATTGCACTTACATTGTCCGTCTATTGCAGTTTCTGCGACTATGGGAGCCTCCGCAGTTGTTTCAATCAACAGTTCGTCGTTACGCACAGGAGTCGCACTGCCAGATCTTCCCTTTTTGGTCTTCTTTTTGCCCTTTTTGCTTGGCGTACGCTGAAGAAGAGCTTCTGGGATCTTCGCAGTCTTAGCATCCTCCTCCTTGACCTCTTCGATTGCAGAAGGTATGTCAATGGGACTGGTCTCGCTAACAACCTCAACCGACGTCTGGTCTTGACGCTGTTTTTGCGCTGCCTCAGTATGCAAGGTCATTTCTTCTGATTCTTCAGAGGGCAACGACTTGTCGTAGCTTTGGCCTCTACCCTTCTTACCCTCCTTTCCAGTGTTGCCAGAAGTGGGGATCTCAAACCAAGTATCGACGGCATCTTGTGCATCACGCTCTCCGAGTTCTCTCTCCGTCGGCGTTGGCGTTTCATTGTCGAGAACGTCTGCCTTGGTTCCGCGCTTGCCTTTCTTGCCTTTCTTCGAGGCCTTCTTTAGTTGCGAAGAACGACGCTCGTCGGCTTCAGCTTCAGCTTTAGCCTTTTCCTCGGCAGCTTCTTTAACCTGCCGTTTGAATTCTTCGTCCTCTTCGTCGGGTTCACCACCCATAAAGCTATCAATACTCTTTCTATCGTCATCCTGAGAAGATATTACTTCATGGCCGGCAAGCCCAGTAGCAGCGCCAACGGCGAATCCAGTCGCTATGTCTTCAATGCCCAATCCAGACGATGAAGGTTCATGAGACTTCTTGGGTGTTTCATCGAGATCGTTGACCGGAAATGTCGTACCCTCATCAGAAGGTCGAACAGAAATGTCCATGACGCCAGCAGGGAATGTAGCAGCTTTCGGTGTGGTCTGTTGCGAGTCAAGCAGATCCTCAGGCTCTCTGCTTAGTTGCTGATCTTCAAGAACACCCTCCGGCTCACCAAAATCTCCACGGAAGCTGGTCTCTGGGGATTGTGCTGCAGAATGGAAGCTGTCTTCATCGGTATCGTGTACGGAAGGGGTCCGCGACGTGCTCGTGCTTTCTGGTAGAGGCGGCAAGTCCTCCTCGATCTCGGGAGCCTTTCGCGTCTTTTCGAGCAAATATAGTGGCCGATAATGTTTGAAATCCCCCGAGAGGCTCTTCGTATGCCTAGCCTTTGGAGGATGTAAAGGTGAGTAAGGTGTTGAAGGCGAGGCTGTATTCACAGGAGAAGGTAGATTAGCGTCTCGTGACATCACTGGCGAAGGTGCGCCACCCGGATACCTAAATCGCAAGGGCACAGAGGTCTTACTTGCCGCCCTCAAACTTTCCAGGCTCGGCCTTGGAGGCGTTCTTGGCCCTTCCTCATAGGGGCTCCCAGGACGAGATGGCGGAAGCGGGGGTAGTTCGTTAAAAGGTCCTATGTTATAAGGACTTGTCGGCCTGCTCGCCGGCAGACCTGGCAACTCCAATTCTCGGTTCAGATCCGGACTCGCAGTTTGCACCGTAAGCTCCGGCAGTGCAGAGAGATCAGGAATTGGAGTGTCGTCACCGAGAGGACTGGCGGGCAGAGGAGCAGCAGAAACAGCACTCTCATCCTCTGCCCGAACCCCTAAAAAAGACTGGTCCCTGCTGTCACGTTGCTTCTTGCTTCGACTTGAGAGCTCGTTATCTTCGGTATGGCTAAGCACTTCTTCGACAACATCTTGCGGTGGCTGCGATGAGTAACGAGTGTAAGGATGATCGTCATCGTGCTTGTAACCAATATCATCTGAGGCAATCGAGTGATAGTCTCGTGATGATCGGCTCCGACGCTTTTCGCTTCTGTCATCATCGTCGGCGCTGCGGTTCGAGCGCTCTGATCTGGATGATCGACGCTCATATTCATCGTCTGAGCCTGCAGTAGACCGGCTGGATCGCTTCTTCCGCCGTCGTTCTTGGTCTTCCTCATCGTCATCGCGTGACGATCGTGACTTCTTGCTCTCACGATCGCGGGAGTCTCTATCCTTGTCCTTCTCCTTGTTACTGCTGAAGATACTGAATATACTTTTCTTTTCTTTATCTCTTTCCTTGTCCTTGTCTCTGGATTTGCGCTTCTCATCATGCAGTTTGGAGGTGGAAGCAACAGATACGTCATCGAATATTTCGCTGTCTCTCTTTGAACGTCGTCTTCGCTCACGATCGTCATCGTAGAGCCTGGAAGTGGAAGCAACGGACACATCATCTCTAATATCGCTATCCCTTTTTGATCGTCGTTTTCTTTTACTATCATCATCACCAATTTCTGACGTAGCGTAAGAATCACTTCGGCGGGGAGACTCGTAATCATCTTCGCGCTTTGAGGACCGCTTCTTAGCTTTTTTCTCATCGTCATAGTAATCGTCAGATCGCGAGGTCTTGGCGCTGGTGATTGACGCTGTGGAGGCTTCCATTTCGTCTTCATGTCTACTGCTTCGTTTCTTCTTCTTCCTGCGTCGTGAGCTACTTGCAGACTTTGAATCGTCCCACTCATCTTCTGGCTCTGCTTCCATAGCATCTGGCTCCTCCGTAAGCTCGGGAGTAAATTTGTTCTGCGAATCATGGCCGGAGGGCACAATTGGATGCTTCTCATCAACGCCATTACGCTCACCTTCTCGATCATCGCCCAGTTCATTGTGGTCAGTGCCCTCCAGATAGTCAAAGACATTCACATTCGACGCTTTCTCCTTTTTGTATTCTTCATACTCTCTGCGAATCTCCTCGGCTTCTTTCTCGCGGGCTATTGCTGCTGCAGCAACACCGGCAAAGCCCGCAGCCATGACCGATACAGAAGAAGACTCCACATCACGAGCTTCCCTCTCAAGCTCATCGTCCTTGGAATCGCGGCTCTTGGACTTCTTCTTTTTCTTTTTCGACTTCTTGCTAGTGGACCACTTATCTTCTGCCACAGTGTCAGCCGCTTCACGATCCGGTTTCGGGCCTTCGACTTGTTCGCCCTGGAATACGGGGTCGATTTGCGCCTTTTCTTTGGCATCTGGTGCTGTCTTCTCAGCACTCTCGGCGGCCTCGCCGGTTGACGGCAGGTCTTCTTCATCCTGGACGAAGCCACCTGGCATAACAGTCGATAAATCCTTCTCTTTTGTTGGGGTCGGGTCGTAGACCTCGCCCTCAACAAATCCATGGTCACGGGTAGGCAACTCATCTGCATCGTCATTAAGAGTAAAATTCGTGGCAATGTCCGAGACGGAGGTATAGAAGGGGGTTTGGTAGAAATCTCTGTGCGCGCGATGATGCTCATTCGGCTCTATCACTACAGGCGTGACCTCAGGAGACTGCGCCTCAACAACAGGACCATCCTCATGCATAATCGACCCATCGATGGGTGAGTACCGTGGTATTTCTTCGACGGGTGACTCCACGACTTCTTTTATGCTATCTGCCGTCGCCGCCGCCGCCCCCGCTGCTGCTGCTGCTGCAACCGTTGCGGCTATGGCAGGCTTATAACTAGAGCTCGTTGTCTGGCCGTCGTGTGATTGCTCTTCAACGACAATCTCATCATCGGCTTGACTCTGGGGCTTCGTAACAACATCGTCGTCAATGTACTTCTCACGGATAGATTCTGGTGTCCTATCGTCGTAGTGAAATGTGGTATCTTCACCCCAACGAACTCGTGAAGCAGACCTTGTGCGTTCGAGTTGCTCACCTATTGGTTCATCACCCTTCCTCTCCAGTTCTTCGACAGGTGAAGCTGGAGTGGAACCTCGTGCGGACCCGGCGACAGAATTAGTTCTGCTCGCGGGAGGAGTGGGTTCGATAAGCTTAAGCTGAGGTACTGGCCAAGGAAGTTTAGAGCTCGAGGCCTTGGTGGCTGTAAAGCTGTAAGGCCGCTCATAAGGTGGCGCCTTTATGGGAGACTCAGGTGCGCGTAGGACTTCCACATCGGCATCGGCATTTGGATCACTCGACTTTCGGTCATGGCTATGATCCTTGAGCTCAGCAGGCGCCCAGAAGCTCTCGTTGTCAACAGGCTCTGCAGCGTACCGGGCTTGCACGTCTGCAATGACCTTGTCCGCTGCTTTGCCCGCCAGGGCCATCTCAGCAGCAGCTCGACGTTTGTCTCTTGCTTTTTTAAAGTAATCCGGATCGAATATGACATCGTCATCAAAACTATCAACCTCAACTTTACTATCGATCGTCGGTTTGATCTCGCGAACTGTCGGTCCTGCGGTAGTCGTGGACTCGATAACCCTGGGCTTAACTGTCGTGGAATCGCGAGAAGCTTCTTCCGTCCTGTACACTTCATAGCGAGAGTCAACGGCGGTGTCTTTAACGAGTTTTTCGTCTTGATTCTTTTCGTCCCGCGAATCAACGGCAGAGTCGATTGTGGCTACAGCAGCAGCTCCAGCGATTCCGGCGGCGATAGGTGTGGCCCAATCGGCACGCCGCTCATTCTCGCGACGTTCAAATTCACGTTCGGCCTCCGCGTGGTCAGCTTTCTCACGTCCTTGACGCTCAAGGTCAGCCCGACGAGCTTCTTCTTTGGCCAAAGTCTCATGTGCGGAAGCTTCGCGAGAGACGGTCTCTCGTTCTGCGGCAAACCGATCAGCAGCTTCTCTCTCTCGTCTCTGGCGCTCATATTCGCGCTCTTGACGGTCATGCTCTTCAGTCTGTTGCACAAGCGACGCTTGTCGAGCAGTTTCCTTATCAAGGTCGGCCTTTCTCTCGGCTTCTCTTCTTGCTGCAGAGGCACGAGCCTCTTCTTCACGGCGACGCTCACGAGCATAATCTGCTTCTTCCGCACGACGACGCTCGTCTTCAATCAACCGAGCTCTGGCACGGTCAGCCTCTTCATCTTTTTGTCGTCGACGCTCCCTCTCTTCGCGTCTGCCTTCATCTCGCGCTCGATCGCGTTCCTTATCAAGCTGCTCTTGATCAAAGCTGAATCGCACGTCCTTTGAAGGTGTATTCGGCGGTTTGGAGCTTGATAATGCAGAAGCTAAAGTGGCTCCAGCAGCAACGGCTGCTCCAGTAAGGACTGCGTCTCTACCGGCATGTGAGGTGGGTACCGGAGAGGAAGCGCGCCTCCGCCTCACAGGGAGTTCTGGGGCCTTCTCATCGTCCGCACGGACATGAGTATCAGCGGCACTGTAAGAGAACGGTCTTTGCTTGTCTCTTAACACTCGCCTCGGAGTTGATGTAGAAAAGTCAACAGGGGGGCCCGTAGGTGCACTGTACACCGAAGCAGCAGAGTACACAGCACCATTGACTGGCATGATGGGCTGAGGCTGGTTCATTGGTAGGCTCTCTGGTCGGCTTGTGTAGACCGGGCGTGGTTCTGTACGTCTGCCGACGGCGTCATATCGCGTCGGATCGTTGCTTTGCACAGGGTAAACGGACTGCATGCTAGGCTGACTACTAAGGCTGGACATTGCATCGTCATTCTTCCCAATCACGTGGCCTGCGACAGCTCCTGCAGCTGCAGCTCCAGCGATAGCACCTAGACTATCGTTGGATGTCGTCTTCTTCTTCGTCTTCTTGGTGCCCCATCGCCAGCCCCACTTCCAGGTACCCGAATCATTTGAGGCCAGCGAATCAGTGCTCTTTCGTGCACGGAAGTCACCGTAAGCTAAACCACTGTCTGAGAACTCGCTTGAATCATCTGGTTCATCTTCCCAAACTCCCTCGTCATCGGTGTCAGAATGAGTCACTGTTTCGGAGGGACGTGAGACGAGTGCGCCGCGTGTTCTCTCTCCGCGCTCTTTGACAGCGATTAGGTCGTGCTTGCTGCCACGCTTGTTCCTGCCATGTTGAGCAGCAGCCAATGCAGCTGCAGTTGCACCGATTCCCAATATAGTAGCATTGATCCTCTCATCAGAGCTCTTCTTCTTCACCTTTTTCTGCTTGTCTAGTGATGTGCGCGAAGAGCGGCTGCTCCGGCGAACGTCGGCACCATAGGCAAGGCCAAGATCTGAAGAGGATGAGCCATTACCGAACGTAAAGAAGCCGGTCTTCCGTTTGCGTCTGGGAGATATTCGCCGTCGCCGATCGTTGCTACCACCGAAGATGCTTCCAAAGAAACCACCAGCAGACGCGAGGTCTTCGCGCGAGGAACCGAACGAATTCCTAGAGCCACGGTGTCGAGAACCACTCTTTCCATACACGGAAACACTCTCATGGCTGCCGCGCCGTCTACGCTCGAGTCTGTACTCTTTGTTTGGAGAACTTGAGCGGCTACGATGCTTCCTCCGATCATGGGCAGCAATCGCACTGCCAGCGAGCGCTGCACCAGCAGCCATGCCTAAAAGTCCTGTTTTCCGTTCTCGTGAGGAAGATCGCGACCGTGTCTTCTTGCTGCGTCGACGCTCGACGCGATACTCACCCTTGCTATCCGCAATAACGTCGACACGGCCAACAGATGCGGAGTCAGAATACCGGCTCCGCTTAATCGAATTTTCTCCCATTCGGACGACTCCATGAGAGCTCCTCCGACTACGAGACGAACTGCGGCTGCGGCTTCGATCATAAGATCTTGCCTTCCGCCCCGACTTTATGCTGTAGGTGTCCTCGAAATCGCCATTTCTGCCGAGAACTGCTTTTCCAGCTTTCGCAATGCCATAAGCACCAAGTCCGGCGGCGAGCCAGCCACCTTTACTAGTCTTGCGTCGTTTCTCTTCGTCGGAGCTATAACGATAGTACCGTGAATCCTTGCTGACACGACCACTGGCAGCATACTCGCCAGATCGACGCTCTCTCAGCGAGTCTGATGATTTGCGCTTTCGATAATTATGCCGGCGTGGTGCATCATAAATAGAGGAATTCGGATCGAAGCAACCTCTGCACACACCGATGTATTCAGTATATTCTTCCATTTTTCGCACATCCTCATAATCTTTCCACCAATCTACGAATTTCGAGACTGGACCTTGGCGCTTCTGTTCAAAGGCCATGTTGCCGTATCCATTATGTCCACTATTATAAGGACTATGTCCTGTTGCGCCATACCCATTGTTGCCGTTATAGCTGGCAGGGCCTGTAGAAGAGTGCTGATGATGCGCATGATTGTGGTGGTTGTGGAGCGCATATGCGCCCGCCGCAATTCCGGCGGCCGCTGCATATTTTCCAAAATTGGATTTCGATGGCCGGGATGGTGAGTGCGACGGAGACACTCGAGGAGAAGTATTGGGTGAGTTTCCATCCACCCCATATGTGCTTGGTGCATGGACAGAAAGCGAATGGCCTTGACCACCTTGTGAGACCGCTGGGCTGACTGACTGCTGGAATGAATTACTCGACGACTCCTGGGCACCGTGAACGTAGAGTGATGAGCTTGAGTCTTGCGCTGCAGAGCCAAGGGTGTAACCGAGAGCTGCTCCGCCAACCGCGGATGCTGCTGGTGCAGAAATCTTTCCGCTCCCAGACATCTTAGAGTTGCTGCTTGGTTTCGAACTCGACTTGGCTGGTTTGGAAGATGAAGTCTGGGCAGGCTTGGACGGCTTCGCAGATGACATTTCGCCACCCGACATCGTCCCTGCAAAGTAGTCCGCTGCGGAGCCATGACCAGTGTCCAGAGCAGGTGTGGGCTGCGCAGTCGCTGCCATCAAATGAGGCTGACTATTCACCAACGGGGGCTCCGGTCGCACACCTGGCTGGAAGGCCACGGACTGTCCTTGGTCCCCGTAGAAATCAGCAGCCGCACCATAGGGATTGTCCATCATCTGACCGGGGAACTGATGGGCGATGTGGGGGTCACTTGTACTGTATTGAGGTTGCGGCCTGAGCGGCGTGCTGGTGCCATTTGAGGAATCTGGAAAAGCACCGGGTATGCTGCCTTCTCCTGCACGCGAGCCATCGTCATCAAAGCCTCTAGCTGAGGTGTTCTCGCTGTCTCGTTTCTTCCCATCTCTTCGTTCTGCATCCTTCTCTCTTTTCTCACGTCTCTCTCGTCTCCTCTCCTCCCGATCACGGTCACTCTCCTTCTCCGGCCTTCGCCTCTCCTCACGGTCGCTGGCCATGCCTCTCTCTGTCTCACGTCTCCCCCAGCTCATTGCATTCTCGTACGAATACGAAGAGGCAGCATCATCAATATTAGGCAAAGTAGCGCTACGCCGCGCTGTTCTTTCATCGCGATCGCCACGTGCGCTGGTGGGTGCAGTTGCGTACGAACTTGCAACCGATTCTGGTGGTGGGTAGGTGCTTTGCCTGCTTAACGTGGAACGTCGCTTTCTGTCTCGATCGTCCTCTCTGTCGCGTTCGCTTCGTCTGGCGGTAGAAGAAGAAGAAACAACCGACTCGGCACGTCTGCTGCTGCGCGATGAAGATTCGCCCTTGGTACTGCGGCGCCTATCACCGCTCTGCGACGCGGTGTCGCTGCTCCTCCCCGTGAGTTTGCTCCACATATTTGATGTCCACCTCGCAGACTGGGTTGCGTCGTGGCGAGGATAATTTTGCTGCGATATTATGTCGACCTGTCCGGGGTCTCTCGGCGTGATGTGTTGTTCGCTCGAAAAGGATTCAAAACATTTGTTAGCTCAGGTTGCAGTGAGGGAAAAAGCAGGTGGCTGGGTATTTTGCAGATCGGCCGTAGACGTCATGCGCTGTCGTGATATGATACAACGGACTGGCTGGCAATGCTGCAAGTGAAGGAAAAGCGATGAACACTGGTGGCACACTCGATGAAGAGTTGGCTTGTTTTGCTGAGCGCCCGTCGAGCTACGCGAAGGGAATGTGGATGCCCGACCAAGATGCATGCGCCACTGGGGCGCACCAGCTGCTTGTGATGCTCGTCGAGTGCTTTGTTGGGCGAGCCGAGTTTGCAATTGGTCAGACGGGCCGATCCAGCGTGAGGAGCCAGCTGAGAATCAGCTCCCCAGTACCATGAAAGCTCTCGCGCGACGGTTTGCCTCCAGCTGCACCTCCGTACGGCCAGGTTTTTCAAAATTTTGCCTTGGTTGCGAGCCCCGCTTGCCACGTGCGTCCCAACCTCTTGCAAAGCGCCCTCTCGGAAGGGCCTTTGTTCGTCAGATTCCGGCGACGCCTCCGTGCAACACGATGCCCTGGGCACCCATCGCACAGCGAAACACACGTCACGCCATGTGCGCCTACGCTGCCACTGTCACATGTGTGTGTAATGTACGAAATCAAGTAGGTGGGAGTCTGTAGGATGCCGGCGTTCACAGCGCGCTGCGAGCAGCTTTCTAGACAAGCACATTCCACTCGCGAAGAAACCAGAGGATATTGATTTGCTTGGGTATCTATACAACCTAGATCATTGCCTGTTCCTCAAGGCCCCGTAATTTAAAATCACATCGACCCGAAAACCCCACCGGCTATGCAAAATTAACACCCTCAACAAAGCCGAAAAAGAGAGCAGGTCAGATCTATTCAAAGTTTTGTCAGCTCTGTACTTCATTGTGACCGACAGCCTCAACTTACAAACTTCAGCTTCTGTCTGTTGACCCTTCTCGAGAAATTCGCCATCGCCCGCGTCTTCTGGTGCGCTATTTGTAGCCTCCTGAACGCTTCCCTAATGTGCGACGGCTGCACTGGCTCCCTCTCCTCATCGGGCCAGTCAAACAGTCCCGGCTCCCTCTGTCGCTTTGCTGCGTTCCCTTTCTTCTTGCCCTCAGCTCCAGTTCGCTTTTTCCACAGGTCCTCGGCCTCCTTGACCTTCAGCGCCTCCTCCGTCAGAGTTTGCACAATTTCATAAGTGAGAAAACCGAGGATATCGATGATATCGTCGTTCGGCTTTGCATCCGTTATAACTCCAAAGCCGGCCCAGTCGCGAAAACGCCGACCTTTGCGGAATGTGAATGACGCCTGTCGGCATTCTGACCAGTGCATATAATCTTCTTTGCTCATATCCTTGGTGCGCTCATCGGCGTACTTGAGACGTTGCAGAGTGGCCAAGGTCATTTCTTCTTCTTCCTCGTCTTCCTCATCGTCACGGGGTGGAACTTGCTCAGAGAAGTACGATGGAACATCCCAAACCAAGTCTACGCGTGCTTTTTTGTTCTTCTTGAGATCAACCGCAGGTCCTGCGGGCCCGGCTACGCCGCCAGCAAGATCTGTTTCGCCGCCCACGTCGGCGCCGGCATCCTTATTATCGTCGGCTTCTTTAACGTTCTTTCGGACATCTTTCCACTGTAAGAAGTGTCTCAGCCGAGCCAGTTTAGCTTTGTCGTGGCGAATAAGCATCATCAGATCATCCGTAGCTATACTGCGGCTACCCCTCCGGGTCGCCAAAGCCGTGCATTCTTTCAACTACGCAATCTAAGCTTTTGAAATTCCAACAATGAGAAGAAAGCCGCGCGTACCATCTCCATGACTTGCTGTTGAACTATTGACTCTACAAGCATGGTCGTCTCCGGCGATGGCTCCCCCGTCTCGCCAGAGACGAACATCATCTAGAGGATAGTTAGTGAGATCTTCTACCCAGATCTTCAAGTTGAGGAAGAGTCTGAAGAGTCTAACATGAAGAATACTGGCACTTGAATGCGTTTAAGAGTCAAGTTGCCAACTGCATTTCATGTCCATCCACTGAAGCAGGGAGCGGTTGTTGCTCTTGTCCGGAAGTCTGAACAATAATAAACTGACCTGTTGGATCTCTGTCCTGTACTTTGCTGTCTTTTCCGCCATGTTCAGTGCAATCTGAGTGATAAAAAGCCGAATGTGTCTATAAAGGCCTCGTGCGGCTGATGGACTGTTGGATAGGGTTGAGTGAATACCAGCGTTTCATCAATGCCTTGAAGCCTCAGGTGTCCCGCCGTGGTGTTTCGCCTAGCTTGAATAACAACTACGGCCCCTCAAATGATGTCTCATCAAATATTCCTTGGCTGATATACAAACCAATATATTGCAAATATTAAGAGTCATAAAATCACTCCAAGAACACTTGAGGAAAATTGCTGGATACGTGATTACTCGTTGCCCCCTTTCTTACCCCATTTAAATCAACAAAGTAAGCATTTCTTTAAACAACCACGAACTTTCCCTCCTTGTCAGTTCGGGGACCAAAGGCAAACATAACACGTTCGCCGTATCAAGCTTTTAGGCTTCGAAAGGCCCAATTATATACGACTACAGCAATGCCAACGCTCAATCTCCCTGGCGCTGATCTCTACTATGAAACCGTTGGCTCTGGCCCTTTACTGCTGTGCATATCGGGCGCAAATGGAAATTACGAAATCTGGAAACCTTTGGCAATCCAGCTGAAGAAATTTTTCACCGTAGCAATGTACGACAGACGTGGATTCTCACGTAGCTACCTCACAGGCGCACAAGACTATTCTCGACGGATTGAGACTGATGCGGACGATGCACAGTCGCTGATCAAGCATCTCTCACCAGAAGAACCTGCGACTGTCGTCGGCAATAGCTCTGGTGCCATAGTGGGTCTCGTACTGCTGCAGCGTCACCCTGAAGCGGTCCGCATGCTGGTTGCGCATGAGCCTCCAGCGTACTCTTTGCTGTCAGACTTTGAACGTCGGAAAAAGGAGCAGCAAGAAGTATATGACATATATCGCGCATCTGGTGTCTTCCCTGCCGCAGAAAGATTTGCCGACCTCATCGAGGCCGGCGACGAGAAGCCAGGACTATTGTCAAACTTCGATCCACGCTCTGGACCATATATCTCAAGTAACACACAATACTGGTTTGAGCGAGAACTATTATTTTACCCTCTTTATGAACACGACTTGCGTAAATTGAAAGAACAGAAAGGAAAATTGATACTGGCAAATGGCAAAGCATCAAAGCCTGGTGTTGGGCATTTGCTCACTGGCGAAGCCTTGGGGGATGCTTTCGGAATAGGAGTTAGAATGTTTACTGGTGGACACGTTGGATTTGCTCCCTTCGCTCGAGAATGGGCGCAGGAACTACGTGGATACTTGAAAAAAGAAAATACGTTCTACAGCTTCTGCTGAACAGATGGACTCGAACTGGCTTTTACATAAAGTCGATCATGAAAGAAAGGAGCAGGGCTTAGAGTGGCAATGTATGATGTAAAATGCGCTTGCCGGTACCGAAACAAAGTTTAGAAGCCAAAAAGAAACCAGGAGTAAGAAGGTCGGATATCATTCCTGTATTGCGAGTTCCGAAACCCTTAGTTTACGGTTCAGCTACATCAAGACCATTACGGCACATTCTGTCAACGTTTATATCCCTGTACTGCCGTTTGTTTTGCAATCTAATGAACGAATCTTACATATGTTGGCGGTTTGAACACGGAACTCCGAAATGCGCACAAAACCGCTGATGATGATTACAACGAGGTAGAGTTTATGACCAAAACTTTGTTCTTAATACACTTACCCTTAAACCAAGCAAGAATTCAGCTCAAGCAACTTCAACTTTTGCCAAGCACTTGCTGTGCGGGACTGGGCATGTCAAGGAACGTGCGGTGTAGCACGAAGACGTCGTACGAGTGAAAGACCGAAGTAGAAAAGTCTCCAAATTCCAGGAATATGCATGACGTAGAAGCTGGTGACTGCAGATTGACAAGAAAGCCGAAAGGACAGACTGAATATTCTTCTCAGGTCCATGCCTACACAAGCTCGAGTGATGAACTTCTGACGACGGTATATTTGGAGACTATAATACTTTGCTCCAGCCGAGCTCCACATGCATTGCTAAGCGAAGTCAACATAGCTGCGAATGAACTCATATGGCATTGCTAGGCTGAATTCTTGAGGCGTCATCTATCCTTAAGTGATTCTTACGGTCCCCTTTCGAGCAATGCAATGGTAAAGAAACAGAAGTTACGTGCTCCTGTAATTTCAGACTAAGCCAAAAGGCTCTAAAACGATCTAGTTATTTAGTCGGGTTTAAATCGATAAAACCCTGACTATGTTGCGGAGCATGAGGATGCGTCATTCGCAAGGATTGATAACTGCCTGGATTTGGACGAAGTACTAAACCCGACCAAGATTGCGTGGCTAACGATGGACGGTCAAATTACAGAAGATGCTGTCGCTCACGGCTAGCTGAAGCCTTTGTGAGCAGATCAGAACGGAGGTAGTAAGGCCGTAGTCAAAGCGCAAAGCAGCGTTGGCTCTATGTAGCATTACCTCATGAACACTTCTATGTGCAGCCGTGCACTTGGCGTGATTGTTATGTCGTTGCCGTTCGTAATGTTGTCACCAATCGTTTTGTCAATGCTCTTTGCTGAGAAAGGGAGATCGGTGTATGCTAGGAGCGCAGACAGGCAAGCAGAAAAAGAACAAGTCCAACGTTGAGAAGGTCCAATCGAGGAAGAAGAAGAAGATGATGATGATGATGGTGGTAGTGATGATGCGGAACCCACAGTACCCACAGCGTTTATCGTGAATCCGTCCAGGCTGCTCGATACTGGCGCAATGAGACGTCAATAGCGTTGCTATTGTAAGGCAACGCATGAGAGCGCAAGTGGCAGAAGCTCAAGTCGACGCCCGACACCGTCGATGCCACCCAGCAGTGGGAGTACGAGCTCCCGACCGCGTGCTGTCTGTACACATGTAAATGCGCCGCCGACCCAATCGCGCTCAGAATCCAGGTTCTGACGGCCTCGCCTCCGAAAAGCAGAGCCAGTCCCGGCGCGAGAATGTCGGCGCCGATCACCATCTCGACCACACTCAAGTCATTTCTCCCACGCTTCCACGTGAGGAATGCCGGGGCAGCAGATCCGTACCTTATTCTTCAATGCTGATTGTTCGGGATCAACAGTTCCACCTGATTTTCTGTCTTTTGCGGTGTGTCTCGCGTATATCAAGCAGGTCGATTGGCCTTAGATTTACTTCCGCAGCCGTGTTTCGAATTGGGGCTCTTTTGATCAATCCATTCCTTGGAGCCGAACCGCGTAAGATTAAACCTGGATTTAGCCCGCTTATGCCTATTTATTATATATGCTTTCAATTTCGAACCTATTACGTGAAAAGCAAGTACTTTCTTAGTTATATGTGACCAGCAAAACAGTCATGGTGTAGCCTCTGTAGCGACATCTGCTACTAAAAATTCCGGACTTCTCAATTGCAAAATGCATGTTGACTGCCCAATTCTTACTTTCTCGATCCCGCGTAATTATTTCTAGAGGTCAGTGAGAGTCTATAGCCGATAGTAGATTATTACGATCTAATATTCTCTTTCGGCCTTAGCGCGCTTGATAGATCTGAAAAAATGGATAGTGAAATGAAATGTAGATGTTTAATCAATATGAATGTATTTTTTTTAGCCACAGATGGGGTACTATTATATCTAGAGTTTACCGTCGCATAGCCTTCCCAAGCTTTCCCAGGATTTACACCTTTTACAATACCTCGAACGCCACTCTCTCTTAGGGCTTAGTTATCCTGAATACCAGTCACAAGAGTCCAAGCAGCAAAGAACTGACTGTGCAAGAGACACCATTACTAACAGCCCCTGAAACAGCCAAGGAATATCAGCTTCTCGAAGCCCTTACTGTCCATTCCGATGCCATGGTCAGGCTCACTTGCACCAGCGATGGAGGAAGGGGCAAGGTCTGACCAAATTCATGCTGACTGTCGTCGACAAACAGAATAAATGACCGTTCTCAAACCACAGTATTTCGAATTTTCAACTGGTCACGGCTTTTGTCTACCAACTGAGCAGACTCGCCACGGAGTCGGTAGGCAAACACAGTCAGAGTAGGTCGGTGTAGGCTAGGCTAGCCCATCGCACTGCAGCGTACACGGCGCGGTATTACAAGTTCGCTGTTTTTGTCTGTGATGTCTCAATGCAGGCTGGAGTATGCGGTGGGTAGAACCACGGGCTAGAGTGGATACCATTCGATTTGCTCGCAACTCCAGTCTATACAGAGAGTTCAGTGCTGTAAGGTTTTTTTTAACCCTTCCGGTTTGTTCGTTTACTAATTCCTGGTGCCAAAGTAGAATTTTGTAAGGAATTAGACTTAGAAACTCATCACTTCCGTTCTGATGTTGAAATCATAAGTGTCCAGCTTAGGTTTCAACGGGGTTAAGGCCAGCCAGAAATCTAGGTACTAAGCCTTTATCTCGTCAGCTTACACGAGTACTTTAGTTGGAAATACTGGAATCTAGCATCCACTGTTGATCCCATCTCTCAGTAGTCATCTCCATATCTCGCCTCGTCCCTCCCGAAATCATAGCTCTCCTCGATGCCATCTTTATATGCATCGACCCTGTCATCAAAACGCTCTACCTCGCCTACTTTCTCCCCTACCCATCCTGCAACGTCATCTGGCACATCCTCAACGTCCTGCACTGCATTATCGATCCTTGCCTCGGCGTCCCACTTCGCGCGATCGTAGTCGTATTCGATATCCTGAGGAATCGCTTCGACTTCGCCGACCTTTTCGCCCGTCCAGCGTGCTGCATTGTCCGGGAAGTCCACTACGTCGGTCTCAACGCGATCTACATCGTAGTCCACACGATTTTCGAAGCGGTCCTTGTCGTATTCGAACTTCTCCTCATCGCGACGCCAGTGCTCTTCCACCTTCTCGCCCTCGTGCATGAGAAGTGCACCGCCTGCAAGTCCAGCAACGGCTGCAATGGCCGTGTTACGGCCAGTGTGGGACTTCTGCTCTTGTTGCGGCGGATAGTTACCTCCACCCCCGTAGCCTCCATTGTAGCCCGGAGCCTGGGGGAAGTTCCAGGTGCGCTCGCCGGTCTGCTGGTTGACGAAAAACCAACGCTGACTTTGGTAATCGTACTCAGAGATCCATGGTGGTGGAGGCTGCGGGGGGCCTCGGTATTCTGGGTGGGATGGTGGGTGGTGGAAGAATTCGCTCAGGAAGGACATTGTGGTCAGTGGTGTGGTGATTGTGGTTTGTTGCAAGGTTGACGTGTAAACTGTGGAAACAACGAGCCTTATATAATCGCGTGGGCACCGTGAGGAAATATGATGCCACTGGAAGCAAAGAGAAAGTGAAGAGGAAGTGACAGTGACAGCAATGCCTTTTTATTGTTGCCCCACGCAAATAAGTAGCAGCCGCCATGAGCTGAGAAGCTCAAGCTGCAGGGTCTGGACGTAACGCTCCCGAGTGCAGCTGCGCCACACGATAACTTCCACCAACTTCGTTGCCGGTGCTCAAAGCTTGCACAGCCTCTGTTTGCGTCAGTGCAGAACCAATCGCGACGATAATGTCGTATCGGTAAGTTGTGCCAGCATCGGAGAGAAAAGACTCAGTTTCAGCTCCTGGTGTGCATCGAGAGCATAGCCACCACCGCGTTCCAGATCACGATGGACCGCAGCCAAGCCGGGTCATGAAGCTTAACATTAGCTTAACTCTTCGAAACGCGGCTGCTCCCGGACCAGGACCCAGTCCGAAACCAGGACAAACCGCCAACCACTCCAGCCTCAGTTGCACATCTACAAACATGAACCGTGGCTGTGATGATGGCCCGCATCGGGTCATAATCATGAAGGATCTTGAGGTTGGAAAAAAGAGTTAAGGAGCTTCAAAGGGGTTACTGGGCCTCAGCCACCCTCGCTCCTGACCGTTCCCTTGTTGAGCACAACGTCGTACTCTACCCACCTCGCTTTCTCTCCTCTCCGGCCGTCAACAATGCATCCCGGGTTGATGACGCAACATCCCATATAATTTAATGCGAATGCAGGTGCTTCTGGGTCTGCAAGAACCAACGCTGTCGGCAGTGGATAAAGCTGTAGAGCGCTGCCGTAGTCCCAATGCACAGGCCGTGTATGGAGGGAATAGGGGGCAAGATGTCCCTGATCGAGGATGGTCTTCGTGAGACGACGTGCCGTGAGGGTGTCCGGGTCTATTTTAGAGACTGTAGGAGGCGGGTCGACTTCCATCGTTTGTGTGACTTGCGATTCTGGCTCTCGGTTCGTTCCGTTCGCGCAGGACATCATGTCTTCGTCAGCTTCATCGTCGATCGTTTCTTTATTGAACCGAAGAGCATTTCTTCTCAGCCGTCCAGTTGCATCGTCGCGCAGAATCGCCATCTCACCCGCGGTGCCAAACCAGGTCAGTCGTGTGGGGTTGCTCGTCCACACGATCTCACCTTCTTTCCTTCCCTTGCCCGAACCTCCAACCTCCCTGTTCGCTTCTGCCATCACACGCCTCAAACGACTGGTGAAGAGCTCAGGGACAGGCTTCTGCGGCAATGGCGAAGCCGCACCAGCAGAAAAGGCTGAATGCCAAGCGTCTTTATCACCGGGTACAAAGACGATATTGAGCCGTGCGATCAGCTGCGGGTAATCCGAGAATACGGATGCCAGCGCGTTGAAATATTCCTTGTATTCGATACTACCAGAGCCCGGAGAACCGGCCAGCGCGGCGTGAGACACAAAATTGCCGATCAACACCAACGACATCGGGAATTCAGATGGATCCAGCGCCGAGTACGTTGACAGCAGAGTGCGAACGGCAGCCAGAGAGGCAGGATTGTCCAAATTGAGTTCAGAGGCAATGGCGATCTTCGCGTTGCCAGCGTGCGGCGCCCCAGGACCCAAGATCTGCGACTCGAGCTTTCGCATGCGTATACCTGTAGCTCGTTCGGAGCCGACGCCCAAGAAGTCTGTCCAGCCAAAGCCAGGCCCGCCCACAGTGACCTTGTTCAGTCCAGAGTTTTCTTGGATGCCGAGTGCAGCTGCTCTACGTTCACAAGGGGGATGCGCCATCACTGAAGCAATGAACTTGCCGCCGATCGTACCACCAATACCACCGCTGTTTCCCAGAGCGGTCTCAGCTGTTGTGCTGTAGTCTTCTGAGTAGACACCGTCAATGAGGACAATCATGCCCGGGCAGAACCAAGAACTGTCTTCTTCTCCTACTGGGCGTGCATGCTGGATGTCGAGCGCAATGGTTCCTGTCAGGTCTGAGACAGCAAGTGTGCCGGTTGCAGAGACGGTCAGGAGGCCGAGCAGTAGATGCGTGCTTCCGCTCCGCCCAAGTAGATTCGCGATTGGTGTAATCCTGTTTGCCTCGGTCTTTCCCGCGAAGGAAGGCCCAGACTGAAAAGATTCGTTGCGTAAGATGCGTTGGTGCACGATGTGATATCGCTGACGGAAATACTCGATCTTGTGTGTTGGCGGAGCCAACAGTGAGGGCTTCTCGGGATTTCTACTTCTGTTAGCACCGGATCATTCTCCTTAAGAGTGAAACAGCATACTTGTCAAAGTTTTTCTTCTGCGCGTTATATGTCAACCTAGGCTGTTCGAACGTACTAATAACCTTAATCCACTCTCTCGGGTCCTTGATCTTGCTATTGTCCTCCTCTTCATCCTGCACCTCCAGACCCGATATTCCGAAACTGTTCTGGGTCTCTAACACTGGCCTCCCTAATTCTCCATCGCCAGACACACCACTCGCGTCTGAGAAGGCGAAGCTGCCTTGCCTGCTCAAGCCCGGCTTTCCTACTTGGACTTTGCCTCCCACCATAGACGGCTCTAAGGTTTTCAGAATGTTTTTCAGAATCTCATTGTCGCCATCTACGATGACGGATGTGCTCTCCTTTTTCCACATCTTGGCCGCCTCCTCCAGTACACCCTCTGCGAGCCCTTCCTCGCGCCATCCTGATCCACAGTGCCTTCCGATGAAAGTGGCGAGCGCGGCCAAGGCCGAGGATGTGAGCGTGAGGTTGTGCTTTTTTGTGAACGTTCTGAAGGCGAGGGGGCGCAGAGTCGCTGGAGGGAGCAGGACCGGTAGAATGGTAGGCGGCTTGAACTGAGGAGGGGCAATTGGATTTGTTCTCCGTGGGAGAATCGGATGTGCAGGTGTTCCGAACGCAGGCGAAGAAGAGGGAATGGGATTCGACTGAGCAACTTTCGTCTCCGCCAAGGGATTTGCCATGGTGGTCAGCTAGAGTATTGCTGTGCGCAGTGTTCGGATTCAGTTTTGCAGAGCGCACGCCCGCATGTCCAAATCGCCAGACGCGTTGTGACGCGACGGGAGTTGGACGCAAGGGTCCAAGTACGCCTGCCTCACTTCCCTGCACGTTTTTTGAGAGAAGACCGGCGCGAACTCACACCAAAACATTTGCATTGACACGCATATCTTGAGTGTGATCCAAGTCTTCCCACACGTTCTCTACCTCAAAGCAACTCTATCAATCCATCGATCATCAAGCGACTTTGCACCTCGTTGATAGCGAACATGGCAGAGACGGAAGATACGCCGAGCAGGGAAAAGCTCACGGAATTGACCAATGCAGCCAACCTGAAGTACTCGCTGAAAAACTACAATGAGGCGGCGGAGCTGTACTCCCGCGCGACCGAGATGCAAGGCATCCTGAATGGTGACGAGATGGCGCCGGAGAATGCGGAACTGCTCTATCTATACGGGCGATGCTTGTACAAGGTTGCCGTGTCCAAAAGCGACGTACTGGGCGGCCAGGTCGCCGGCGAGAAGCAGAAGGCGTCCAAAGCCGAGACATCAAAAGCAGCGGCGGCGCCGTCGCCGGGACAGAAGCTGGCAGAGGACGTAGTGGAGGCTGTGATAGAGGAAAAAGAAGGTGGGGAGGAGCGGAAGAAAGACGCCAAGAGCGCAAACCAGCCATACTTCCAGCTTGTAGATGCGGAGTGGAGTGATGATGAGGAGGAAGATGAGGATGCGGATGGGGAGGTGCAGGAGGCGATTGAAGAGGAGGACGATTTCGCGACTGCATATGAGATCCTCGATCTTGCGCGCTTACTGCTCGAGCGCCAAATGCAGGCGTTGCAGGAGAGCGATGAGAGCTCCGCCAAAGGCAAAGGCAAGATGGAGGCGATAGAAATGTCACCAAAGCTACGACATGTGAAGGAGCGACTGGCAGACACGCACGACTTGCAAGCGGAAATTTCGCTCGAGAACGAGAAGTTCGCCGAGGCGATCACGGATTTTGAAGCTGCCGCGACCATCAAGGACGAGCTGTACCCTAAGGCGTCGAGCATCGTGGCCGAAGTGCACTACAAGCTATCACTGGCACTCGAGTTTGAGTCGATGTCCGCCGTGCGGGAAGCGCAGGCGAAGGAAAGCGAGGGCACGAAAGCGCCAGCCGGCGAGAAACCGGAAGTGGACGAGAAGCTGCGCGAGCGCGCGCGCGAGGAGACCAGCATCGCGATCGAGAGCATAAAGCTGAGGATCGTCGAGGAGGAAAGCAAGCTTGCCGGACTCGAGGGCGACGCGCTCAAGAAGAAGCAGGAAGAAATCGCTGAGGTGAAGGAGATCTTGAAGGAGATGGAAGACCGGGTGAGTTAACCTTCCCTCCTGCTTCCCGAGCAAAAGGATGATGAGCGACCCCGTCTATCCGTTTCTCCATCGTCTCTCAGCTTGGCTAACACACATGACGACAGCTCGAGGAACTGCACGCCCCAGCCGTCACTATCAACGGGCCGGCGGGCGCACCCGAGGGTGACGCCGTGGGCGGCATTCTCGCGCAGGTTCTGGGCGAGACGCCGGCCGAGCAGAAGGCCAGGATCGAAGAGGCGACAAAGAATGCAAACGACCTGAGCGGGCTGGTCAAGAAGAAGAAGCCCAAGGCCTCGGGACCAAGCAGTGGCACTGCAGCTGCACCTTCTGGTTCGGGCGCAAAGCGGAAGTTGGACGAGGAGGTTGCAGGGGACGGAGACATCAAGAGGGCCAGAACGGAGGAGCTGACTGATGCTACGAGCTGAGCGGCGACCGTACTTGCGTTCCGACGGAACGGCATGTGTACGATGTCGCTCATACATGACGTGGGTTGATGGAGGGGGGAGGGGTGGGCTGGCGACACATGATCGTCGACACTATTTTTGTTGTAATGGGGTTTTTTTTTTCATGTTCCGTCTGCTTTCTCAGGGATAGCCCATCGTGACTGATGATACGAGCCCGAACACAAACAACGATACCCCAGCGGTGCGAAGCAGGACCGAGAGGACAGGTTTTTTTTTATTGTTGCTCTGGCAGGCCCGCGACGGTCGAGCTCGAGCAGGCTCGACGATGCGCAACGGCGATTTCGCGTAAACTGCGCAGGTAGATTTCAGTCTTGTCAGATTACTTGTGGGGCGACTGGTGGGCACACGGTCGGGTTGGGATCCACCGCGAGATTAGCACAAGAAAAGCAAATCGAAATGGCATAACCAGCTCTACGATATCTACAATAACTGCTCCCCAATATTGGCCGGGTCTGCTATCCACGACAGAGGGAGGGGGTCTCGTTGATCTCATCGTAATCATTGAGCGGTTCGGGCACCGGACGCTGGAGCCCTGCTTCTCCAGCGCCTGAAGGCGAGACCCACTGTGCGTCGCGTGTGTCTCTGTGTGCGTTTTTGTGTGCAATGTCGAGCTCGCAGATGAGACGGAAAAGAAAACAAAAAACAGAGCGGCGACGGCCACGATCCGATCCATGGCCTCTCACTGTCTCTTTCTCTATGTTCTCCCCGCTTGTGGCACGTCAGCGGATGCCGAAGGGCGGGGTGAGACGGGGCAAATGCCGTGATTTTGGCGGGCGGCGCACGATGGCACAGCGGATATGCGCTGTCGCTATGACTGGGGCGGTGGTTGGCAAAATGATAGGGTGCGAGGGCGAGAGCAGTCCTCCGTAGTGAGCGAGCTTGTCCGGGGCCACAAGTAGGGAGCCCCCAGCAGCAGTAGGGACTTTTTTAGGGGGGGGGGGGAGGAGGAATGAGGGGCCAGAGGAAGGGTAGGGGCCCCAAGCGGGACTGCGGCGGCCCTAATCTCAGGCCTGCTGCGGCCCCTAATCTCAGGCGCCCTCCCTTCCCCCCAGCGCACGAACGACAGATCAAATGAGAAACCCGGCGAGAGAGCCCAGAGGACATCAGGGAAGAGCGCAAAGTCAAGGAGGCTTATTTTTGTGCGCCTTCTGCACGCGTGACGCCCGCTCGGCGTGTGCATCGTCAGCCCGCATCACACGTCGCTGCGGGTGACAAGTCATCTTTGCGGGTGCTTCGACGATCGGGTTCCGTCATAGGGTGGCGAACATGGGACTTGTTTCCACGGTCGTCAGTGGGAGGGCGTGCAGTGATGGTTCTGGTGACGGTGGCGAGGGTAAACAAGACACGGACGCACACGCTCGCACGCACACAAACATCGATGGAATGGTGGATGGAGGGTGGTGCCGTCACCACCGTCGCGACTGCTCCTGGCGCTCTCATGCAGCCCACGTTTTCATTTTCGTAACACGGGCTCCATCTCAGCGGCGACCACTGCTGCCGTTCTCGTCTTCGGGCGCTGGGGAGCTGCAACGTGGTCGTGTCGGTCAGGCAGGCGGTCCAACCTCGCTTGGGCGGGCGTGGACGATGGGGCCCGCGGGCGTCAGTCAGGTGAAGACGCAGGGAACGGGCGTGTCGTGGCGACGGCGCTAGGCCGCAAGAAGAGCGCCTGCGTCCGTGCGCGCACACAGTGCCGGCGCAGATGGCCCGTGCGCGGGATCCCACGCGACGAGAGACTGCCCAGGACGCGACGAATCCCAACTTTCGCTGTTTCCTCGTCATTTCGTGTCCTCTGCCCACACTCTCGCTCTCTCTCCCACTCCCACACATACACTGCCGACCCTCTCTCCCACTTCGCACGCCCCCATCCCATCCTCAACCCACTTCTGCTCGTTCTCTTTTCTGCCCACTCCCCCCCTTTTTCCTCCTCGGAGCACCGCAGGCGCCCTGCTTTGGCCTTCGCTCGAGCAGCGCGCGCGACCCTCCAAATCCTGGTCGCCGTCTTGTTTATCGATCGGTCCTGCCGCTGTCTGCGGCCGCGTGAGCGGGAAAGAGAGAGCGTGTGTGCGCGAGAGCGCGAGAGGAAGCGTGAACGAGTGGCAGGAAGGGAAAGAGAGCGTGTGTCTGCGTGCGCGCGCGTGTGAATGCGTCGCACACTCGTCCGTCTGTTTCAGGACACCTTCGCGTAGCCAAGTCACGATTTGTCACCGCGAAGCCAACACCGCACATCCAAGCCCAGCGACTGCGGATCGGGCTGTTGTCGCGGCTTCGAATGGACACGCCCTCTGCTCTGACTGCTGCGCACCTGGAGGTGTGAATCGTAGGCTGGCCGTCTCCGCCGTCACTGCCTGCTTCCACCAACCCGCCCGCCAACTCACCTCCCAACACAAGCGATCGGTACAGTCGCTGGACACTGTCTGCATCTGGAAACCGCGCTCCTGGTGTGCTGAGAGCACATCCACCCCTTCTGTTCACCACCCGCCTTCTTGGTCACTGCACGGCGTCATCCTGTGCCGTCGCAACCGCATCCATGGACTGGTCGTACTCACCCCATCGCGAGGCCGGTGGCACACTCCACGTACCTTCGCCAACGCATTCGCCCCACTACGACGCCATCGCCCTGCAGAAGCTGCGGCGATCGCTGTCGCGGTCTCCGTCCAAACCGACGCGCCTACAGCTCACCACCCGCTCGCCTGCTGCGTCGGCGAACAACCCGCCTCCTTTGTCGCCATACGACGTCGTGCGCGCAGTCAGCCCCGTTCTGGCAAAGGACAGTCAGCACATGGCCTCTTGGTCGCCGCTTGCGGAGCCACGCACGATCCAGCGACCCAAGTTCGCGCTTAGACGCGTCGCCCCATTCCGATCCTCGCCCCGGCTGAACAATGCCGGCCGCGCATCCATTCGCAAAGTGCTGACCGACACGTCCAACCAAGGAAACCTGACGCCTTCGCTGTCCCGAAGAAACTCGGGAGACGAGAACGACTCGTCCTCGAGCAGCGAGCAGTCACCCGAGGCGAAGACTGGCGCAAAGACGCCGGCCTTGCGCACGCCTCGACCGGACGAAGCACCTCCGTCTTTTGACTTCAGTCAGACGAACCCGAGCCATCTCGCGACCATGGCCGAGCACTTCACGCCGGCCAAGTCCAGTCCGCTGAAGCGCGTGGACGGGAGGATAAGTTTGGACCAGCCGAACTACGGAACGCCCGCGAAGCGTCGAAGTCTCCACGGCTCTTCGGACTTTGACATCTTCTCGCACAGCGTGACGAGTCTCCCAAGTGAGAGCGAGCCGACCAGAGCGTCGGAACCGGAACCTGCTACCACAACGCCGTTTGGATCGCCAGCGTTGCGCCGATCGTCATCCACGCGCAAGTCTGCCCTCCTGCGGCAGACGCCCGCTCCAGCGAGAAATCGCTACAGTCTAGACTTTTCCAATGAAAACGCCACGCCCTTGCCGGCCGCCCAAAAGGCCCGGCAACGCGCGTCGCTGGATTCATCGTTCTTGCTGGGCCCGCAGCAAGAGTCACCCTTCGTGAAGCCTGCGCGCCCGGCTCCCACGAGCGTAGTCTTTGGAAGAAGCTCCGCTCTGTCCCGTTCGACGGCTGGGCAGCCCCATCCGCTTTCGAACGCCCTGACTGCGTCGTCGGCATCTTCTGGCTCAAGCCTTGCCGACAGCAGCCCAAGCAACACGGCCTTCGCAGCACCCTCTGCACCCAAGAAGTATCAGCATAGCTTCGCAAAGTCTCTGCCTTTGGGCGTGCCGCGTCCAACCGAGAGCTTCTCGAGTCAGGACACCCAGAGTTCCTTCGAAACCCCGGATCTGTACAAGTTTGCACGGCCGAACCCCAACGCTTTCATGTCGACCGGCGTCATCTCCAAACGGAACCGAAATCTAGACGTCTCGAACGAGCCGGTCTACCAGATGCCAGACACGCCCTCCAAGCGTGCATCTTTTCCTCCGGTCACGGCCTCGCCGTTTCCGAGCAGCGCATTCAAGAAGATTGGCCGGCCGAAGCTCGATTTCGGAGTGCCTACTTCCCCGTTCGTGGCAACTGCCCATACGCCGGGCGGCTATCCGAAGGCCGAGATCATGTTCCCGCCCATTTCGAATGCTGGTCTGGCACGAAAGACCAGCTTTATGAGCAACGACGGCGAGAATCTGACCGGCTCGCCTTCCGCCCCGAACGACAGTCAGTCGAGCGCTGATGAGCTTCCCCCAACGCCGACAAAACCGGCCGGCAAGAAGGAGAAAGAGAACAGCCTGCGAAGCAGCCTATTTGGACGCCGGACGTCCCTAAATCCTGATACATTTGTGCCTCCAAGTGCTGCACCTGCTGGTTCTAGCACCGAGGACGGAGATCGTAAGTCACTCACATTTTCTTATCTTCGAGACGGTCCGAAAAATGGCGAAGAGTTAGACGTGGCAGGTGAAGACTTAACTGCCTCCACCCGCGAACGCACACAGTTCACGATAAGATCCAGTAAAAGCGATTGGCAGATCAAGAAGAGGCGTCTGAAGTCCGCACTTCAGCAACACTACAGAATACCCAATGCTGACGCAAACTTCGCCACAGGACCGCCCAGCAGCAACGGGAACGAGGGGCGTCGTACACCACATACACCTCTTGACAGTTTCACTCCTCCAGATCCTAGTCGACTCTCCATCTCGGCTGGCCAGTCGAAATGGGGTGCCTCGCTGAACAGCAGCACCGTGAGTAACAGTCTGTTCCCTCCTGCTACGCCAACTGCCCAAAGGGACTACCAGTTCCCTTTTGCCAACAACGGAATGGCTCCGAACGTTCAGGGAGTGACGCAGAACGACGTGGACACCAGTCTCGCCGCTCGGTTTAACGAAGTCGTCTTGTACGGCAATGGAGAGTTTTCGCAGGTTTTCCGCGTCGAAGGTCGCATCGAAAACCCGCTTGCGCCATCCCAGCAGTCCATGCGTGGCGGTGTTTGGGCCGTGAAAAAGACGAAGAAGCCGTTCACTGGTCCGCGCGATCGTGAGCGCAAGTATCGCGAGGTCGAGATCCTGAGAGCGTTGAAGGGCAACGACCATATCATCAGTTTTGTAGATGCATGGGAGTCTAAGGGCCATCTGTACATCCAAACCGAGTTTTGCGAAGACGGCAACTTGCGTGACTTTACGATGAGACACGGCGCCAAAGGTCGGCTGGACGACTTCAGGATCTGGAAGATCTTGCTCGAGCTGGCCCTGGGCGTCAAGCACATCCACGAGAGCGGCTTCATTCATCTCGATCTCAAGCCTGCAAACGTACTTATCGACTTCGAGGGCGTTCTGAAGATTGCAGACTTTGGTCTCGCAAGCACGTGGCCTCCACCTGCCGACATCGACGGCGAGGGCGACAGGGAGTACATGGCTGCCGAGGTCCTTCAGGGCCGTTTTGACAAACCTGCTGATGTCTACGCAATCGGCATCATGATTCTCGAAATCGCGGCCAACATGGAGCTGCCCAGCTACGGAGAAGGCTGGCAGCGCCTACGACACGGCAATCTGGCTAACATACCCAGCCTTACATTCAGTTCGGCATCAACGCTGCCACGCACCGAGGATGGTGACCCGATCAGTCCGTCTAAACTTGGCAGCGACGCCACGAACCCGCCGTCGGACGACTCGAGCGCATCCAACGAGTCGACGTTGCCTCAGACAACAATTGCGTCGCGCAGACCTTTCGACTTGGCGAACCCGCCCAACTTCATGGTCGACCCGGAGGATGAAAGGTCCCTCGAATCAGTCGTCGTGCTCATGATGCAGGAGGATCCGGACAGGAGACCGACCATAGAGCAGGTCTACCAATTTCCGGGCGTTCGATGGGTGGAAAAAAGGAGACGCGCAGGAGCGACCATCTACGAAGGGCCTTTTGGACCCGGAGACGAAGTCCTGATGGGCGATGGGGATGTTGACATGATGGACGTGTGAGCCGAACTGCTGCTGCCCTTTTGCGGCGTAGGGACTCTTTTTATTCCCGCGCTTAATGTGAGCTCTTCAGGCGTCATCCATCGTGCGATTATCCGGCACACGTTTTACACCCATATCCATCTTGCTATTTTCTTGCATTGTATTGCATCAGCGCTTCGTTCTCTCTGCTTCAGTCTTCCCATCCGAAATGCGAACAGACATGCACAATGGCGAATGGTTGTTTTGTTTTGGTTCTTGGGGGTGTTTTTTCATCCTCGCAAAGACTACTTGGCATTGCAGGAGATTTAGGGACTCTGTATCGATACTCGACGCAACTGATTCACGATCACGATGATGATGTGCGGTATCACGTTTGGGCGGCGTTTGAGCATCTTGGGCGTCCGGTGGGCTTTTGCTTCTCTTTCTTCTGGCCATGGAGGGCCTTTTTGTTGTGATGAAATGTGTAATGACTATTCGCAAGTGTGAACGGGCGAGTTTATACGCCCCGAGTCTCCGGACCTTGGGATTCTTGAGGCTGAAAAGGGCAGAGAGAACCAGGTCGGGAACATTTTGCCTTCATGCTGCTCGACAAGCATGGACGCTTTAGATAGAACCTAAAGAAAAAGAATCAAAATGGCTGGTATGGGTGAATCATGCAATCAACTCGAAAGTATTTGCGTTTCGTGATAATTTCTTTTCTCTTCACAGGTAACTATAGTAGTGCAGCTGGTGACCGTTGGCCTGCCACTTCGCTTTCTCATTCATTGCGGAGCTACACTTACGAAATGGCGCTTTGCTGCATGTTCATATGATCCTAGCAAATAGGTATCAGGCATAGCAAAAGCCTCTTCGTATTCAACGATAATATCTGTCTTATGCGACGTCGAATATTATGGCAGATGCACCAGCCTGAGGCGCCGAAAACGGCCTACCTCGCAGCAATCATGGTCCAACGTCTGCCTTGTGTTCAAGGATCGAAGGAGGCAGCGCTGCATTCACAACACCTTTGCTCGCATTCATTTTTTCTAAAAAAAAAAAAAAAATCTCTTCAAAAGGGAACGTAGAACGACTGAAAATGCGTGTGCAAGCTCAAGACGTCCAGCGTATCCTTGACACCATTCCCGTCCAGTATCGAGGACCGGGAGGCGCGTTGGCAGTACTCAAGGATGGCGAGGTGATTGCGCAGAAGACGTGGGGCTACGCAAACATGGACGAGCGCATTCCGGTCACCCCCAAGACGCTGATGCCCATCTGCTCCATTTCAAAGCAGATGCTGTGCGCGCTGCTGTTCGACCTGGAGGAGAACCCTCCGCCGGAGGTGGCCACCAACGGGCCGTTCGCAGAGCAGATGGAGGCTGCGTTGCGGAAGATGGCCCCGGAGGCGATTACCAAGGACAGCGGTCTGACCATCAGACACTTGTGCGATATGCAGTCGGGTCTGCGAGACTACTGGGCCTTGGGCATGATCTGTGGTGCCAAGCCTGATCAACGATTCACTATAGAAGGCGACGGAATGAGGATGCTCTCGCTTTGCAAGACGTTCCACTTCCTACCAGGCACCGAGTACTCCTATTCCAACACCAACTTCTTCCTCGTGGCTCGTCTGATCGAGACCATCACCAAGCAGCCGGTTCCCAAACTGCTGGAGGAGCGCGTCTTTCGCCCGGCGAACATGACCACCGCCCAGCTCATCCCCGACACCGCCCAGCAGCCGGGAGACTGCCTCGGTTACGAGGGCAACGAGCAGTACGGTTTTCTGGCGGCTGTCAACCGGATCGAATGGTCGGGTGACGCTGGCATAACAGCCTCGCTGGAGGACATGATCGCATACGAAAAGTACTTCGACAAGCGCTGGTCCGAGAAGAGCAAGTACAGCAGCGTTGCCGCCGCTCGCACGTACAAAGACGGCACGTACGCGCCGTACAGCTACGGGCTCGCCTACCTCCAGATCGCGGACGTCTCCACGGTGGGCCACGCCGGCGCGCTGCGCGGCTGGAGGATGCAGCGGCGCTACGTGGAGAAGGAACGCCTGTCCGTCCTCGTCATGCTTAACCACGAGAACAACAGCGCCGGTAAGGCCGCGACGTACATCATTCGAAAGGCGCTGGACCTGCCGGAGACGCCGGCTTCGGACGTCTCTCCGGTCCCGCAGTGGTTCGGCACGTTCCTCGACGAGGAGACGCAGCTGTGCGTCACGGTCGCCAAAGCCGCGGCGGGCCAGGTCTCGATCACGTACGCGCGCGACGCCGAGCTCGTCCGCCTCGTGGCGCCCGACCGCGCCGAGTCCCAAGACAACGTCGCCTCCATCGACGGCGACACGCTCCACGTCCACCGCGTGGGCGAGAACCGCAGGCTCAAGGCCCGCAGGATCAGGCAGACGCCCGTCACGGACGGCTCTCACCTCCAAGGCAAGTACTATTGCGAGGAGCTCGAATCCACATTCGTGTGCCACGGCGGGGACAACATGCTGTACGGCGCCTTCGATGGGCCCCTAGGCCGCGGCCCCGCGAACCTCATGCGGCGCCTCGGCGAGAACGTGTGGGCGTGGGCGTGTCCGCGCGCCTTGGACCACACGCCGCCGGGAGACTGGACGGTTGTTTTCGGGGAGGACGGGAATGGAGCCGTGGGCAGCTGCACGATCGGCTGTTGGCTGGCTAGAAACCTGGTGTTCTCCAAAATAGCGTAACGATGGTATGTCGAGCTTCAATGATCACCTCCCTGCGAAGTGGCCAGACGACACTGTATTCTGTCTTTTCCTTCTCAATTTTCTCCCTTTATCGTTATCGTACAGAGCAAGCGAAGGCGTCGTGAAAGGTAAAAAGTCGAAAAAGAAAGGTCTACGAAAGCTACAAGTTGCGACGGCCTCGTTGGCTACACGGCTCTCTGTCGGACCCTTGACAACAGCAAGACGAAAAAGCTCAGCATCATCGACAGGCCGGACCAAATCTCGCCATTCATGTATGTGCGACCGTGTTGGCCGACGATAGCGCCTCCCACGGGAGGCCCCGTCAGAGCCGCGAACGACACTACTGTACATACCAGACCAATGTACACGCCCGCCACGTTGTGATCCGTCACAAAGGATGATGCAACGGCGAGGAAGAGCGTCTGAATAGCGCCGGCCACGACGCCGTAAAAAGCAGTCAAGACGTAAATACCGGTGCTGGTTCTGACAGGAATCCAGCAGAAAAGGGTCACAGCTGCGCCGAACAGGCTGCATAAGAACACGTCTTGAGGGTGAACATGCCTGTCGGCGAGGTAGGCGACCAGGAGGCGGATGGGTATGCCGACGACGTTGAGCTCCAGCACTATCATCGTGCTCTCCACGTACGAGAAGTTCAGCTCATCTCGGGCGTACGCGGACAGCTGTTTCTAACGCACTTAGCTCTCGTGGGTCTTTGAGGCATGTGGCAAGGGTCTTACATAGTAGTAGCCGAAGTACAAGGCCCAGAAGCAGAAGAAGGACGAAACGGCGAACAGCGCGTAGCTCGTGTCCTTCAGGACGCCGAACGAGAAGGTTTGCTTCGAGTTCTGCCGCGTAACGCGCGGGCGCGAAAGTGCCAACGCGCCGAGCAGCGTCGCCGTCATGATGAAGCCTACCGTACGAAGCGTCCACGACAAGCCCACTCGCGGGATCAGATGATGTACCAGCAGCGGAAAGAACGCACCTCCGGACGCGCCGCCGCAGGTCGTCAGCGCCAATGCCGTCGAACGTCTGGTCAGGAAATACGACGTGAGAACAGCCAGCGTCGGGGCAAACATCAAGCCGGCCCCCAGGCCAACGCAGACCCCGTGCGAGAGGAACACCTGCCAGTACTCCTTGGCCAGGCTTGCGATGAAGATACCAGCCAGTTGGAGGAAGCAGCCGATTATGTATACTGTGTGAAAGCGGCCTGCGTCGACCGCGCGTCCAGACACCGTTCCAAGACCAAACACGAGCCAAACTTGCACGGAGCCAATCCAGGAGACGGCGGAGGGCCCTGCGTGGCTAAGGCTCATGTCGTAGTACGACTGAAAGACACCAAAGGAGTTGAAGTAGCCCTGTGTGCTGAAGACGACGAGAAAAGCCATTCCAACCTGCGTCCATGCCGCCACGCCACCGTCCAGTCGTGCTGACCTCGTCGCAAAATGCTCCTCGTGCCCTTGCGCAGATGCTGCGTGTGTTTCGTCCTCGTCGTTCTGACCCCGTCCGCTGTGCCCCAAGCTGAGCTTACCAAGGTGCATTTTCGACGGGACGCCTGCCGGTTCTCTCATCTCGACATCATATCCATGACCGGAGCATGACAAGAACACATTTTGGCCATCCGGAGTCAACTCGCCGACTGGCTCCCGAAGGTTGACCGAGACGTTAGCATTCATCGACACAAGCCAGGGCTGTCCGCGAGCATTATCGAAAATACAAAGTCTGCGCAAAACGTCTTCCTCGAACCACAATCTGCTGTGAGTGATGGAAGCGAGACGCAAGCTGATCGGCCTTGGTTTTTCTACTGTTCAGTTCGCCGGCCATTTTTCTTCGGAAGCGCTTTGCCTTGCCGCTCTGTTACTTCTACGATCGAGGACGACTCGCCCGGGCACGCGTCCGTGGCCCGAATTGGACAGATTCCGGAGTCGACCTAGAACGTAGAAGCATTTCGCCTTTGGTCTCCCCCCTCCAAGCCAGCACTTTTTCTCCACTTGCGCTAGCTGTTTGGGGGAAGAAAAGGGAGACGCAGCGATACGAACCAGGGTGACGAGGCGAAGTGTGGAAAGAGGGGCAGAACAACGCATTTTCTAAATCTCAGCTAGGTGCCAACTTTGCAAGAGAAATGCAACCTTGTCCGCAGATTGCGAGGAAACATGCTACACCGTACATTGCGTCTGGATAGTCTGGCGAGGGGCTCTGCCGGACGAATCCAATCATAGACCGACGAAGATTCGAAAAGATCTCTACGAGTACACGGGAACGGATGGAAAATTTTAATTTTTTTTTTGTTAAAAAAAATTTGTCTTCACATGATGAGAACCTGAGCTGGGCCGCCTAGAAGTGCCGTCCACCGCGTGCTTGACTGCATGTTCCAGATCCCCTCCAACTGTCGTAGTCCTCTGATGGTGTTGTGGAACCCCGTGAAGCGATGAAGGTCGTTGATCCTTTCGACGAAGTATCTGCGATGCTCGGCGTTGGAGCTCTCCGCGGCGACGACGAAGTACGACCAAGTCAGGACGTGTTGTCCAAGCTCCTTCCGCTCGATTCGTTCTGCCGTTCGCTTGAATTGCTCGACCAGGTGGGCCATGGATTCGGCGGGCGGATTCGCCAAGGCCCGGTGCACGTAGATACGGCACGCTTGCCGGATCATGTTCTGCAGATCGCTGATGACGTCCTTGTGTTCAGGGTGCAGGCTGAGACAGAAGTCAAGAAACTCTAGACATTTTTCAGCCTGGCTGGACAAGAAAAGGGCGCCCTCGACCTCGTTGAGCAGAGACTCGGCGGACAGTTGAAACCTGGCGGAGCAAACGTTGTTAGCCTTGGAGATGCGCTTGACAGAATCGCAACGGGTCCTATTTTTTTTTTTTTTGGGTTCTTATGTTTCTTTACCTCGATGTTTGAATCTTGAGAAATCTGCCCAAGTCGGTATCGGCGAAAGTGAACCTGCCTGCACCTGCGCATAGCAGCCGCCTTAACGTCTCGTAGATGACGCCAAATTGCTCGCCGCCAATGATCATCTCCGTCGTGAGCAACAGCAGAATTGCGACCAGGCTGGTCTCGAACTGAGATGCAGCCCTGGAGATGAAATGAGACTGTGCTATCAGGCCTTGAACAACTTCGCTGTAGAGTCTCTTGCACGGCTTGATCAGCCCCCCGGTACGCAGCGAGAGATGCTGATTCGATGCGACCAGCACTGCTCTGCGTACGAGGAGGTCATGCTCGGCAAGAGGGAGCACCAAGTCTCGGAAGCCGTTGAATCCCTGATCAATCACAGCCATCTTTGACGCAACGTGTAGCGAGACTGAACGACGGGTTTTAACATTTGAGACTTCGATCACGGCACGAGGGGGAGACGGGAAGGGTTTCCACGTACAGTATGATAACAACTCCCGGGTGGGAGCGTCCAGATGGTCGAGTGTTTCGAACAGTGGAGTCGTGCGCGGGCGACCATCCAGCCGCTGTGACGCATCTTCAAAGTCACTCACGTCCTTGTCGTAGGCGAGATCGGATCGACCCTCCGAAATCCCAGGGCGGCATTCCTCGCATTGGTTTTCTCCCGTCCAGTCCGCCCGATGACACGGGTAAAGGGCAGTGGTTTCTGATCCCGAATGGCGGCGTTCGTGAATCCTGGTGCCCGAGTTATGGGAACATGGAACCTCCTGGGGCAAGGGCATCCTGCAAGCACTCAATTCTTTTAGTGACGAGTTTTGGCTGTTCGTCTGCAAGGCCGTCCAACACACCTTTGATCTGCACGTGACGCCATACTCGGAGCCGCTCTTCTTTTTGGCCCTTGGACACCATTGAATCGGTACCTTATCCCTAGCCCGCTACATTTCAATCCCTTCGTCTGACATTTACGACACTCTGGCTCGGCGCGATCGCAGTCAATGCGTCGGCGAGAGCACTCGTAACAGCCTCGATATCGAATCAGCCTCCATAATCCGGTGGGAGGGGCGCATTGTTTTCCATACCTTTGACCTTCGGGCGCTTCATAGTCGAGCTGTCTCGGCAGTGTCCCCACGGTTCTGGCCCGGCATTATCGGTTCACTGTGACAACTTGATACCTGGAGAGTCTTGTTCTGCCCTGCGCATCCTCACCATGTGGTATGCCACAACGGTGATGACTCAGTCCTGATCGAGAGGGGTCGAGAATACGTATTCTCCTTCTACTTGTTGAAAAAAGGCAGTCTCTTGGAGACTAGCGCTGTAGCTTCTGTGAGGTTCGATTTCGGTCAAGTAAACCGCTTCGCTTGCGTCTGCGCTAACGTTGATAAGAACTATCATCCAGACAACACTACTGTCGCGCTAAGCCAGATCAGGCAAGAAAAGGGAGACATGAGTACAGGATTGGGAGTTGTGTTATCCGATCGGATTTACTGCCAGCACCGTGACACCACATGGGGATATGAATTTGTGTGACAAATCGATATTTTCAGCAGCAGATTGCGAAGGAAGACTGGAAATTATAATATGGTCCATGTCCAATCCTGAGAATGTGTTCTAGTCGACAGTACTTAAGCCTCCCAAGCTGAGAAGAATCAAGAGACTTTCTCGCCGTCAGTACAACATGGCGTCTGAAACGATCACTTTGCCCGCTCAAACCTCAACGATATTGACTGTCAATGAGCGCAACAGCGCTCGCAACGAGGACGCGCTTACGACGAGCTCTGTGCTGTTGCCTCAGCTTCGTCAACGGATTCCCAAGGTCGTGAGCGCACATGGCAACTACCTTGTAACAGATGAGGGTCTGGAAATTCTAGATGCCACAGGAGGTGCCGCAGTTGCATGCCTTGGCCACAACAATCCACGTGTCAAAGCGGCGATGGTCGCGCAGCTTGACAATCTTACTTACTGCTACTCTCAGTTTTTCACCACTCCGCCCGTCGAGAAGCTCTCCAAGCTGTTGACTGACTCGACGGGTGGACTCATGTCAAGAGTTTTCATCGTCAGCTCTGGTACAGGCCTCGGCGTCCTCACCCAGTGTTCGTTATTGACGTGTTTTGCGTGCAGGCACAGAAGCTGTTGAGGCAGCAATCAAAATGGCGCGGCAGTACTTCACCGAGCTGCCCGAACCTCAGATGCAAAGAACTCGATTCATTGCGCGGAAGCAATCATACCATGGTAACACTCTGGGTGCGCTTGGCACCGGAGGACATCCGGCCCGACGAGCGCTTTACGAGCCAATACTTTCTACAAACGTCTCCCATGTTTCAGCATGCTACCCGTACCGAGAGATGAAGGAGTCGGAAAGCAATGAACAGTACGTCGCTCGACTCGCGCAGGAGCTCGAAGATGAGTTTCAGCGAGTGGGCCCCGACACTGTTTGCGCATTCATTGCTGAGACTGTGTCAGGCGCGGTAAGTCCAATTCGCCACAGACATTCCTGCACGTGCTGATCGAACAGACGTTGGGCTGCGTGCCCGCCGTTCCAGGTTACTTCAAAGCAATGAAAGAAGTTTGCGATCGGCATGGCGCCCTTTTCATTCTTGATGAAGTCATGTCAGGCATGGGCCGGACTGGCACAATGCACGCGTGGGAGCAAGAAGGAGTCGTGCCGGATCTCCAAACTGTTGCCAAAGGTCTTGGCGGCGGCTATTCGCCCATTGGTGCTCTCCTGATCAGCAAAAAAGTGGTGGATGCCCTAAGTAGCGGAACCGCTGCGTTCTCGCATAGTCAAACCTATCAGGGCCACGCTCTTGCTTGTGCTGCGGCGTATGAAGTTCAATGCGTGATCAGAGAGCAGGGACTCCTCTCGAACGCCAGGGAGATGGGCGAATATTTAGGACGGCTACTTCAGGAGCGCCTCGGAGATCATCCCAACGTTGGTCAGGTCCGTGGGCGAGGATTGCTTTGGGGCGTAAGTAAAGGCTCTTCCATGAAACTCTCCCGCTCACGCAGTACTAGGTCGAATTTGTGCGAGACAAAGCGAGCAAGGAGCCATTTCCTGCGAAGGAAAGGTTAGCCAAGAGATTGCATGACACAGCATTGGACAAGGAGTTTGCGATATCTCTTCTTCCAGCAAGTGGTACAGCTGACGGCAAGAACGGCGACCACATCGTCATTGCCCCTGCTTATAATATCACCCGCGCCGATGTAGAAAACATCGTGGATCGCACAGCGAGAGTAATTGAGAAAGTTTTGGGTTAGTCGTCCCAGGCTTTGTAATAATCACAAGAATGGAGCATGAAATCATAAGCATACACTCGTCTTCTTTCATTGCCCAAAATGTCACCCTTCTTCAACATCGGGCTCTATATTCTATGCATCGAGGATCTAGAAGATTTCAGACGATGGTGGTCTGGTCACAAGATCCTCATCCTGAGCCTAGAAAAGCGTTTGCGTGTTATCATCGGAGCTCACCTCACTCTCCTCTTCCTCTTTGCTCTCTTTCTTGTACATGAAATACTGAACGAAGACGCCCATGTCTAGTATTAAAGTGCCCAGACTGCCAATGATCCACGAGAGGTTGACTGCGATGTGTTTCCAATAGATCTGTGCGGCTTCACCTGTCTTACAATGCATAGGAACTTCGCAAACGGATTCTGGAGAATATGCAAATATGCTGATGTTGTATGTAGCGTTGCCAATGCAAGCGAAGAGAAAGAAGAGCATTGAAATCCCGTCTGTGGTTCTACGACGATGATTTAGGAGTAATTGGGGCACCCGCGAACCCAGGTAGAGGACGGAGCAAATATAACCAAAGACCTGACCGAGGACGTTGAAGGAGGGCGCCTCCACAGGTTCATCTGGAATCATGGCATCTGCGCTCAGATGGCTGAGGAACCACCCAAAAACGCCCGCAATGAGGACAAGAAGCACCACGAAAAAGTTGACAAGGAAGCTTTGAAGTAGAGAGCGAGGAGGCTGCACGGTTCGTCGTCGTTCCGCATGATTCGAATGAAGCGGGGTTGCCGGGGAAAGATGAGTTGCGTCTACGGGGAACAAGCGTTCATGAAAGGAAACCTGGGAAGCGGTTCGCTGTAAAGTGGAACGCGGCGCAGCAGCATTGTTATCATGAGCGTTGTCAAGGAGGAGGCGTGTATGCTCCGTTGCACTGGGCCCAGTCTCCTCAGCATTCGGTTTGGCGACATCTTCCACCGGCCGGTCTGTCAGCGAGAAGCCCTTATAGTAGAAGCACTGTCCAAGAAGCACAATGTCCACTAGCAAGTAGTAAACGGCCAAGATGATCTATGGTCCCAGTGAGAGCGTGTTATAGGACGCAGCCGCAAAGAGAAACAAACCATGGTGGGCAACACGCCCTGCAAGATGCCGCCGAGTGCGTTGAAGACATCGCCCAGTGACCACACAACGATAAAGGCGACGGACAATCCTTCGGCTTGGCTTCGGAAGTTCTCAGCGATTTGCGGGGAGAACACGACTATCCAGCATGCGATAGAAATGGAGCCGCATATGCCACTAAGAGCGGTGATGCTGAGATTCACGCCTTCAATGGGAGGGAACATCGTGCGCACTCTAGAATGGGGTCTCGAACAAAGATGTCAACATATGGGCCGAGTCTGTCGCCTGCTCTCCACCTAGAAGCACGAGGGGACGATTGAAAGCGAGCTGGAACCTGCTAACGATGTCACGACGTGGTTGAGTATGGAACCATTTACGGGGCCGCCGTCACTTGGGGACCTGCCAAACAGAGTTTGTCTTCGGCAAACCAGCGCACAGACGGGGCCGCCGAGACTTCGCGCGGAACAAGAACCGCAGATCCAGACGACGGACTCGACGACAGTTCGTTGCCATCGACTTGGCCTCGTAGGCGGCACGGTTGTTCCTTGTCGCCTGCGACGTTCTTACCAGAAGCCATACCGGCTGTGAAGGTTTACTCAGGCAGAAGGACCTTCTCGATGCCCCTGTCTGCGTAGGCTGGAAGAAGCAGTTCTTCAGAATGGGCGAAGTCGAACGCACATCTCGACCGCTAGAACTAGAGCCCTCGAAAGGATGTGGGCGGGAACACGTGAACGCTTTGTCCACACATTCGAAAGTGTGAAACAAAGGTCATGCGGGAAAAGGCAGCGCTGACATTGTCCGCGAGGCTCATTCGCTCGTCGAAGCTCTTCGCGGAGCGGTGTCGGATGTGAGACTCAGAGCCCCCAAGAAAAAACAAGCCTCTGGATTTGGCACACCATCGCTTAGCGAGAAAGCTTGTGGAAGGCATAGCCCAGAGCAATAGGGCAGGCTGTTTGACCGGAAAGCAGCAGGCCGATGGTCAGCCAATGGCAAGCGAGGAGGCCTCGACGTCTGCTTCCCTTTCCATCCTATCTCTTGACAAACATTGCCACGATGGAGGCGATTCTCCAAGCCTAGGCGAGGCTAGAGCGTGCCCTAGGAAAAGGTGGCGCCAGCTGTGCCTCCTTGTTGGATCACTCCCTCCTACTACTGCTGAGGCGCACTCGAGGGCGGAAGGGAATGCTTGCGATTCTTGTGTTAAAAGTCGCCTACTGCTCCTAGCAGGCAGCCTCCCACCTTTGCAGGATGCTGCCCTCATGTCCGTAGAAAACAAGGCTTTCTGACATTATTCATCCATCTCAGCTGCTCTTAACGGCTTACGGACATCATGGCATTTTGTGATAATGCTGAGCTCTTCAACGTGTGTTGTAGTTTGGGCAGAGGGGGCAAGTCTTTTCACGGCGTTAAGACTCTCATCTTCAGGTTTGCGCAGCTTGTTCAGCGGCCGTCTGCCTTGAATCCACTGATTCGTCACTTAGAGAGAAACTGCCGTTGTCAATTGACAAGCTGTTCGAACCTGACCAGCATGCTCAATACGTGTACAATATAGCTTTAGGTGACATTGGAATCTATTATGCAGGCTACGTAGACCACGAAGGTGCCGATAAATGCTGTAAGGTGATGGGCCTCCTAGGTGTCATTTCCAAGGTCTAATTCATCCCCCAGTGTATTCTTGCCTCCCTCCTAAACTAAGAGAATGGATCGGGCCTCCTGAAAATCCCAAGCGTCACATACCGTCACTTCAAGTTATTTTGGGGCCTAACGGATGCTTCTTTGCTTTTGACAGAGGCGGCTTCATTTACGAGAAGCTTCCCTCAGTTATGCGATCGTTCCTGGACAACGAGCAGTTTGAATATAGTACAGGTGGTCCAAGGCTTGTGGCCCTGGGCCCCGGCACATCGTATCTGATCGTGTTAAAGAGCGGTGCTTATTCATATGACTTGCGAGACTGCTCTATCCAGCTGGATCAAGAATTCGATCTGCTATGTACCAACGGTCGACCACATGAGCTCGATGGACTAGTTTACTTCTCCATGAATTGCTATGCTCCTGGTGTTTGTTCTGGATTTTTCAGGGATCCGTCGAACGACCGGATCAAAACCTTCGGGGAGGTTGCTGGGGATTGGAAGGAAGTGTTGGAAGAGTTGACAAGTGGTCCAAGCATAGTTCAAACGCCCATGACACCCAAGGAGACGCACGACGGAGAGAAAGGCTGCGGGATCTGCTACAAAAGTAGGTGCTGTTCACTTCTTCCTGAGTTTCTCTTGCAGACGTCTTTTCGCAACGGCTGATCCACGTAGTTTTCGAGAAAGACGCAAAGACGTACTTTTGTGTGACTTGCACGCACAATGTTTGCGCCTCATGTTACGAAACTGGATCATTTGAGCATCCTCATCAGATGATTCGTGTTTTCCTGAGAAGAACATCCGCAAAGGACGACTTTTGGGAGACGACATTGATCAGGCAAGCTACGCGCACGTGCGATCTGTGCAAAGGTGAGATGCCGTCGCGATGAGCGGGAACATCCCTAACGTCAACAGAGCAATTCTTTGAAGAACTGAGCGGCCACCTACGTTGCGTATCATGCGATGACTTCGATATCTGTCAAGATTGCATGAACAAAGACGGCATGCGTATAACAGATTTGCAGCACGCGCAGTGCGGGTTTCCACCAGACATGATCTACATCGACCCGGAGGCCAAAGGGACAGAATGGGTCGACAGGCAGATCACGCAAGCGCGAGCATACAAGGAGGCACTCGAGGCCGCGGAACAACGAAGGGAAGCCGAGGAGCGCAGGAAAGCCGAGGAGCGCGCAAGACAGCAACGAGCGCAGAAACAACCCGTGTCAAACACTTCACGATTTCTATCGGCACCACAACCCAGGCCCGTTGCACGAGCGCCGTCGCCACAACCCCAGCGGCAACGTCCCGTCTCGACACTGGCGCCGCCGCCGGCACCACAAACTGCGCAGCGCAGGAAAAGCTCGTCGGGTCTGGCGTTCCTCAACAGCGCGCTGAAGCTGACCAACGCCGTCTTACGCGCGGAGAACGCGGCGAACGGAGGATGGAATGGTGGAGGATCGGTTGGCGGCGGCGGCGGCGGCGGGTTCATAGACACGTCAGGTACGATGGACATGAGTTCTTTCTGGGATCCAATCAACAGTGCTGCTAGCGATCCCATCCAGTAAAGCCCTGAGAAGGATGCTGTGCTGGAGGCACAGGTCAAACAAGGACGGATCAATTAGTGCTGTATGGGATTGTATTTTCCATAGGATGACCGTGCTTTTAATTCTGTTTCTTTAAGCCATCCAAGTACACTCTTGGACGAGCCTTCCTGCTCGAGGTAACTCTCGCGATAATTGAGGACGCACTTTGGTCAAGCCTTCGATCGCTTTCCTCGACGTTTCTGATTCCTCGTGAGCAGCGGCCATTCCACCGTCTTCATGTCGAGGCCTGAGTCAGGTTAAGCGCAAGGCCGACATGACGGAACATTGTGAACTTGGGCGATCGTGCCGAGCATCCACGTTGCGATTACCAAAGCCACGGGACGACTTAGGAAGGCCTTCTCTAACTTGAGTGGTTTTTGCCTGCCGTATGAATTCATGACTCGATGCACCAAGACGAGCGGTTGCATTCGTATCGGCTACGATGTCTGGCCACAAAGCTCACTGGATCGAAGGACTGCGTCGCGTCGAGAACCAACCCAGTGCCGAACCAGACGAGTCGCGCGTTTGTCCGTCATCTGATGTGCCCACGAGCCATGGAGACGGCGGGCTTAACGTAGCCTGGGCCTCGGTCAAAGGGCACGTTGTGCGCCCACGCGGTCCTCGCTTGGACGTCCGCAAAGCGTCGTTCGCGCGGTGACGGGCTTGACTCTGGCCGTTTCTCCCTGCACAAGCAGCACGCGAAAGGGCGGTCAGAGATCGTCTGTGCAGCCTCAAGAATGAGGCTTTCACAGAACCACAGAATTTTCCCGTTTCGTCCGCCCCGTGGCGCTCTCAACACATTTCGCGCGCCGGGGAAAGAAAGGGCGGCGATCGCTGATGGGCAAAGTCTGGTTCCTGTCGGAAAAAAAGAGCTGAGGCATCTGGTACCTGCGGTAGCCTGACCTTACATTTCGGGCGGATCCCGGGGCCACGACGCCGGAACACACCGCCAGACGCGTCTTTTCTCTCTGCTTTGACCTGTGTTCCTTTGGCGACGATCAGACTCTGCTCGCAAGGCAGACGTCGGTGCGGGCGCCGGGATCGAGCGGGCGTGTAGCTGGCGGGCCATGAGCAGTCCAGACTTTGCATCAGCCCACATCTCGTGGTTCGAGCGTGTGAAGAATGATGCGCTGGCCGCCGTGACCTGTCGCCTGGGCTGGTTCGTCCGGTGCAGGAACCGCTCAGCTTGTTGGCCGCGAACCGGCCCTGCAAAGGCCAAAGGTGCCGGCGCCCACACGATCATGTGGTTGCGAGCATGGACGACGGCGACGGAAGGACGTGTTTTATTTTTCCTCTGCTCACTAGTCGCAACCGTCGAGCGACGTGGCAGCCAGGAACAGGCTGCAGGATAAACGGGCGTATTATTCGCGTCTGGGGTGTAAGACGGGCGTAATGGTGCCTCGGCTAGCGGGCAAGACCACGAATGGCGGGAGCCGGAAGCAAAACACGAGCGCAAGCTGCATGTGAGCATTACAGAACAGTACAGCGCTTGTCCCGTTTGGTGGTATCGTGAATCTCGAAGAGGGCGGGAATGTGTGGGTGAGCACGAAACGTTGGGACTGTGTTGTCGTCTGCTGCGGAGGCGCGTGCGAGTGTGCGAGATCGTCTACGTCTGTCACGCATGCCTGCAACCACGTCTACACGTATGCGTGCGGGAGCGTGGTCTATACACATGCATACCTACATCGCTCCACGTCCCAGCCATGTGCATGTACGGAGAGAGAGAGAGTGTGTGTGTGGGTGGGTGCGGGCAAATGCGTGTGGTTGTACGTATGTGGCGGACGGTGCTGGCTGTCTTGACGGTCTGGTTTTGCCAGAGTTGGGTCTGACAAGGTGCCGCACATTCAGACAGCACCGCGGCGCGCCAGCAGGAAAAGAAAAGAAGAGAAAGAAGAAAATGAACGGCAAAACAAATTAACACCAAAGCTAGACCCAAGGGAAGTCGGTCAAGCCACACACGACACAAACCGCCTTTGCCCCCGTTCCCATTCTTCCACGTTGGGCCGTCCACAAGTGCTTGTCACACAATCCTCCTGTCCAACCACTTTCGGCCGCGTTGTACTCCTGCTGTGTAGCCTGTGCATCTGGGCCACTTTCTCGTCTCCTCGACATCCTCTCCTCCGTTCTACCTGCTGCCGTCGCTCTGTGTGCGCCGTGTTCATCCGCGCCCGCATCCGTTCCACTTGGCCACCTTTCTTCTGCATGCTACATGAGGGAACCCTGCCGATGTAGTCCCTTGAACCGACGTGCCCGCTCGGCTTGCCTGGAAAGCTTTTTACGGTGGGAATTAAACCTCAGGCTAGTCTAGTCTTCATCACCATGACGGACCCATTAAGCCGTGATACCTCGCCGCTGACGTCCGCCGCTCACCTCTCCGGCACCTCTCACGGCTCTGGGACCGCTCCCGCGCGGACGTCACACTCAGCGAATTGCACAGACCAAACTGCAAACAACGTCACCTCGTCCACCACCTCTCGATGGACAAACGAGCGTACGACGACGCAAGCTCACCACTCCTCGTCCCGTGTCGCACCCAATTCGAGAGCCTCAGGAAACGCCACCGGTGCTGTTAGCAACGGATCCTCCCTCTCCCTGTCCGCCTCACGCTCCCCGTCCACGGCCGCCTCGCCGCATTCGTCGCGCGACTCCTCTCCCGCCGGTCGTGTGTTCAGACAGCAGAGCTTGTCTGGTGCGACGGTGCAGAACGGCATGCGTAGTCGGAAGAACAGTCACGACGCCAGCCCTCATAGACCGCCAAGCGTGACCGGCCATACGTCAAGCGTCCCTTCTGCTGCCGCCATCCAGCGTGCCCTGTCGGCTGCGACTGCTCCTCAGCTGCAGCCCACTCCCGCCGCAGAGCCTGTCTCCAGAGTGCCCAGGCCGAGCAAAGGGACGACCAACAACTGCGCGGCCGGCGAAGGCAACACGACCTCGTGGCCCATCAGCCCCCGATTGAAGTCGCCACCGCCCTCGGGCAGCAGGAGGAACTCATTGAAAAATCAAAAGAACCCAGATGCTGTCCCACCCCACATCATTGTTCAGAACGCTACTCCGACGTCATCTACCGATGCCCTCCCGCTAATTGACACCGAGATCACACAGCAGCCCGAGTCAACAAGACAACTTGCTCCGCTTGGAAAGTCGTCCAGCAGAGGTGCTAGTGGTGCACCGACTCTGGAGACGGTGCAAGAGACCAGCGGGCCCAACACGCCGGGCAACGAGCTCAATACATTGTCAGTGTACGTCGCACTCAGCACCTCAAAGCACCATGTCGAATTCGTGTGCCACGTCCGCGAGAACAAGATGCTAATTCCGCGAACAGTAACGACGCCAACCAGAGATTCTTCGACGGACCAGACGAAGATCTTAAACCGGCATCAGGCTCGACGACACCACGCCGGTCGATGGCCGCCGCAGCGAGCAAAATGCATGCACAGAATTCGGACAGCGATACTTCCAAGAAGGGTGAGGGCAAGAAGGAGCACGACAACGACCCCGAAAAGACCCCGCGCCCAAAGGCACCGTCATCGCGAACATCGTTCAGCAGTCTACGCCAAAAGACCGGCACCGAGCCCGTGACCCGAAGCATGACCGTGGAGACAGAGATTGTCAATTCGGTCGCACAAAACGCCATCGGCGCTCCATCGGACCGTTCCTCATCCAGGGCCGAGCGTGGTGGCCCATTGCGCCCCAAAGCAAGTTCGGACACGATAAAGCCAAATAAAACCAAGAAAAAGACATCCCGAAAGACGCCGTCGGTGAACCCAACAGCTGGTATGTATGATCAACATTTCTTTTCACCCCCTGATTCAGTCATTCTCCCCCTCAGCTCGCCAAAGAGGCGACGACGACGACCCAAGCAGCCTCATCTTCCCAGCCGCGCAAATCCAACACAGGTGTTACGTGCGCAGCCTTCCCTTTCAGATATGTTTTCTTCCTATGTAAGCTTGGATACAAACGCTCTTTCTTGCGCGCAATCGGACTCCGATAGCACCGTAGTGTCGGAGCAACCAAGCACTTTTCAACTTTTGCGTCAGCGCTCTTCGCAATGGCTCGCTGCTATTTACGCTACGACAACGACACCAGCAAAGACTGACTCGCGATCTCGCAAAGGCACGACGCGCGCCGACATATTCGAAGACCGCGTCAAGAATGAAATGGACGAAGCCACGTCGGACGATTCGGAAGAAACATTTGTATACGAGTCCAACCCAGCAGAGCCGCCGATCAGACGCAGCCGACATCACTCGCGTACACCAAGCGGCGCGTCCCTGACGTCGATGGGAGCCCCAAGGGATGCGCGACAGAACCAGGGCTTGCTTAGCACTCAAAAAACACGGAGCATGAAGTTTGCAAACGCGTACAACTCTGCGGATGACGACGCTGTGGATAGACCGGATGGCACCGTAAGAGCGGGCACTGGACGAGGTGGAGGAAGCATAGTCAAGCATCATCACACAGGTCGCCCCAGCCGGAGCACGACAGGCCATCCGTCGATATTGGACGATGATTCTCCGTTTCCACAGCTGAACAAGGTTCGATCCTTGACCGGTTTGCCCGGACGACAAACGCAAAATGCCAGGATAGCGGCTAGAAATCTGCAAGCCAGCAATGGGCACGCCAATGGTAACGGCAACGGAAATGCGAGGAAAGACAGTGGCTTCATGTCCTCGTACGATCTCGATGCCGAAGGCGGCGATGACGAACGAACTCCTCTCATCAGCAGCATGGGAACGATGCGCACTACACGCAGCGCTCGTCGACCTCCTACTCGAGGGTCTCGTGGGGAGAGATACACGAGGAGAAGACAGGGCATTCTTTCACGCTTTGCTGGGTGTATCGCCATCATTGCGATGCTCTTTTTGCTTGTGTTCGGCATCGTCGGTTTCCTGTTCGTCATCACAACGCCGCTGACGCATGTCGAACTATACGAGATACAGTCCGTGCTTGCAAGCGAGACGGAGATCATGTTCGACCTGAAGATCGGGGCGATCAACCCGAATATGCTACCTATTACCGTCTCCGATGTGGACTTGAATGTATTCGCAAAAAGCAAGTATGTCGGCACGGAGAAATGGTGGAGGGAGCACCCGGGCGGTGACTGGGCGGACGAGCCGTTACCACCGAGGAAACTGGCCCCCACGGATACGGCTGAAGAAGGAAAGTTAAGTTCTCCCGCCCTGGATGCTCAGGAAAACTTCTTGCCCTCGATACCGGGCAGCTTCCCTGACGACTCGGATGGCTCCGATTCCAAGCAGACCATGCTTCTGGGTCGCATCTACCACTTTGACAGTACGATTACTTTCGAACCCAGCTTCTGGAAGCGGCATGTACATAACGCTACCGGTGCCCTGCGTCTGCGCAATCCCGGAAACCACACCGAGTTGGGAGGGTCCGAACGGTGGGAAAGGGTACTTCTGCACGAGTTTGAACTGATTGTCCGTGGTACGCTGAAATATTCCATACCGCTGGGTGGCAAAGCTTATGCTGCAAACGTTGGAAACAGGGTCGTAGTCGATCCGCAGAAGGATGACGGTCCTGGTCCCGGCGAAGGGAGTGATCCAGAGGACGACGATGATAGAGAAGAAATGCACGAAGACCCCAATTCCATTGGGATCTCTCGAATATCAAACGGGTGGAAAATCACGGTCCATCCTCTCGAAGACGAACTATCGACGCACGAACGCCTAAAGAGGAGGGTTTGGGCTCGATTGCTGAGACAATTATAATCCTCGCCAGTCTTGTTATTTTCCTATGTTTTAAGAACCACCAACTTTTTTTTTTACGACCTATAGACAGTTTCATCACGCTCCACAGCGCACGAAGCATTTCCCGGCAGGTTGGGGCTTGACCGCTACCACGCGAACACTTGCCGCTTTACCACTGACGACGGACGAATTTCCTTGTGTAAATTTCTTGAACATTCCAACTGTTTGGGGGAAAATCGAGAAAAAAATATGGCTATACCCGGTCCTGCCTACGCATCAGGCAGTTGATCACCTTACTCAGGCGAGAGAAAGCGAAGCTTGTCACTATTACATTGTTCTTTTTTTCTAATCACCTGGCATTTTTCAAACAGCGCAGAGCACCTATGTAGCCTTGTGGAAATGCAGAGGCATCATCCCCTTTTTTTTTAGCTTGCAATTGTTCGTAGCGTTCGAGCGAGAATTTGTAATATTTTTATTTTCTTTCAAAAAAATTTTTTTTGGTGATGTTGGCCATGTTCCCCGAGTGAAGGAGAGTGGCAAGAGAAAGATTTGCAGCTATGCAAGTGTGAACGGAGCGTGACAAAACATGTCAGCTGGGAGAAAGACAGTGTAGAGGGGAGTTTGACGGAGGGTATGACAACTCTTGTCTAGTGGCAGGCTGCGCGCCTACGTTCCACTAGTGTTTGTATCAAGCAATCGAAAAGCCATTTGGGTCCGCTAGCTTTCTCGCATCACACTCTCTGTCCCATGAACATTCACAGCTTGGCTTTTGACGCGGCGCTTGCCTTGCTTTCCGATCCGTAGGCACCCTCGGCTCTGAATCTGTACTCGACGTCCTCGAACCGCCCGGGGAAGACGTACAGCCAGCGAAAGTCCTCGGCGCCCTCGTTGCGCACGCCGTGCTCCGCGTCGCCGGGTATGAACACCGTCATGCCCTTCTCGAGCTCGTACGCCGCCCCCTCGATCTCGACGACGCCGCGGCCGGACAGGACGTGGTACAGCTCCGGCTGCGTGTGCTTGTGCAGGCCGAGAAACCCTCGGGGCGGGCATGACGCCACGCCCGCCGCCAGCTGCGTCGAGAAGAGCGTCGTCCAGGTCACGGAGCCTCGCGACGACTGCGAGGCCGGGAAGGACTCCAGGAAGGACGTCGGCGGGCGCACCACGGCGGGCGAGAGGGGCGTCGCGGTCGGGGCGCTGAGACACATGGCTCCGGACCCGTTCACGGCAGCTTAGTCTTTTCCGGGCCCTTTTTTGTTGGGCTTTTTTTTTTTTTTTTTTTTTTTTTTTTTTTTTTTTTTTTTTGAAAAGAAAGTAATCCGCGTGTGTTTTCTTTTCCTGTTTTCTCGTCTCTTCCTGCTCTTTTGAAAGGGGACGCGGTTTGGAGGCTTTCTGGTCCCTCGCTTCAGACTTGTGGTTGTGCAGACGTCGGGTCACTCCGCTTCAACGTCTGGCTTCCTTGGTCGACGTTCGTTGAGCTTGATTCTGTGGGTTTTCTTTGTAACTTTTCTCCCTTGTTACTTCGTCTTCGGATGATACCCGCACCGTCTGCTATATATGCGAGTCCCTTCGGGCGACGGCGCGAGGAGCATCCTTGGTATAAAAGCGGATACGCATGTCCTTTCGAGCTTTGGTGGGGGTAAGAAGGTTAACAAACTTCTTTTCCAAATTAGGACATGGTATCCCATTCCGACAGACTTATACTCTCTTGTGTCACCAGGTTACACGTACCGGTCTATCTTCCGGACTGTCTGGGGATAAGGGGGCAGCTGTGGAACTGTTTTTTAGCAGAACACGTCTTTTAAGAATCTTAATGCCCCGAATGAGAGTAGATAACAGCAAAAGCAAGCAGATTGTACGGGCGCTGGCCTGAAGTGCTGCTCGAAGGTAGAATCTGGGCTAAGTGGTACAATGGTGGCTTGGCAGCAGGTTTTTGAAATGCAATGGAGGGAGCAATACAATCATCAGTCTAGCGTCATTCAAGAAAGGGTTTTCTTGGTACGAGTAGACGTGTTTGCGAAGGCAGCGAGTTCGTGGTGCACAACTTGACTTCACCAAGGATTGCGACTTTGCTCCAAAGCGTTGATGAACCACCACAATCATGCATCATGCGTCTTGTCCGGTGGTGTATGCAAAAGCTACAGCGAGCTATTGCATTGCTTAATCGAGCTGCAGAAGATATGTCAAGATGGCTGACAGCGTGTGTTCGGAATCACGATCATGAGGCCGCCCGCTCGACGCTTTCAACTTCGTTCTTCATCATAAAGCCTCCGAAACGAGTTCAACACGATGTCGTACGTATCTATCGTAGCTGAAGGCGAGAAAACGAAGAGCTCGTGGACTAAGCTTATAAGCAGCGTGCATAGGCACGTGGCATCCTGTATGTGTTCATTCAGAGCGCTATCGGTGGCATTTCCAGCTTGATGACTAAGATTACTGAAAAACCGTTTAGACTATTGACACGTTGTGCGCCACTCGATACGTGTACAGTTTAGCCTTTGGTTTCCCACCGTTTTCATTCGGCAGGCTGGCCTGGACGGTGTGGACGACGAATGCCTTATTTTGACAGTAGCACGCGAGAAAGCGGTGCTGGTGGGCTGGTGGCATGAAAAGTGGCAGTGTCGTAGTGCGACGGCAGAAGATAGGAAACAAAAGACATGGCAGAGTGTTTTCCTCTTTAACGAGATTGACGGCCATGCGGATGCAAGGGACGGACAATGGCCTGCTCTTAGACATCGGCCATCGTGATGGAGCTGGGGTGCGGCGACGCTTTGATGGGGATGGCTTCGCATCGCGTGCACCGCAGACGCCTCCTGGCGGCCCCGACTCAACGCCTTCTGAACTTCTTTAGCAAAACAATCGGCATGAACACCCCGAACAACAAGACGAACCGTACTAATCGCTCGGCGGCCGAGTCGTGGACACCGTGGACGCATCTGTCCATGGGCACTTTGCATGCGGACGACCAAGGCAATGGTCTCGTTCTTGTTCGGCACTATGCACCATCTGCGAGTGCGAGATTGAAGGCAGTGCGCGTGCATGGCTCCCCTAGTAGTGCTCATAAATGCATTGAAATCCTCCGACGGCGCCACAGTCTTTCTCTACAAGTACGTGTCGGTTGCCTCCCCTTTTTTTTCTCTTTTCGATCCCTTTTCTTTCTACTTCCTTCGGCTCAACCTCTGTCCAGAAATTTGCTCTGGGAGGGACAAAAGAGGGGAGAGTAAAAAGGTGCTCCCGATATTCACTCGACGCAGACGGTCCTTGGCTCTGCAAACGACTTTGACAGGTTCACCCGCGTCCCATCGTGCCGGTTGGAACTCGCATTCGGATCCACTACTGCGCTTCTCGCATACGGCACGCATCTATAGTACAGCTATTAAGACCAACTGCATCACTTTCAACGTGTACCGTTGCCGCCAGGCTCAGAAGCTTGAACTTTTCTTTGGCAAGACGCTCGTTCATCCTTGCCTCTGCTCTTGACACGTCATTTTTTCGAACCTCATTAGATCCTGCGATCGCGTTGGGAACTTTGCTGTTCCTGATCCTACGGCCTTGCACCAGTACAGGGTTACCCCCACAGAGAAGTGTCTCATCATGATGGGATTTCTGTCCAAACTGCAAGCGAGTAGGTGGAACGGACACGCAGCGCCGATCGTGAGGGCGACTGGCTAAACAATTTCATTTTCTCTGCAGGGAAAGAGCTCAACCGCTTGGAGGATCGTTACGTCAGGAGGAACAACCGCAACGCGTGGAAGTCGGACTTCGAGTATGTCAACGGCGAATACGTGTTTAAGAACAGGCAGCAAGTCGACCCACCCGCGTCCCGCACGGCGCAGAAGCAAGCAAATCCCAACCCGCGCTTCTCAACTGCCCGGCCGCCGACGGACTCGTCGTATGGCAGCGAAGCGAGCAAGCCGTCCAGCGCCGCCAGCTCCTCGTCCAAACCCAGCAAACGATTTTCTACAAGTTTTGTCTGGCGGTAGTGCGGTTTGACGAGGAGCACTCATCGTGTCCAGCATCTAGCCTCGTGCTCGAGGCATGTACTATATCGAAGTCGAGCCCGCCACAGCCCGCGCTTCGAGACCGGTTCCGTGGCTTGAAAGCCTGAGCCTTCCCAGATCGTCCGGCACTTCGTCCCGTCTGCTCCCACGGCTGATCGCGCTCGTCCACGGGGGAGGGCTTCGCAGTGGCCCGATCATAAGGATCCAGGACGGCTGTGTATTGGACGGACTAAATAACTGGTCGGCCTGCCACAGTGCAACATGCACACTATAGTAGAAACGATAACGTGCGGACTAGAGAAGGAAAAACGAGTCATGATCTATAGTTTTAATTGCAACCAATCAACGAATTTCTATTGCAAGTTGATATTAGCTTTTGTCGGGCGTGACAGAGAGATCGCACACCGATTCTCTCACATGCCATCCCACGGTCCGTCGATAGCTGTGTAGCAAAGTCTTTGCCTCGAGCAAAGAAAACCAACATCGCGTGACTTCCTTTTTCCCCAGTCCCCCCTCCTTCGTGAAAGTATTGTCCTGTCCTTTTCGGCGAGCAGCAAAATTCGTATTGCAACGCTGAATCGCGCCGCATGCCCCTCGATTCTTTCTTCCCGGCGGAGGGTGGAGGGAAGCGCTAAGACAGAACAAACAGAAATGACTTGCATGCATCGTCGTTAGATACGTCTCCAGCTGCGGACGGTCTCCCAGCCTTATGCCTGCTCCGGTTACAGCTCGCCAATCGTGCTGAGGGCAGGCTTTACCGTTCAGCGTAAAACTTGCCGACGATCTGCACCCAACGCGGGCGTCCCACTTTGTGATCAGGTGGGGCAACCTCTCTTATTTTTTGTGCCTCTTGGAGTCGACGACACAAGCAGAAGCTTTCGATCTGAGTCGTGGGAAAGCGGGAGCGATTCTTGAAGCCTTTGCCGATCGCGGATTGGGGAAGGAAGGGGGGGGGATGCGAGGCTGCAAAGAGGTAAAAGAAGCTACCAAACGGGCGGTGCCTTTGGGCTCCCAAAGACACTGTTGTTTTTTCTTTTCTTTTTCTTTCTGCTTTGCAGCTCTCTTGGGGAGCGCGGGACGTTTTGGCACAGGCTAAAGCTCAAAAAAAAAAGCACGTCAACTGCACATCATGCGTGTGTTCTTCACCTTTTCATAGCACGTCTCCACAGCGCGGCCCAGCGTGCCCAGGGAAATTATGGGCGAAAGATGCTGGACACGCTTCATGCTGACGAAAAGGCCGCCAAAGGAGAAAGGTTAGGAAAAAAAAAAAAGAAAAAGAAAAGAAAAGAGAAAGGAGATCACCCCGTAATACCCTGGGAGTCTCAGGTTATAGATTGGTTATTTTCGTTTCTTTCGATTTGGTCATCATTCTTTCTGGATCTGCGGGCCGGCACAAGCCGTCCTGCGCGCTCCCCAGCGCCATGACGACGTGCTACTTCCCTCCCTGCATCTTCCCGTACGAGATATCCGATCTGAAAGAAAGAGGTTTGAAGCCGTTCCCCGAAGTCCTATGCTTCGTAGATCAACGGAGTGGCTTTTTCTTTTTCTTTTTCTTTTTCTTTCTTTTCTTCCCCTTTTAACGCAACTCCCGTTTTTCGACGAGGCGAGGCGAGGCGAGGCAAGAGAGGTCCACAGGTGTTTGTATGGTCGTCAACATCGGGGGGAGCATGAGATAGCGGGTCGAGCCCAGATTGCGCAGCGCGATGCTACCTTGCTCGAGCTCTCCCCGAGGGAAAAGAAAGGAGAATCTGAAAGGGATCTGTCCGGCTTTTGGGCTGCTCTGCTAACCCCACTCGGCGACGTACCAGGCCCCAAGTCTAGGGCAGGCCATTTCAATTCCACCTGTGACGGGATGTGGTTACTCGGGGAGGGGGCCGCGCGAAAATACCACTGCAGACCGTTGAAAAAGCAGGTTTCTCACCGATCGAGACCTCGACGCGGAACGGTGGGCTGCAGTTTTCGTGGTCGCACCGACAGGCAACGCTCGACGTTGTTTTGTGATAGCGTAATTCACGGGGCGGTAGTAGCAAGACAAAGTGGCAGGCGGCGTACTAACGACGGCCAGGCTACTCTTTCACACCCTCCTAAGCCCGTCCAAGGCCAGGAAAGGACACTTGATTTGGGAGCCGCGTGATTGAGTTGAACCCCCTGCTCGTAACCTTCTGTCTCGTGTATCGTGCACGTAATCCACTGGGTTCCTACCATTCTCCGAGGAGGCGAGGCAGAAATGCATCCAGGATGCGATGGGAAGCGCTTTTTCTTTTCACGAAGTAGAAGAAAAAAAAATTTTTTTTTTTGCTTCGCTCTTTCTGGCCCACAGCGCGAGAGCCAATAGGCAGGTCTTGTTCGTCGATTGGGCATGCGATTCGCCCACGCAATTCGTCGAGTCTCCTGCCCAACACCTTGGACGGGGGCTCAGCAGATCTTCGACAGATGCGGGCGATGCATCACCACATCCAAAGCGGGCATGGTGCGGGCTAAGTTAGTGTTTCTGACGGATTGGTCGCCGAGCTGCGCACACTGTTGACGAGCTCCGTCCGTGAAGAGCAATTGCCCTCAGGTACACGCGATCTTCACGAGATCGACTAGTATACGCACTGCCAGCTATCCTTAGCATGTGCTTTGGGGCGGCGTCTCACGGCGCTTTGTGATCGATGCTCTACCTGGTTATTTGCTCGTCGAGCAATACGCCTGTCTTACTTACGGCAAGGTTCGAATCTCCGGTCCACACAAAAGCGGTTGAAAAGTGCTTTGCATTGGTTCGAGGCGGCGGGTGTTCCGGTATTCTACATCATCATCTTCCTCGTCGTCATTGATCCAGCCGGGGCTGTGGCAGGCACGGTTCTCCTGTTTCCATGTCTGCATAGCCGTGGGCTCTTGCAGACGCATGAAAAGAAATGTCCCAAGAGTACAGGTTCGCTGTCCGCACCAGCGTCCAGGCTGGTCGAGGCTGTTTCCCCCTCCCCCATTCACGAAGATTTCAAGCCCATTTCCCCACAGTTCATCGCGACGTGAGACCCCCCCGAACCGAAAAAGGACGCACAGACATGGCGTATTTTTGGACGTGATGCCCTCTTCGTGCTTGCTCAGGCGATTGTTCAGCAAGCAGCCGTGTGCGTCAAGCACCCCTCCAAAGCACACAGGCGCGCACGCAGGCCTCGCGTCGTGAGCTATTTCGTTTTGGAAAGCAGAGCAGTACGAGGTCGACGGCGACTGGGCGTGCCCTCCCATCCCCTTCCCCCCTTCCTCCCGAACGGGTTGTATTATTGGCTTTCGTTATCCCTCTCTACCTAGCCCTGGTCGAGGTCGCTGTGGCGCACGCGCGTTGCAAAAAGGGTTCTGGCTCGCTGCCCGCTGATTGTTCATCACTTCAGCACGACTTCCGCTCTTGGTTCATCACAGGCATGGAAAGGAATCAGGAAGAGCGTAAAAAAAGTCTGTTAAGCGAGTCATCGCCGCCACCCCTTGCGACATGTGTTGTCGTCTCTGGCAAAATCCGTATCCGACACCTCCAAAATCGTGCTCGCTACTGAAAACAGGCGCAACGTCGAGAGCTGAAGCAGCCCTCGAGGCGGCTGATCCACACTCCAATACCCCGTTTTATTTGGGGGCAGAGCTTGATCTCGTTGGTCGGCAGCCCTCCATGTACAGCGAGGGAACGATGGAGCGCAGGTGCTGAAGGGTACGAGGGCGGGCGTGAGTCGCGGTGAGGACGGGCGTGTAGTTTTTTAAGTGCGACGAGAGCAGGTATCGGCAGGTACCACGCCGTGCCGACTACGAACGGGACGCGCGCATCTCCAAGGTTCTCGTCAGCGAGGCGGCAGGACGGGTGCAAGCTAGAAGCGTATGGGGAGAGGGGTTTTTTGTAGGCTGCGAGGTGCGCAAGCGCGAGCATCTGCGCCGTCGAGGCAGCGGCATCAGCAGCAGCAGCAGCAGCAGCAGCAGCGACGGGCACTCGCGTCACGCTGTTCGTGGACGCTACGCAGGCGTGCCAGTGCAGACGGCGTGTCGCGCCGTCGTCTTCCGTTTTCTCACGACCAGCAGGCCGTGGACGAGCCAACCTGATTTGTGGCCAGCACCGACCCAGAGGCCCGGCACGCTAGCGCCGCCGACTGGGGTAATTCCTGCGTGTGCTCAGGCTGCGGCAGCAAATCGCACCCGCCCAACGCCTGCGCAATCCTGCATGTCGCCCGCGTCCCCTCTTCATTCCCTTATCGTCTTCCCACGTATGAACCTCCCGGCCTCTCGTCCTCCAGCGCTCGAGGAGAAACTTGTGTGAAATCCCTCGCCTCGCATCGGCCACCCCCCTCCCCCAGACCCAGACGGCGCCCTCGCACAAGCACGTCCGCAGGCCATCTCCGACTCGTCTCGTTTGCGTCGTCTGTCTTTCGCTCGCTCGCCTTTGTCTGACCTTTCCTGCCTATCTGACCTGCTTCCCTGGCCCCCCTCCCCCAGACGCCCTTTTTCGACCGTGATCCTCGTACTTCCCGCGGCTGCGACAGGCGTGCACGAACCCGTAGCAACGGGCCCGCCTTGCATGCGAAATCAGCGAGACCCCCCGGCCCCGTTCGTGAGTTCTAGGCGAACGTAATATATCCATGCCCAACCCCATCTGCCAAAGTTAAGACACTCCACAGCCGCACGACCAGTGTTGGCCGGCCGTGTAGGCGAGCCCAGCAAAGAGCACCCTTTCGGCTGATACTTCCCTCTCCCGCTACCACCTCCCCGCCGCACCGCACAGCCCGTTTCCCTTATTTATCTTTTGATTATTCTTCTTTCTCAACCACGGCCCGCCGCTCTGTGCCGTGGCGGACAAGCCTAGTTCCCGTTTGTCTCAGCGGGTAATTCTGGGGCCGCTGAAGATCACCCCTCTTCGTCCTATCTAACGAGCTCGTCCTCCCCCCCGCCGCCGCCATCGCAGCGTGTTTGCTTCGCCTCCCAAAACCAACGCCTCAGGACAAGCTCGCCTGGAGATGAACTGAATGTATCGTCGCCGCCGCCGTCGCCGTCCTCGATGATCCCAAGGCCGAATCTACAGCAGACGGGCCCTCAGATGGCGCCTTTTTTCGGTCCCGACCTTCCGCCGGGCATGCTTAGCTTGAGCACGTCGCCGAGCTCGACGGCGTCGTCAGGCGATTCGCCCAACACGAGCACGACGCTGACCTTCCAGGTCGCATTCACGCGGGAGAGCCCAATGTCGTTGGGAGATGCCGATGTCGTCCCCAAGATCGAGGAGCTCGACGAGGACGCCTCGCTAGGAACCAAAATCGAAAGCCCGCCGGAAGACCAGCGAAGTCGAGAAGAGCAGGACGCAGACACCACACAGACGCCGAACGGCACCATCACACGGCGACCTCGTGGCAGGCCGAGAAAGCACCCGAAAACACCGCCCTCGGCGACCACCAAGGCGCCAAAGGGCCGGAGCAAGACGGGCTGTCTGACGTGTCGGAGACGGAAGAAGAAGTGCGACGAGACAAAGCCAGCTTGTCAGTGTTGAAGAGCAGATTTGCAGCCGTCATTGCTTGTCGTTCTAACATCCGTCAGGTCTGCACTGCCAGAAGAACAATGTGCACTGCGAAGGCTATCCGCCAAAGGACTATTGGCAAAGCGGGAAGCAGCGGGCACTAAAAGGTAAGCGTACCATGCGAGACTGCAAAAACTCGCCCGTCGAAGCTCACACAGACACACGCGCAGACCGCAGAGTTAGCCTGAGTCGACCCCCGCGCGAGCTGCCCATGATGGTCCAAGGGCTTGAGAACGACGTGGACTGGTTCTTCTTCGACCACTTCAACATGCAACTGTCGCGCGTGCTGAGTCTCTTCACAGACAAGAACAACCCCTTCAAAGGTAATCTCTCTTCCCGTCGCCCCTTTTTTTTTGGTCGTCGTTTCTCATGTGTAGCAGAGCTGCTCTTGCCGATGGCCACAACGCATCCGGGCTTGATGCACTCCATCCTCTGCCTTTCCGGAGCACACCTCGTGGCTCGTGAGCCCAGCGCGCGCTTTGAGGACAGACAGGCACACCACTTCAACCGTGCGCTGCAACACTTGCGTACCAACGTCTCGAAGCCTCCACAGGTTGAAGGCGGGGAGGCCGTGGTGATCGATGATCCTACTGTCGCCCAGGTCCTCGTGCTCTGTCTTCGGTCGATATGCGCAGGCGAAACAAACGGGGAGTATCGACCCCACCTCGACATGGCGAAGCACCTCGTTAAAACACAACCGTCGCGAAATCCAGAATTCCGAGCGTTCTTGCTCGAATTCTTCATCTACCACGACGTTTCGAATTCTATCACCGCCCTGGATCGTCCGTCGATACTGATGAACGAAGAATTTAGCCTGCCCGATTTCGTGCAGCCAGATGCAGGCATGTTCCTCGGAGTTGCCGACCGTCTGTTTGTATCCCTCTCGAAGACGAGAGTGCTGCGCGACCGGGTGCGTGCGCGCCGGGAACAAGGCATCAAACCAGTCGTCGACTACATGATCCTAAAGGACGCCCAAGCCATCGATCAAAGCCTACGCGAGTGGGACTCTCACCAGCCAGAAGGAAGTCCGAAACGGATCATGGCCTACCTCTATCGCCAATGCGCCTGGCTTTATCTGCATCGAACCATCATGCCACCCGTGCCGAACCCGCAAATCCACGACGCCGTCGAGGAGGGCTTGCATTTCTTGCGCAACTTGCCCCCCGACTCATCAAGCATGAGCGTTCTTCTCATGCCGCTCTATCTTCTTGGGCTCTGCGCCTTTGCCGAAGAGCAGCGGCCGGACATCCTGAAGGCGTTCGACGATCTCCAGAGCTACAGCAACCTTGGCAACATAAAGCACGCGCGGAGACTGATTCACAAGATGTGGGAATTGATGGACGCCGGCGACGAGGGCGCCTGGGACTTTGAAAAGGTTCAGAAGCAGATGGTACGTGAACTCTAATTTTTCTTTTTTCCTTTTTTTCTTTTCCTTTTCCCCCCTTCAAGTTTGAAAAACCCGTCGTTTCGTGGCCCACCAAAGGCTAACATATATCTATCTACAACAGGGTTTGGACTTTCTCGTGACATAACTTTCTTGGTGCGCGCTTATTTTTTTCTTTTACTACCTGCGAATGTGCAAGCCGGAATCAGGATAGTCTCGAGAGCATGTTTATACCCCCATTCGAGGTCCGGAATCTTATTGTTGTAAGATGCATTATTGGTGGCTTTGGGACATTTGTAATATTCTGCGCCCATATATTCATTCTGGAGAACGGGACGGCTAGGTGGAACTTTTTGGGAGTCTACGGCTCTTTGGGGGAAAAAAACAAGGACGCCCCGGCGTGCCACCTGTCACGTCTCTTTTCTTCTCCTTCTTGAGACGACCATGTACGATTTGAATAGCAAGAGCTTCTCAGACTTTTGTGTGTTGGTAGGGAGAGGTCTGCCGCGGTCTGATCCTCTTTGTGGTTGTGCGCATTGCACCAGTGGATCATGCGAGCTTACGGTTTCAGGCGACTCGGTATGCCTGGAGAGTAACGAATACATCTGTTGACACGCACGCGCCACAGAACAATAGTTCCTTCAATCACGACAGTCATGCACACAACTTTCCAACGTACAAGTGCCGAAGCTGCGCCTAGTCGTACGATTACCCCTTTTCAGCGTCCGGCAGTTAACTGATCGGCCTTTTTTTTTCGTGACACGCGTTCAAAAGCTGGACGTCAAACTCGATCTGAGAGTCGCCCAGTGTACCGGACAGTCCAGGGTACGTCAGGGTACAGGGTTTACGGTCCGAGTATCCGTCCTGCGAAACGATATTTTTTTTTCGAGATTTACAGCGATGCTGCTTGGTGGTCAGGTTCCAGCAAAAGGGCATCAGTGCCCAAGCTCAAATCGGCGTAATGGAGGCAGATTGGGGCGCGTCAAATGACTCGCAAACGGGTGTCATCGTTGCCGCACGATGGTAGCTGCAGGTACCGACACAGCGGTGCACAGCGGCCAGGTACGTACCCCATTCCGGCGCGCACTCGGCAGCCAGAGGACGGCCTGTGTAAGGATCGACTCGGTGGCGCGTCCATACGTGGGATGCGTGGGGGTTCGTTTGTAGCGAAGTCCCAGACCTCTTCTGTGCCCTGCATCTCGAGATGGCCTTACATTGACGATAATGGCCCGCAGCCAAGGGAAGTTTTTCTCTGCTGTTTGTCTCGGTGCGTCGCGTCGCGTCGAGTCGAGTCGAGTCGAGTGTCACGGGCGCGTGTGCACGCAACCTGTGCGGACGCCCTCACTCATGTCTGACTGGCAATCTGAACGCTGATCACGAGCCTGGGCTTTCTACGTAGGCGAGCGAGTCGAGCTCAGGGTTCGACTGCACTGCCGAGATTCGTAGGAGAAACTGTTTCCGCACCGTCTGTCGACGTTGGATCGCAGCCTTGATGGGACCGACGCACCGTGAGGTCCAGTCTCGCCACGAGATAGGGAAGATAAAACGAAGAAAATTGCAGACCGGATCGTTTCGGTATCCTTTCACGGTTAGGGTTGCTGGCGGTTTCCGGCTCTCTGACGAGGTCTCTGACGAGAGAGACATGGTGTTAGTCGCTAGACCTACCCGGTGCCACAACGGCACAGTCGTACAGAGTAACCGTCGCGAAAGCAGGGCCTGCTCCTGGAAAAGAACGAAAACACAGTGATGGGATTCCAGACCGGCACTGATTCGAAATGTCGAGAGGCCCTGCTGAGTGCTGACATCATCCGATGCCCGGATATCCACACGTGGATCTGAATCGGGAGAGAGGACCGAGATGTGGCCAGCATGGGTGAAGAGACGAATAGGTGAGACAACACGTCAGGTGACGCGCTCGAGGTCCCAACCGCGCAACCTCCATCCTCCGTGAGGCTCATATATCTTCTGCACGGTCGTTGCAGCACCACCTACTGCTGCGGGCTGTGCGCGCGACGTCGAACAGGACGGATCTCCGCTTACTGTCAACGTTCCTGAATCAACAGCTTGTGCCTGTGCATCCGGCTTTGACGCAGCCTTTTTCCGACGCTTTTGTCGCTTGCAATCAGGCGGGAAGCCCTTATGGTCTGATGGTGTCCAAGCCGGCTGTCCAAACGACATCTGATCAACACGCTCTGGGGCTCTTCTGGGAACAGGGACCGCAAAGAGTGTCGACTCAGGGCGTCCCCGCCAACCCCATCGCCGGCGTTTTCGCTGCTAATGAGCAGACACGTACGGAGGCACCGCCACTTCAGTTTCATGAACGTGTGTATGGGTGGGTGTTGCTCGGTTGGCAACGAGCAAATCAACCCGCCAAGTACCACTGAGCGTTCGACCGCCACTGTGTCCCAGCACGTTGGAGGGCGAAACTCGATCGTCGTTCGGAATATCCGCCCAATTTTGTGATTGGCCCGCCACGACAATTTGTTCTGTCCCAGGCTCATGAATTATTGCCATTGACAAACACTACATGTCGAGGTCGCCGAACTTTTTCCTACCCTGGCGTTTCGGGCGGCCCTTTGCTGTTCTGAGCAGTCGTTTTGCATGGACAGGGTTGATGCAACCTATATCTTTCTAGAACAAGCAGAACATCTTTTCATTGAACAGCTCTGCGGCCATCGAAGTAAAAAAAAAAAAAAAAAAAAAAAAAACCTTTACCTCGCCTATCCACCTCGGGACTGCTAGCGTGGCAATTCTCACACATCATGGCTTGATGACCTTGCACGTTCATCTTTCCCATGCGGATGGCGTCCGCTTCCAGCCACAACTTCGACAATCAACCTATGCCGCGTCAGAGTAAACCGAATCTAAGCCTTCTCATGGACGGGAGCTCTTGTTCCACTCCTGGGGCTCTACTCAACTCGTCGTTCTGGCCAAGGTCTCGCGCACAAGCATGAAGATGAGCTCATGGTTGTTGAGAAGCGAAACACCGTCCAATCTCGCGCGCGCCTCCGCGGCGTAGATAACTCTCCATGGGCCACAAAGAGTGATCTGACCAGAACAAGGAGGAGTAAGACTGACCTGGGCTCGGCCTGAACTGAACAATTTCTCTTTTTCTCCCCTCTTCTTCGCGAGATACACTGTGTTTCAGCATTCCTCGTCTCGACAGCTCCAGCTCCGGCACACGAAGATTGTCAACGCAGTGTCGTGGGCCAAAGGGCGTTGTCGGCGTGGAACACCATGCCCACGCGCGTGCGTCTGTGTGTGCAAACGCCTCTTTTGTTTTTGGAGCCTCGGCGGGATCGATTCTCTGAAGGACGAGGCGAGCGCGAGGCACATGGGACGACGCCAACCCCTTCGTGGCAGCTTCGCCACGGCAGTTCGAGCGTAGGCTAGAGGTCCTGAACCGAACCCACGGCCATCTCGCATGCCATGGCGACGAGACGCTGTGAAATTCGGGAGCCCTGGGTTGTACGTTGAACACCCTGCGGACGAGGAGGGAGACAAAAAGATTCATTTCCTGGAGCGAGAGCAACGGGGCAAACAGAAGAAAAGAAGAGCGGGGAGGCAGAAACGAGCACGAACTGGACGGATGAAAACGAGAACCGCAGAGTTGAAAGTCTACGACGAAGAGCTCGTGAGCTGGGAGAAAAAGGTCGTAACCATGCATATAATGCACAACGAAAAGGGAAAAAAGAAGGAAAATTTTTGCTAGAGACGCCCACTCATTTGTCCAAACCGTTTCGCCACGCTATGCAATCCTCCCTCACCAGAGAGAGGTGTAAAAGAAAAGTGGTTACCCGGTGAGAGTCGGACGGACCCGTTGTGAGGGCCGCAGACGGGGCGAATAAAAGACTAGATGCTAAAATGCGGGTAGGAGAGGACGACTCTATGCGAGCGTTTGAATTCTCACGACTCGACGTCCTCCTCGTCATCGCTCGCGCTGGCCATGGCTTCCTCCATCATCTTCGCAAAGTCATCGTCGTCTTCTTCGTCAATGTCGCCGCCATCTTCATCCTCCTCTCCCTCTCCTTCTCCCTGCCCTTCTACCTCTTCTTCCATGTCGTCTTCGGCCCCGTTCGCCACGCCGTTCCCCTCCTCTGGGCCGGTCGTCTCTGGACTCGGCAGACCGGACGACTCCGATGCGACGGTGACGTTGGTCAGCCCCGTCGTTCGCTCCGAGGCCTTCTTCCTCCGTTTTTGAAGCGCAGATCCGTTGACGCCCCCTGACGCACTGCCGTCGGCATCCTCGCCTTCCCGTTCTCCGTCCACCGAGCTGGGTGTTCTCTTTCGTTTCCTCGTCTGCGTTTCGCTTCTGCTGCTGCTGATGCTGGCGTTGCTGGCGTCTGACTCAGAACCTTCGTCGAACTCAGATTCATCGTCGCTGCCCATGAATTCCTTCAGCTCGTCGTTCGCTTCTTTCCAGTCCATCTCTCCCTTCTCAAACGTTGGCGACAATGGTTCCCCTTCTTGGTCGTCTGGCAAGTCGCTGATTTCTTCGCCGTCTTCGGAGGGGGTGAGGATCACTCCCTCCTCGAACTCGTCGAACGGAAGAGAGTCGTGGTGCCCTGCATCTCGGTCAAACTCAATGGTGTGCGGGCCTTCGTCGACATGTTCCCAGCGCGAGAAACACTCGTAGAGCCAGCTAACGGACACTATCTGGATTCGTGGGTGCTGCGTGGCTTGTCGAACTTTGCTTGTCCGTCGGTCTTTGTGTGCGATCACGTGGGTTGTGGACTTGGTAAGGTGGGTGTTGATGCGAGCTCCAAAGCTCTGCGCCCACATGCCCAAGTCAGACCTTGAGAAAGGGTTAGCAATGACGAAGAGGCAAGTTGGCTGATTCTACTTACTTCTTATGATCGATGCCCTGTGGAATGACGCCCGTGAAGCAGATGACAACGCCCTGAAGCACTTGCCTTTTCATGGCAGGCATAATCACCTTGACATCAGGGACAAGCTCCAGGTCGTCGACAACCGGCGCTTTCTTGGGACTAGTCTTGTCCCCCCGAAGCTCTGCGACTCTGCCTGCGGCCATTCTTCTCTTTCTTGCGTCGAACTCTTCGAAGAATGCTCGGTGTACGTCTTCAAGATGTTTTTGCAAGTACTGCAGCTCGTCATCGTCGTCTCTTAAAAGGTTGTGTCTATGCCTTTGCGAGTGCTCTGATGACGTTTCGCTTCCATCGCCATTGACGTCTTCGGCTTCATCGAGCTGGTCTAATGCTTCTTGCCTTCTTAGGAGCGGTCTGTCTTCTAGCTGCGTTGCAATAAGCTCTTCTTGAGCTTCTGTCTGCGCAGTGAAATCAGCATCTGTACCGGACCCTGCCATGGCAACAATCTGCGCCCCTAGGTCCGAATCTTCATCGTCCGGTGCCATGTCACCGTTGTCCGCTGATTGTGTGTCGAGCACCCGCTCCTTTCCTTTATCTGCGAGGTTGCCTGCGGCGGGTGCACCCCCATTGGTTGCAACGGTGCGTCCAACCTTCGGTTTTGGCACTGCACCTTGTGTTTTCGGCAAGAAGCTCGAGTTGATGTCTCCAATGCCAACGAAAAAGTCATACGGCGACACCTTGACGAGATTTGCATTCCAGTGCCAAACATCTCCACGATCGTCGATGATGACAACCATGTCCGTCGTAACAGGGAACAGGCGGTGCAGGTTCTTCGCCGTCATGCTGCCGCTCTCGTCTCTGCTGAGAATTCTATCTCCAAAGATCTTGTGCTGAGGATCCACAATCTTCGCAATGTTCTGTGCATACGCACGGGTTCCCATGGTGTAGATATGCAGCTCATACTTTTTCGCGATAGCCTGCAGAAACTGGTCTAATCCTGGCCGCAGCTTAATGTAGTACCAGCATCCGCGCATGCCTGGTCCGTCGTCCAGGAGTTGGAATGCCTTGACATCCTTGACCGCGTCATAGTTTGGATTATCCGGATCCTTCTGCCACTCGGCAACGGTTGGGTCAACGGTGGCGTGGATGATGGTCTGGTCCAGATCTACTACCAGGGACAGTTTTCTGCTCTCCAGCAGCCGGCGCGTCAACTCCTCACTCCGCGTGTTGGCAACGCGCTCGCTCACTTTGAGGGCGGTGTTGTTGTGCGAAGTGGCGACAGTCGCTCGCGACGCATTAGGTCTGCTTGTGAGGTAGTTGTCCAGCTGGGTGACGTCCACTCCGCAGATAACGCAGAGATTGCCAAACAGTTCCTCGTGTGAACATGGCTCTTCGATTTCGACTATTCGGATGCTAGGAAAAGAAACGGTCAGCCACGGGATTGTGTACGGAGAGTTGTTAACAGGCGCAAACTTACCCGGGACGGGTGAGCACATCGCCGACTTTAATGAACCATTGTCGCACAGTGCCTGATGTTTCTGATTTGAATTCTTCCGGGAAGGTTTTGAGAACCTCATGTTCGTCGCCATACTTGTCGCCCTCGATGACTGGGCTCTTGTATGTGTATTTGAACAGCGCATCAAATAACGATACCTCCGCCCCGGGCTGGACCAAGAGCTTCGAGACGGTGATCGGATAATGCTGCGATGTGGTGCAAATAATCATCACGGACTTGACATGCTCGGTTGTCCGGGAGCAATTGGTATGCGCATTCGGCTGACGGTGGAAACGCGCTTGACGGTGACGAGGGCGCGGCGCGACGGCATCAATGGGTTGACTCGGAGCTGTGGGTGCGCGAGGCGAGGCTACGGCGATTGTGAAGCACGAGTCACTGGCGTTGTGGCGTGGGTGGTTGCGAGGGCAGATGGTGTGAGTACGGTCACGGCTGTTGACGAAATACTCGCGGGCAGTTTTGGCGCAAGCTTGCTGGGCCTTCTGTACTCTAAGCAAGCCAGGGGGGTTGTGGTTTTGGGCACGCGCAGCGGGGCTGAACGAATCCGCGACTGCGAGCGAGCTCAGTTCCTTTTGTAGTTGTCTCTTGCGGCCTTAAGGCAGAAAGGCGGCAAACGCTAATCCTCAACCTGCACACTCCCCTTCCCACCACCCGCTGGGAGACGGAAGTGCGATGGCTGCTTTGCTCTCTGTCTTGGTCTCGGGTTGCTCGCCGCCCCCGCTTCATCTGCGGCAGCTCCTCTGTGCTGCAAGGAGGAGACAATGCCCTTCGCAGTCCTGCTTGCGCTTCTTCCGACAGCAGCTGCCTGTGGAACTCGGCGTTGCGCTTTCGGTGCCCGCAGCGGCTCGCATGCATGGGTGCTGGCCTTTCCTGCAGATGCAGCCTTGTAGTCGCGTGATGACAAGTGCGACTTTGGCCGTCCAAAGGCAGAGGACGTGGCCGAGGACGATACGTAGCATAACACGACTGCTGCAATCGGGCAAGCTATATGTACGGAACGCAATTTGAGGCAACATCACAGCCAATTTGCTTATTCAGAAAGAACTGTCTTCATTTGGAATGCCTGTGATAAGAGGACCAATAGCCGTACGGGCATAAACACCTTCCCAAGTCAGGTAGGCATCGCTGCCCGGTGAAATGAGAGAGACAGAGATCAAACGCCCCAATCCGATTGTCGTATCACATCACGTCTTGCCCGTCGCCATAGCCGACGAGAGCCTTGTAAATAACTTGTTGCCTTTCAACACGCTGAGCTGGCCCGTCTTCAATTTAGGCGGCCTCGGGACCAGTGCCGAGGGCGCCTCTTCAATCAACTGAAACGTGACGACCTTCTTCTCGGCCGACGAACGTCGACGCGTGGAAGAACTGCTGTTACTGTCGCTGCTGTTGCTGCTAGTTCTACTACTGATGCTGCTTGAAGCCCGCAATCCAACAGACCTCACCTCTGTTGGGGATTGCAGGCTTCGTCCTTATTCGATGCCATGTTTCTGCTTGAGAGCTTCTAGGTTGGCCTTGCGCTGCTCAAGCTCTTCCGCTGTCGACTTGACCATCTTTTCTGGCTGGTGATATAATACTGCAGGACGCAGATTAGCGGGAGGTAATGAACAGCGACGCTGAAGAGGGGCCGGCACGTACCAACAAGGTAACGACCCTGGAAGTTGAAGCCGTTCAGCTTATCGCATGCCTGTTTTGCATCCGACACGTCCTCATACACCACGAACGCGGTGCCCTTGGTGTTGCTTGAGATGCCCTGGCGGATCTGACGGATGGGTCCGAACTTGCCTAAACGCGCGGTCAGCGACCCCAAACATACGAAGTCATCGCATCGCGCTTCAACACTTACTGAAGAGGTCGAAGAGGTCCTCCGCCGAGATAGAGTAGCTGAGGCGTCGTTAACGATTGCAGCCGAACATAGGGCAGCCGGAGGATTGATGCCCATTGAGATAAGGCTCCAATACCCACCTTAGGTTCTTCACGAAAAGCGCTCGGTTCTGTTCAGGCGCAAGTTTGCTTCTGTTCATAACTCGGCGACGAGTGGCGTGTTCTGAATCGTGTTCAACGGGCTGGTTGCGAGAGGCTGTTAAGCGCAGTTATGGACAGTGTCCGACGTGTGATGAGTGTGGAACTCGTCTGGGCAGTGTAAGCGATCGTAGAGAGCGAAAGTCGGGAGTCGGCAAGCACGTTTACTCTTGGCGGCTGCCTGAGGCATTCTTGCCTTTGCCACGTATTAGACATGACGCCCAAGACTAAAGTCAAACGTGGTAGCGTAGGACAAAGTTAACTCCAATGATTTACGTTATGACGATATGCTGATGATGCGAATGAGCACGGTTCGTTGGAACCACTGGTTTTTATTGATGTGGGCGAATCTAGGACACTATTCAGAACACGTCCCCGCCCGTTCTCGGGAACGCAATGTCGTGCTATAGGTTTCTATTTTGCTGCCGTTTCAACGTTATCGCATGCCAGTATTTCACCACCATATATGGGCCAATTGAAAAGAGGATGTTATACATCACAAGGTGCTTTTCTGTCCTCGACAAACGCTCCTCCTCCTCCCTGTACTCATACAAAAGGCAGCAGAGCACAGCATGTATGAGACGTAGAAGCTTAAACTCAAGGATTATGTTTTCGACATTGCAGTGATATGTGCAGTCTACGAGTGACAAAGAGAAACCTTTCAAATCTTATGAATTGTCTTACCGAAGTTTTACCAAGGGAACAAATATATTGTTCAATAAAACCGCAACGGCTAAATCGGTCATGGTTTTTTTTATTTCTTTTGTCTTCCAAATAACTTTCTTGATGCCTCTTGGTTGTATCATTGATTTCTCACTATTTTAATAAAAAGATATTCGACCATGAACTAATCAAACGAAACATTCCTTCCACAGGGCACTCGCATAGGATGCAAATTCTAGCAAGATGATATCACGTCTTTATTGAACACATTTCACTTCTATCAGCTGCCTTAAATCATGCGAACATGACTGCTTCCTATAAAGATAAAAATAAGTCCTGTAGCACGTCATTGATTCTCACCTTAAAGCCCATTTGGTCGGCTACATATTGCGTTCGTCTGGTTTTTGAACCACTAACTACCCGGAGCACCATATGCATACTACATGGTTTATTGCGTTAATTGTACTGGATTGGATCACTGTCACTGAATTGGCTTGATAGCTTGTAGTAGTTTTACGTTAACCTTGAGGAACTGAGATCATAAAGCAAGCCATGAAGACATACCACCGCCCTTCTTCACTAAAGGTGTTTAGCGGAGAAACTCCGCAAAAGCCGGTAGCATTCCGCTGATCGTCAACACTTCCTAGCTCAACTTAGTGCGGTAGAATCTCGTTGAGTCATACGGCGAATCCAAATGCAAGTAGAGCTCATTTAGTATCTTCACAGTGAGTTAAAAAAATCTGCAATGACGGATGCAACGAGTGGTCACTCACACCAATTGCGTGTTGATGCTAACGCGGCACGAGATTTTGTCCAAGCAATTCTCGTTGGGAATGGGGTCAGCAGCGACAACGCAAAGGTTATCGCCCAATGTTTGATAGCGGCTGACTTGCGAGGCGTCGATACGCATGGAATGCATCGCATTCCCTCATACATGGAACGCATCCGTCAAAAAGTCTTGGACCCGACTGCAACGCCCACTGTACAGCAAGCGACTCCCGTGGTCGCTCATGTCGATGGCAACAATGGCTTCGGATTTTTGGCTGCACATGCAGGAATGGAGGCTGCGATTAAGTCTGCAGAGGTGTACGGAATTGGCCTTGCTAGCGTGAAGAACAGCAACCATTTCGGGATGAGCGCGTGGATTGTGCAGCAGGCGCTCGATGCGAACATGATGTCACTCGTGTTTACCAACTCAAGTCCAGCGTTGCCGGCATGGGGAGGGAAGAGTAAACTGATGGGCGTCTCCCCGCTGGCGTGCGGGGCACCGGGAAGAGAGAATCCATTCATTCTGGACATGGCTCCTTCTATCGCTGCTCGTGGAAAGATTTATAAGGCCAAGCGAAGAGGAGAAAAGATACCACTAGGCTGGGCTTTGGATAAGGATGGTAAGGTTACGGATGACCCGGCCGCGGCCCTGGATGGTGGTGTGATGCTTCCAATGGGCGGGCCAAAAGGATCAGCGCTGGCGATTATGATGGATGTTTTTTCGGGTGTATTCTCAGGATCATCCTTTGCTGGCCACGTAACCAATCCATATGATCCCTCCAGGCCAGCTGGTGTTGGTCACTTCCTGGTGGCCATCAAGCCAGATTTATTCATGAGTCTAGATGAGTTTCGTGATAGACTAGAATATCTGTATCAGCGTGTGGTAGGGTCTGAAAAAGCCGACGGAGTTGAGCGTATCTATTTCCCAGGGGAGATAGAGCAGCTTGCTCAGAAAACGCGCGAGAAGGACGGAATTCCAATAGTGCAGGCGGAGTTGGATCTTCTGAACGAGGAGGCAAAGAGAGTGTCCGTAAATCCATTGACACCACTGTGAATGGAAGCGTACTCGGTCGGCCTTTTCGATTACTAGATTTGCTCCGTAGCACAGATAGTGATTTATTGGACTACTCCCGAAAACGAGGTAGCAAACTATTCGAATCGTGGAGAAGGCATAATATATGTCTTGCAACAGTCAAGAACCCGACTCCTAAAGGTCCGCGTGAGTTGACTGCTGCCATAGTATTCAAATGAACATTGAGCCTCCACAAATAGGTTTGAAATCTTCATAAATTTGACATTGGGCTAGCATGCTGTTGCGTACGCAGTGTGCCTCCAAACTTGCCAAAGTATGCGGGCGGCGGCGGAACGGTGCGGCCGACAAAGGTGCTTTCCACGAGATATAGGCTAGGGAATAATGCGAGAGAATATTCAGATAGGTCTCGGAGCATCTGGCAGACAGAATTGGATACGAAGGCCAGATTGAGAGGCGCGCGGACTGTACATTGAGGCCGAGAGCAGAAACGGCAGGATCGGTGTTCTCCACGGCATCATAGCCTTGAGACGAGGTTTCGGTCACGTAGGAATCGTATAAAAATGTTATATTATCATTCAAGATGGCTAGTAATTCTAGCCCTTGAGAGCGCGACGGCTCTATCGATTAATCGAGATCATCATCTCTTTGCATTCTTGGAGAAGCTCCGACACACAGGCTAGTCCAAATTTGTACACAGACCGCCGCCCACTTCAACTTCGGTCTCAAACCACAACACCGACCCGTCCTCGAGCAGACCTACCTCGAACCGCTCAATCTCTGCTGCTAGACTTCCACCTGTACCTTGACGCACTTGCTTGGAGCTAGAAATGACTTGGAGCGCCACCTTATCACCGAGTCTTACAAGCCTTGTGCTGTGTTGAACCCCACAGCAAGTCCGCGTCCAGCCGCCGCAACCTTATACCTACCGCACCGTGAACGAGCTCCGGCGCGATGGCGTACACCACCTTTAAAAGGGATTTTAAGGCACCTCCGCTGCCGCGTTCGCGCACTCCGGAGCGCATCACGTCCGCAATTGAGCCTATACCGGAGGCCGCACTGGCAATTGCGGAGTTGTTGAAGCGCGACACTTCCAACCGCCGAACTGCCGCTCGAACGACCCAAAAAGTGAGAGAAAATAAGAGAAGCACCAAAACTACCACCGCCAGGGTGCACAGGCACACCCATAGCAATAGCGCAAGCTTTGTTGTTCCACCGGCGTCGCCCATTGACACCCTTGCCTCAGTCGCTGCCTTTGAAGCCACGAGCAGAAGCCCGCCTACGACCTTCCACAATCTATACCAATCCCAGTACCCTCTGGAACGCTCTTCGAAGAGGGCCAGATCAGAAATTGCACCATCGCCACAGCAACCCGCGACCTCGCCTCTTTTTAACTCCAGTTCGACCCATCGGCCGGCGACCTCGTACAACTACAATGGCTGGAGCTACAACGTGGAGCAAGGAATCAACAACGGTCAGCGCATGCGATCTTACTCTTCTCACGCTCGCACGGGGAGCGTCAATGGGTTCGCTACCTATCAAGAATCGAACGTGGATGAAGCGGAGCTGCTTCTGAACTTTTCCAGAGGCGGAAGCATATCCTCTTCACATGGTCTGGGTATAGTTGCTCCCACCGTTGAAAAACAGACAGCGCAGCGAACACCAGCGCTGCCTCCATTTCCGGTTGCTACCTCTGTCGAACCTGCAAAGGGCCTGACGGAGTCATCTAGCACTCAAACCCAAGCTATGCCATCTAGTCCCACTCTCCAAGCTCCGCCTCACAGTCCAATATCTCCTCCTTCAAACTTGATTCCGCCCCTTGGCCCTTCAAAGGAGGCCACAGAATTGCCAATGCCTGATGATGGCGGCCGACTTGGGACCAGTCTAACTAGTCTCACCACCGTAGCTGATAGCAAAGGTGGGGTACCAGGCGACGATGACATCAAGTTGGACGGACAAGAAGAAACAAAACCATTAGCTAGAGATGACAAAGAGGATGTGGCCATAAACCACTCGCTTGCTGTGTTGTCAACTTCCGAGCAGCAAACTAAGTCCAACGATGCACTTAGTATTTCTGATCATGGCGGTCGGCGATACTCGGATTCGCATCAAGATCATCCGTCAAAGAGAGTGCGATTAGATCCTGGTGGCCGGTCGTCTTCTGCGCCATTGGAGTACGCAATAAGCGAATCTACTGATCACAGTACAGCACTGGACGGCCAGATTAACGTGGATGACGTTTCAAAACTGCCTGAACAAGGTGTTGTCTGTCCATCTTGTAACAATGCGAGAGATTTCGGGTCAGAGAAGGTGGACTGGCTACAATGCGATGGCTGTGATCAATGGTATCATGTTGCTTGCTCTGGTTTGACTACCAAACAAAGCAAAGCTATTGACAAGTATTACTGCCCAACATGCGAGCCCAAATTCGGCAAGAGTACAAGTAGTTACAGCCTACCTGTGGGAAACGTGGAATTTTGCTAACGATATGGATTCAGAGAAACGGACATCAAGTCGCGTGCGTGCGGCAGTCGATTATGCTGGGCTCAACGAAGGTGTGCTCCGCACGCCAAGCGGAAGTAGGGAACACCATTACATCGAGTCGTTCAAGAATGGCACCGTTAAACTTACACCTGAAACTTTCCCACGAATTCCTGGAAATTTCATCACGGCAGATTACTTTGAGAAGTGCCCCAGTTTCTCAGAGCCTGTCGTGATCACAAAGAGCCTTAATCCGCGGCCGCCATTCCCAGGTACAACGCCACGAGAGGAAATGATGGAAGACGATGATCGCGTTCTGGTGCCTGATGATGGACAAGACGATATGGACATGGTAATTCCGCAAGGGCTGACCGTGCGACGTGTATCGGAATTGTACGGCCCAAAGAACCAGATTCCTGTCATCGATGTGAAGGCGCAGGAGTCTAGCAAAGGATGGACGGTTGAGAAGTGGGCAGATTATTATGAGAACCCTGGAGACGAGCCAATACGGAACGTGATTAGCTTGGAATGCTCAACAACACCGCTGTGTCGTTTGATTCGACGACCAAAAGTAGTACGCGATCTTGATTTGCAGGACTCTGTCTGGCCAGACACAGAACTTCGAAGATCCGTCGGATTTTACGTCCTTATGTCGGTCGCAGATTGTTTTACCGATTTTCATATCGACTTTGGCGGCTCTTCGGTTTATTACCACATCCTAAAAGGGAAGAAGGTGTTTTTCTTCATTCCGCCAACTCCATCAAATTTGGCGAAATACCAAGAGTGGAACGACATGCCATCACAGACGTGGACGTGGCTACCGGACATTACGAAGACAAAGGAATGCTATCGCGTCGACTTGTATCCAGGTGACACGATGTTGATCCCTGCTGGCTGGATTCACGCCGTTTGGACCCCCGATGACAGCTTAGTCATCGGTGGCAACTTCTTGACACGCTTGCACTACGGCATGCAATTTCGCGTCGCGGAAATCGAAAAAGCTAACAAAACACCGATCACCTTCCGCTACCCAAAATTCCAAAAGGTCATGTGGTATGCCGTACTTCAATATCTTGAGCGCGATCCGTTGCCCACCATCGTGCGGGAGACCTTTTTAGATGGCCGACAGTTCCATCGTGAGAGAAAGATATGGACCGAGTTTGATAGGTTTGGCGAGAATTCGCATCCCGGGCCAGAGAATTACAATGCAAGATACTATTCACAGGCAGAAATTGATGGACTTCCGGATATGGTCAACTACATTTTCCGCACGGTGATGATTCACATGGATCGGCTCGAGAACATCAGCGCCAAGGTGCGCAAGGCCGTTACGGACAGCATACCCAAAACTAGTCGTGATCCATTGGACATAGCGCGCGACTTCGCAATGTGGGTTGCGTGGAAGCGCGGCGACGAAGACATCCCAGAGTGGGCGCACCCTGGAGCTGTACTGCCAAACAAGGGTGAAGACGCTTCCGATAAGAAACTGACTGATGCTCAACTGAAGAAGCTGCAACGAGCAAGCGCTATTGTGGTACCGGAAAGGCAGTCTGCCCGCCTTAAATCGGTCGCGGAGACAGCGATGGCGCAGCAGGAATCACTCGCCGCAGCAACGAGCACCACACCTAAAACATCGTCACTCGGACCGCGACGAACTGCGTGTGACTCGTGTCGTAAACGAAAGATGAGATGCAAGCATGTCGAGAATGCTCCTGCACAGTCAACGCCGATCATATTCACCAACCCAATGGAATCGTCTCCAAAGTCAAATTTTGTCGGCGTCGTGTTGCCCGATTCCTCATCGTCCGCCCAGCTACCCGCTGCATCGTTTCCGCCGCCGTTCCAAGTCGATCCCGTTCCACCGATGGCGAATGGCTTTATCAACGACGGTTTCATGCCGGGTCCAAAACAGGAAATCTTGGAGCTGAAGAAAGGGAGGACCAAAGCCTGTTATGACTGTAGGCGGAGCAAGGTGAGTGTACTTTGATTACTATCAATTCTTACAGAGTCTGACGACGTGTAGCGCCGATGTATTCACGATGAGTTTGGCAAGATTGATCCAATTAAGCAACGTGAACCAGTCATCCCTCGCGGATCGGCGAAGCGCAAATCCGGGCCAAGCCCGGAAATGCCTCTCGCGAAGAAGCCAGCGAACGATCAAATTGCACCGACAGCACCGATGCTCGCGGGTCAGTTGAACACTTTTGAAGTGTCACCATCAGCAAGCACGTCACATGTATATGCTAGTGCCAAGCAAGACGGCATGTTCCGCAACTCAACCGTCAACGATTTCTCATCCATGACGGGTATTGTGAATGTGAATCCTCTTGCGTCGAGAAACGCTGGCAGAGATAGAACAACATCCAATGCTGCGCAACAGAGTCCATCCCGCGTGCAGCCCATTGAATGGGCAGTTGACCCGGCACTTATGGATTCGAGTGTTGGAACGGCACCATCACAGCAACAAGAAGACTATGGGTATGCAGATGCGCAGGTCGCGCTTATGGCGTACTATCAAAGCAATGGAGGCCCTCCTCCTTCATCTCATGAAGCGGCGAACCAGTTCATGAATGGGTTTGTGGATTATGAAGCTGGACAGCAGCCAAAGATGGAAGTGGACATTGATCCTCTTCTGCAAGATTCTCTTGCCGCGGTTCAGGCCTACAACAGAGGAGCACAGCCGCCTAATTCCGAGACTGATCTGCCAAAGGAAGGTGTTCGTGCTGAGAAGGTAGATCATTCACAGCCACGGCTAGGAAATGGCGATGCAAACTCTCAAGACAATGTAGCAGCACAACCGGCTTCGGATTTGGTTTTGGATCCAGCTCTTGATAATGCCCCACAATCACATCAAAGGCAAGCGAGCAGCGTGGTCCTTCCGAGCACGGAAAAGTCGTCATCCAAGCTACAGGCTTTTGGGGAAGCCAAAGCTGCTGAGTCACCCGAAGATCCGCCCAGCAGAGAGCGAAGAAAAAGCAGCACAGCTCCTCGAACGCCACTAGTAAATGGTAGTAAGGGCAAGAGCACATCGCCAGAAGCACAACGCGCGACGCCTGGGAAGGCGCCGGGCCGGCGAAAGGAGAGTAGCGCTGCATTGGAAGAAACAGATAGCGAGACAAAGAAGCTGATCGAGCAGATGAGGCAAGAGAATCTGCAGTCGAAGGGCCTCCGACGGCGGAGCTGAGGGACGGAGGCGATTCATGATTCTTTTTTCGGTAGGAGAGAGGGCGCTGTGCCATGTTAGGATTTTTTTTTCTGTTTTCAGACGCGCATATGAGGGGATACGGGATCATATAAAGAGGATGAGAATGGGTAGCCATCGCCCCAGGAGTTTTATCATTATACCCACATCAAGGACGGAAGGTGGAGTAGCCGCCGTATCTGAACCGCGCAAATGGCTTTGCGAGCAAAGGGATGGATTGCAATGTAGCTCAGTCGAGGCAGAGAACATGAATGTGTGAAGACACGTGGATGATTGTGCATGGCCTGGACATCGCAGTGCAAAGAACGCTGTTGCCCAGCAGTACGTACGCGACGGCCGCCGGTTCCGCTGGCTCACATGGGCTGACAAGCGGAAAATAAGCTACATGCGGCCGACGCTTCCCGTACAGCGTCGTCCGCGGTGTGAGAGGGCGGCTCTTCCAGGTGCGGAGCTCGGGCTGGTTGGATAGGTTGACTTCGTTCCGCGGCGTGGCGATCAAAAGCCTGGGGGCGATAAGCTCGTAGCGTGGACGCTTCCCGACAGTTTGCGACTGCTCGTCAAGTGCGACAGTCGCAAACACAGCTCGCCGTCAAGCCAGGGATCGCCAGACAGCGTCGTTGCGAAGGCCGTCCGGACGTGCGACGGCGGCGTTTCGTGCGGGCCCGAACGCTGCCTGAGCGAGTTAGCAAGACTTGTGGTGCCTGCAAGTGAACCTGAGTCCAACCGGCGAGCCTGACCCGGGCCTGCCTTGAGTCGAGACAGTCAAACCTCAAAACTCGAATGCCTCGCCTTTGCCCATAGCCGCCTGCGAATATCTTCCTGGCTCACGGTCGTTGACTCCCGGCGAGCTCGTCATTCTCGATCGAGACATCGCATTTCTAAGCCTCCACCGGCTGCCATCCCACCCGTCCAGTCACGCCCACCTCCCGCAGACACACACCACTTAGCCCGGTCCGCCTGCGTCTCGTCATCGGCGGGACTCTGGCACCTTAAATCCCACCACGGCCCCTACGACGAGGAAGAGGAAGGCCCAAGATCTCGCTGCAGTCTCGCAGTCCGATCTCCCACTCTCGCAACCACCTGCCGCGAAAAAGAGCAAGGCGAAAGTCGCCACCCACGCCGTCAAGACTGCCGCCACCAACACCTCGTCTACCGCCACTACACCTCTTACCCCAGCCACCGAGACCGTCTCCATGGCGGACTCCGACGACGACTTCAGCATGCAGAGCAGCGATGGCGAGCCCGTGCTTGACGACGACAGCGGCATGAGCGACGGGGATGGCTCCGATCTCGAGCTCGAGGACTACGACGACGATGATGACGACGTGGGGTTCTCTCAAGATAAGCCCCCGAAGCAGAAAAAGAAGTCGTACGAGGTCGACTTCAAGGTTCTGTCGCCGCAGGACATCCAGGACTTGCAGGATCGTGAGGTTGATGAGTGCAAGCACCTCCTGGGCCAGCCTCGGGAGAACGTCGCCATACTCCTGAGGCGTTTCAAATGGAACAGAGAGAGGCTTATGGAGAAGTACCTCGACAATCAGCAGGAGGTCTTGGAGGCCACTGGTCTAGAGGAGGACGAATCTGGCAAGACAAAGATCGAGGAGATGAGCGAGCCGTTCCTGTGTGAGATCTGCTGCAACGACGAGCCCGGGCAGAAGACGTACGCCATGAAGTGTGGCCATCGCTTCTGCGTGGACTGCTACAAGATGTACCTGGCAACCAAGATCAAGGAGGAAGGTGAGGCAGCCAGGATAAAGTGCCCTGGCAATGACTGCAACCGGATCGTGGATTCGAGGTCACTGGATCTGCTAGTGGATGACGATCTCCAGGAGAGGTGGGTTTCTATTGCCCGATATACATCAGGGACCGTTCTAACATGCGGCAGATATCATGAACTTCTCACACGAACATATGTCGACGACCTCGAAAATCTCAAGTGGTGCCCGGCACCAAACTGTGTATACGCCATCGACTGCAACGTCAAAGCCCGAGATCTCTTGCGAATCGTCCCTAGCGTGCACTGCAAGTGTGGGCACAGCTTTTGCTTTGGCTGTACGCTCAACGACCATCAACCAGCGCCGTGCAGTCTGGTGAAGAAGTGGTTGAAGAAGTGCGAGGACGATTCGGAAACGGCGAACTGGATCTCAGCGAACACAAAAGAGTGTCCCAAGTGTCACTCGACCATCGAGAAGAACGGTGGATGCAACCACATGACGTGTCGGAAGTGCAGAAACGAGTTCTGCTGGATGTGCATGGGCGTGTGGTCAGAGCACGGCACGAGCTGGTACAACTGCAACCGATACGAAGAGAAGAGCGGTCAAGAAGCACGAGATGCACAGGCAAGGTCGCGACAGTCGTTGGAGCGTTACCTGCATTATTACAACAGATACGCCAACCACGAACAATCGGCCAAGCTGGACAAGGATATCTATCTTAAGACGGAGAAGAAGATGACGCAGCTGCAGACGACGGCCAACATGTCCTGGATCGACGTGCAATTCTTGGAGGCGGCGTCACAGGCGCTGCAGAGCTGCCGCCAGACTCTGAAGTGGACGTACGCGTTCGCTTTCTACCTTGCGCGAAACAACAAGACGGAAATGTTTGAAGACAACCAGAAGGACCTAGAGATGGCCGTCGAGAACCTGTCGGAGATGTTTGAGAAGCCCGTAGACCAGATTGGCGGTCTCAAACGGGAGATTCTCGACAAGACGACGTACTGCAACAAGCGCCGCGTTACGCTTCTGGAGCACACGGCTCAAGAGCTAAAGAAAGGTAAGTTAGCACTTGGACGGCTCTTTGTTCTGACATTGCTAACGAACGTTCAGATGGGTGGGAGTTCAATGTTGAGTTATGATCAAGCATGGTGATGTTTGTATACCAACGCGACGAACGGGATGACACGAAGAAACTCCAGGCACGGTCGGCACTCTCGATTTTATTCGCGAACAACAGCCAGCCTTGGACGATGTGGGACGAATGCAAGAGGTACACTGGTTTTTTTGGGTGGTTATGAGAACAATCTTTGCTCCGAGCTCCCATGGCGGGCGTTGTATGCATATGGCACAAGACATGGCTCCGGCCCTCTGTACGAGTCATTTTTTTTTCTGTTTGTATCAGGACACGAGGGCTTGGTTTGCTAGACCGGTTTGGGAGTGCTCGTATATACCATGGAGCGAAACGCATGCCGTGCAGAGCCGCTCAATTTATACGCTATTTACAGCGGCGCTTTTGCCACGAAGAACCAGCCGTGAAACATACTGGGACGAGTGAATGGTAGGGCAGCAGGACGGAGGGGCAAAGGGGCAGGGAGCCCGCAAGGGAGCGCAGGGAGCCCACAAGGGCGGGCAGGGTGGGCGCGGCCAGCAGCCAAGGCACCGCCCACGATCAGCGGGCAACGGCCCAGCCCTGCTCGTCGCTCGGACCCCCCCGTTGTTTGTTAAACATGATGAGGTCTATCACCGTGCTCCATGACAACAGAACCACAACAACCGTAATCATAACTCTGTACACCTTCCCTTTCCCTTCCTTTGCGTTCAAGACCCGGATCCCTCTCCTTCAAACATACCCGATCTCGGACTAGCCATTCGCTCTCTTTTTTCTTTTCTTTTTCTTCTTTTGCCCCATACATGAATTCCGTTCCTGCTCTGGAGGTAGAACGTCCCCTCCTTTGATCGACAACCCGCTCCAATCTCGTACACACCGCAGACCGCTGATCGTCAACGGCCACTCGTGCGAAATGGCCTTCCTGTTCTCGAGAAACAAGCAGAAGGTTGTTCTGGACTTGGTGAGGTCGGCGAAGGACTTGCTGGTCAAGATCCAGACGGTCGACCAGCTCCCGACACAGGTGTGTTTTCGCTGCGAGCCGCCACCTGCTTGCAAATCACCGGGCACAGGGCTGACACCGACATCTAGTCCGAGGAGTCGCTGGCGCAGAAGCTGAGCCAGATGAAGATGATACTGCAGGGCACGCAAGGTATGATCGAGATCATGCGTATTTCTCCAAACGAAGGTTGTGGGCCGGCTGACGCTTCACTGTAGAGACAGACGCAAGCCCCGAGCAGCAGTATCAGCTCGTGAACTTACTGCTGTCCGAGGACATCCTGATGCTCCTGGCGACATGCATACACAAGATACCATTCGAGGCTCGCAAAGACACGCAATTCATCTTCTCAAATGCCTTCCGATACAAGGCGCCGGGCTCACCCGCGTCAGAACCGATCGCCTTACACCACGTCTTACAATCTCGACCACAGATCATAATCGCATTGTGCAATGGGTACGAGAGAAAAGAGAGCGCAATGCCCTGCGGAGGCATTCTCCGCGAAGCCCTTAAATTCGACGCTGTTGCCGCGCTCATCTTGTACGACGAGCCCAATCCAGAGGGCAAGGCGGTCAATCTCAGCGAGGTGGACACAACAAAGCCGTGCAGTGGGGAGGGCGCATTTTGGAAATTCTTCGACTGGATTGTGAAGAGCAGCTTCGAAGTCTGCACGGATGCGTTTAACACATTCAGGGTATGGCCACCGTGTGCAGTTGACGGGCGCAAGTGAAGATCGCTAATGCCGGACAAACACAGGAAATTCTCATCAAGCACAAAGAGATGATAGCCACGTATCTGGAAACGAACTTTGACCTGTTCTTCAGCAAGTATAACAAGTACTTGGTCCAGTCCGACAACTATGTCGTCAAGCGACAGTCCATAAAGCTGCTTGGCGAACTGCTCCTGGACCGTGCAAATTACAACGTCATGACCAAGTACGTCGAATCAGGTGAGCACCTCAAGTTGTGCATGCGCCTCCTTCTCGACGACCGCCGCATGATCAACTACGAGGGCTTCCACGTCTTCAAGGTCTTCGTCGCGAACCCAAACAAGAGCAGGGAGGTGCAGAAGATCCTGATAAGCAACCGGGAGAGGTTGCTCCGGTTCCTACCGGGCTTTTTGGACGATCGTACGGACGACGACCAGTTCATGGATGAGAAGAGCTTCTTGATAAGGCAGATTGAAGCGCTGCCCAGTGTTGTGGCGCCGGCCGCTACAAACTGAGGGAGTTCAGGGATTAATCACGAAGAAGGGGGAAAAACAAAGAAAAAAAAAAAAAGAGCGGCGTGAGGTGTGTGTGTGTGTGTGTAAACGGGGGCATCATTGAACGGGAATTTGCATACCATATCGGAGGAGTTAAAAAGGAGTTCCATGAGAGCTTTTGTTTATGGCAACTGGAGGTGTTGGGGAAGGCAGGTTGGACACATCACTGCTTACTATACGGTCTCTTCTTGCATGATGTGCTGCTACAGCAGATCCTCCTGGCATTATGTGCTGGATAACTTCGAGTCTGTTGCGTATAATATTGCGCGGCTCTGAGTGCTATTCGCTTGTTAAAGCATATCCGCCACCTCGTTGAGTTCTCTGCCACCTTCGGCTCATGTGCATCTTTGTAAGCGCGCCTCGAGATTCCGTGGTGAATCTATTACTTCTCTCGGTGCTTTTGAATAATCCCGACGGCATGCATAGAGGACCGATTCTCGAGTGTCTCGCGCCTTTAGGTCCGATCAGGCGCTGGAGGCCGCCTGTTCGCCCTGCTTCTTCTCCCACTCTTCCGGCGTGAAACATTTGGGCGTCCAAGCGTGAATCTTTGCAATCTCCTCCTTCAGCACCCCGTTGACGAGCCTGTGCCTGGCGAGCGTCATCTTCTTCGCGAACTGCGGAGAGACGATCGTCGCGTTGAACATCTGGCCGCAGCCACCTGTTCGCAGTCCGAACCAGTCAGAGCCACCAAACGGGGGGTGGGTTTTTCTCTTTGTTTTCTTTCTCTGAGGGGCAGGCTCGTCCCAGCCTGGAGACAGAACCCGCGACGAACTCGACTCACTCACCTGACAAATCCTCGATCTCGACGTGCGTCGCTTCCAGACTGGACTTGAGCTTGGCCTCGATGTCGGCGGCCGTGACGCCCGAGTTCTCTGCCATGGCTGGAGGCGTGTTATAGCGTCTTCAAGGCGTCGCGCGCGCGGGGGGGAATTCACTATCGCGGAGAAAGGGAGGGGGGAGGGGAGAGAGGCGTCGATTCCTGTCGTCGCTGAGAAAATCGAAGTGTCGTAGTATCAGATCCGATCATCGGAGGCGGGTACTCCCGCCTGAGGACGCACGGGATGACGCCGCTTTTAGTTTGCCTTGGACGAACCCAACGAACGACGTTTCTGTCCCGGCTCGATTTCTAGAACGAAGAAAGATGTCAGGATGGCGGCGTCGGCGGAGCGATGAAGGCAGGCGCGTAAGGTGGGCCTGAGACGACGGGGACTGATCTTTCTATCCAGCGCAAAGTAGAAAGAAGAAAAAGAAAAAGAAAAAGAAAAGAAAGAAAAGGGACAAAAACAACTATCAAACCTCGATGTTGTGGTCAAGACGGGGGGGTTGGTTGAGGCAACATCTTCGACAAGAGGAGACAAATGTGAGGAAAGAGGCACAACGAAGGCTGCGTGAGAAGACCTGAGTCATTGTTCTGGAACTTCCAGGCTGCGAAATGGACGACGCTGACGCGCGGGACAGAAGTGAGCCTCAGCACGATGCAAACTATGGATTTGCTGCCACCTCACCGGAGCGCGGTGGCTTTTTCTCTCCAACAGTGCCAAAGGCAGAAGATGATAAAGTACAGCGTACGAACAATGACCGACTCTTCCTAGCACCGGATGCCCTGCGCTCGAAGCTCCTCCTGCATTTTCGTGAGTCTTTTCGCGAACGCGTAGACCTCTTCGTCTCTTGCCCTGCGGCGCTCCTCCTCTCTCCGCCGCTGTTCTGCACGGCGCGCCGCGGCCTTGGCCGCCTTCTTTGCCTCCCTCTTCGCCTTCTGCTTGCGCAGCCAGGCTTTCAACCAGTTTTGGCGCTGGAAGCTGACGTCTTCGCTCGAACTCCCAAAGGTACTCGCGTACCAGTCTTCCATCTCTTCGGCGGTCCTCTGACGCGGCCGAGCATATGGATTCGCCATCCATTCGGATGGTCGAAACGGTGCTGTGTGTTGCTGTTGCAGTGGCCGCGCCTCTGGCAGGCCACGGAGCTCCACCGGACGCTCGAGTTGCTTCAGACAGTAGTCTTTTGCGTCGGTCAGTGCATGGAACGCCTTTGGGTCGCCCCCCTTGTCTGGGTGGCATTTCAGGGAGCGCTTGCGGTATGCGGACATGATATCCGCCTCTGTGGCAGACGTCGTGACGCCGAGCGTCGAATATGCTCTCATGGTCAAGCCGTTAATGTTGGCTATTGATGACTGAGCCATTACGTCGGACTTCGAATAGCAAACGTCCGGTGTTTGGCTTTAATGTGTTTGAGAGACAGGTGACGAGAAGAGAAAGAGTCCTTCTGAACGCTTGTCGTTCAGTTGATGCGTGGTATTGAGAGCCTGCTTAGAGAGATGTCAGAGGGTGTTGATCTTGGCGAAGATCTGTACATACGTGTACGTGTGCTCGTATAATAGCTTAAGATTATAAGTGATCCTTGTTGTAAAAAGTTGCTGCGAGCAGAGTTGCCGTCTTCTCGGTTTCGAAGTTCAAGCTTTTGCGAAGGGATGAAAGAAAGAAGACGGAGAAGAAGAAGAAGCGTGAGGGAGAGAGAGGATAGCTTCTATTGTTTACTCGACATGCACTGGCCATAACTAGAACCACAGTTGGTGTTGACCCACAGAGGTACACTTGTCCCAACTTTGGAACTCATGACTGGATCCGGACTGTACGATTTTGAGGCCAGGCTTTTGAGAACGTGACTCTTATGCGCAGGAGAAGAAACTCAAAGATATCGGAATATAGTGCAACCGATTGTCTTCACGTATCCCCAGAGACGTAGCAAATTTGAGGTTTGGACGAACTCGAGCTCAAACCGTACGTCTAGCATCTTGCTCCTTCGAGCGACCCAAGATGTCTCCCTTAAGGATAAGCTACCCCACAAACAGCATGTTAAAATCGGGTCTCGCACAGTCATAGAACTCCGCATTTGGAGCCCGGCTGAACGAATACGGTCTCTTGAACCATTGTTCAACATGTAAACACATTGCTCATTTCGTGTTTCAGTCTCAAAGATTCAAGAGCAAGAGCGCCTTCCTAGAGGCGGCAGGGATGGGCTCATATGTCAACTGGAGACAGGAGCGAGAGCCACAATGCTGTTGGAAGGCTTGTGAAGACCCTACCCAATTGCCGCTTTAGACTGAGATACATCTGGGCTGGACTGCAAGCATTGTCGACGCGTTCGTGCCAACGCCCATCTTTCGAGAACCCAAAACGCCCTGTGTTCATGATCGAGCATCTTTGTCGATGAACCCGGCATCAGCCAGGCTCGAAGCCTGTCTTGCCTGCGTGCCGACGAGCTCGCGAAGCTTGACGAAGTTCTGAGCCTGCGGTTAGGACTTTCGAAACCGTGCTGGGATAGATATGGCTCACCGGAGTTCCAAAACCAGTGACCGCGTCCCATCCAGGCTTCGCTGGAAAACCTTCGACACCGCAACCTTTTGCACTGCCTGAGATTATATCTGTGAATCCGTCTTTACCGATGGAGTATAACCATGGATTCATGAAGCCAAGGGGAGGCTTTCCATTCGCCAAAAGGTCGTCGTTCAGGAGTGCGATGACTGACGCCATCATCGGCGAACTAGCACTCGTGCCGTCAACTCTGATGAATTTCTGGTCATACACGATGCTATAGTGCTGGCCATTGGCTGCGAGGTCCGGATATGCGCGACCAGAATGATTATACATGGCTGGATCAACTTCGTTGGATGTGAGACCTTTCATATAAGCGCTCACAACACTATCTTGCCAAGCTGGACGTGAGAAGTAGTTGCTAAAGCCACCTCCGCTTGCATAGTTGCTGATATTTGCTGGGTAGCCCGCTGCAACTTCGGTGCTGAAATTGCTCGAGCCAAGCCCTTTGGTGGCCCCGACCGTGGTCACATATGGGCAGCTGGCAGGAAAAGCGGGCATGAAGTTCGGCACTGCGTTTGCGGCAACTTCGGGGTCGGGATAGATCTCGCATCTATCAGATGTAGGTGATCGGTTGCCAACCCCTGAATCACCGCTCGAGAAGAGTAGAGTGACGCCACGACTTCCAAGCTGTGCAAAGGATTGACACACCTTGGAAGCATACGACGGTGGAACAGACTGCTCATCATCGCCATAAGACGTGCTGATCGTTGTTGGTAGGTCACCGTCAGCAAGTCCTTGCATGTAATCAAGCCACTCCAGGTATGGCTCGTTTGTGACGTTTTTGCCAGGGGCCGGAATGTAAGGAGTGGTCACCGGCGGTCGACCTCCAGTATTGTAAGCTACCACTGGGATTGGGTACACCTGACCAACGATAGTCTGGCCGTCGAGATTGCCTTCGACATCGGCCGTCGCATTCAGCTTCGCTGCGTCGAGTACTTGCTGATTTTCTCCGTTGTTCACGATGCGAATGTCGATTGATGTTCCCTTTGCTTGTGGCTTATACGTGTCAACAAACATGGCGAGATCCGTTGCAATGGTGGTTTCTTCAAGGTAGTTACAATACCCGATCTTGCTCTTTCCACCACCTTTTGGCGTGTAGTCAATCGTCCCATACAGTGTGCTCAGGCACTCTGGTGTGATGTTGCTCGCATTGCACACCTTTTCGATGGCACTTACAGAAAGACCTGTTGCCGCGATAGCGCTCTGCGGCTTAATATCAAACTCGGCGGCAGGCATCACTGGGGACTGAAGCCATTGCACAGCTTGACGCTGAAAACGAAAGAATGAGGTTGTGGGCTGAATGGTGTCTACATGATCATGTAAATGAGCTGGAAGCGACCATTGCGGCGCTCTTATGAGCTCAGAGCCGTCGATATGTCTAAAAACCGAGTATCGAGTGTCAAGCAGCCGTTCCGCTTCGAAAACGGGAAGGGTGAGCGTAATCCAGTCTTTGGCAGGCGAGTACTGCAAAGAGGCAACATGACCATGTTCCGCTAACCATTCGTGCACAAGGTCGGAAGTCTCATCGGTAGGCCGTATGAAGTCGCGAACCTGAGCTCCCGACAGATGCTGGCCGTACTTCTGGTTGTGCGGATCGGACACCGTAGAAGCGTCAATAAGACCTGCGAACAACAGTCCGACATGGACACACCTTCTAGCAGCTCCTTTTCTAGCTCTGTCCAATTCCTTTGCCGCAATGCGACACGCAGCGCAATTTTCGCATCCCTGGGCGCATCGCCGACGTTTCGCCAGCCAGGCGGTACGTGGTGCCTCTCTTTGAGAGAATACGCTGACCGCGCAGTACTGTTCACAGCCAGTGCATCGCCTAGAGCAACCAGGAAAAGTAGCAGCGGAGACGCTATCATGGCGTAAGCGGGAACTGACAATGTTCCACTGAGGGGACAAGCATTAACGAATATAACAGGATAATTTATGCTGAGGGAGATCAATGCATTTCCACGGGGAAGTGTAAATTGCCATAAGAGCGGATGGGACTATATTTAATCTAAAGCACCAGAAAGCATATCCAGAGAAACATGGTGCCAGTCGAGGAACATTATGCACCGCGAGCAATCTCAAGAGGCAGATATTGATGCTTGACAAGCTTCGTTTGGGGTGTGAAACGCTCAGAGATGTCTTGGACGCAGGCATTAGATAGATGTAAGCAGTTGAACCGAAAGAGATGGCTGATTTGCGATCTATGAGAAGAAACTTGTCTTGGCTGGTTGACCACGGCAAAGGTCTGAGCTTGTGCTGTCGCAATTTCACAGCAATTATTGGATCCGAGCCAGCGGACCAAGAGACTGCGGAAGAAGCTGAACCGGGCGAGCGCGCAGAAACAACAAGAAAGCGTAGGTGCGATTTGCAAGAGTCCACTGTATCAGGGAGCCGGTCTTACGCTCGTTGTGTCGCTGAATCCTTCGTGGAACCGTTGGACGTGTGTTGAAACTGTGTAGGAAAAAGGAAAAAAGGGGATCCCGCAGGTTCGGATGTCTGAAAGCAGCTTGCTCCGGACAGCGACTGGACGATCGGCCACAAGGGTTGCGCAGAGAAGGACGCTGCACGAACCTGCTGGACGGACGACAGCTTCAAGAATATGAGATGCGACTAGTTTGTGACAGGCTCGCTTCCTTTCTTTCTTTTTTTTTGGTTTTTGCGTATCGGTGTGGAAAGCTGTACGTGGACGCGGAGCGTGGCATTTTTCCACACCTATTTTTACAGCTCGTGCGCTTTCTTGACCAGGGCAAAGAGAGGATCGCTACGAGATGTGCTTGATTGAGATTTCTGCGCCCTCAGGAAATGTATCTATTTATAAGTATGTACGTATACGGTCGCTTCACGCCTGCTCGACGCCTTGAAGTCAGATCTTATCAGGTTGGATCCTCTGAACGCAGCCAGGGTTCTTCCACATACAATCCCATCGCTCATGCGGAATTAGATGTCGAGAAAAATCAATAGTAGGTATCGCGGACAAGACAGCGTAGGACAGGAATCATCAGGCCGTCGAGCACAAACTGGTCCTCGCGCAAATGTCAGGCCGTGTAAAGCTGACGATCGCGACGTACGAGAGTTCAACGCTCGTCTTTGACAGCTGCGTCGACAGCACGCAGAAGGGCAGTATTCCTATCCCCACGGTTAGACCGCGCCCGGATCTTCATGGTGATTGTTGGATTCACGGCACACGACTTCTTTCGCGCACAGTCTAGGCTCGCAGACTACGGCTAGTATTTATGGCTCAAGGCAGAACGGAATGCCGCGAATGCACGGATACGGTCTTGTTGAGCTTCAGCATCGACGAGAAGGCACTCAAGTCTCACTTGCAAACATTTCCGTGGTGTCTTAACTTTGTAGATGCAAGTAGAATGTATTATTATTCACCTCTGCTTCACATGTGGACGTGTTTCGTCCATTCGCCAGCCAAGGATGTAGCGGGAAGGTCCATTTCTCGTCACCAACGCCATACCAATGCCCTCATACAGATCATAATGTGCCTGATTTTTTTTCCCCAATCGATATATGTGTAAGCTTGACGCTTCACAAAGCACCCATTTGTTTCCCCCCTTCACAAGTCACTCCCTTGGAGCCATCCGAAGCCAAGCAAGGACCTAACCATTGCATCCGCCCGTTTGGTCAGCTCAACAGTCGTAGCGCAAAAACCAGCCGTTCTGCTGGTCTTGAAGCAACCAGATGTCGGAGGCGTCCTCCAGCGACAGCTTAAAGCTGAACTCGGCTCTGTTGCCGGCGTTGAGCTGACCGACGAGGTGATCCTGCGCCGTCTTGACAGCAGGCCAACCACCAAACGCCGCTCCGCCCACTCGACCGCCGGTTCCGGGAATCCCAAGGCCAGCGTCCACTGCGGCGTCGACGGCCTGCGGCGTCAGTGCTCCATCTCTGGGCAGTTTAGAGCTATCAAGAGCATAGACGGCGACGGTTCCGCCGCCAATGACTCTGAAGTCCGGCGGCGAAGCTGACTGTGCCCACCAGAGGACGAAGTTGCTAGCAGTTGCGGGAATGTTTGAGAACGTTGCTACCTGGTTGACCACGGCTGTGGTATTGGCGACATGGAACATCTTTGGATCGGTGGTTGGGTCATTGATCGTTCTGAGCGTGGGGAGGAACTGCTTCTGGCCTGTGCCTGGACAGGTCACGGCTCGCTTCGAAGGCGGAGGCAAGGAGAGCCAGCTGCTGCGCGGACCGTAGGCCGGAAGACCGTAGACGAAGCCCAAGAAAGCAACGACAACAGTCAAGATGTGAACGTGCATCCTGAATTGTGGTGTTGACTAGTGACTTGACAGGTGACTAGGAGATGAAGCCGTGCTGATTATATGCAAGCCGAGAATACGACAGAGAGCAAGGTTGAAGCTAAGGCCTCTTGCAGAGTTCGAATTTACCCGGCGATCACTCAGCGGAAGATCACATATATGTATGTTTGAAGCTCAGCACCAAGCTCAGATATAAGCACACCGGTGGGTGCGCACGGAAAGCAGCGGGTCAGGATGGCGGCTCACACAGGACGGACAAAGAAGGGAAATGCGGCAGGAGTTGGATGTTGCAGCTTCGTGCCGTTAAATCCAGCTCGATCAGACGCCAGTCCAACTGGAAGCCATCAAGGCCGAGGGCTGGCCGGCCACCTAAGCAGAGATCAACGATTCTGTCCGTGACGACTGGCCTGACTGTCAACGCAGCCACGTCCGCGAACGTGCCTGTGCGCTGAAGAGGACAAAGAGAGGAACGAACGAGGCCACGACAAAGAGACTTAGCGCGATGCCTGGACCTTTTGCTGCTCGCCCCGTAGGGATGTCTGCTTGGGCCGAACGGCCGTGATAGGCGGCGTCGAGGGTTGGCAAAGTCTGGGCACAGGCGAACGGTTCGCGGAGGATCTCCCAGTAACAACATCCGGCCGCGGGTGGAGGCTGGAGACGCATTCTGAAGTACCTAACGTAAATTTCCACACGAGCCCAAGCCCATCATCTTTTGTCGACCAGAAGGTTTGCTTGAGTCCGCTTGGGTTCTACAACTGTTACTGCTTTTCAGTCCGCGAATGTGTTTTCCCCGGCACACGCAATCTGGCCGGACCACTTAAGTGCGCCTGGAGACTCGAATCACTGGTGCCATGGCTTGTCATTTGCGGATTGCAGACATCCTGTGTGATGCTCCTCATCTTAGGCATCAGTCCAAGTTTGTCACGGAACAAGTGTGCGATGTTGACATCGAAGAAACTGTCCTGTGCAAGGCTTCTGTCGAACGGATCAGAAGAGCGGTACAGGAGCATCCCAGAGGTCCGGGCGTACACAAGCTTTTGCTTGCATATGATTAGACCATGTGGAATTTCCCACCTTGTTTTCCTACCTCCTGAGCATCGGATTCTTCGCTTTGCGGATAGAAACCTCAACGTGATTGATTCTGCCTGTTGGGCTGAGCGGTTATGTAATGGTCTGGCGGTTGGGTCACTGCACCTTTCCCTGCCCCATGTAGACGGACTCCATCCATCCTCTCAGTCCCGGATAGGTCCAACAAACGAAAAAGCAGCGCGAAGAGCACAAAAAGATACATGTGTACACGTCTAGCATGATGGCCTCCAAGACCGTTATCAGAGCCCTCGACCACATCGTGTTCACGGTCCGGTCCATCCCCGCCACCGTGAGCTGGTACACGCAGCACCTGGGCATGCGCCACGAGGTCTTCCGCCCACCAGCTGACCCCTCCGTCGAGCGGTACGTACGTCGTGAGACTCCTCTCGCTCTCTCTCTGCCTTTCTCCATTCCCGCTTCCCTCCCCCCTGCCCGACCCAACAACGGCCCGCCAAATAGCCAACGACAAAAAGGGCAGTGCATCCTCATGTTCGCTGACCGTTTTGCGCGGCTCCCGTCGCCGCATGCAGCCACGCGCTGGTCTTCGGCTCGCAGAAGATCAACCTCCACCAAGCCGGGCGCGAGTTCGAGCCCAAGGCCAAGACGCCGTTACCCGGCTCCGCAGATGTCGTGAGCAAAAACCCCCCCTTCTTCTCCTACCCCCTCAGGGATCCCTTCCCTCCCACTTTCGCCCTTGTACCTTTTCTGCCGTCGTTTCTTCTCTCTTGCCTGAAGAAAAAGAAAAAAAATCCAACCGAGCCCTTGACGCGGTGGACCGTTCGATCTGACGGTCGTGTAGTGCTTCCTGACCGATACGCCGGTCGAGGAGGTGCTTGCCGAGCTGAGAAGCAAGGACATCGAGGTCCTCGAGGGAGGCAAGATCGTGGAAAGGACGGGCGCGGTGGGGAAGCTGAAGTCCGTTTATGTTCGCGACCCGGACGAGAACCTGATCGAGTGAGAGATTCCCCCTTCCCCCCGGCCTCTTTTTCAATGCTTTCTTTTCTTTTCCCGCTCCTCTCGGCATGTGCGGCGTCCGGCTGATTGTGCCTAGGATCTCAAAATACGTGTGAAGGGACGAACTGTGGTGTTTGTTTCCGGAGGCGGGACTGCCGTTTTGAATGGACGACTCTCATGGCCAAAGCTTCACGTGACAGGCTGACTCCAGCCTTTTCGTTTCATAAGAATAGTCTAATTCTAGTGTTACACGGCGCACTTCTCCGCTCCCTCCGCTCCTTCCAAAACACAAAACGTGCGTCGTACGCGGTTCCGGCAGAAAGACCGCCTGGTGCAGATCGAAAAGGAAGGAAGCACCCCGCTTACGCCATCCGACTGTACCCCCCCGGTATCCGCCGCGCCTTCCTCTTGAGGAACTTTCTGCCCTCGTCGACCCAGAAGACGCTGCTGCACAGCATCACCAGGCCTACGAGATCGAAGAAGCCCAGGCTCTCGGTCTGGAAGATGCTCTGTAGCGGCGGGAAGTAGATGACGCACAGCTGTCCCATGAGACTGCCCGCGACCGCGTAATTGAACATCTTGTTGTCGCCGAACTTGACCTCGCCCAGGAGCACCGATTTGCCCTCGGAGCGGCACGTAAGTGCGTTGAACATGTCGAACAGCACGAAGCAGGTGAAGGTCATGGTTGTGTCGCGCGACGTGACCGTGTAGCCGTCCGCCATCTCCTTCACGTAGATGAGTAGCGTGCCGAGCATAATGACGGACGCCTGCGTGATGACGCGCCGGAGGAGCGCGGGCGTGATGGCGCGCGCCGTCTTGGACCGTGGTGGGCGCGACATGACGGCGGGGTCGACGGGCTCGACGCCCAGAGACTGTGCTGGTGGGCCGTCCATCAAGATATCTGCAAGCGCTTCGTTAGCTTTCGAGGTCTTGTGGGCAGCGCGGACCGGGGGAAAAAGAGAGAAACATACTGATCCACAGGATCTGCATGGCGTTAAGCGGATTCTTCCATCCAAACACCGTGCTGACCAGCACCAGACTCAGCGCCGCTGCCGACGTACTGAGCTGGAACGTGATGAAGTTCTGGATGTTGTAAAAGATACCCTTGCCCTCTTCGATTGCGTTCAGAATTGTCGAGAAGTCGTCGTCCGTCAAAATCATGTCCGCCGCCTCCTTGGCAACGTCAGTGCCCAGCTTACCCATCGAGATGCCAATGTCCGCCTTCTTCAGCGCGGGCGCGTCGTTGACGCCGTCGCCCGTCATAGCCACCACGTTGCCGCGAGCCTGCAGAGCGCGCACGATCTTGAGCTTGTGCTCGGGCGACGTGCGTGCAAAAATCGTCGTCGTAGAGATGGCTTGTTCCAGATCTTCGTCCGACATCTGGTCCAGCTGGTCTCCACGCAGGACCGAGGAACCCAGCGACGAGCTGCTCACTGGCATCCCCAGCTTCTTTCCTATGGCCACAGCCGTCGTCTCCGCGTCGCCCGTGATCATGATCACCTTAACGCCGCCCGCCATTAGCCTTCTGATGCTTCGATCCACGCCCTTCCGTGGCGGATCGCTCATGCCCACCAATCCCGCAAACGCCAATCCTTGATACACGTCCTCGTCATTCTGCGGACTCATCGGACTCTTGGGGTCGGTCGCAGAGCCAGGCGTTGCGCGACCGCTCTTAGCCCTTGACGCGGTCAAATATTTGTTCTCCCTGATTTGGCCGCTCGCAAAACCCAGAACTCGAAGGCCATCCTGAGCCATGACTTCCGCTGCCGCGAGGGCTTCCTGCCGCTTGTTCTGGTCGAGGATGATCTCGCGGCCATCGGCCGTGATGTAGGTGTCGCATCGCTTGAGGACCATCTCCAACGCACCCTTTATGTACGCTACGTCGGAGCTGCCATCTTCGGAGCCCTTAATCACAACGCCCATCCACTTGCGCTCGGAGCTGAAGGGCGTTTCGAACTTGCGCACACCGATCCGGCTCCGCACGTCCTCCTCGCCAAAGGTGTCCAAAAGGTCGAGAAGGGCGACGTCTGTGGGCTGACCCGTCCATCGGCTCCTGGCATTCGAGTTGTCATCGCCCAGCGTGGATGAGAGGACCGCTGCCGAAGCTGCCGAGTTCGCCTCGCTCTGCACCAGCCTGCCGTGGTTAACGATGTTTCCTATCCGGAGTATCGTGCTCGTCGCGGAATCGAGGTCTTTGCTCTCCGTCTTGCGCGCTACATCGGCCGGCTTCTCCGCGCCGAAATGCCATAGCTTGGTGACGGTCATGTGGTTTGTGGTAAGCGTGCCCGTTTTGTCGCTGCACACCACGTTCACGGAGCCCAGGGTCTCCACGCTCGGCAGCCGTCGCACAATGGCCCGCCTCTTGGACATGCGAAGCACGCCCAAGGCGAGGGTGACGGTTACGATGATTGGCAGGCCTTCGGGAATAGCAGCCACGGCCAGGGACACTCCCGTCTGGAAAATCTCCAGGAACGGCCAGCCACGCCACATGCCGAGCAGACAGATGAAGCCTATCACAGCGAAGGAGACGTAACTTAGGTCCTTGCCCAGCCTGTCCATGGACAGTTGCAATGGAGTCCTGGGACTCTCAATCTCCTGCAACGAAGCGGATATAGCGCCAAACTCGGTGTTGGCCCCGGTTCCAATGACAATTCCCTGCCCGTATCCAGACCTTACCAGCGTGCCCATGAACGCAATGTTGCGTTGCTCGTTCAGTCGTATGTCCGCGCCGACCGTACCCGTGGCCGGGGATGCATAAAAAGGCGTGTTCCTCCCATCCATGCCGCTGCTCCTGTTCGTGGGCGCGAGCTTCTCTGGCGTCTTATGCACCGCTTCGTTCTCTCCTGTCAAGTTTGATTCGTCAATTGAGAGGTCCGCTGCGTGCGTGATGCGAATGTCCGCTGGTATGCGGTCACCTGTGTGGAAGAGGACCAAATCACCAGGCACGAGCTGCGACGCAGGCACAGTCTTGGAGACGCTCTCAGCTTCCTCGAGCAGCGCGACCTGGTCAATGTCCTTGAGTTCGGACGTCTCCTCGCTGGCGAGTTGCTGCTGGGCACTCGAGCTTGCGGCCATGTCGCCTCGGATGATGTGCGCGAAGTGTGGAACCAGCTGATTGAGAGCTTCCAGCGACTTCTCAGATCTGTATTCTTGCACGAAGCCGACCGTGACGACAATTGTGACGGCGACGGTGATGCTGACGCCGTCGTCGATGTTGCCCATGAGGAAGGAGATGGCTGCGGAGCCAAGCAGCAGCAGGATGAGCGTCTCTTTGAACTGTTTGAGGAACCGCAGCCAAAGCGGTTCTGCCTCCTCGTGCGGAAGCTCATTGGGGCCATGTGTGATCAGCCTCGATGTGGCTTCGGACGGGGTGAGCCCGTTTGCCAAGGAGGTGGACAGTCTCTCCGCCGTTTCCTTGGGGGAGAGGAGTGAGAACTCGGAAGTGGTTGACTGCACAGCGATTGTCAGCATGTTCCTCATCAAGACCCTCGTGGCGGAGGAATTCGCAAGCACCGGGCAGGAGGATGGCGTGTGCGTGGGGAGCTGGGATGTGGACACGTACGGTGGCAGACTTCGAGCGTCTGGCAGATTGCGATGGCGACCTCGAGGCCGATGCTACCGCGTCAATGGAAGGCAGCATTCCATTTTGCAGCGGGGGCTCATTGTACAGTGGCAGACCCGGGGGCGGCGACTTGGACATTGTGGCATCGCTATGTCAATGTCTCACGCAAGGTTCAGAATGGCTACTTGCAAGCAGCGAAGCAGCAACGACTCAACGACTCGACGACTAAGCGAACGTCAGACAGGCGATCGACATTGCTGTGTGAAGAAGATGACGAGCGGGGGAGCAGGAGGGTTGTGAAGAAGTATGTGTGCGTGTGGAGTCGGTTTGCCAAAAAGGCTGGATGCGCTGGATGGCAGACGGAATGAGGATGCCGGCTCGTTTTGGCGACGTGAAAGCGCCCAAACTCCTGAAGGTCTGGGTGTGGACGTGAGAGGGGCCAGATGACCAATGGGAGCAGCGGAAGTCCGGAACGCTCCAAAGCGGGCGCGGACCGACACCATCGAACGCAGCGAACACGTCGACCGTCGACAGCTACAGCTACGTGTGGCCCAGATGCATGTGCATGGCTGCATGCGTGTGCCCGGCAGCAACGGTGCCGGTGCGGATGCGCGCACGACACCTCTCGTTGGGCGTCGAATGGATCTCGGTCTCTGCTGCCGCACCCAAGAGTCTCGCGCGTTTTACAGTGTGACTGTCGCAGTCTGGTCTGGTGACGGCTCCGTCGCTTCACGTTGGAGAAACACAGCGCATGCTTGGTGGCTTAGACGTGCAAGTGACGAGACTGGACGGCGACAGGCCTTGCGTTGCGCCCGCGCAGAGGATCGGCCCTTTCTCGCTCTGTCCTCTGCCCTCTGCTCTGCGTCTTCTTCGTCTCATCCAGTCTGAAAGGCTCCAGGCAAGGCTGGTTTTGTGGCCTTGAGATGCCTGAGGCACCGTCCCCAGCCACCGCCCGTCGCGCCTCCTGGCAACGAACAAACAAAAGCTGCCGACCGTCACAGAGCGTGGCCGGATCCCGACGCGCGCTCGATTCTCCTCCTCCCGTCCAACGTTCATCGTTCGCCCACCCCCCCAGTGATACTTAGAATACCAGACTCAACGGCTACTCAACAGCAAGCCAAGTCCCAGCTCGATCTTCCCGCGACACCACGCCCAGCCGGGCCTGCTCGACCTCCTCCGCTCCCCGCGCATCTGAACCGTCGCAATCATGTTCTACTCCGACGTGCTCTTGTCCAAGACGGGCCCGCTGGCGCGTGTGTGGCTCGCATCCACCATGGAGAGAAAGCTGTCCAAGCGGGACTGTTTGCAGTCCAATCTCGAGGACAGCGTTGACATGTTGGTCGACGAGTCTGGCGCGCCAATGGCGCTCCGCTTGAGCGGTCAGCTACTGCTCGGGGTCGTGAAGATCTACAAGAGAAAGGCAGGGTATCTGCTCGACGATTGCAACGAAGCTCTGCTTAAGATCAAGCTGGTACGTCGTCGCCACACTCCGACCGTTGTTTTCGCCCCCGCACGCTGCGCTCGTCGCGTGCGCGCTCGTTTGTTGTGTTCGCGCCTCCTAACCTCAGAACGCTGACTTTCGCGCAGGCTTTCCGTCCAGGCAACGTCGACCTTCCGGCGGACCAATCGCACATTGTCAGTGCCGAAGCATTGAACTTGCCGGATCGAATTACGGCTGTGGACCTCTTCGCCAACCTTGCCGACCCAGATCTGCTGCTGTCGCAGCCCGTGCGCCGGAAAGGCGACGTAGATGATCCGGCTGTTCTCGACTGGGGCACCCAATCGCTAATCACAGAAAGCCTGGATTTGCCGGCGACCAAGTCGGCTCCGCGTCTGCTGCAGGACGACGACCTGGAACTCGATTTGGGACTCGGCGACGACGATCTCACTCTGGAAGTGGGCCGTCGCGAAGCCACACCATTGAACAACTCCAGAGACGAGCCGACCCTTCTAAGAGACGATGACCTCGAACTCGACCTTGGTAACGACTTCCAGGGGGGCGACACGTCTGCACTACCGCGACTTGACGACAACGATATCCCAATGGATGATCTTGCGCTCGACACAACAATCGACATGAAGGATTTGCCTGCTCCCGCACCTGAACGCCAGCGCAACACGCTGTCTCCGCTTTCAAACCCGGACCCCGATTTGGAGCAGTCCTTCCGGCCCAATGAGACCGACCTGTACGACCAGACGGATGAGCTGGCCGTGGCCAACCAACGCGTTAAGCGCAGGAAGATCATTCAGATGGACACACAGCTCGAATTATCCACAGCGCAGATCAAGCAGCAGCAAGTCGACCACAGTAAGATTACCAAGCAACCCCCCTTCCTGCCGAGGGACCCACTGCTCCTGCAGCTTATGAACATGCAGAAGAACGGCGGCTTCGTAACCAACATCTTTAGCGACGGTCGCAGCATGGGCTGGGCTCCTGAGCTGCGAGGTGTGCTCTCCGTGGACCTCATTCGCAGTACGGGAGACCTCAAGCGCAAGCGAGACAGCGGTGTTGCGGATCTGTTCTCAGACGAGGACGAGGACAAGGATCAGCGGCACGATGATGAGCAAGCCCCCATGGCCGGCGAGGATCGCGGTTTGGAGCCCGAGCCTGTGCAGGGCCTAGATGACTTGGAAGGCGATATAGGTCCTGGCTCGCCGCTACCAAATTTCGAAGACACGACCATGCCACTGCTGCACCCAGCCGACGACGGGCCCGTCAGCACTGGCACAAGAGCAGCCGTTCATTTGCTTCGCGAGCGATTCGGCCCACAGGGAGAGACCTCCGAGTCGCATCGTCAGAAGAACGTCGTGTTACTGCAGGACCTAGTCCCCGAGAAGACTACGACGCGACACGACGCGACCAAGATGTTCTTCGAGGTTCTTGTACTGGCCACCAAGGATGCTATCAAAGTGGAGCAGGGCAAGTCCAAGATCGGCGAGAGCATCAAGATCAGAGCCAAGAGGGGTCTGTACGGTGCGTGGGCGGAAGCGGCCGAGCCACCATCGCAGCACGTTCAACCCGAGCCAGTTTCGACGTAGGACCAGTGCCGGAATTAACGACTCGCCTTCTTTTTGGATTCTGTGTTGCGCTCTCTTTGGGTGAATCGGTTCCTTTTGGGTCACAGGGTGTTCAGTCACTCGTCAGGCGTTGGCGTGGATCAGCTATGACAAAAGAGGGCCGCGTACATCCTTGTTTATGTGTATGTGCGCGCGCGTGTGTGTGTGTGTGGGTGCGTCACAAACCGCGGGGGTGTCTCGCACAGGGGGGACGATCAAAAACGAATTTGGCTGGAGTTGAGGCAAGGAGGCCTCCCGGCGCAGGATACCCCTTTTTCTCCTATTCCCTATTCTTCTTCTTCTCCTTTTCCCCCCTCCGACATTTTCTGCGAGGGATAAGGTTCTCTTGGTCCGTAAGAGGCATTCTCTCGCCGCCCCTGCTCTTTTTTTTTTTTTTTTTTTTTTTTCTAGAAGTCGTTTGGAGCAGGGGCATCGTCGATGTACTTGTACGCTTGAAGTCACGGGCACGTGGGACGCAGGTATGTTCAGAGGGACATGTTGGGGACTTGGAATTTATTGTACCTTTCTTTTTTGGAGAAATGAAGGAAAAGAGATGACCACCCGTAGCATATGTTAGCGTCTATCCATGCTTCCTCACCTTTTTTTTTCTCCCCGTCCTTCCGCTGAGTCAAGAACGTCCGTCGCTTTCTGAGTGCCCAACCCGATACTCCTGATCATGTGTACATGAAAACGCTAACGTCGCTTGCACGCGCATCGACAAATACGATCCCTCTCCTCCCACCACGCGAGCTACGCATTCAGCTTCTCACACAGTCCAAGCCCGCCCGAGCCTTTCACCTGTTCATCCGGCCAAAGCGTGTTCCTGGCTCGGGCTCTTCGTCAGCGTGAACGTGTGAAGATTCGCGCCCGCCTTTCTCATCGTGACCACCCTCGCCGTCATCGGCTGGATGGGGCCGTTTGAAGAGTCGTCGTCGTCGTCGTCTTCCTCCCCGTCAGACACTCGATGCGGATCAGCACTCTCGCCGCCGCTGCTGCCGCTTTCTGAAGCGGGTAAAGTGCTGTCACTCTTGATAGGCTGCTGCTGGGCGAGCGTCCCTTGCGTCTCTTCGCGGCGCGTCTGTGGCGGTAAGGTGTCCTGCGTTTCCGGGCTGTGTATGGCGCTTGTCGTGATGGCCAGGGCCGGCTCAAGGTCGGAGCGGAGACGCAGATGAGGATCTTGGGTTTGCGCAGAGATGGAGTCCTCGTCGTGTGCAGTCGACGCCTCCGCGCTGGTTTCGGGCTTGTCGGTGACGCGCGCGGAATGTGTTCCCTCGGCGAAGCTCTGTCGCTTGCTGTACCTCAGCTGAAGCCGGGCCTCCCAGCTAAGCAGCCATGATTTGCGGCTCTGCGCGGACCTACAGGCGAAGTCGTCGACACGGAACTTGTCGGCCTCGGCTGTTTTAGGATGCTGCTGCCGGCGCGAGATCGAAGCCCTGCGCGCCACGCGCTGCAACACATCCGGGCTGGCACCGCACAGGAACCGGGCTCTTGGTTCGTCCTCCGCCATGTCTCTGTCCGTAGACAGGAGCATCGTCGCCCTGTTTCCGACTCTGCACTTCTTTCGTGCCCTGGCGCTCCGAGCGTCGATGACGTGCCTCTGTCTGTGCTGTCGGAATCTAGACCTTGAGGTCAGCCGAATTCCAGCTTTGCGCTGAATGTCGCTGGTCCTGCGCCCAGACGCTGTCAGTGAGAAAAAAAAATCAAAAAACATACCTGCACGCTTTGAGCAGCTCTTCTTCCGAAAGTACCTGAAGTCCGGGCGTCAGATCTTCCTGAGACATCTGCTCGCACCCCATGGCTGTCACGGCGTCATGGGCGCTGCGATCAGAGCTATGAATATCCTGCGAAGAAACGCCCGGATGGGCTGGTAAAAGCCCATCGAGATGCATGGCAGGCTGTTGTGGTTGAGTTCCGGAAACCAGATTTGGTGAAGTGCGCAGCCCCGTTGCCTTTGAGCGTGTTCTCTTGGAAGGGTGTCGAGGATATCTTGAGCTGCTGACTGTGCTTGAAGGCACACTCTCGTCGTCAGTGAACAGTGACGCGGGGAAAGATTCGTAATCCTGGTTGGCATTGATAAACAGACTCGGGTCCAGGATCGAGCCTAGATCAAGTGTTGGGTCAGTTTCTGCAGAGTCTGCAGAGTCACTGCTGTCACGTCGACGTGAACTTGAACATTCAGAAGCGTTGACTACTGAGTGGTCAGAACCTAACGGTCTGTCAGCCTCTTTCAACTCGTCAATCTTAATCTTGTTGTGTGTCAAAAGAGCCATTGAGCGGGAGAGCTTGGTCTTGACGGCAGCCATGTTGACGAAGTGAGAGCGGACGATATGGAGCAAGTGTAGTTCTGCAGTTGAATTGGATAGGCAGAAAGTTACACAATGGCGGGCGTGACGGGTATTGAAGGACCGTACCCGCTGTTGCCTCATACACGGGTCGTCATGTCGTACATAGCAACGATTATTCCGAGAAAATGCAAGAAAGATATAGACGTTGCGGTCAACACAGACACACAAGATTGATAACTAGGACAGCGCTGGATTCATAAAGGCAAGACAGACAATGAAGAAGTGAACATTACTCACTAAACGTATTGTTCAGCTTTGATTGAAATGGCCCTGGATGTATTGAGCACCATTTCCGTGACTAGCATTCAGACACGAACGTCCAATATCTGGGCCACGGCGTGTTTCGCTTTTTCAGCGTTCACGCTACCTTTTCCATGGTCTTTAGCCATTTCACGCAACATCTGTCCCACAAACCACATCACTTTGCCATGCTGTCCCTTCTCTTTGATGGCCTTGACCATTTCTGGATTGGCTTCTATGAGCCTCCTCGCCGCATTGGAATACTCGGCGCCATCAATGTCTTGAACAAGCATGCCGTCTTCCTCGACAATTCTGCCGACATCACGCATATCGCCTTCAAATACCAGGCTTAGCAGTTGCTTAGCCGAAGCGTTTGTGATCTTGCCCTCCTGGAGCAAGACCAGTATGTGTGCGAGATGAACTGTGCTGACACGAGAATTCCTGCAAGGGGTGTCGGCCCGCCCAAGCAAAGCTCCCAGCTCATGGATGACCCAATTTCCAACAACACGTCCGAGCTGATAAGGTGCTAGTCTGCCAAGCTCCTTCTGAACGCGGTGGAGCACTTCGAAGTAGAAATCTAATCGATCACCGTCATCGAACGAAAGTAGTGTCTTCGCATCCTTCATTGTTAGTCCATGCGCAGGGTCCTTAGTGAGAAGCATCAACAGCTCATCCGGGAGCTTCGGCAATTTTTCTCTCAGGTGGTCAACAAGATTCTTAGAAATAATGACAGGTGCAATATCAGGGTCTGGCATGTACCGATAGTCGATCTCCCCTTCCTTTCCGCGCAGTTTTTTGGTCTCGGTATTGCCCAAAGTCCACCCTCGTGTTTCGCCTTCGACGACACCTCCCGACTCGAGCACCTTGATTTGTCGATTGCGCTCCGCGATGATGGCATCTTCGACGGCTTTGAAGCTGCTTAAGTTCTTGATCTCAGTTCGCTGTCCGAGACCGCTGACGCCGTGGTAAGAGCCTCCCGTGTACTCGCCTGCTGCTTGTCGTCTGCGGACAGAAACATTGACGTCTGCACGTAACCCTCCAAGTTCCATGCCAGTGGTACAGGCATTGACCGCTTTCAAAATACTTTGCACTTTGCGCACCAATGCCGCAGCTGTCGTAGGATGATGAATCTGAGGTAATGTGATGATCTCGATAAGTGGGTGGGAGACTCGATTAAAATCTAGGTAGTGCTCAGATGGGGGAATTTGAATCGTCTTTGCTGTGTCCTGCTCCATCTGTATCTGCTTAATGCCAATGGTGATCTGCTCACCGTCTTCAGCTGCGATGCCATCATAGTCATAAAGCGTGATATGGCCATCACGAGCGAATGGCTCGTAGTATTGTGTGATCTGATAGCCTGCCGGTTGATCTTGATAGAAATAATGCTTTCTGTCGAACGTGCTCTTGCGCTGTATGTCACAATTCAGGGCAATAGCTGCTCGTAATGCAGGAAGAAGTGTGGCAATTTGAAAATGAGGTTGCGATCCTGGATAAGCGAGGTCAAACAATGCTACGTTGCTGTTAGGCGCTGCATCAGGCGACGATGTTGGAGCTTCAGAGAATAGTTTGCGAGCTGTGTTGAGCTCGGCATGAATTTCTATACCGACTGTGAGTTCCCATCCATCTGTAGATACTGTGTCCGTTTCCTCGGCTGTGGGGCCAGATCTTGCGCGCTCTCGTTTTTGTTTAGCTTCAGCCTTGAGCTGCTTTCGCAATGGAATCAGTAATTCATTTGGTTGAGAGGTCGAGGTGGCTAGGGACCGAACAAGAGCTCTCTGCTGTATGTTCCAATACGCAGGTGGATGGTTGATAAACAGACAGATGCCAGAGTTGCGTATATTGATAAACGAGCGAACAGGGCTCGAAAATCCCTTCGCTAACATCTGGGAGATGTTATGATTGTTCAAGTATATCCGGCGAACACGCGATGTCTACATCTGCGGAGGTGATTCGGGAGGCCGCCCTTCCCCAGTTTGGCACGGCAACGGGCGTAGTGCAACAAGCTTAAGCTTCACGTTGATGCCGCTACAGTAAGAGACTCACATTATTCAGCAACCTAAACAGGACAAACCATTCCTTTGAACACCAATTCATCACTATTGTAGATTAAAATACCCTTGAACCCACAAGATGCGATGTTCAGAAGCATCATTATCCCTAATCATTGAAAAAGTTGCATACGTCTAATAAAAACTAGTATATTCGAGCCTGAATATGCACACTTAATTCTCTTTGTACGCGATCTGTTACCAAAAAATAGGGAGGAGACTTCTTAAGGTGAATATTGAATTGTCAAACTTAGATTAGGTCGTCACAAGACAAAGGGTTGAACAATGGATGTCAGTGAGTGGAGTTCTGGGTCTGTTAAGGACTGTAAACCATTTTGGCACGGACTATGGTGACATTGTCTAGATTAAACTTCATCACAAGCTCATGATGAAAGTCTGGCATGTGTTCTCGAAAATTGGTCCGGTTGAATGTCTGCAAACAATGTCTTGAGAAATAAGACATTACATGACCTGCCTACAACATGTAACAATTCCGATCCACAATATTATCGCTTTTAAATTCGAACAGGGCATTGAGACTTGATATCAGAATGCTAGAGGACTCACATCATCAACTCCGATACCGTAACTTTGGAATCGGGATTCCCAGAGACGTGTGCTTTTTCCAATTAAAATCCGCTGGCTCTGTGATTTACGAAGAAGACTCAAATTCGGGTATGAGATTGGCCTTAAGCCAAGCAATTTGAGCGAGAAAACAGACAACCTTTCTCTAGCGAAAAGGGTTTGGGTATTTATGGCGCAAAGAAATGAAAAGTAAAGATAAGTAGTAATTACAACATTGACCAGGTGAAAAGAGAGAATTGAGCTTAGATCTTAAGGCTAACGACATCTGTGGCTGCAAGAGCTGCCACGATTAAAATCATATCGTTTCTTCATGACCTTGCGGTGATTTTCAATTAAGGTTTCCGTGCAACCTATCGTTCGGTGGAAGCCGTCTCCTATGAAATCAAAGATCAAATGGCCCCATTAGAAATCGCTGGAACCGTCATACCTTTGAGCATTAAACTATTGAGCGTAATTCCGCGCAATTGGTGCACTGCAATCAACCAACTTGCCTGATCATATCTCTATGGCGAGAACGCATTCACCTTGGTGAACAATGATTTCCTCCTCTTCGTCAAAGATCCACTGCCTTCCTAATCTGAATTTTTACCACTAAAACTTCCAGCCCATGGAAATCACATCAAGTCAAAGTCATCCAGCTTATCCCGATACTTGAGGATGTTCCTCTTGATCTTCGATGAATCCACCCATGTTACGAAATCCTCCATATTTCGCGTGACCAAAAAGGCTGGGTCCGTAACTACATCCGTGCCCACCCTTACGTGGCCCTGCTCCACGAATTTGACAGCACTACTGACATGATCCGCCATCCCCAGTCTGTGCATGACGACCGGTAGTCTTCTTCTTGCAAAAGACGAAACTGTGACTTTGTGCTCTACATCGCTCAGCTTGCCTCTTCCACCTCCTCCTGTGCCCAGAATGCCCATATCCCACAGCTTGCCAAGCAGCAGTTCCTCATGCTTGTGCCGGACGGGATCCTCCGGGTTGAGGGCGGCGAGTTTGTGTGCCAGTTGCCGCAGTTGCCCGCATAGTCGGTTGTATTTTGTGTAATCTGAGGGTTTTTGGATAACATATCGACGACAAACTTCGGCGGCTCGGTGGTTCTGATCCGATTTATAGGTTATGAAGTCCACCTTACGCAGCAACTTTTGCTCATGGTGCTTGAATTTGCGAACCATGACTGCAGGTAGTATTTGCCGCTGTCATGTATTTCGAGGTGTCTAGACAGTATTCTGCACTTCCAAATATCTTTTGAAAGGCGGGGGGACTGATATTGGGTTTTGCGTCTTCAGAGTAAATGAGAATTGAGGTCTTGTATGTCTCGAAAAATTATATGGAGCATGCAGTTAAGAAACCCCAAATTGGTTTAGCGCGGGATACCTGAATGTGATGGCTCAACTGCATGCGGCGCAAGCAGTCAACTCTGCATCAGCACCATCATACTCGCACACGCTCAATAAAGTCTGTTTCGAGCTTCGCGCCACACAAATTCAGCTTTAGACACCTCCTTCCCTAATATATCTCACATGTCTGGCAACAGAACAGTGTTCATTGGGAACATCCCGTATGGTAGGTTTTGACTAGAGATCCCAATCGTCTGCTGTTATGAGCACCGTCTTGGCTCTTGACGTGCAATCCGGAGACTAAGCCATGAAGGTATGCTAATTGGGAGATAGGCGTCTCCGAAGATGTGATCACACAAACCCTTGAGCGCGTTGGCCAAGTAAACCACTTTCGTCTGGTGTACGACAAAGAGACTGGCAAGCCAAAGGGCTTCGGATTTGCAGAATATGCAGATGCAGACCAAGCAGCAGCAGCCGTCCGGAATCTTAACGAATTTGAGCTTGCTGGCCGTAAACTGCGGGTAGATTATTCAAATGATGGCAAAGACAGTGCAGATGGTGGGCACCAGGGCGGCACCCATGGCCATCCAACACAAGCAGCGTCGCTACCTTCCCTTCCGCCTGTAAACGGGCCCCCAATAGGACAGCTACAGGGCGATGCGCCAGCACTTCCCGAGGGACAAGGTCTCGGAAACCATCTGACGGCGCAAGATGCGATATCGCAAACGGTCGCAGCCATTCCACCTCTTCAACTTCTTGATGCGATGCAGCAGATGCAGGATCTGTGTCGACAGGAGCCTGACAAAGCAATTCAGATGCTTAGACAGGCACCTCAACTCACATACGCGATCACTCAGATCCTCATCCTCATGAAACTGACCGACCAAAACACTCTCGCATCTGTCATCCAACAGACAGCTTCGCAACCACAACCACCACCTGTTACCGGAGCGCGTCCGGGCCTTCCCCCGAATCAATACCCACCACAGCAGCCTCCACACCAGCCATATGCACCTCCACAATACGCGGCGCCAACGCCACCTGTCGGTTTGGCATATCAGCCTCCACAGCCACCTCCACAACAGGCTCCACCACCTCCTCAAGCACCTACACCAGAGCAGCAGGCACTCATAGCGCAGGTTAAGGCGATGACCCGAGAGCAAATAGATCTATTACCGCCTGCGGAACGACAGCAGATCATTCAGTTGAGACAGTCACTTGGGGCGCCAGTACCTGGCTATGGATGAACTAGTACACAATAATGCATATTAAGTCTATTCGATATCAAGCATCAAAGGTCTCGACAGAACACATGGGGTTTCGAGCATTTTGAGCTCTGGGGATGGAATTGACGAACTCGAGACTTGGTGCTTTTTGAAACATAATGCGAAAAGTAAAAAAGTTCGCTGTATTATTAAGGATTAAAACCGCGACGCTCTCAAGCTTCGTGGAAATGATGGCCATTATTGTCGGTTATGTCGAGAAAGAACCCCTTTTCAGAGAGCATGTAGCAATGCATTCGAGCGGTTGAGTGAAAAATGAGCAGCAGTCTCGGGAAATCGCCATACCATTCCTGACCTTTTCGCGAATTTCTGTGATTTTTTTTCCTATCAGTAAAGATATGCGCTAAACACATTGGTAATAAGCTCAGCAGCGTAGTGCCTCTGGTCTTTAAAACGGCCAGTCGGTGGATCGATTTCACACACCATAGTATCCTCTTACAGTCAATGCCTTTAATGCTGTCTACCATCCGCGACTTGACATTAGGCACACGCCGCCTACGTTTCTTATTTTCGGTGGTTCAATGCTCCGGCATTTTGGTTGCATGAGGAAAACGACAGTAAAGTATCTGCAAAGTTCCCAATGAGACATCTCGTTCTAAGCTTTTAATGGTTTCTGGATCAAAATGATTGAGATTTAGGACTAGGATGTATTCCTAGACCTGCATGTTAAAGATGATAAAGACTGCATGCTCATGGGGCTGTCTAAGGATTCGTAGCCACTCAAAAGAGATTTCAGACGGTTTTTTTTTTATTTAAATTGCATGCGTATATCATGACAAAGATTCTAGAGTATTGGAATTCTTCCAAGCCAAATGTGATACGCCCGAGAGAACTTGAAGCCACAACAGTATCTGTGAGTATCAGGCTTAGAATATCTCAGATTAGGCCCGAAACTGCTGTTCACTAGGTGTATTCCATAGTCCTATCTCTTGAAGATAGCTAGTAAAGTATGTGGGAGATTCATCGCCAAAAAGGGAGGCTGAAGGCGAGGCTGAGAGCAACGTGATTTGATGCAGGGAAAGTGAAGGCGCTATACTGCTTTAGTAACGATAACAATGGCATCTGGCATCTTCAGCAGATCTAGCTGTGTTCTCTCACTCTAGGTACAACATGCGACATAAGTAATTCAATTTCTACCTTCTAAACTGTCGCCGGCCTTGTCTCTGTTTTCATGACTTGCATGCTCGAAAGATACAAGAACACTTTGTGCACCAAGTTGCATTCTTCTCGACCAATCGATTCAGAGAGACGTTTACGCCAGCGGTGCTCATGATTTGCGCATATTTATGACAAGATAGATATTCAACAGAGAGCAAAGGCACAATGCGAGTTCCAAGCTGGCTGCTGCCGGCAGAACTGCTGCTGCTGGTCGGCAGTCTCCATCTCCTTCCCATAGCTGTGGATGCAGCTTCTCAATCCGTCAACATCGGCTTGAAAGCCTCTTTCAGCTCCGCACCATATCTTGTGGAACTTCTGTACGTTCGATTGCGCTGCTTTTTTAAGCTTAAAATTTACACTCTGGTAGTGAAACAGCTGCAGAGGAGAATGAAGGAGTTTACTTTAAGATCCTCGATCGTATCGCCAACGGATACTTCCAAAGCGCCGCTTCGGACAAGGAATACTACGAGAGATTTATACAGCTATTAGAAGAGGATGAACTTATTACAGATCCGGCGGCCTTGTCGTCCTTCGAGCTGGCGCTTGCAGTGCACAGTGCAGCCCCTCGGATTGAGGCACAGTACCAATACTACAAGACATCCATAGAGCCACTGCTTCAGAGGAGCGGTGCAAAGGACTGTAAGACTTGGCTAGAGTTTGCAGGTAAACAATTCTGCGAACCTCAGCTAGAAAAAGAGGATGCGACCATTCAGGACCTTAACATTAGAGGTTCTGGTGCTTTACCCTTCGACAGATGGGAAAGGCAGAACAAGACGCTCCTACCAGCAACACTGTATGCAGATATATTGTCACCCGATTTCGGTAAATTCCATACACTGATGAGAGATGCTGCGAAGGAGGGAAAGGTCCAATACCGAGTTCGGCATAAACCCTCCCAAACAGAAACTCATGCTTTAGCAATGAGTGGGTTTGGGGCGGAGTTGGCACTCAAGAAAACGGACTACATCGTCATAGACGACCGAGACAAGGACGTAAAGACGGAAGAAAAGGCTACGGAGCAGGATCTGGAAGCGGCAGACGAGGAGATTGCGGACCTGACACCCTTGTCGTCGTCTGAGCTAACAGATCTTGCCATGAAGACAGCAAGCTACATTATGACTAGCGAGTTCCCACTGAAGCGTCTTCTGAAAGTCACACAGGATTTCCCTAAGTATTCATCCTTCCTCGCGTCGCAAGAGGTTTCAGCTCTCTTCAGAAAGGAGCACGTAGGCAATCGGGAACTGCTTTTGCCTTCGGGTTTCAATGTCATCTGGCTCAACGGCCTTCAGTTTGACCCTCGAAAAGTCGATGCTTTCTCCTTAATAGACCATATGCGTCGAGAGCGCAAATTGATCGCCTCGTTTAAAGATCTCGGTTTCACGAATGCGGAAGCTATCCAATTACTTACTCACCCTGCCTTGGCAGAGAGCCAACAAGATGCCGCCAACTCAGACATAACACGATATGATTGGCGCGATGACATAGAAGGCGGCGATGTTATCATTTGGCTGAATGACATTGAGGCTGACAAAAGGTACGAAGACTGGCCATCCAATTTGATGTCATTCCTACAGCGTACATATCCAGGACAACTTCCCATGGTACGACGTGACTTGCACAACATGATTCTGCCTGTTGATTTCTCGGGCGCGAGAAGTGTTGGGCCGATTGTACAGACCGTTCAGGATTTCGTGAAGCGGGGTATTCCAGTGCGCTTCGGGCTTGTACCCTTGAGTCACAGCGAGAGTGCTGCCAAGCAGGCAAAGGTGGTTTATCATATTTATGAGTATTATGGACTGAGTGCCCTGATGCAGTACCTCGAGTCGGCCTTAACTGCAAACCAATTTGGTGACCCTAATGAGGGAATATTCCAAGCCGTTATCGAGGACCGCAAAATCAAAGCAGGATTCGAACCACGAAGTTTACAGCACGTCCTTGAACCAGATGACACCGATGAGCGCGTAAGAAAGGCACAAAAGTACCTTGCCCGCCTCGGTGCTAATTCAGAGTCTCCACCCCTTTTCATTAATGGTGTTCCAATCAAGAACAATGATGATTGGTTACAGTCATTCAGCCAGCGCATTTCAATAGATATGCGTATGGTGCAGAGAAAAGTTTGGGAGGGCGCCATCGATGAGGAAATGTGGCTACCTGGCATGTTTCTTGAGGATGCATCGCTAAAGCGGAACGCACTTGTGATACCAGAAGACGAAAAGCAGATCAGACTCGTGAGCCTGCTGAAGGCGTATGAGGGCAAAAATGCGGATCTCGTCAAAAGCCTGCCCACAATTTCTGCTTCAGATGACACCCCAGCGGAGGACAAGAGTCAACTCGTCGTCATCGGTGACTTCACTTCAGAACACGGGCTAAGACTCTTGATGGAGGCGATCGCTTTCCGACAGCAACATGCAGACGTCGAAGTAGTTCTGCTTGACAACAATGCGAACACAAAGAGTCGTCTAGGGCATGTAATTCAAGAGTTGCGTGTCGATGAATCGGGACTTCAAGATTTTAGCGAAAAATTGGCAGGCTTACTTTCAAGCGCTGAGCGCATAGATGCAGATTATCCTGTTCCATGGGGAGACGTCACTCCGCTCATTGAAATATTTGGTTTCACCACTGGGGAGGCGGGCTTGGTGCTCAACGGCAGAAAAGTCGGACCGATTCCTTCAGATGAGGTATTTGCGAAGGACGATTTCGAGGCTTTGTATGCTTTTGAGCTCAAGAAAAGGATTATGCCTGCGAGGACAGCCATTAAGCATCTAAATTTCGGCGAAAAAGTCGGGAATGCTCTTAATAACGCAAAACTGTTCTCCACTTTAGCGCTGTCGACCGTGTCGGATATCCCTGAAGGAATCTTTGAACTCCCACCACCCATTCGGACGAGATTGTTCTACGACTGGAATGCAACCAACACCGCAATAACCGTAGGAGACAACAGCACCGCTACTATTCAGATTGTAGCTGCAATTGATCCCGCTGCTGAAATTGCACAACAGTGGGTGCCAATCTTGAATGTTCTTTCGCAGCTTGACGGTGTTTACCTGCGCATTTTCTTGAACCCAATCGAGAAGCTTAAGGAGCTTCCTATCAAACGGTTCTATCGTTACGCCCTGAATACAAAACCAACCTTCGATGAGCGGGGCGAGGCGACCGCACTAGGCGTAAAGTTTGAAGGAATTCCCAAAAATGCACTTCTCACTGCTGGCTTGAACGTTCCACCGTCGTGGCTTGTTGCACCCACCGATGCTGTTCACGATCTAGATAATATCAAATTAAGTTCTCTATCCGCGGGCACCAACATAGAAGCTACGTATACACTAGAGAACATTCTCATTGAAGGACATTCTCGGGATGTCACAACAGGGCTCGCTCCACGAGGTGCGCAACTCGCACTCTCGACGGCCAAGGATCAGCATTTTGCTGATACACTTATCATGGCTAATTTGGGATACTTCCAATTCAAGGCTAATCCGGGTTATTACAATATCTCTTTGCTCCCGGGTCTGAGCAAAAAGATCTTCAACATCGATAGTGTTGGCGCTTTTGGCTATGATGCTCAGCCAGGTGATGAAAGTACAGAAGTTACCCTCATGAGCTTTTCTGGTGTGACGCTGTATCCACGACTTTCGCGTAAACCGGGAATGGAGGAGGAAGATGTGCTTGGAACACCGAAAACTAGCGCCGCCGATGTTGTTGCCGACGCTGCTGCAGATCTCGTTTCCGACGTAGCTGGTATGGTTGATACTTTGCTGTCCAAGGTTGGCGTCAAGCTGCCACATGCCGGTAAATACTTTACCAAAGCCGTGGCAGGCGCCAGAGAATACCTCTTCAAGACTATGGCTAACTTAAGTCCTGTAGCTGAAGTCGTTACAACATCTCCTCATGCGGATATCAACATTTTTTCCGTAGCAAGTGGACACTTGTATGAACGCATGCTGAATATAATGATGGTCAGCGTCATGAAACACACAAATCACACGGTCAAGTTCTGGTTTATCGAGCAGTTCTTGTCATCTTCTTTCAAGACATTCCTGCCTACTTTGGCTGAAGAGTATGGATTCAAGTATGAAATGGTCACGTATAAATGGCCTCACTGGCTTCGGGCGCAGAAGGAAAAGCAACGCGAAATCTGGGGCTACAAGATCTTGTTCTTGGATGTCCTTTTCCCTCTTGACTTGGACAAGGTCATATTTGTGGACGCCGATCAGATTGTCAGGACAGACATGATAGAACTGGTCAACATCGACCTCAAAGGCGCACCGTACGGCTTTCCGCCCATGGGTGACTCCAGGACTGAGATGGAAGGCTTCCGCTTTTGGAAACAGGGCTACTGGAAAAATTTCCTGAAGGGCTTGCCGTATCACATCTCTGCACTTTATGTCGTGGATCTCAAACGTTTCAGACAGATTGCTGCAGGCGACAGACTTAGGCAACAGTACCATCAGCTCTCGGCCGATCCAGGTTCACTCTCGAACTTGGATCAAGATCTGCCCAATAGTATGCAGATGGTCATTCCTATTTACACCTTGCCGAAAGAATGGCTCTGGTGCGAAACTTGGTGTTCGGATGAGGATCTTGCAACTGCGAAGACGATCGATCTCTGCAACAATCCGATGACGAAGGAACCGAAGCTAGATCGAGCTAGGAGGCAAATTCCGGAGTGGACCGTGTACGATGAGGAGATTGCTGCTTTGGCGAGGAGGACAAAGGGAGAAGTGCCAAAAGGGGATGAGCAGGAACGGTTACAGAAAGACGAAGAAGCTAAAGAGGGAAAGAGAGCTGGAAGCGCTCCAGAGCATAATGAGCTCTGATTTCTCGGCCATTATCTCTTGTACCGAAGAGAGAAATAAAACCCTGCGTCTATGTACGAGTATGTGATTTTAGGGCATGATACGGCGTACTTCGGATTTCGTTTAGAGCATACAGATTAAGTATGTTGAGTCACTTGGATTATGGGTAGACTCGCCATCATGCACTGGGTGTTCTATTCCATGCTTTCAACGCTAGCAGAAGAGTCCAACTAACTTCGAACCGTCGCAACTCAAACATCGACTTTCCAAATCTTTACACTGGCATCTCCGCCCGTCGTAACCACTTTCCCCGGCTCCGGCCAGCCAACTCCATTGACCCCATCCTTGTGTGCATTGAGTGCCTTCACTCTACGCCCGGGGTCCTTCAAGCTCCACACAAACACATTCGTATCCAAGCTACCGCTGACAGCGTTCTCCTCCTTTGCATCCCATGCAATACTGGTTACCCTGCCAGTATGAGCAGACCAGCGGTCGGTGGCTACACTCCAATCCGCCGTTTTGTACACGATGATCTTACCGTTTGACACACCGGCTGCCAGGTACGTGCCATTTGGCGAGAAGGAGAGCGTGGATATCGCGGCGGTGGGCTTTCGCAGATCCTTGTCAACGGGGGATGGCTGCTCTGGAGACGAGAGCGAGAATATGCGCACGGACTTGTCATCGTGGCCGACGGCTAATGTATCATTGATGGCCGCGATTGCGGTGGCGCCATGCGAGGGGAAACTGGAGACCTTTTCATTGTCTTTAAAAACGACAATTGCTTCACGGGTCGCGGTGTAGGTGTAGCCTTTTGCGGATGCAACCCCTTTAGGTTGACCTCCAATGGAGCCGACACCAGCGACAAAGGTTTTCGCTGAGATGCATCGAAGCGTGTCGTCCCAGCCAACAGAGTACACACGGTCCTGCTTTGGGTCCGACGTAATGCCAGAGACGTAATTTGTGTGTGTATCGCCGTCGATCTTTTCTGCAGTACCGGTTGCCAGATCCCATGCACATACTCGTCCTTCGAAGCTTCCGGTATAGAAAGTTTTGTCTGAAATGGCAGCTGCCGTGATGCTCTTCTGATGGCCTGTGATCACCCTCGTAGGCTTTGTACTTCCCTCCACGAGATAGTTTAGGTTTCCGTCAAGATCAACGGAGATGATCAGACCGTCACTTCTGCCGGCAGGCCAGACTACACCAACTTGTTGATCCGGTACACTCACCACGCCTTCCTCGCCCATACGCCAAGTTTGCGTGTTTTTCCCAGTCTCAATGTCCCAGACTCTCACGGTCTGGTCTGCGCTCGCCGTGACAAATCTTTTTGAATCTTTGGCGAAACTGACACCAAATATACTGCCTGTGTGCACATTTTGTCCAATCTGCGTCTTGGGCTCTCCAGTCTTTCCGTCATACAACCATATCTTCTTGTCTGCACCAACGCTGACCAAGGTACTTCCATCTGGGCTGAATTGTGTCCCAAACACGAACCGATCATGCTGCCCACGGTTGCTCGTATTGAATTTGAACGGGGCGCCGTGGAAGAAGCAAAGCTGGGTGTCATCACTTCCGGTAGCCGCGCGCAACGGCCGCTGTTGCCTGATGCTCACGCAGTTGATTTGACTTGAATGGCCAGATATTTCGCCAACGCTGTTGCCGCTGTCCCAAGTGATGCAATGCCCCATCCGCTCCTTGCCCTCTCCTACGGCAATGATACGCTGTGAGTCGCCGTCCCACGCTATGTCGTTTATACGGCCCGCGATGATGCCATATTCACCCTTGGTGATCATGTCTTCGCCCACAGCATCCCATACGCGGACCATTCCCGAGACGTCGCCTGATGCAACATAGTATCCCGAAGGTGAGAACCGCGCTACTGTGGTTTGGGTAGTGTGCGAGGTGTATTGAGTCGACACTGCGGGATTGTCGATCGACCGGAGAAAGATGGATTTGTTAGACTACTCCACATGTCAATTGCGGCTCACAAAGGCACAGACTTGCTTCATACAGCATATGCTATGCGCTCGCCCTTCGCATCTGAAGACAGCGGTGTCGGCTGTCCGCGTGTTGTGCTAGGCGACGCCGCCCAAATTGCCTCTGTTTGATGATTAGTGGGGTATTGGCGTAGGGGCAAAACTGCGGCGTACGGGATTTGATTGACATGTTGGGGCGAATGCTAGATAAACGAGTGGTTGAAGAGAGTGCAAAGTATGCTCTGTAGCATGAGGGGGATTTGGACTATTTGTAAAGTCAAACCTCTTTGCTCTGGAAAGTGTTGCCTTCTGTAGTCTGCTGCACCGTGCAGCATAATCGAGGTGGGCTGTGGCACTTTAACTGTTTACGGTGTTGCGTCATCTCGCCAATCATAAACATTGACGCCCGTCTCTGTCTCAATTTCAGGATGAATCAAAGCGTCTCGAAAATGCTTAACTTGGAACCTCTGCCTCTTCTCAGACAGCTGGATGCTACAAAGAACTTAGGATATGCTCAAGTCGCCGAGCCGTTATGATTGCCTCTCGCATCATTCATATTATAAGACCGCGTTATCCTTTGAATACTCGTAGTAAAGATGCTATACGCTTGGATCATATTTACAACCCTCTCATGGGGAGAGTGATCTACGCATGCTTAGTGCTAAAGGCTTAGGCCTGGACGGGATTTTGTCCCATTCCTGGAGCGTACCTCAATTCGCCTCCTACCCAATTCTTATCTTGCTCATCAAACGCAGCACAAGCCTTCGCAATGAGCGAGTTCGAGGCTTGTTATTATATAACAAGCTGCCCATGTGGGCGACGTAGAATGGCCATGGGCCGCTGTATAGGCTTGTACTAGAGAGTGTTGCCTGAATGAGGATTCCTGAACAAGTTTTGGTTTCCCAGAACTTGATGGAGCACTCTTGTGAGCAAATTATCAGTTACATTTCAACCCTTGACCCATTTTTGGAATTAGCACGATGAATTTCCTTCGAAACAGCCCTTATAACAATGATGCAGATGTCACTCGCACGACATGGTCCGGATTAGGTACCGAGACTCCAAGACGATGCAGGTTGGAGAAAGAGTCTACGACCAGAACAAATTCGACACCCAGTTTTTGAGTAATTTGTTGCCGATAATATGATCTCTGATACAAGCACTGCCCGGATTACTCTTCGAAGGGCTAATTATCTTTGTTCCTAGGGAGTATTCACCTGGGTAATACGATCGCATTTCATTACGAAATGCGAAACTTGCCGCGAGTATTGCTTATCCTAAGCAAATACCGGAAAGTTGTTAAGGCCCCAATGTTGGATACATCGATGTACGGAAATCGTAAGATGAAGAGATTTGGCAAGAAGATGAAGTATCAGATGTTGCAGGCTGCGAATAAAGACAAGCGTGAGACGACGAATATGAATTGTGGGGAGTGAATACTACTGGAAGCAAGTGACTAGGGTCAAGAGTGATGATAGAGGTTGATATTTACCATTTTTGGGTATTGATTTTATCTCCTAGGATATCTCATCAACGTTTATAGCGCCTGCTTAAATCCTCTTGCATTGCGTTGCATATGTTACACTCTTTTCCTTTCTTTCTTTTGCATGGCGTTCCTATATCTCAAAGTAAAGATACTTGTCATTTGGTTCAAAGGACGTCTAAAATGGAGGCAAGAAAAATGGGTAACCGCCATTCTTAAACCGGAAGATGCTCAGCAAGAAGCTGTACACCAGGAAGATGACCGCTGCCCAAGACAGCACAGCAACCTGTTGCATTTTCGGGTCTGCAATTCGGGGGACCTTTACTGCCAAGGTGATTGTCGCAAAGGCTAAGACGCCATCTACCGCGAGAAACTCAGTACGATGAAGGAGCCGAGAGGAGCGGAGTTGACTTACAGATTCCGGCAACAATCTGCGTCTCGAGCCCATACTGACTCTGGAAACCACCAGCAAAGATTTGTATGCCCCTGTTCGCATCACCAGCCGCATAGGGCGTATGCCGGATGTGATTGAACATCTGGCCGCTGGTAAATAAGAGGACGGCAATCAACGATATGGCAGCCCAAAGATTGCGGTTCTGTAGGAGCGGCCATACGACAGGAGCGGCGACCGTGACTATAGAGAGACCACCCAGAACGGAGACGAGTGTCAGAATGAGCTTGACATAATTGAAGGGACGGGTAATAGGAGGGTGCGGTCCAGAGGGGAGGTGCCTAGCGATCCATGTGTGAACAGATTCGGCAGACTGGGGACTACAATCGGCTTGGTTAGCATGACACTACGTTGAATTAGGATGTCAGCTTTTCTCCAAAGACTCACCCGGCTGAGAAATCGTATCTCAACGGACTGCTATCTGGCCGGGCATCCTGTCCCGTTGTTGGTGGATACAGTAGGAGCACAGGAGCATGCTGCAGACCCAAGCTCTGGAACGTTCCCTTGCCATCCATAAAGTCCAGAGTTCCGAAAAGCAGCCTTGAAGCACCCTCTTTATCACCCCGCTGCCATGACTTTGCGAGTACATCCCATTCAGACTGGAATTCTTGGCAGACAGAGCAGCCGAAGCGAGCTTCCAATGCTGTGAGAAGGACGGCGACAGAGTAGTCCCGAGGAGTTTTCGTCAAGGAGCCAAAGGAGGAATCATCCAACTTGAGGGGAAGTGTCTTAGAGAACGAGGTGGAAAAGCGATCCGCTGCTGGCTTTTTCGCGGCCAAGGCTGCGAATGGCAGAGCCAATGCAGACAACAGGCCGATGAATTTCATTTTGGTCCTTTGCCTGGAGCAACGATAACAATTGCGAAGGACAGAGAGTGGTTTGCGAAAGCTGAAAACTGAACGAAGAAAGGGTACTGCTGCAAGGCTCAGATTGCGTACACGAATACCATAGCTCAAAGAGGACTAGCGGCCGCTACGGGAGTCCGGAGTTTAGCCGCACAGAGATGGCGTTGTTTACAGTGCAGAATGCGTCGCGCCCAAAGCGTGACGACGGCGAAATCGTCTTCTCGATCAAAGCCTTGCCATTCTTGCATAGCATCGATATAACATATAATGGCGGCCCCAGTCGCCATGGCGCATTCTGCGCCACGCATCACTGAAACCGCAGAGGTGTGTAGCTGCGCGATACAGCTGACTGTCCTATCAGACGCTAATGTTAGTGATATAAACACAGCTACAGCAGGCATTGAATACCGCGCATTTTGAGCTTAACTATGAGAAAAGTGCACGAATCATCGAGGGTGTTGCTAAAGATGAGGAAATTCGCGTTTTGAAGGTGAAGATTCATATCATGGAGGATGAAGTGGAGGAATTAAACGAGCAACTGGCCAAAGAGGAGGAGCGCGTTGACATGCTCATTCAAGATCTGGAAGAGGCTACTGCAAGTGCAGACCAATTGGACAGCCAAGTTAAGAAGTTGCAGAATGAGTTGCGCGTGAAAAATCGCGAACTAGAGACTGCTAGGGTACCGTCTCGTTCCTCACTTCATGCCATGAATGTGCAAACTAACTTCCATTTCTGAAGGCCGAAGTCGCAGCATTGAGCGACATATCCAATGATACGGCAAAGGTGCTCAAGGAGAAGCTTGCGCTCGCTCGAGAACTGGCTAATCTGAAGCCCGAGCTGGAGCATCTGAAAACACAAGCTGCATCTAACCAAGAATTGCTGGCGGAGAAATTGTCTCTTCAGCGGCAGCTTTCCACCCTGCAGGTCGAGCTCGAGAACGCGAAGCGAAGCGCAGATAGGAACTTCAAAGCGGGAAAAAATGATGAAAAAATCGAAGAGTACAGAGCACAAATCGATCAACTTAGAAAGGACCTAAAGGAAGCGAGGAAGACGGACAAGAAGATCGAGACGCTTGAGCTTGAACTTGTGGCCGCAAAGAAAGCAGCCGAAGAATATAGCCGACCCAAGTCAAGCTCGAACGAGCCCGCTTCGCATGAAATGAAGACACAGATCGAGGCACTAAAGAGGGACCTTGCCAACGAAAAGAGAGAGCGTCAACGCGCGGAGAAAGCGTTGGAAAAAGAACAGGCGGGCTGGGAGGCTCAACGCTCAACTCTAGAGGATAAGCTTGCAAGCTTCCGTGCAAAACTCAAGTCTACAAAAGAGAAGCTAAAGCAGTCTGAAGCAGAGTTAGACTCCGTGCGTGAATCTGTAACGTCCAATGCCGGTGCCTCAGCAGGTGCTGGGACCAAGGCTACTGCCAACTCACGGAAAAGATCGGCACCTGCCGTCGACCCCGACGTGATGTTAGGAACCCCTGGAGACCATCCGCAAGCCAAGAGGGGACGAAAGGCAGTGACTGCGAGCCATGTTGGCGATAAGAGTACATTCAGCATCACACCGTTCCTTAACCGGACCATGAGTCTTGTACCCGAAAGTCCTGGGAGCGCGAAAGAGGACTCCGGCGGGAAAAAGCGCAAAGCCAGTGATGATGATGACGATGTGGAAGGTGGTAAAGATGCAGAGGAAGCCACTCCGTCCGCAACTGCGAAGAGAGGAAGCAAGAAATCCGAAAAGACAACCATGACCAAGGTCCTTGCACCAGCGTCGAGTGCGAAACAGAACAGCAAACCTCCAGCTAAGAGAAGCAAAGGTGCACCGTCTACGCTGGAGAAAGTCGCGGAGGAAGACGAGAACGATAGCCCTAAGAAGCATCGTCCAGATCCCGCACCGGAAAAGGATAAGGAGGAAACCGCAGCGACCACAACAATGCAAGAAACGTCTTCTGAGAAAGAACCCCCTGCGCCTGCCGGAGCGTACAAGGAGAAAAAGACGACCACAACTGTTCCTCTCGGCTTGGTGCCCAAGCTGAAGTCGACCTCAACAGGTAGCAAGCCACGCAAATCGCTACTCTCTTTTGCAGCTTTCACGGACGAGCCTGCTCCGGTTGAAAAGAAGCCAAAGAAGCGAAAGCTACTGGGCGGCGGCGGCAATACCAGTGTTCTCGGTGGAGGACTAGGCAAGACCCTTTTTGATGAGGATGACGACGACGGGCTGCCCAGCAAACCTGTCCCTGGAAGGGGCCTTTTTGCAAAGCGAAACTTGCTTGGTGGGAAAGGCAAACCAGGCGCGGCGGGTACGTCCGAGGTGGACGGGTTTGTGTTTAGTCCGCTGAAGAAGGATAGAAAAGCTATGGCATTGGCACAGAGCATGTTGGGCAATTAAGGAGGCTAATGACGGAAAGAGAACTTTGGTTTGACCGGTGCGTTCTATGGATTTTTGGGGAGTTAAATCGCGCCCAAGCCTGAATTCTTTTGATGTGCAAATTGCGTGTTGCAACGCTAGACTCTCCAAATCATCCGAGCACTTCTTCTCGTCCCGCATCTTCTTTTCGACGTAGGCCGATGAAGTACGCTTCCTTACTCTCCTGTATGATCTCATTAGCCTTTGCATTCGACTAGATTCCTTCTCTAGAAGGACTGAAAGAATTCCTCGACTTACACTCCGCGAACTTTCCGGCTTCTCCCTCACCACCTTCTCAAACAGCTTCTTGAGCCGCATCTCCAGCATCTTGTCCTCACTCCCTGTATAGAATTTGCACACGAACGCCCCGCCTGTCCTCAGCGTGTCGAATGCAAAAGTCAATGCCGCAAAGCACAAGTCCATGGACCCCGCATGATCCTTGAAGGGAATACCTGAGGTATTCTGCATCCTGTGATACGGGTTAGAGACGCTGAAGACCCACGGGGAAGTGGTTTGGGGCCAGGGCGCTGACATGTCTGAGAGGAGAACGTCGATCACGCGGCCGGCCGCAGCATCACGGTCCTTCAAAGTGAGCTTCCGTTTCTCTGGCAGTGCGTTCAGGTCTGACGGAGCTGGCGATGTTTGCAGGGCGGGCTCAGGACTCAGGTCTAAATCGGCGTGTCTCTCCATGTCAAGATAACCATGTTCCTCTTCTTCCACATAGAGCATCCCATTCTCTGCGCTCTTAGTTTGGTCGTTTAGAACTGGCCTTTTCGGCCGTCCTTTGTCTGGATCCAATACATATCTCCTAACCTCGTCCCGAACCTCCTTGCTTAAGAAGTTCCCCTGGATGGTGCTAACGCCTCTGGGAGGCTGAACGGGCAATATATCAATGCCTATGACGCGACCGCCGGGGCTGGTCTTGGTCTGCGCAACTTGAGACCATGAGCCAGGAGCATAACCCAGGTCAACGACCGTTTGTCCGGGTTTGAAGAGACGGTATCGCGCGTCGATCTCGAGCAGTTTGAAAGCTGCGCGAGACTTCAAGCCGTTCACTTTCGCTTCTCGAGAGAAATGGTCCCGCGCTTGGCGCGATTTCCATCGTGTGGAGGACGAGGATGATGCGTTGCGACGTTGGAGGAATCGTGGCTCACTACGTCGTAAAGAGGAGAGGCCGCGAGGAGAACTTGGGGGCGTAATGCGGCAACATCGCGTGGCGCAAAAGCATATTGAAGGACTCCGCGTGTCAAAGAGAACGCTGTCGGTCAATTGACGAAATACGCGCTGCGTGAGCATGAATTGTCAATCTTTTGGGTAAGTGCCAGAGTCAAGGTGACGATATGCAGAAAAGGTACTCCGTACATGAGAAACCCTTCCTGAACCTGCGCCGAGGCCGGATGAACCTCCGTGCACAACGCATTGCAACAGTCACAGCAAGATATTCGTAGACGTACGATGGCTTTTCATCTGCGAGAACCGTGTGGAACGGAAATTGAGGACAAGATTTCCTTTCGCTTCATTCCTTGAACAACTCACCTCCTCTTCGTCCTAGATTTTGAAATCCCTCCTGAAAATAGTTCTCCTCATTAAATCGGATGGCCGTTCATCACGTCCATCAATCCTCGCATAGTCCATCGGTCTATGGCCAACCTGTGATTCAGTTCCATAGATTGAAGAAACGAAACATTTGACTTGAACATGTGTCCATTATAGAATATTGTTATCTCTAGGCTGAACCGCTGGCATAAGCTTAACATCTGAACTTCTAATGTGATACTTATCCATGTAGATTAAACCAAATATCTGTACACATAAATAGAGAAGGTTTATTTTACGGACAATGTTCTGAAATTTGTGGTATATTACATAGTAGTATGCCTATTGCTATACAATCAGTTAGTTTAGAAAAATTTTTAGTTTGATTAAATAGTCAATAATATAAATAGAAATACGATATGTATATTATAATATATGTTATTACTGGATATATATATATTGTAGTTAGATATATCTAAGTTTAAGCTATTGACTTTAGATTAGAAGAATATATTAGTAGTATTAGTATATATAGTAGTTACATGAAGCACCGAGCTGCGTCTTATTATCGCCAATGTGTGCATATCTGGGGCCGAAAAGATTAGCTCACAGCAGCGCGACTAAGAATTTAACAGCATTATCTAGGGCTCCAGTATGTGCTTCGAGCATGATAAGAAACTACTGCCTTGTCAAGGCATTTTCGGGGTTTATAGGGCTTCACACAGGTCGGGTAATGGACACGCGAAACAGTGTACAGGCAAATACGACGGCATTGCTCTAGACTCAACGGATAGAATTGTAGAAAAAAGCCGCAAAAGCTGTGAATGAATTTGATTTTAATTAGGAGAAGATATTAGGTTCGTCTATTTCATTCTGTGTTCGAATAATCTTCTTGATGAGACATGGCCGCAATCAGCAATTCGCAGTCCCATGCTGATGGTTGGATAAAAGAAGCGCACAAGAGGGTATAAATCCGCAGCTGCTTCGTCAGAAAGGAAAATGGCCGAGTCTCAGGCCTCCGAAGCAACAAAACTTTGCTGCATGTCGCGACAGTGAGGATGACGACCATATTCACCAAGATTACTTGCAGCATTGACCGTAATTGCTCTCTCCCGTTCGCTGTTACTCAACCAACACGCAATGTCTGACCTCCTAAATGTGTATCCCAAGAATGCGGTACGTTTTCGTATTTCCATTGCAATTGGCCCGCAAACCGGGTCTCGCAGAATCTTGTCCCGCGGCCGTTTGTGCTTTTCCTCAAGAGAACCGATCTGAGACGCCGGTTCGAACCACCTCGCAACATCGTCATTGTGTCTCTGCAGAGCTGGTATCCACGGAGGCCGTGTGCGAGGTAAATTATCCCAGTCAAAACCTCTCGCAGTACGGAAAAATTCGTGCCCTTTGATCTGCTCGACGGTGAAACGTGATTCTTGATTCCGAATCACGCTGCATATGAAGCTCACAGCATCATGCCCTACATCTGCTAAGACGATCGCGTTTTGCGACTGAGGTCGCTGAACGCGTGGATGCGTCGGAAATCGTAGGTATTTGTGCCACTCTAGTGCTTTGGCTTTGATGCGTTCCCGACTGGAATCATAGAATGGTGTTGAGCCATACAGACATTCGTAGAAGATTACACCAATACTCCACCAGTCACAGCTACCATCGTAGTCTTTGCCTTGAATGACCTCAGGTGCCATGTATTGGCTTGTGCCAACCACACTTTTTGCATATTGACGCCGCCAGGGAGCGTGGTCTAACTCATCTATAACATGTGCGATGGTCTTATGGGGCTTAAGCGGCTGATCCCCCGGATCTAAATAGAAAGGTTGGACTAATTTCGACTCTTCATAGCTAGCATCAGTCGAATCACCAGTAACTTCGATTCCAAGCCTCTCGCAAAGGTACGCTCGATTATTCGCGTAGTAGAGTCCTTGATGAGACCAATGACACGAAAAAGCGAGGCCAAAGTCTGTTAGCTTAAGGTGGCCATCGGCACCGATCAAGAAATTATCCGGTTTGAGATCACGGTGTATCCACCCCATTTTATGTACCTCTTCAACAGCACAGATCATTTCGCCAACGTAGAATCTCGTCTGTGCTTCTGTGAGGACATCTTCTCGAAGCAAAAGAGCCAAGAAGTCACCTCCTTCCATAAACTCCATGACCAAATAAAGATTCTCACGGTCCTGAAAAGTTTGAATGAGAGGGACTGTCCATTGCGATCCGCGGGTTGCGCATTCCGCAAGAAAGTCTCGTTCGCACTTGAGATGGGCTTCTTGCCCGATTGTGAGCATTGTGCTCTTGTGCATGATTTTCATCGCATAAAATTTGTTGGTGTATTGCTCTTTAACTAGCTGAACAAGGCCGAAGCTGCCTTTACCAAGTGGCCTTTGCAATTCAAAGTGTGTTTTCTGGTATGGCTCTGGGTCATTCACTGCATACCTCTTCGTTTTGAGTGCTCGAGGTTGGCGCAGATGATTGGGATTAAAATTTGGATTCTCATATTCCAGTCCGAGATGTATGTAGTGCAACTCAAGGAATACCTTAGCCGCTACTGTATGTTCGACGGTGGATATGGTAGGTCTGTATTTCGATGAGACTTGACTTTTGGCAGCTTCAAGAGAGAATAGAGAAGGACGCTGTGGGATTTCGCAGACGCAACGCTCAACGTGCCTGCTGATCGTCATTCTCTCAGATTTGGCGGTGGGTACGTATCCAACAGGCCGTACGTTTGCAAGCGCTTGCGGACAGTGAATCGTATGATCTACTAAGCATTCTCGAGGCTTGATTTTTTGCGGAGAGCAGCGACTAGCCAAGTCAAATCAGCTGCGAAATACGGTGCAAATATAAAATTGAACATGATGCCTACCGACACTTTAACTGCATCATTACGATTCTCCTGAGCTGTCCAATTTTGGAAATGAAGAACCTCCTATTTTCGCGTATCGTAAACTTGTGTCTTCTCGGTTGATGCGGTCGGTTCTGCATGGAGGGTGGGATAGTTGATGCATACGTTAGTCATAAAAGGTGAAGCATGGACTTGAGAAAAATGTAATGGTACGAAGACACATTCGTTTAGTTTCGCAAAATTAGATCCAGTAAATAGAGAACCCCGGAGTGAAGCGGATCAAGCAGACTGAGTGTGAGGAAAGCGGTAGCATCCACCCTGCAGCTTCCTTCCATCAATGTTTGGGCTCTGCTAAGTGCTTACGACCGAAAATGCGGCCAAATGAATTAAAGAAGACAGGATCGATCGTTACGACGTCTTCAAGTCAATGCCTGTTAGTCGCTTTGTGTTTGATAGCGTGAACGTCTGAGATCTACCTTATCAGAACTGCTTGTTGTACTAGATCCAGCGCTCCTTCTTCTGAGGACTTCATAGCAGTACTGCAGAAAATGACGTTCGGAAAATATCCTGCGAAAAATGAGCATCATTTCTAAATCAGCAAAAGTTTGGCGCACGTACAGAACGATTCCAAAAGCAATGGACAGACTACCCGTCAGGAGCAGACTTCGCAACAAGTTCATAGTGATCAATCTAGGATGTATTGCGGAAAAAATTGCAGCGAATAGGACGCCAGTGGTCGTAGATATCATGCTAGGTAAGGTATCAGAGAAGCTAAAGGGCTGGGTTTGATCAGCAAGGTCAATAAGTAGAAAGTTACCAGCACCTGCCATAGTGTGAATAGTGATTGCTTACTTGTCCATGTTGCAAGAAATATTTTGATATAAAATGAGTATTGAACAGAATACGCAGGCCCATGTTGACGCAGTTCGCGTATACGAGTCCAGAAGCTCCGAGTTCGAATTTTTGCAAGGAAAGCCATGCTGTGCTAGCAAAAGCAACAAAGAAGAATCCCATCGAGAAGGACTGCGAGCCTAGTTGCGAATTGGACGCCACCGCTGCAACAAAAGCTTCAGTGAGACCGTTTATCGCAAGGAAGGGAATGTAATAGCAGTAAACAGACAACACTTTACCAGCTCCAGTGTCTATCCATCGGGCGCCAGCAACGAGTCGAAGCAGTAGTGGAGCAATAGAGGGACCAATAGCCACTGCAACCAGTCCAATCAACAGGTACAACTTCAATATAGTCCGAAGCAGTCGTTTTGCTTCTCCAAGACCGGTATTCGTTGGCTTCTTAGTTGCGGGGTCCGGTGAGCACACATTTGCGATCAGATTTCGGCTGCTCTCTTCGATTGGTTGGAAAAGCATCCGAGCGATAAGGCCACCATAGTTTGATGCCAATGCATATGCACCTTGGTCTTGGAGCGAAGCAAGTGTCGCGATGAGAATAGAGTCACCTTGTGTGAGCACATACTTGAAAGTGTCTTGAATCCATAGACTGAGAGTCAATTTGCTCAAAGACTTTGAAAAATAACCCCAAATGTACTTCTCATCGTTGCTACGAAACTTTTTTAGAACCTCCATAGATTCATTTTGGTCAGAGTACTTACGATGCCTGCAGTCGACGTGGGAGCAAAGAAACGTTGTCCTGGGCACTGATCGGCCACACCTGAACCGTATACGCAAGGAGACGGATACTTCCATATGCAAGTTCTCCAAGGGCGAAAGGCAGTATTCCGATGTCATTGCCGGAAGAAGAGGCCCACATGGCGGCTCCACAGGTAACAAGGCATCGCAGTACAGTTGCAAGACCTTCGGAAGATGCTCTAATACCGAATCGGAGTTTCTGTTGAGCGACAACAAAAGCCGGCTCAGTTAAAAGTTGGGCGATGCAGCTTATCGCATAGATTACCAGAGACTGTTTGAAATATGGAGTATCGGGTACATCGGCTTGGAGGTATAATCTTGCCAAGATGAAAGTCAGGGGCAGTCCAAGAATTATTGAGATATAAGACATGTTGACCACGACAGGCGTATGGTATGGGCGTCTCTGAACAGCTACTCTGATGCTTTCCCTTGAGAAGTAGAGGGTCGTGATGGTGTAAAGGGCGAGTTGGGCTTCCAGGCCCAGTAGTTCTGGAGACACATATCGGAGTAGTACTTGGTTCACCACGAAAGTCAAAGCTCGCGTCGCAACCTGAAGTAGGATCAGAATCGAGGCCCCTTTTGCTGAAGCCGCGAGTGCAGACATGTTAAAAATTCGAGTCCTTAGAATTCGTGCGCGCTCAGGTAATATCTTGTGACGATTCTGGTAACTGTGTTGTGTCCTGAGAGTGAAGAACAGCGCTAGGCTAGATTGGGAAATGTATATGTACTTTTCCGTATTCTCCCCTTCAGCAACATTCAAAATATTCCCTAACGAAAACGAGAGTATATTTAATTTTGAAGCTTTAAGTGGTAGGATATGAAAAATTATGTGATCAAGCTCCATTTGCGATGTGAGAAACTCAAATTCTTAAATTTTTTTTCTCTGGAGACTCCGATGATTATTAAAGAATGTAAAAAGCTTTCAATTTATGTACCAAAGCCCATTAGATATCATAATTTTTGACGCGATTGTTAAGGCCGCATGTGAGAGTATCCCCATATCGAACATGTGGCCGCACATTCAGAATTATTTCCGATTTCGTTGGTCATTATGGTGTCGGACAAAGTCTATCGTCTATACGCTTCGTAAAACCATCCTGACGTACATTGAGCATCAGCCTTGAATGCTGTTGAAAGGGCTAGACGATGATAAATCTTCGTTTTCTTACATCAGCTTGATGGCCGCAGTCCTTAAAGAAGGGAGTACTTCCTATTGGCATGGAATTTTCAACTTTAGTAAAGCGTCGGTTACCAACAGCTAGGGACAAAGCCGTCTTCACATAGTTGGCACGCATGCTCGACAGCTATGTTTCATCTGGGATCCTTTCAATCAGCTAGGTGAAAGCATGTCGACCCTGGGTTGTCCCATAACATGCTGCTGAGCGTTGGGGCAAATATCCATGTACATTTCGGTTTAGAGATATGGATTTCGATTGGCCGCATTACACAGAGCATGACGATACGTGTCTACTTTAAAGGTCCTCCCGTTCGTCAAGCAAAAACGTATCTTGAGGACGAACATGGAATGTAGAAAATAGGCACTGTATAGGAAGCAGTTGTACACACCACGGATAAAACAACAATATGGACTCACGCCTCACGAAGAATGTGAAATGCCGAGGAGTGGACATGAACGCGACGGTGGAACCGTACAAGCAGTTGAACCGCGATCAAAGAAGTTGCAGTCCAATGTGGAAGCAAGATGGAAGCGGTACAAAATGTTAGGAAGTTAATGTGTGGTTGAAAAGATTTCACTGTTGGATTAGACTATTACGAGGACGAATGTAGGTACTTGACACCAGATGCTGATAGGAAGTCGAACATAGATGTTCATGAGGACAAATTTCCAAGCAAAGCCCCAGCAGCCATGACGAGTAAAGAATATACTATAGCCCCAGACGCGCTTGGTGAGTTGATTTTGTTGCCAAAAGATGATGAGACCGTTGCCGCAGAACTTGTTGCCGCTGAAGCCGACCTCGAAGGCGTGGTGCTCACAGCTGCCGAGGAGCTCTCCAAGACCGATGTCTTGTTCGCCGCGACCGGGACAGGTGTCGAAGTGATAGTAGGATGTGCGGCGCTGGTGGTTCCAGAGGTCCACGTTTCCGTCAGCATTCCATTGTAGGGCGAGTTGGCAGCGGAGGAGGCGGAGGCTGTTGCAACAGCTTCACTCTTGACACATGTTGCGGACGCGCAGGCCTCGCAGCTCTGCGGTATGATCGAGCATACGAAGTCAGGCTGGCAAGGTGGGCATAGAGGACCGAAGGGCTGGCAGGTGACGCAGCGTTTGAGGACCGGCTGCGCGAGGTCTTGAGCGGCTTGGAGGTTCTGGGCCTGCGTAGTACTAGATAGCGATATTAGCACAAGTGTAAATCCAAGGCATTGGCGTTCTGACTAGACTGATAGGCTCAAAAGAGCGAGGGTGACGATCCGCATGATGAAGTCCGCGTCTCGACCTGTTTGAAACGCTACACGCTGAAATCCACGTGTAGTTGCGGGTTTGCGTAGTCTCAGACGCAGGTCAGGGTTTGTCTTTGACGCATGGAGGAGTGCAGAGCGGTTTGTCTAACTGTGGGAAGTTGGACGGTGTCTTTGTCAACAACATCTCCCCTTTTCTCCTCGTATTTTTACATAACGCGCGCGAACGCCACGATTCTGGGGTAAGTTACTTAGCGGTTATTATAAATATAACAGCTCATCTCCAGGGAGCGCTGCTAGTCAGGGGGACGCGCATAGAACTATCACGTGCCTTTGATACCCTTCAGCATCTCTCATTAGTTCTGACAGTTCACTAAAAAATCGATCGTTCACTCCAGCAATACTGTACAATACTTGATCGAGAATGCTTCACGATATATGCATCGATGCGTTTCATTTTTACATGCAAATGATGTCGAATTTGACAACAGAAGGCAAATCTTCGAGCGTGTGGAAAAAAAAATGTCCGAACCAAAAAGCAGCCATGTCGTTAGGCTAAATCACTCATTCGTTCGAGAATAAGATTTGGAGTATCTAAGTCTATCGGATTTGAAGACAAGGCTTCTTTTCGATATGTTAAGCTACCCTAGAAATCATTTTCAAAGCACATGCGTACGTCAAGCTTTCGACAGCCGTTCTGGAGAACACTCGTACTCACGTGAACGCTCTTCACTTTTTTTGCTGTTTATCCTAATCGTACCATCATGGCCTTCTGTTAACCATTGTGAAGTTTCTACGCCTGGCCATAGAACAGTATTCAACTCTGCATCTATAAAGTAAACGAGAAAGTCAACTTGTTAGACCAAAACCGCAATCCGTCTGCACAGATCGAGCAGCGCATCAAAACAATATCGAAGCAGAAGCCATCCGTTTAGCTCTATAGTGCTTCATTACCGTGACTTTTGACCACATAGAAAATCCCATGAGAGACTGCTGCAACATGAGAGTGCAGATCCAAGACTGAATTTTTTTCTCTCAAGCTCAGGCCATCAGTTTGGGCATGTGCCCGTACAACTTAGGGAGAAAAAGCCCTGCCGTGTGGTCAAAAACTAGTATATGGAACCGAATCTTGATTACGACATCAAAGCGCTACACATATCAAGTTAATAATGGCTTTGGATACGTTCTTGGTTCACACTCGAGGAAGAGAGCACTGTTCAAGAGAGTTCTCGACAAAAGACTGATGCCGGAATAAAGGTGGAGCTCATTTCTCAACCAAAGCCCACTCGTCATACAAAGCTGGAGCAGACATCCAAGGGAAAAAGGTGTCCCTTTAGCCTGAATCAGATACGCTTTCAAATAGGACATGGGGAAAGACACAATACGCATGACAACCTTTAGGTAATGCTTTGCGATGCTTCGCAATGCCCTCCGCTGGATTCTGAGGTGTAATAGGGGCACATGATTACGTACGGTCACACGGACAATTGACTAGGAGACAGCTAAGCCAGGATGGAAATGCGTCGTGCTGGGTCGAGGAAGCAATATTTTGGTGTGCAGACCCAAGATATCAGGCTAAGAGCTCGTACGGCTCTGCTCGGTTCAAAGTGTGCAGAATAGGGCGCTCAGCTTCTTGGCTGCGGCTTGGTGCTAAGAGTGGATTGAAAGACACATGACAGGAGTCTGGCTACGACTTGCTTCAGATCAAGACAACACAAGTCATTTCACTGCTCCTGTGGAGATAGAGCCGAGCTTCGCAATCGGCTTTCTTTGGAGCAAAGGAAACGGTAACTGCAGTAATCCTGATGGAGCGAACATGCCCACTCAAGGATAGAGTCAAAGAGTCTAGGCAATCTGGGCGGGTGAATCAGGTGGCCAAGGAATGATGTGGCCAATTCGCTCGTGTAACACTTCCCACTTCATCCTAGCCAATTGTGTTACTCGATTGCCACTTGGTTCCCAAGAGATGGAAGACGTTGCTGTTTCATTGGTTTCATCAGATAGGATGATTCAGTCCTTTGCGATCAAAGGTGGGGAACAGGTCTGGGCAACGAACTTCCCAAGACTGACTGTTCTTCAGGACATGCTCGAGAGGTAGGACTAAGTGATGAATGTGAGCTCTGCACGATCGTTGACTCATATCTCACGGAAGCAAACATGTCCGCCTAATAAGGTTTATGATGCAAGGGGTGGGCTGCTTAACGGCACAGCTACCTCGGCAACGCTTGCAATGCTGACTCTTGACTGCGTTCAACTGTTAGGCAGGGCGGCAACAGAGGCGTAGCAAACAAAAGAAACAGGAATAATGGTGGCGATTCTCCAGTTGATTGAGAAGGACGTATCACCTCCACCACCTTGTAACGGGGCGTTGTCGTCAAGTCAAGGCAGCAAGCATCCAAGGAAACGTTTGGTTTACAGCAGTGAAACGACAAGAACACCAAAGACCCAAGCGTGAGCTGTCAAGAGATACCAAGGTAATGCCAAGGGCTTGTCCATTGGGCAATGCCATGGCTTGGCTTTATACCTTAAATCCAGCCTGTTTTGTTCGCTTCGTGATCGGCGTGAGTCTGCCCTCGTATTGCACGGCTTCAGGAAGCTCCATGAGCGGCGCAGGGGACAACGTAGAAGGACGGCCGAGTTTGCGAGCTCCAGCTGGACAGACTGTCGCGCCGCAAGTTCCAATCGAGCAGTGGAGGCGAAACCTGCGTTACTCGGAACAATTCTTAGCCATCGATGCGCGCTTTGTCACCCAGGAAGGGTTCCAAGGCTAGGAGTCTTGGCAGGCGCAAATTGTGCTCACTTCGAAAGGAGGGTTTACGAGTGCGATGGCAAGGGTGCTGCTCTTGGGCGCATGCGGACCATCAGCCCATGCGTCCGTTCATCGCCTAGTTGGCGAGCCTTTAGGCAAAAGCGAGCACTAGCAGGAATCTTGATCAAATGTTGGGACTGAAATACTCCAGCTGCAGTGATGTTCGACTGAGGCCTGGACAGCAAGGGCGTCGGTGGAATCCGGCAATGGCAAGTTGCCCGACGATCACCATGAAAGGTTGTTTGATGATGACGATGATGATGATGATGGTGGTGGTGTTGTTGTTGTTGGTGGTATACATACAGCTGCTGACCCCCCTAACACAAAATAGGGCTTTGCGCAGCACCAACACAAGCAGGCGGCCATAGGGGAAATACAGGCTGAGAAACTGAAAACACCCAGCTTACGTCGCTTTTGTGTAGCAGGATCCAACCCACCCAGCTGGGCTTAAGTAACGTTCGCCCTTCTGCGCTTCACAAACAAACAGGGCAAGCGAATGATTCGCACTTCACGTTCGCTTAAGGTGCTTGGCGCAACATAATTCGATCGATTGAAAGATAAGCAGTGGATACCAAGAGCGTCGCCAAGTGCACTAAAAGATGCCATGCTCGTGGCCATGCAAGCCAGAAAAATCCGCGATGCCACCACGGCATGTCTAGTGCACATGATGCAACAGCTGCTCAGAAGAAAAAAAATTTTCGTTTGGAACGGTTGGCAGGGCCGCTGAGCTTCGCACCGCGATCAAGCACAAAGGACACGCCGTGGACGATAAACCCTCTACAAAAGACAATCGCACAATGAGCCGGGGATCCGCCGCAGGATTATCCGGGCACTAAAACACCGCCTAAATTAAGCATAACGGCTGATGTGGAGGTGAAAGCAGGTGGGCTTGGCGGCCTGAGCAGTTGCGTATTCTGGTTGGATTCTCCACCCGATGACAAGATTCCCTTCGGAAATGGAGGGCTCGGTATGCTTGGAACTGTCGTCGTCCAGGCTGCCACACACTGCTCAGGACGAAAGCGAGAATGGGTCGGAAGCAGACAGCAGCCCCCCCTCCATTCTAAAGCCCAGCAGCCGGAACCTTATCCATGGGCCTGGGAACGAGACGCTCTTGTGTGCCTAGGCAAATTTCCGCAATGTCAACCATGGCAATAACGTGCATGTTTGGAGCAGCTGCCCGTAGGTGTCAAAATCTCGTGTTCACGACCGAGTATCCATGGTTGCGAATCAAATGGCTTGGGACGCCCAGAGGCCCAGAAATGCAGGCCCAACCATTGTGGCCTTCATTTTTTTTTAGCTGCGCCTGGGCTCCACAAGCGCCACCCAAAAGTGCCCAGCTGTTCTTGGGAGCGAGGCAAGTGAAACGTGGTTTGATCGATTTCCAGGCCGGCTCCAAGAGGTGGTGTTGGATGGCACAAGACGTGAAGAATTCTGCCATCGTGTTGCGGACAGGAACAATACGGAGGAACGAGAGCTTGATCACAAGGTTGCTGGGGCGTTGGCATGTATGTCTAGGCGTCCGTGGATCACCGTTTGGCGTACCAGATGCATGCGGAAGTGATGTGCGAGGGCTCGCCGTGGCTGTCGACACCAAGCACAAGATTAGAGTTTAGCGTCGAGTTAAGCTTGTTCTTTCGTTTCCGCTCTGCGCCCCCCATCTGCGTCTTATCCAGTCGATCAGCACACGGCCACTCGTTAGAAAAGCCGTGCTTCCCTGCCAGACTACTTTGGAGCGATCTCTCTTGCCTCTGGCTGTCCACCTGGCCATTCTCTGCCCACACGATAACTCCCTTTCTAACCCTTTTTTTTTCACTCTTCGATGCTCGCTGCAGGGATACTGGTGTGTCTGATTACCACCCCTACGTCCGTCTGCCTCTCTTCGGATAATCTCATATACGTTGGTGCCGGACTGGCGAACATCAACCATTCCTGCTCAATGATACACTCTGCGATTCATACTTGAAGCTATAGACACAAGGTCAGCACGGTGCATTTCTTCGATCCTACGCCTGCCGGGTTTGATCCGACTTCGGTTGCTTACGCTGCATGTACAATGCCTTTGAGTTGACTAGACACTTCCACGCCTCTCACTTCCTCCATTGCCACTTTCCTATTCAATACATGTCTTTGCCAGCGAGTCCTCCGCGCCGGCTGACAATCTCACCAGTAGTATAATTTATTATTCTCCTCTATCCACCATCTATAATACTGTCCCGTTGAGCTCGAAAGGCTCGGAACCCGTCCTCCGCGGAGAGGACACCGCACACCAAGCATGGAGACATACAACGGTCATGTGCGAACACCCCAAGACGCCATTATCCTGTTCGAAGCGTGTCGGCTGGGACTATTGCCGCGTGTCCAGCGACGACTGTCGGAGAAAGAACGATCGCAAATCAAGTCTGGCTCAGTCTTCGTGTGGGACGAGCGAGAAGCTGGCATGAGGAGATGGACGGACGGAAAATCATGGAGCGCAAGCAGGGTCTCTGGAAGTTTCCTCACGTATCGCGAAATGGAAGGCAAGCGTGGTAGCAACGGGTCGTTTCAGACGTCGGCTTCGCGGACGAAGTCAGGCGGAGCGAAGAGCTCGAATGGCTCGCAAAACGGCGACTCCGACGAGGGCGACGAAGGCCCAGATGGATACAGATACAAGCCCGACGGCTTGATGAAGCAGTCTTTCAGTATCACCACCCAAGATGGGCGACATCTTCACCTCATCAGCTACTACAACCGATCGCACGTTCCGCCGTTGAAAAGTCCCTCGACTGACCCGCAGCTGCGCAACATCACTCCGCCCAAGGGCATGTATCCGGAGAATGCGGTGAACGAGCCGACTACGATGACTCCAATCGGACGACCGCAGATACCAGCAGGCTCGTATCCGGTCCACCCACCTGCTGGCTTGGTTGTAGCATATCCATGGCCACCCGGCTATCCACCCCCGCCTGGAGCTATCGCATACCCGGCGCCAGCATGGCCACCTAGCCCGTCGGCAACACCTCCTCACCATTACACGTATCCGCATCCAGGATATGCACACGCAGCTTATCCTCCGCCATCGCTTGCGCACTTCTCGCATCCAGGGCAACATCCTTTGGAGCGACTGCCTCCTACGCCTCAGAATTGCCTACCAACCCCGCAGTCTTCGACAAACAGCAACAGCCACTCAGCTCCAAGCGGTTGGCCTCCAGCTCGAAGTCCCGGAGCGCCACCGTATCAACATCCACCGCACCCGCCGCTCCATCCCATTCCGTACAGCTCCACACAACCGCCCAGTTCAGGTGCGACACTAGCACCGGTGATGAGCAGTTTCCACAAACCTCCTTCACCCCCAGCAGTGAATGCCACGAAGCCGTTCACAGAGCCACCGCCTCTCAAAGACATCCCGGCAACGAACGACACGTCACCGGCGAACAAGATAATCCCCAGTATCACGGCATTGATCAACGGCCCGCAAGAGGCTCGGGATACGCCAGTGTCGCGGTCCGGCAGCAGGAGCCCGGGAAGGGTTACTCTCAAGGACGTACCGAATGCAATGACGGTGACAGGCTTGCAAAGGGATAGGGGCGATCTCAAGAAACTTGATTCGCAACTGCTGAAGGGGAAGTCATGATTTCTGAATTATATTATCGCGTCATAATGATACTTGAAGCCTCGTTCTCGACGTTGGGCCAGGATTGATGGCCGTGCTCGAGTCAAACGAGCAAGGAACATCGAGAACTGAGCGGAGGACGCACAGGTTTTTTTGGGCATTAGCGGGCGTATCTTTATCTTTGTTTTTATTCGATTTCTCTTATGGGCCTAACTTCACATTTGGGCGGTGCACTTCGGATCACATTTCAGCATGAAGGGAGCATGCGGTTCGGCGATTGCCAATGTAGCGACGATGGTACTCTGGCATGGCTAGCGAATTTTAGTTTTAACACAAGCCGACGGGGCTTTTCACATTTGCACACACACACACACACATATATATATATATATATGTTTGTCAGGGCACCGATTTTTCTATGTTCATACCGAGTCCCAGGGTTCAATTGGTAATGTACTCTCTGTTTTCGGAGAGAATTGTCCCACACAGGTTCGAAGCCGAAGCGGAGCAGACAATGAGAGTGTGTTGACTTAGTATGATGTTGAGCAAATTGATTCGCTATGCCTATTTCTATCGCGCCGTATGTCTACAGCTGTACAATGGAGGTGAGGAGCCATCCAAATCACTCAGCCCATCATGGAAAAAAAAAGATTGTGCCCCCGTCCGTGCCTCCGCGCGGTGACGGAAACGAAGGTCAAAAACCCAATCCTCACGGGACAGCGACCCCGTTTCATAGCTTAGATTCCGCCTGCAGCGTTCCGATCTTGAGCTTCGGGCCGTACTTCTTCAGCACCTGATCACCGTGGTACTACGGGGGACGCAAGTGAGCCTGTGGTTTTCGAGACGGGTGCAAAGGGAGAGGAAGGGTAAGAGACGAGGGGGAGGGGGGAGGGCGCGACATACCTTCCAGAACTGCTTGGTTGCGTCCTTGCCTGCGGTTCTCTTGAGGATCTTCGCGCCGCCTGGGTGCTCGTCCACGAAGTTTGTCACGTCGTACACACCGTCGTCGATGATGATCCACAGGCCCGTGTCCTGCTTGTTGTGCGCGGCGACGTCCTTGGCGGAGATCTGCTTCGACATCTTTCTAGTCTGATTGGGTCTTATTGGCGGAGGGGATTGAGATCGCGTGTGGGTGCGGTGCGCTAGGCTGGAAGTCGCAGCGTTTGCGAGCGGGTTGGGGTGTTGCGGCCAAGGTAACGAGATGGGCGAGAAAGGTCGCGTGAGAGTCGAGGAAGACGGAAGACGGGCAGTCTGGAGTCTGTCTAGAATGTTGATATAACGATCGTTTAGAAAAACAGATGGGGGCGTTCCGCGCTCTAAAAGCGCAAGTTCCGGGGCTCAGTCGGTCTGAGGGGAGTCAGCCGAGGCATTTGACGTCGTTGTCGCGTTGTAGAGAGGTGACGTTCTCAAATCCGCGCTCGCTGATTGGCTGGGGCCGTCCTTTGTCAACCGAAGCGTCTTGGGGCCGATAATCGAGGCTTTCCATGGCGGGTAACTGTCGGTTTTGTGCCTCGTCGTGCGCGAGAAAAAGCTGTTGCGTTGTAGGTGCAAACCTCCCCAGCACTCTTTCTCTCTTTCCCTCTCTCTCTCCTCTCCCACTTGTTGCTTGTTCGCCTATTTAGAGTCTCCGAGCGCATTCGCCCGTGTCGTATTCTCGTCGACGGAATGCGAGATTCATCTTGATTACTCACCTCGATCGCATGCGTCTCCAATCTACCGGAACCCAAATCTGGACGAACAAAAATGACGGCTAACTTTGGCGATTACGTCGTTTTCACGTGACACGGGCTCAGCCGGCTCCTGCCGACGCCCGACGTTGTCGTTATGATTGACTTAGATCTCTATGGCTAATTCGCGCAGGCTTTTTCCAATACAAATGAGGACGACCAAAACGTTTAAACTCTCTAGGCGCTCGTCAAAACACATGTGCTTCTGATTCGTGGAAATGCATATATCTCTTTACACCGTCTGATTGACATTGTGCCATGTGTGACTACTAGAACAGCGCTTTTTAAAGTGTATACCTAAACCTCGTGCCGTCATTGTTGAGCATCTTTGTCTCAACCTCGCCCCTCGCCTCTCTCTCATCCGCTCTCTTGTTTTTCGTCCAGATGATGAGTTCCATCGCACATGCAGCCATGACGCCTACGATGGTGATGACGAGACCCGTGGTGAAGCCGGATTTGTACCTTGGAGACTCGCGAGTGATGAAGACGTTCGCGCTGACAAAGTTGGCGCTGTTGCCAAACCCAATCTGTAGTGCATGTGCCACGGCTTTCTGAGGTCGGCTGATCGTATTCGCAGACAGCCATGACACGCAAAGCGGCAGCTGCAGAAACGCACCCGTGGCGATGAAGTACAGTGCAAAGTATCGAACTCCAGAGGGCTGCACTTGCGCGAGCTGGATACACCAACCAATCGTGCAGAGCGTTCCGCCGAACAGAATGAAGGGGAACCGAAGCTTGTACTTTCCGGCTAGGATGTTGACGGTCAACGAGATACAGGCGCCGCCCAGCCAGATAGGAACGTTGCGCAGATTGGCTCCGTTCGCGGTGTAGCCCACTGCAAATGAGTCGAGTTAGTACGGTTTCCTTTTGTTCAGAATTTTGGAGCAGAATGGTCGAAATCTGAGTGCTGGTTCTTTTTCTTCGATTCTCAAACTTACTGCTTCTAAGAATGGTGGGGGAGAATTGAGAGATGGACGCGGCGGACATGTCTGCGCCGAAGTAGAAGACGATGTTGAGCCAGGTCTGCCAATTAAATAGCCATGACACCCACGGCTGGCCCTTGAGAGAGACTGCCTCGTCTCCTCGTTCTGCATACAAGCGGTTCATGAGATGTTCTTTCTCTTCCACGCTTAGAAACTTTGATTCAGCAGGGAAGGGTGGAAGAACGATAAAAGCGAGGGCAGCAATACAGATATTGAACAATCCCTCTAGGATGAAAATCCAGCGCCACGAGGCGATGCCTTGGACGCCATCCATAAAGTTGATTGCATAGGCCAAAAACTACCACCTCGTTAGCATGTCTACTTCACTTTCCTTCTCGGACTCTGAGCAGAACCTACGCTGCTGAATGAGGCCCCTATGAGTCCGCTTGTGGTGAAACAGCAGTAGCGCAGAGGAAACTCGTGTTTTCGATAATAGGACCCCATCATGAGTGCAGCGGCTGGACCCAGACTCCCCTCGAAGATGCCCATGATCGTTCGGCAGACGTAGAGAGGTGCGGGAGACTGCACGAAACCCTGGGACATGGTCACGATGCCCAGCAACACCATGGACGTAGCCAGCCAGTAATTGGGCGGAAACCTCGAATAATTCATCAGCAAATTGGAAGGTACCTCCATGAGCACGAACGTCAGGAAGAAAGTCCAGACCGCCGTGTTGTACCCGTTTGACGGCATGCCCAGGTCTTTCTCCAGCCCCAGAAGCCTTGCGTTGGCGATGTTCGTGCGGTCGAGGTAAGCACTCATGTAGAGAGCACAGAGCATGGGAACCACTCGTACGTCGATCTTTCGCGTGACTCTACGCTCGAGAGACTTGTCATTCTCGATCACTTCGTGCCTGAGGCTTGGAGGATCCGACTCGACACCTGCACTCTTAGCGTCGACGGCAGGAGACTTTTCATCCATTTGTACGTATTTAATCTGCTTGGGTATGTGCGACTACCGTGTCCTCTGGGAGCACTGTCAACGAAGAGCTCCTCCCTTTTAACATCCTTCTCAAGTACGCAAAAAGTCTCCAAAGACATCTCCGTCGTGCCCACTGCTGATAAGAGGTGTGCATCCGAACTACCGTCTTGGTGTCGGTCCTATGTTGTATGACACAAGCTTCACCTTCTCACGCGATTCGCAGCCGTTGTCACTTCTTGACATGTTGGGTAGTCGTGGCCTCTGGGCAACTGGCTTGGTATTGTTGCCGCATGTTAACAGCCGTGTGGGATGAATTCATCCCGTCGCTTACAAGTAGCCTGGCCATAGAATTCTACAATACCGAAATCTTTTTGGGCTCTTCGAATCTGATTGCGCTCTGACAGCAAATTTCGGTGAGGACTCGACCTGAGATGGATCGCGTTGGGTCTTAGGAAGGCTTGAGCGAATTTGGCTACATCAACTGTAGTTATATCATGACATTTCTCAGCAAGATTCGAAGAAAATAAAGTTGTGGCACAATGTTATCAATTCTGACGCGCCGTTGCGTTTTTGTCGAGATTACCATGTTGTTTTGTCTACGAACCTCCGTTCGCAGTGGAAGCGTTGGCTAGAGCTTGCTCGATGCTAAGCCCGTACTGGAGTCTCGAGCGCCAGTTTAAGCATAGCCTTATCCGCGCGCCGGCTGCCGTGTTGCTGCATCTCCACTTGAAGAATGTGGTTATCTCTTCGGGTTGAGATGATTCACTTTCCAAAGGTTGTTCCGAAAGTCTGAATACAAAGTTTTCTTCCGATCTTTCAATTCAACCTTTGACGACGAACGTCACTCCAAATATCTTCAATGCCTATTTTCTACCTTTGTCACACATTGCTTCTGAAGTCACCATCGCTTACTTTCCCAGTCAATTGTGTCGCCTAATCATTCCCTTGTAGAACACATCTGCTGCTTTGGCGACGAAATTCTTGCGTATAGAGTTGGCCACTCACACGGCTGACAACGAAGTAACAGGGCCCAAAGGCTACACAGGATTGGGCGAAACTGAAGCAAGGGTGCAGCAATTGACTGGATACGGCAGATAGGAATGTTGTCTGGTTTTCTTGGACATGGATCGGTCGACACATTGGTACCACTTCAGCAAAGACTGAATTTTCATGGGCCTTTTAGATTGTGTTTCAAAAGCACTTCTCAGTGCAGACTGGATGATTGTGCGACGCATTGGAACTGGAAACTCGTTCTCTGAGAAAAGTAAAGTAAATAGATATGCTTCTAGACTCGATTCTTTTTCGACATTTGCTATTGAGCTCTAGAAGCATCGCTATGGTTGATCTGACTAAGTAATCTAAGGCTCCAGGTTGTTGTTCCCGAGGTCGAATCTGAGCCGCCCCTCTAGGTTGCAAATGTGGGGGGTAAGCAGCAACCCTGGCCTCACGTCCTGGCCTGTCGAGTGGTATCTGTATATAACTATGTCAGAGCCTGTGTTTTCGTGATAATGTCGTTGCTATACATGATAAGTATTCTCGAGCCTTATTACAAGTCAAGATGGCTACCGAATCGCATCCAGCAAATCGAACAATAGACACTTCAATCCTGATCAACGCACCAA